>NC_140666.1:81405000-82605000 GCF_054131305.1 Coturnix japonica
TTCTCCTCATAGGGCATAAAAGCCCTTCATAAGCCTTGCTGCCATTCTTTGGACCTGCTCCAGTGCCTCAATGTGCTTTCTGTACTGAGGTACCCCAAACTGAACACAGTACACAAGATGAGGCCTCACCAATGCTGAGTACAGGGGCAGGGTGATTTCCCTATTCCTGCTCACCACACCATTCCTGATACAAGCCAGCATGCCATTGGCCGTCTTGGTTTCCTGGGCACACTGCTGGCTCATATTCAGCTGACTGTCCATCAGTACACCAAGGTCCCTTTCCATCAGGCAGCTTTCCAGCCACTCCTCCCCAAGCCAGTACAGTTGCCTGGGGTTGTTGTGACCAAAATGCAGGACCTAATGAAACTCATGCCATTAACCTTGGCCCATCAATCCAGTCTATCCAAGTCCCTCTGTAGTGCCCTTCTCCCCTCAGGCAGATCAGCATTCCCTCTCAACTTTGTGTCATCTGCAAACTTACTGAGGGTGCACTCTATACCCTCATTTTGATGGTTAATAAAGATGTTAAATAGAAGCATCCCCGGTACCGAGCCCCAGGGACACCAATCGTGACTGGCCGCCAACTGGATTTAACTCCATTGACCACAATTCATGATCCACTATTGTGAGCTAGGAAAATGTTTTCTAACAGAATTTGGATGTAATCTCCCCAGCTCTATTCTCCTTTGGTTGATATTTTGCTGATTTTACAATTGTTAAAAGTTGGAGGGATAATCTTATGTTCTTCTTAATTGTGTGAATTGTGTCTTGGAAAGATGGCTATATATCTAGTGGTCTTCCATAATAATAGGTGGTCCTACTGGATTATGATGCATATACCATAAACTAAGATCTCTGATATTGATTGAAGCAATTTCAACATGCAGTTGTATGTACTGCCAACTTCCTGACCATGTACTGCACTCACATAAATTGCTGTAAGTAAAGCCCATTCCAGACGTAATTTAGGATCTCAGTGGACTGATCATGTAATAGAGTCCAGTTGTTTGGGGCAATACCATTTCTGTTGTTAATGTATTAAGGCTGTGCTAATCCTGCTTCTCTGGCCAATTCTAATTTTGGGAAGCTACGTTCTCTGTGTAATGTATGATTAGAGACCAATGTGAGGATTCTTACATTAAATGTCATGTTTATTTATAGTCATTCTAATTACCATGTTAGTTTCATCCAGTATACGTGTTCTCTTGCTCTCTGCAGGTTTCCTTTTTATATAAAAATCCATGCTATTCAAGCTCTCAAACTCTCACTTGCTAGTTCTCACACATAATTTGGAATTGTTTGTTTGAAATTGCTGTGTATTTTGAAAGACTGTTGTACACATCTGAGCCTAAAGAGTAACATTATTTGGGTACATTGACGTTTAAATATCTTTCAGAAAATGGAAGCAACTAAAATGTCTCTGACAGAGTACTTACAGCTGCCAAATTACCAGTGGAGTTTTAGCTTCAAGAGTGTCTGAATACTACCTATCTCTGTGTGCCTAGTGCTTCCTATTGACTGCCTATACATGATATGGTCATTTAGAGAGAAGCCCAGCCATCTGAATCAAGACTAAATTTTTGAGTACACATTTGCAGTCTTGTGCCTAGGTTGTGCACACATGAAAAGTGGGTTAAATTGCACTAGAATTTCTGTGCACATCTTTGGTTTTGTGTCCTGAAACAGTATATGTTAACAACCCTGTAATATCCCAGTAGTGAACATGAGAGCTTTTTATAACAGTCCAATTGAATTGAACTTGAAGTATTTTTTCATCTTTCCTGAGTCTGTTTTCCTTCAGTCTCAGTCTTAAGTTAATTGATCACATTTTTATAGTCATATCGTAGATAACTTGCTGTAAATTTATCTAGAAATTGATGAGTTGAGACTTGATACCAGTGTCCAGTCCTGGAGAAAAAAACAGTCTTTATCCTGAGAATTTCAGATTGTGGCTCTGTGATGCAGGTTATGGCATGCAATAAATCTGGTACTTTGATGGTTAGGGTGATCGTTGCATCATGGGTCAACAGAGGAGCTTTCGGAAGAGGAAGATTTCATCATGGTGTATTAAAGGGAAAAGCTTCACTTCAGCTCTAACGTCCAAAGTCTGTGAATGTGCGAACTCTGATTTCTTATGGTGAGTCTGTCTGTGGACCTTCAGATTCATCATTAGTGAAATGCTATTTAGAGTTTGAGGAATGTATTTTCCTCCTTTTGTGCCACTCTGGCATGGTTGTGATAGTTTTGAATAACAGGTAGCTTATGAATTTGTTTTTGTCTAAAGGTGTTGCTGTGTTTTAACAAAATTTGACTTACCTGACTGAAGAAATCTCCATGTTTCTCTCTGTTGATTGAAACTTGAAAAATGACTGTTGAATTGATTTACGGGGCAATGAAACCCATCTTTTTTTTTAAAGAAAAATTAAAAATTAAGAAAAATTGAGAAGAAATGCATTGGTCTGAATGGCAAAGGATATCTTTTAAAAATCTAAGCTGCCAAGAAAGTTAATTTTGCAGAAGTGACAGAGTAATTACAACCATTTTTGCCTGCATGTGTATTCAGCTCCCACTGAAACTACACTCAGAACAGAACTTGCTTCGTCAAGCTGTGTGTTCCGCCTGTAGTAGATACTTTAATTCATCTTCACCTTTAAAGAAATAGTGTCATCTACCCAAAATGGGTTGGTGAATACGGTGGCGATAGTAACACACTTGGTGTTGATGTTTTCCAGTGATTATGGGTTTGAGCGCTCTGCACCTCTGAAGTCACAGTCTAGCAAGTGCTTTGCTGACTTTTGGTTTAACCCAGAAGCGCCTCCTGAAGACTGTGTGCTGGGGCAGGCATACACCAGCAGCAGTGGGTAAGTCAATTTGGGGTTTGACTGGCTTGCACAGGCTTCCGTAGTGGAGGAGAATGTTCTGACCAAGGACTACAAAAGTGCCTTCAAGGAAGTATAAATAGGGAAAACTGTAAAAAAAGCAACCAAAATAGGAAAATGCAAATGGTAACTGTTTCTGGCTCAAACTTATAGATCATGTAGAAGCTTCCTACAGACTAATGTAAGAGCAATGTTACTTTACACATTCACAGGAGTTCAATAAACTAATCGATTTGAGAAGAGGGAGAGCTGTCTTGTTCCCAATTATTTTTTCTAACTGCCAGGACAGCTAATAAGCATTGCTGTGCTTCTCATATGAGTGCCCATTCAAAGCCTTTTTTTTTCACTCCCTGCTTAAATCCGGTTAATTACTCAGAGAAGTAAGCAGTGTCTCACAGAACTTTCCACTGTCTCTCACTTCCATCAGTTTAAGGAGCTCTACAGAGAATGGATTATTCTGCTGGCCATATGGAATAATCAGAATCAAAGTAAAGCTTTAGTAACTGTAAACAATAATGCATAGAATACACACTACAATGTAGTCTGACGTCTGTGCTGAGAATAGCTTGCAGCTGGCATCTATTCTGGCTTATCATAACATCATCTCTGTCGGTTGTGGAGATGCAAACCAAATGATGAAATGTCAAATCTGGCAATAGAGTCGCAATCTTTGTGTATATTTGCCTTACTGAAGAAAATGATGCCTTTTGGGTTGTGGCTGACAGCTGTGATATACAGAGTTTGAAATCACTGAAGTGAAATCTGACTTAAATTTTTAAGGATGTTTAAAAATAGCGTACCTGATTGAAACTGATCTGTAAATAATTGCTGCACTTCCAAGTGTTTCTTTATTAGCTCTTCTTATATTCACTCATAGATTCATCAAATTATTTAGGTTGGAAAAGAGCTCTAAGGTCATCAAGTTCAAGGTTTTATTACTACAATGTGAAATAAATGTTATGTGTTTTAAGAAATGCACAGGTTTGAGAACAGTATATAAGTGATTGGTTCTGGGTTAATGCAGAAGTTACTTGCTTTGATTTATTTCTGATCTTTGGAACTTGAACCAACTACATCTAAAGCACTAATAAAGTGGGATAGGATAGAGGCCTGAGTTTGGCAGTACATGTGAGGGAGCCAAGACCCCCAGAGCACTGAAGGCTATTGAAAGCTACAAGAGGGTGTGGTAGAGAGAACAGCAGATTACCCAGCTCTCAGCAAACTGTTCAGGCATGTTTCTGAATTTTAAAGGGAGACTCTTCCAATGCATGCAAGTGAAATCCTGATTGTGCTCCAATCCCACTTTCTTCAACAGATTTCACTCAGTAGAAGCAATGTCCTTGAGCAAAAACTTTTTGCATTATGAGCTGATTTTGGTCATCTACAGCCTTGTCTGTTTATGAACCTAAGAAATATTCATTAGCTACTGTTGTGCTCACATGTGGTGCCTCTGATAGTGTTCTACTGCATGCCTCCAGCTCATTGTGCTCACTGCTTACTGTTTTTGCAGGTACAGAAAAGTTGTTTCTAATGTGTGTGAAGGTGGTGTAGACCTGCAGCAGAACTTAGCACAGCATTTGTGTCCACTGATTGCTCCCAAGGGACTTCAGATCAGCATCAGAGGAGAAAGCCTGGCTGTTAAGCCTGGGGAGGACATCACCTTCATTGTCAGACAAGAGCAGGTAGAAATTAACACTGGCTTTATGAAACTTTATTTGCTATTTTTAGGGTTCATCTCTCTCCTACCTGCTTTGCTGCTGAATGAGATTAATTTGTGCTTGAGACAAAGATGAATGACTCTAAATACTGAAACTTATGCTTCCAAGAGAATCAGGCAATCCTGTAAACTCAGTGAACCATGAAGTTCTGTCCAGAGAAGGGGACTTGCCTCCTCAACAGCATTTCTGTTATTATTCCTTAAAGGCTTCAGCTAATTGGAAAATCAAAGGGACTAAATTAGCAGACTCTCCTTCAACTGGAAATTTCATGTTGCATCAGAGAAGATCAGAAATGCCGGGAACCCTTGATATTCTGGCTTTTGAGAATCTGCCTTTCAGCCTTCCAGAAAAGAATCAGGCAAAGCGTTACAGAAATCAGCAAATACCGCAGCATAAGAACATTTATAATGTATTAGTTATGATGCCAAAGGATTTTTTTCTTTTCCTTCTCCTTTTTTTCCTGTTTATTGGAAGAGACAATACCCTTAGGCCCTGACCAAAGGCAAGGAGTAACTTACAGATGTGGTATTTGCCCTGGGCATGTTCCTTAATGCTTGCATTTTTAGTATTAGGTTCTAACAGTTGTGCTCCGGTTACAGAAGTATTTCCTGACTAACCCCAACTATTTGCAAAAAAAAATTGAGGAAAGTTGGCAAATCTGTGTGACAGAAGTTGGGCACTTGACATTTATTTCTATGAGGGGATCTAGAGGGTGATGTGCAGAACACAGCTCTGCCTAACCCACCTCAAGTTCTTGTTCCGAGGACTTGCAGAGCACTAATGGTGGTGCAGCAAGTCTTGCTTCTTGCACTTTTCTCTAATTTGATTTGAAATGTTTGCTGTAAGACTAGAGCATTTTATTCTAATTTGGAGTCAACAGTTTTGATTGGCAGTTTCACTTTTTTTCCTTCCTTTTCAAACAAGAAGTTCTGAAGCCTTCAAGAGTCTCTGTTGGCAATGGGGAAAACTCATATAATTATTCAATACTCTTCCAAAGTCAGGAATCCTGAAGGGAATCCCCATTTTTTGGTAAAATCTGCTTGGTGAACAGAACTGTAAAGGAGATTCAGAGGAAATGTAACAGTTTGCTGCCCCCTATGGCTGAGAATAATACTTACACTTGAAAGTCCTGGTCATTAGGATTTAATACATACAATAAAGCCTTCTTAACAATTAGTGAGTTTAAGAAGCATTCCCACTAAGATGAACCAAAAATACTACTTTCTTTCCCTGCTGAACAATATTATGGCTTCTGTGAAAGTGTGCTTCTGAGTGCAGGAAAACCAGACACCAGGGAATAAGGAAAGCAGGTTTGGGGCATATTTGAGCAGTTTGCAAATGATCTTGGAAATAATAAGAAGAAAATTAGTTTCTTTTCAAATTATTTGGTCTGGATTGATGAATAAATAACTGTACAAAGGTCATTTATTTTTTGTGGAAGTAGTTCTTTTAAATTCCGTTTCTCTGTGTGAATCATTTGCTATCTGTCCACCTCTCTGTGTCTTTCCTAATAAGGAAAACAGAAATGCCATCCTTTTTTGGAGACAGTAATCCCACCTTTACATTAGGGGAGGTATTAGAATAAAGAGAAACTTGCACATACTGGCTTCCCACACTGATTTGTGTCTCACCTGGAGAAAATATGCATGTATACTTGTTAGCATAAGAAAGAGCTAACAAGAACTATTTGCAAGCAAATGTCATCGAAAGAGATGCCGCTTACTGGCATGTTGCTGGCAAGCAGACGTCTTTTTAGCTTTAAACTTTAATAATACATTCTCTTCTGCTACCCATCTGTTGTCAAAATAAAGATGTTATTCATAAAAAAATATATATATATTCACAGTGAAGAAGCTTTCAAGGTCCTTTATGTGTGTTGAAATATGATGTTAGGTGTTTGATAACCCTACAGGTTCCTTATTCTAAGAGCTCTCCTACAAGATAAGTAATGCTCTTTCATCTGATAAAACATGGAAGAAAATCAACCGAACTGCAGAATTATAAATGGAGGAAAGGAGTGTATTTTTCTTTCCTTTGTAATGCAAGCATTTGAAAATTCTAGGCTTTGTTACCTCCTTTGATTTTACATTAATGCTGCCTTTTGGAATTGGATTTTGATGCAAAACTATTTCACAGATTGGCTTATGGGAAAGTGAGGTGATTTTTCAGTACTTCAGGGGGTGTGAGTCCTTGTCAGATCTGATTGCCATTCAGCTTATTTGATGAGTGTATACATTCCTTTCCTAGAGGAAAAAAATGATTTTTAAGTGAACACTATCTTTTCAAAATATGAAGGATTTCCAATCAAACTTGGCCCTACAGCCCATTTTAACTTGCATGGCAGTAGTGACAGTGTCTGTGAGATGCAGGCAGGAGCATATTGCTGAAGACAGAGGAAGAAGGGCGAGTCACTAAGGCAGTGCTGCCAAAGGTACTAAGAAAGTGCTGCTGCTCACAGCTAAAATGAATCTTCCTTTCACTCAATCCATATGGCCAGTCCATGTAGCACAGACCTGACTTCTCTCCTGAGCAGACACACCGTGACAACATGAATGATGGGCTTATATTTGTCCTCTGACAACAGTATCAGTCATTGCAGTATTTTAGGCCTGAGTTTAGGAAGACGGTGTTGTTTAAAGGAGCACTTAGCAGAAGTGCAATGAATTGTAAATTATGTGAGATGCTTGATGTGACAGAAGTATTTGGCTGGTCTCTTTACTACACTCAGCTCAATACTCTGCTTTGTTAAGCATGCATATTGTTTTGCAGAGTAGCATGCCAGTTCTAAACATGCTGGCAACTCCGTATATGCAGTACTATTCTGTAAGAGCTACCAGCCTGTATTCTAGGTGTCGTACATTTGACACAAGGAGGGTGTAGTTAGAAGGTTCTATGAAGATGGTCTAAGCCTATTCTGTTTTATAATTGCACAAGCCAGAAGTTCACTGCCAGTCAGTTACCACAGGTCACTGGATAAGCAGTAGTTTGGAATCACCAGATCATAGCTCCAGAACTTGGAGCTGCCCTGCACATTTATATTAATTAATGTCCAGAAGTATTAAGATAAGAGCAATGATATAAGATAAGAGCAATGATATCTATGTCATACATCTTGGCTTAGTGGTCTGGGGTGTTTTGTTTTTGTTTGTTTGTTTTTAAGATTAAGCCTTACTGAAAAAAGTTAGGTTTATCTCTGTGAGTGCATGCAGCATTTGTTACTCTAAAATCTTCTCAGTGAGTTTACTGGTTTTAGTTAAGCTACTGCTGTGGAGTCAGAATATTTGGCTGGTGCTGGAAGCGATGTTGTGATTCAGAGAATGGTTAAAACAACATGTACTGTCTATTTAGGTTCTGACCATTTGAAATGTTGATGCATTCTCCTTTTAGGGTGATATATTGAATACCAAGTACCAGGTGGATCTTGGTGATGGCTTTAAGGCAATATATGTGAATCTTACAATGACTGGGGAACCCATTCGTCACCGTTATGAGAATCCTGGGATTTACCGTGTCTCGGTGAAGGCTGAAAACGTTGCCGGACACGATGAGTCTGTAGTATTTGTCCAAGTCAACTGTAAGTTATCTCTTTGGTTTTCTTATTTTTACTGCTGCATACAAATGTTGTAGTAGCTATGAAGCATTTAAGAATATTACTGGTCACTTTTAGGAAAAATACATTTTTTTTCATGCAATTCTGCTGTGGGCTGCTAGTATAGAAATTTGTAAACCTAATGTAGAAGCTCAGAGTTAGTTTTGTTTAGATTTGGGAGAAAAATGGTATATTCATCTTTTAAATAGTATGCATTCCTCAGTCCAGTTCTCAGATTTTACCGCTCTTCCTGACTCAAGACCTTGTTGGCAGACTTAGCAGCTAAAATGTGGAACTTCAGGCTTTGTCTTTTTATGCTGTAAGAAGCAAGAGAACAGACCTATTGATAAAAGTGTGTGCTCTTGTATGACTTTCAAAAAGCATGAATTGATGAAAGGATCAAAATCTCAGCATTTCTAAAAGTCAGGTTACTTATTAAAGTCCTTAACTCTAGTTTTAGGTAGTTAGTTCTTACAAAGTTTTAAAGTATTACTTGGACTTAACTTTTTATTGACATGCAGTATAATTTGACTTAGGCCTCTCCCTTTCTTCTTAATTAAGATCTAAAAAAATCTCATTGAATAGATTCAAATGAAAAGAATAGTGAGACACAGGGATATCACACAGTAGTGGACTTAATGCGCCTCAACCATCTCTTAATTGAAATAAGGAAGGGAACTCATAACTGAGATAAAATTTTCCTCTTCCTTTGAGAGTCAAGACAGCTATCACTTTGTCTGTTTTCAGATGTGTCAAAAATATTAAACAAGTAACATTCAAGGAAAAGATATACTCATCTAGTATTCTCCGGTTGTCTGTTTTTCCCCTGATGTCAGTGGTGTCTTCCATACTAACAACAGAAAGCACTGGAGCCACATTCAAGTCTGTGCACAAAACCACGTGTTTTATGTCAGCCTGTCTGGTGGCTGCTGCTGTTTCTTCTTTTTGCTCTTCAGAGCCTGAATCCAGAGTTTCTGTTTCTGCTTTGATTAATAGTCAGAGCCCAATCCATTAATGCTAATGGCTAATCTCCTATTAAAATCAAAAGGAAATGATTGAAGTCTAATTTTCCATCTTCATTTCATTACCTATTTATTTATTGTTGGTTTTTTTTTTTTCACATAATTTGACAACTGCAGAGTGCTAAGACTAACTACAATTTTTTTTACCTTTACTTTCTAGTAGCATCTGAGTGCTTAGAAGTAGATTAAGCACAAAAGTTGTTGGTAGATCTCCATAAGCAATGAATGGCAAAAACTCTATAACACCATCTCTCCAGGGAGAAAATCTTCATGTTTTTTAGGAAATGACGAACAGTAACAAATGCTGATCGAAAGCTGAACAACTCCTTTCTCAAGATATGTTCTTGAGAATAAAAAATGTTTTCTGCAGTGGATTTATAACTTTTATTTTACAAAAATACAATGGATGGGTATTTAGAAGGATTTTGGTGCTGAAGTGCAGAATCAACAAAATACTGCATGCAGACTTGGATGATTTCAAAGCTCATCTTGAGCTTCGCTATTAGTGCTGTAAGCGATCTAAAAGACACGTGAACACGTGTTACCCAGCATGCTTGAATAAACACTTCAGATGGGGTTTAAACTGTTTAATTTTTAAAGTAAATTACAGGATTTGAGGAAATTAGCTGGCACTAATTAACTGATATATCTGTCATCTAGAGAAACACTAATAGCTGCTCAGGGGCATTTTTCATTGTGGTGTATCATGCAAACAGAAATGTCCAGTGTCCTGTTTTCACTGTATTTTAATATGATATGTTTCCAGATAAATGTTATAGAGGACAAATAGTAAAGGAAACATTTTTAACTCCTATGAATTTTGGTTGGTAGGGGAAGCCTGTAATGCAGGACAAATATACACATCTCAGCCTATGATCCATGCTTGATGATACAGATCACAAACAACTTTTTTTATAAGCTATAAGAGAAATTAAAGCAAGTCTGATAATATATATGTGAACAGATTACCCAAAATAAAAAGAACTCAGGATTAAGTAGGCGTAAATTTTCTTCTTCATGCCACAAAACCGTAACAACTATAGTGTGTGAATATGATTTTTTTTTTTTTTGACAGAGTGTAGAAATTGATATAGAGAAAGAAGAAGCTTAGAAAACTATACTGAAATTGTAGCCTTGTTAAGTATAAATGAAAGTCAACTTCATTCCTCATTATGTACATTCAAGATGCTTTGAAGGTTATTCAAATATATTATGGAATTATGTGACTGAGAAGAAGAGTAAGACCTGCTGTAATTATTAGCTCTTTACTATACAGAAATGGTAAAATGTTGATTTAAGAGTCAAACAACTTCTCCTATAAACATTTTGAAAAAAGGCAATAGCCTTGCTCAAGAAAAAACCATATCTCAGGATGATCAGTTTCCTATGTGAGAATGGAAATGCATGGCAAAATCAAAACAGTGGTGCAGATTCCTACCAGATGTCTTTATTTTTGCATAATCAGTAAGACAAAATATTTCTAAGAGAAGAATATTTAATGGAATTTATACTATTTCTGAATTTTCCTCAAGATGCCAGCATCAGAAATACCATTTTAATTCAGTTTTGATAAAGAAGCTGTTGAAGAAATCTTTTCTTTATAAAAACAGTGTGTCTTTAGATTCATGTGGGTGGTTATGACTCATCAGCAAAAATGCAGAATGAAAGCAGAGCCTTATGTTTGGCTGAAGAAGCACAAAGTCTGACTGAAGTAAGGTAGGAAAGAAGGGTATGATCAGTTTAGACAATTTGCTCTCAGAGAAGTTTAATCAAAGTGCATTGGAAGTGAATGGAAGTGAAGTCAGTCAATTAAAGAGAATAAGAGAAAGGCCTTGAAATAGTGTTAATTACATTTAAGTCTGAACTGAAATGAAAGACATTTTTATGAATTAAAAGATACATTGAGTAGAGAAAAAATTATGGGTTAGTATTCACTCTGTTTAATTAATGTATGAATCACACTGGTATCTTGAATAGATATTGCAGCTGAAGTTAAGAAGTTGTAGTTATCACATTTATGATATTAAAAAGCTTGTACCTTCAGACATTCTGAAAAAGATACACCTGGAGACCTCCGAGACAAAGATGATTTTCAATTAATGCTGTTGTGCTTTGGAACAAAATATGCCATCAGTATAAAATCAGATGAAATCATTTTAATGACATGTTTCTTTTATGTGTTTTATATATAAATAATAATGTTTACAGCATTTGTAAGGGAAAGTTCAGAAAGAAACAAACATAATCATAAAGCACACTTCCAGGGGCTATCTCTCTTGATTTGCAAATAAGTGCATTTATTTTAAAGCATGCATTAATTAGCTTATGTGAAGTGAGCCTAACAGCTGATATTTTATAATGAAAATGAACACTCAGCAACATTATTATCCATTTTTCTGCTTTTCACTTAGCAGCTTGAGATTTTTTAGATTTCTATTCATTTGATCTTTTTTTTTTTTTTTTTTTTTTTTTTTTTTACCTAAAGCAGATTGCCATTTCCATTTTGTATGTGTAATACTTGCTTATACTCTCTAAAATTTAACATACACAACAAAAATGCACAACATAAAGGTGCATTTTGATGATTTGTTACATTGCTTACCTGTTCTTCTATTTGGGTTTTGTTGTTTATGGATTATTATCATTATTATTTTAATATGTTTATTTTTGGTTTAAATGAAGTCCTTCCAATTATGTCCATAGCTTTCAACAGAGATGTAAAGGCAGGAGAGAAAAAGTAAGTTCAGGACCTTATGTTGTAAAGGTGATAGACTTTTGGAAAAAAAAAAAAAAAAAAAAAAAAAAAAGTTGTATTGATGCATTCAATGATTTAAACAAGGTTTCAGTGATGTTTTGGGAACTTTTTCAGCTCCTCTGCAGGCTTTAAATTTAGAAGTGGTACCAGTCATTGGCAGAAACCAGGAGGTGAATCTGACAGCCATCATACTGCCTAAGAACCCTAACTTGACGGTCTTTTACTGGTGGATAGGAAACAATCTTCAGGTAAATGAATGGTTGCGACTGACATTATTTTTGATCTCTTTCCAATAAAAAAAAACTTCATGGCACCTTTTAATTTATCATAGAATCATAGAATGTCTTGGACTGGGGGGCAAAAATAATCTCATTCCAACCCTCTGCCAAAGGCAAAGGTACCTTTCTTTAGACCACGGTAACCAGAATCCCATCCAAACTGGCCATGAGCCCTTTCAGTGATAGAACATCCATCTTCTCTGGGTAGCCTATGTCAGTGCCTCACCACCTTCACAGTAAAGATTTTTTTTCCTTGTATTTACTCTTTCAGCTTAAACCCCTTGGCCTTACACTATGTGCCTCTGTAAAAAGAGCAGTAAACATCTAAGTATTTCAAGTGGGAATATTTCTTGTCTAACTGGGTTAATTTTTTTTAAAGGCAATTCTTTCAGTATCAGATATGTAAAATATTCCCTTTGTGAGGGAGACAAAGTATGAAACAGGAATGCTTCAGATAAGCACAATGAACTTTCATCTGGTAAATGTGCTATCTACCATAATCTTTGCCCGTGTCTGTTCATTGTTATTGACTTTGCCATTACCAGAACAGGCACTGCAAACTGATGTAATCGTTGTAGGGTGGGGGCAGAGGTTTCTGATACATAAAGATGTGGTCAGGGAGTTGAGTATCTCAACTTCACCTTGAAAGTTATGATAGATTGGTACACTTCCATGGGTCATGACAAGAGTAATCCACCTGACCTTGACGATGCCCCACATTTCTCAAGGCAGATGACTTGATCATTATGATCCTGTAAATTTCATAGTATCACAGAATATCCTGAGTTGGAAAGGACTGACGAGGATCAAGTCCAACTCCCAGCTCCACACAACACCACTTGAAAATCAGACCTTCTTTCTGACAGCAGTGTCCAAATGCTCCTTGATCTCTGGCAGCTCAGGGCTCTGCCCGCTGCCTGGGCAGCCCATTCCATGCCCACTGCCCTCTGGTGCAGACCCTTCCCCTGACCCCCACTCATCCCTCCCCTGGCACAGCTCCATGCCGTTCTCTATGGCCCTGTTGCTGTCACACAGAGCAGAGCTCAGTGCTGCCCCTTCACTCCCTGTGAGCAGCTCCAGCCGCTATGAGGCCACCCCTCAGCTCTTCTGCTTTGGGCTGAGCAAATGGAGGAACCTCAGCCACTCAGATTTGTGAGCTTGATTCCAAATTCCTTTATTTCAGTGGGATCTGAATATAAGCAGTTCTGTTTATAAAGAGTCCATCTGGTTAAAAAAATATAGTCTCTAATGTAAATTATAATTGAGCAATTTGGTAAAATGTTGATCAGCATTCTAAAAATATAATTGATGTGCACCTTTTGTGCTGATATCTTTAGTGACGGTCTCCTCAGATAGCTGTTCTCACGGTTGTTGTTGAAATTCTATTTTCTGCTTTTCTTTGCTTGTAAAGCCACTTCTTACATTGGACAGTTTTCTGGTGACGAGGTTCACTGTGACAGGTGATGTCAGAGTGACAGTGCAAGCTTCCTGTGGGAACTCCATGCTGCAGGATTCCAAAGTTGTCCATGTTTTTGGTGAGACATTGCTTGTTTAATTTTTAATAGTTGTTTCATGCGTACTTGTGTATGTCTTAAACCAGCATAGGCAGAACTGAACCTCTTGTAAGTTTACGTCCAATGCCATGTTTAATTTCTAAAGTTAGAGGGATGAACTTTACATAACGTTGAGCAATGTGGTCATATGGGATGGTTTTACTTGAAACCTTTTGTTTCCTTTGCTTATTCTAAATGTTACCGTGTTTCCCAAATGTTTTATGTAGCTGTAATGTTGAAATAGCATTTTTTTCTTGTAACTGCATAGTTTGTTTCCATTTCAAAATACAGAAGTTTAAATACTTCGGGAAAGAAATAAAAAGAAAAATTAGTTGTCTACATACTCTCAGCATTAAAACAGTGTGAAATATTTTCCTTCTGCCACCATACACAACCATTCCTTCAGCGTTTGTCCAAGAGTTTGTAAATATTGAGCTCTTCAATAGAAGAAGCTGAACTTCTACTGTTGATTCACATTATGCCTCAATGTGCTTTGCAGTGTCCAATAATGTAGTGTCGAGGCATAATATATAATGCAAAATGTAGTGCTGGCAAGTTAATGATATTTGCATTTGTGCTGTCACATGTGGGAATTGAGATATGTAAAAAAGTTTCATTATAATGCAGAGCTAAAAATTCATGACATACACAAATGAAACTTATCTGTGACTTGAACAATGAAAGAGGATTCTGGTACTTCTGCTTTCAGCATTCTTACTAATGCAAAATATTGGTAAAAAACACACTCATATTAAACAGAGTTTTTACAAGCCTTCTTATTTAGTAAGATAAATGGATTTAACATTTATGCAATCACTTACAAGTGCACCCACTTTCCCAGTTGGGAAATCCTGATCTGAAGATCAAGAAAGTACCGTTCATGAGGGATGTTTAACCCTTGGAATAGAAAGCCACACTGAAAAACAATTATGTCCTAACAGTTAAGGAGGGCATGTTTGAGTCACTTTTGTGTTCCAGTGAATCGCTTTCCCTCCTTTGTATAAACTTCCCAAGGTGATCTTCTAAGGAGCCGGTAAAGAAAATATGATGGCCTTTAGAGACTGCTGAGGTATAGCCAATTCCTAGTATTTCAGATATTTGGGGCTTTATCCAGAGAAATGTTTGAGTATATATATATACATACATTCATGCATGCATACATATATATAAAAATATTTTTATTTTATTTTATTTTATTTTTATTTTATTTTATTTTATTTATTCATTTATTAAGAGGGCAGTAGTTCTGGTTTTTGTAGCTGGTCTATGAAATAAGTAAGGAATACATTTTGCATGTAGAACAGGAACACAGAACATGTAAAAAATACGTTTATGATTCAGTGAGAATGTAATCCATTGGCACATTCCCATTAAAAATAAAAGAATCCAATCATATTTATGTGGTGTATTGTCTTAAAGAAAAATTGCTGAGAAGGTTATGACCTCAGAACATGAATGTAAATCTATTCAGTTTATTCTTTTTTCCCCTACTGCATTTTAATCTCCTGGCACAAATTTGATGATATTGATGAAAATACAGAAAGAAATTGAGTGTCTGACGGGAATGTACTTTTGCTTCATATTATACTGTAGGCTCATGGGGAAAAGATTTGTTTTTTTTCCTTTCCTCTTTGAACAGTGTATTATATATATATCTATATGCAAATATATATACACACATGCATCTACACATACATGTATGTATAAATGTAGGAAAATATGTAAGTAGATAAATATATATGAAAATATATACAAAACTGTTTTTGCAGTCAGATGGTCGGTGATTCAGAAGTGTTTCTTTTTCTCTTTCTAGATCATTTTCACATTCTTCCTCTGAAGTTTACCAAGCACCTGGACATGTACAACCCTGACATACCAGAGTGGAGGGAAGACATAGGGCGCGTAGTAACACGACTTCTTGCAAAGGTGCTCTTCCAGATTGCTTGTAAAATGTTCCTTTTCCTGTTGTAAAACTTGAAAGTTAAGTTAATGCCTTATTGGAAAGAAAAAAAGAGTCAGAGCAAAATAATAAAATGAACCTCATGAGCCACATTTCAAATAAGTTTGAGTCCAGTGTCACTTCTGTGGGCTGGCTGTCGATAATGATGTCATAACTTGGAAAAGTTCAGTTCTAACGCAGCCTAATTGGCAGTTAATGCTAAATGTTGCTCACTGGGATTAGCAATAGACAAACTCACCAATATTGCTTACTCCAAAGCAAGAAGAGTCAGTTAAATGTGATGTATGTAGGGTAATGCAAAGGATACTGCATAATATAAAGACATAGTCTTTGTGAAGAAACATAGCAGAGAAAAGAATGTCAGTTGTAGAACTTCTAAAATTATATATAACACATGGGCAGAGAGTTTGTACAGCTTTTTGGTATTTTTTGGATGAAGTTTGTAAAAGAAATGTGGACTGGGAGCAGTTGAATCATGTAGATGAAATCAAGTTCAAAGCCACAGAACAGTTCTGTGAGATAACTGAAGAGCACTTCATAAAAATTGTGAGGTCTGAAGCCATGCTGTCAGATATGCACACTGTCCACAGAAGAGTGTGTGTGTACAGACTGTCTGTGAGGACGGTACCATTGTGTTGCAGATAGATTGATGATGTCTTTAGAATGATTATGTTTGAATTCAGTGGACTTCTTCTGGATTTACAATAGTGCAAATCAAATTTTGCTCACGTTTTAGCTTCCGGTGGAATCTACTCTATTAGAGATCTGACTACTAAAGAATAAAAGACTCACAAAATATTACTCATCTATTTTATATGAAATACAAAGAACACTGTCCTATAATTTGCCATGTATCTTTATCTTCACAGGAAACCAATATACCTGAAGAAACGCTTATGACAGTTGTGAAACCTGGTCTGCCCACAACTGCTGACTTGCACGTGCTGCTATCAGTAAATCAACCAAAAAGGAAGAGAAGTGTAACTAGTGATAAGGTACAGAACAGTGTATGTCTGGTTAGAGCAGTCTTCATCCCATTTTGAAATCAGTGGCCGTACTCCTTTTTTATGTGGGGTTAAAAGGTATAACTTGACTGTGTATGTGTAAGATCTCTCTTCTGTCTGACAAAAGATGTGTAAAAGCTGACAAGTATGGCTGCTGTGTATGTCACTGTTTATCCTACCTTTTATAGTAAAGAATAAATCCTACCAGAAGAGATGTAGAAGAAGATACAATTGTTATTCTACTAAATGACAGCCTGCAGTAAGCCTTGATCCTTCTTGACACTTAAAGAACAACAACAACAACAAAACAACAATAAAAGAGAAACATTAGTGATGATTTATCAGTCTGTGAAGACTGATAGAGAAAAAGGGAGCATTTCTAAAAAGAGACAAAACATTTCTTCCCTTCTTCAAAGGCAAATCATGTCCAACAGGAACAGAACCTTAACAGTTGACCTGTAATAGCTGACCCAAAGAACATGAAGCAGGTACTTTCCGTCTTTATCAGCTAATGTCATTTTCAATTGCCAAGAAGCAAATACAGTGAACAAGGCAATGAAAATATGATATTAACTACTCTGTTCCTCTTTCCAAACCATATACTTTCCATAATAAAAGACTTATACATGGAGAAAATCTGAATATTGTTTGGTCCTAGCTTGTTAATTTACAATTACTGATATTTGTCGTTTTGCTGTTACAGAGAAGGAACAAATCCCAACTCTTTTCTGAATATTGCAATTCAAGACCTACCTGTTAGAAAGAGTCACAGTGCAAGATATTTTGAACTTGGAAGGGCATTTTACCACTCTATTAGGCAAGATCACAATAGTCAGAATGTCTGGAGAAACAGAGAAGACAAAACTCTCATAATAACACAGTATTATTAGATTGTTTATAGTGTTGCTGTGGTACAGTTGTGAAGGTCCAGATGAGTATATATTGATGTTGTCCAAGTGCTTGAACAGGTTTCTTACAGAAGCGGTGGTGTGAAGTAGATGGAGAACTGTCTGAATGCACAGAATATATCTCAAATCTTAGTTACTGCTCTCCCTCTGTAATCAAAATGGGAATCCCTAGGAGTCTGAAATACTGATTGTACTGAAGGAAACAGTCAATTTTAATAGGTTGTTTCTATTCTAGTGAGCTATTTCTGATCTCTGGCTATTGTCGAGGGTGAGTATTAGCACTTCAAAATTACTTGCATCTTTCTACTTCTTTAAGAGGCGAGTTGCAGCTACCAAAGGAAATTATTTCTCTTTATTCCAAGCATATATGGAATGGATATCTTTAAGAATTTAAATTAATTGATGGTGGTGGATTCTTGGGTTTGCATACATTTCTGTGCAAAATGTTAGGCATATGAATTTCCTTTACATCTCAGCTGTTATGTTAGTGTTGTGCTTCAATGTATTTTGAAGAATATAATCAATTATAGTCAATGCTGTCTCCATTTTTTCATCGTTACTGTATGAAATACCCCATGAGTTACTCCGTAGCATAAGGAAGAACAATCATGTATTGCAAATTATTTGGGAAAACCTGTGCTTATGTGGGCTATTCACATAGGGTTCAAACTTGTGGAAAACCAGGAGTAAGGTGAGAAATAATGAACAATAACAGAACATTTTTGCTTGAGCAAAAGTCAATGCATATGTTGAGTGTTGAATACCTGCCATGAAATTATGATGTTTTCAAAGTTAAGCTACAAGAGTCAGTAACTAAGTTTACTGGTAGAAAGTTGGATTAGGCTAATGCAGTGCTCCCTCTTGCCTTTTATTCCATGAATGTGTCAGTGAGTCTTGACCAAGACTAAGTAACTCTATTTCAGTGGTGCCATCACTTTGAAGGCTCCTAATCAATATTATTCTCATACTCATTCTCTTTTCAGACACTAGGCAAAAAAGATAAATACTTAGGAGCTATGTGGAATAATTTTCTTGTAAAATAACTGGAGCCATGTTCACATCACCATTAGACTGAGCCATTCCTCTGCAAAATATCTGATATAGTCAGTGGAATGGCTTCAGAAGTTAAATGTTCCTCAGTATGAGTGTGGATATGTGAATCTAAACCTTTGTGAAGTCTCTCCACAGCGGGAAAGAGACGGCAGGGATTTCTATCTGTTACACTGCAAGGGCTTCTCAAAGATGAGCACCATAATTGGTAAAATGATAAAAAGCATTTCTTGTGAAGGTTTCATAGATATAAAGCATATTTCTAATTCGTCATACTGTGGGAAATTGTATCTTAAATTATAAGGCATAGAGTATAAAACTAGCTTTGATCTTTTAGAAAATTACCCATGTTGAAGACACAAGGAAGTAAAATGGCAAATTCAGCCAATTTGTCATCTGGAGTTAGAATACAATGGTATATTTAATGGTTCTGCTCCATAAAAATCTGAGCAACCATATTTTAGTATGCTCTGCCTATTGGAGAAAAATAGAAGAAATCGTGATTTTTTTCCACATGAATGGATGTATATATTTCTGCAGAGTATTGTTAAAAATTAGACATAAATGGAATCCATCCCATTAGAGCAAAAGAGATGACTTGAATTACGACATGCAGTTCATTATAAAATAGCAGTTGCTTTTCATTGCAAGAAATCTAAAGTGACATTGCTGGTTGTCTTTTGATAGGGTTGGAAAAATTGATAGAGTTTTTAATATGGATTATGCATTGTTTGAGTTATGACTGAGGTAAACCCAACAGTGTGTGCAAATATAACACAGTGTCTGTCACTTACTGCATAAACTTAAAGGGTTTGGTAAGCAGAAAGAAAGACTGGGTTATTAAATATTTGACATTTGCAGCATTTGCAGCTTGTGGAGTTTTGCAGGTTTTTTTAATATGGAATTTCTTCAAGATTTCAACTCTTCAGTGACAAGCGCTTTCTAACTTTCTCTCCATACAATAAACCAGGGGGTTTCCTTTTCAGAGCATTGAGTCTCTCAAAGTAGAACTGAGTGCAAGAAGAGTGAGACATTCTCTCTTTTGTGTTTTCAGAGAATAGCGGCTATAAAGCAGGCCTTGAATGCACACAACATCAGTTTCTTTCTACGGGCTGGATACTGGGTCTTAGTGACATTAGCAGACTCCGATTCAGGTAAATATATAAGTAAAATTCTGGGAGCTTGTTAGATGGCTAAGGAGGTTTTCTCCATATCAGCATATGTATATGTACATATATACAAATGCATGCATTTACTTGGGACTTATTACATACAAAAAGACACATGTACATATATGTATATATGCTATATAATATATACATACTACATATACATACTATATAATAGTGTGTGTGTGTATAATGTATATAATATATACGTACTATATAATATATAACATATAATGTTTCTGTGTGTATTCTTAGTTGATGTTTTTTATAGGTTGACACCATATAAATGTTTCTTCTTTAATTCCATTTTGTCATATACCATTATTTATATCACGAACTTCTTGTTGTTTTCTGTATGGCCAGGGAAGTGCTAGCTAAGCTTCCAAAATAACCATCCAGTAACCATCTGTGCTAGCTTCCAAGAAAGTAAAGCTTCTTAAGTCCTTAACTCTGATAATGTAACTCCACACATCTGTGACATAGCATGGTATCAAAGCATTGTGCTAAACTGTGTCACACCAGTTTCAGATCCATGATTCTGAATCTTGCTGTAGGGTCCCCGTAAAGCATTGAACTGCTCTGCTAATGCTGTATTGAAAGATCTACCTTTTCTCTGTTTGAAACAAATGAAACAGGTTTTCTGACTCTGGATTTACTCTGTAAGTCAAAGCTGGTTGAAAAGTGTGTGAATTTTGAATAGAGTTATGTTAAAAGGATTTTTTAACTACAAAATAGCCACCTATTAAAATGTCACATAGTCTTTGTGTACAATTTCCAGTAATATATTCTTGTCTTTTATTTGAATGTTGCGGGAGAAAAGCTTAACTGACCACAACCATTTTATGCTAATACTGATGTGATATGTTATCTACCAGCTCTCAGCAGAAGATTAAAGTTTTGTTGTTGTTGTTTTTTTAATCTAGTCTCTTTAATGCAGAATCGTGTTACAGTTTCACTGCAGTACCTTGTCCGGTCAATACTGGAAACTACATACTTAAAGGACTAATATCCATTTGCCAGCTAAAAAAGGTGGAACTGGAAGAACCCCATGTTTATTCTAGCCTTTACTAGTGTATGATCTTGATGAGCTCAGTTGCTATTCCTAGCCCTAGTTTCTCCATTTGAAATTTTAATGAAGTCCCACTTTTGCGTTGTATTTACGTAGGATATACAATCATTTCCTTTGATATCTTTAGAATCCCCAAAACTATAGATAGTATAAAAGAGGACATGCTAAGCAATTCTTCCATGTTTTATTTCAGACTCTCAAAGAATTGGAGGAGGCAGTGGCTACTGGGCTATTGTGGTTCTCTTTGTTATCTGTTTAGTCGCAGTTGGAGCTTTCATCCTCTACAAGTTCAAAAGGCAAGTAAACCTTGATCAGTGACATTCATATTTTGAGATCCAGGCTTAGACAAAGATCACTAAAGAGAGTGTGCTGTTTGGAAGGGAGGTTGAAGTCCACTTCTTTGAAAATCACATTTTTTTCTGAACCTAGAAATGAAGATGCTGCACTGCTGTTTGGTTTTGCTTGCCATGTTCCAAGATAAATAGCAGCAATATAGGAACTATGGAGAGTTTGTTCAGCTTGTTTAAATAGTATTGTCAAAAAAAGATGATGCTGTTCCTGACTAATTTCTACTTCATTACTCTTAGTGGTTACAAAGAAACGAAAGTTATCGGGACAGTCAGTACATCTGCAGTGCAGTTTTGTCAAAAGGTACAACCCTGAGGAGTTTCTCTTTGCACGAGTTACATTTTAGATGTTGGGACAATGCCACACAGTTTAAGTGATGGAAGTAGATTAGCATTAATTTGGCACTGTGGTGTGCTGAGGGTAGAAATAATTTTTAAAGTTGCCTTTATGTAAGACATTTCTTCAAAAGTGACAACAGTTACCTTGCCTGCCTTTGACAGTCTGGTAGACCTTTAGTCCTATATTGGTTTTAATAATAGCTACTTGGATGATGTGCAATATCAAAGATTTAGTTCTTTTTTTCATGAATTTGTGTTATCGTTGGCTATCTTAGCCATTTTATATCTTTGGGGCATCAAGTAGCTATTGGATTTGATAATACTGGAAGCAAGCCTCCATTATCATCAAATCTTTACTTGGTAAGGCCTTCTATTGATTTGTTGTATTGTTTCAAGATGCATTTTTATTTCTAATAAACGTAAGTTTATAGAAGTGGATGTGGCACTGAGTTTGCGATAAAAATAAGAGTAAATAGCATCCAAGAGTCTGTATAGGTGGGAGTTTTTAAATGAACAGAGAAAAGCCTTTGCCAAGCATCTCTTCATTTTCTTACTGCAGAATCCAAGTTGCTTAGAGCCCATGCTGACAGATTGCTCTGAAGGACAAAGCACATAATGCAGTATCAGATTGTTTGTAACTAAATAAAAATCCATTTCCCTACTTTACGTGCCTGCAGGAAGAAAAAGCATAAAAATGGTTGATGCGATGTAATTATATTATTTCAGTAGCAATACATGGAGGATTTGTTGCTTGTACTATGGGATCATAAAACTTGCTTGTGATGTGTTTTGAAAGCAGTGTGACTTATATCTTTTATTAGCTCTTAAATGAGAACAATTAAATAACAGGCGCAATTACTGCATGGCAAAGAAGTATAAAATATGCGAGAAAGGAAGAAAAAAGAAGTATTTTCCCAGAGTCCTTTCTAAAATGCCCAGTGAGCCATTTCTTTATAAACAGAGCTTTTATTAAGAAGGAAACTACAGTACCATTTGCAGATTCTGAGCCTTGATGTCTCACACACTTCCATATATAATCTGTGAAAATCATTTGCATTTAAACTTTGTGGGGGTGGAATTTGAGGGGAAATAGGATATGTGTTCAAATGTTTCTCTGTAGCTTGAAAGTAGCTCCTGCCATTGATGAGTGACTGTGCAGTAATATTTGGTTTTGGTCTGTATCATATCTCTTTCTGAGATATTTGGCAGAAGTATTTTTAATTATTCCTCCTAAGCTTTTTCAAGATGAATTTTGGTTTTTTTCCAGTTGCGTCTTTTTTTATATACAACTTGGTTTTCAAACAATACTGACAGTCTAATTGGTGTTCAATTGGAAAAGTCTTTTTTTCCCCCATGTATTCCCCGTGATCTCCTCTCCCACAAATGTCTAATCCCTTAAAAAAATATCTCCTGTGTTTATAAAGACTTAAATTAAACTGCTGGATCCCCATGGAGTATTTACTTACGAGTGCAATCCCTTTAATGTTGGAACAGAATGTGCAGGTTTACAAACTGGCCCATGGGATTGAGGTTATGAAACTGAAATATCTTTTATTAGTTATAAGCCAACCTGCAATGAAGGCTTGTCAATGCTATATGCCTATATATTAAGAATTAATTTGCTGAAAGAACGCTATATTTAACAAAAATCATTCAAGTTTATGAGATAATTTCAGTGGAATAAAACTTTCTGGGCCCTCAGACAACACATGAAAATATAAATATGAATTATTTCCACATAGGAATTGCAAAAATATATAATGTGTCAAAGTGTTAATACTGTCCATAATTTTTATGTATGATTCACAAATTTGAGGCAGAGATATAACAGGTTTGGTGGCCTTTTCCTTTCAGTTACATAACTGATAGTCTGATGCTCCTTTCAGAAAAGTGCTAAAATTCCTTTTCTTCCCCTGTGTCATGGTTTTGGAATAAGAAAAATGTTTATGAATCTTAATTTTTCATTACACTGTTCGGGTCTGCAGATATTGCAGTTTACCTTGGGGCACAGGAAAAGTAGGTTGTCTAGGAAAGACTGCACAAACATGATTTGGATTACTGTCTCTCTTTGCCAGCCCGAAGGACATTTCTTTACTCTGTGTTAAATTGGGTATCTGAAAAGATTTGCTCAGTACACAACAAATAAATATTAAATTTTAAATGTTGATATTCTCTAAAAACTAATTTTAGGAGGGGGACTGGATGATCCTTATGGGTCCCTTCCCACTTGGGGTAGTCTATGATTCCAGTCTGATTCTGCTAGTGAGCAAAGTTTGTTTCAGATGTTCTGGGAATTTTCAGTATGGCAGAAAGATGCTCAAACTTGCTGTGGCTGTGACACAAGGCAGCAAACATGAATATTGAATAAGTCAATAATAATTTTTCTTTGCTTTGCTCTTACTGTCTGAGTATGGAAATCACCAGTCTGATGCCTCAAGCAAACAGTATGCTACAACACTCAGTAGTATGCTTCAGCTGTTTAACTATCCAGGTAAAATAGACTACAGCTGCTTCTTCCGACCAGAACAGTATGAAACAGCTGGAAAACATTTTAGAGAAATCAGTTCACTTTTTTAAAACAGATCAGAGAGCTGCATATATTGCTTCCTATACCATTCTATCTTTGCTAAATTTGGTTTAGTAAAAGAACATCTCATCTATTCCCTTTAAAACAATGTTTATTTTTTCTATGGGTTTCATGTTGTCATCCAGAAAGGATGTTTTCATTCTTTTCTTCCACAGTGGGCAATGACACAGAGAAGGAAAAAAGCACTGCCTGAAATAAGCAAAGTGGAGGAAAGGAAAATTGTATTTTAGCTGCATCAAAGCTGCCATATAATCATTCTGTTACTACTAGAAGTCATTATTTTATTATTTTCTACTTCTGCATAACAACAGCACATTGGATTAACCAATCCAGAGCAGATAGGTGTTTTTTCTGCAGAGGGATGTTACTTGGTTAACAGTAACAAATTCTATTCCCTAAGTGTGTGTGATAAAATTCATCTTTTAATTTGTGTGCAAACTACTGCCTGTACCCTAAAACTGAATGCTGTGTTTTCATAAATCTCTGTGAGTGTACTTCAATTAAATTTACAACGTTTTATGTGTAATTCTTTTTTATTCCTGGGACTGTCTAGCACCACTTTTGGTAAATGAACCCCCTCTTGGGTCATTTCTACAATGTGGAGCAGAACTGTTATCTTTCTGCCTCATTGACTAACTATCTCATTTCCAGCCTCTGAAGAAAAGCTATCTTTTTTCCCCCACCTTGCTTATACTGCTTTTATATTCCACGAGTGCAAGTTTAGTCCCAGTCCGTGCCACTTAGTTTTATATACGTACATATATATTAAAAAAGGCACTAATTTAATGGTCTGTAATATTTCATAAAAACTTCCTCAGAAATCAAAATAATAGCACGTATAAAAGATTTCCTAAATGAAAGAGGCGAGTAAGTCAGGAGCGCTGTAAAGCACAAAGAAGTCATTCATCTGAACATTAATCCAAACACAGTAAAGTCTGCACCACAATAAATATTCTATTTAATGGATTATTATTGTCATTAGTTTTATTTCAATTCTAAAACCATGAGGCATTATTCTATATATTTTGCCATGTGAATATGTTCCTATTTCTTAAACTAAACAGAATCTTAATCAAGTCTCTGGAAAATGAGTGAAGCCCCATGTAAAGTCCAATGAGTGAGTATTTGTCCTGCAAGGTGGGAACTGAAAGGCAAATAAACTAGGGAGTTTAAATAAGTAAGAATCAATATCTCATTCCCCTCCTGCTGTTTCCTACTGCTTAACAGTTTTAAGTGTAGGCAGTTTCTGGTATGAACTGGTTAGAATCTGTGAATGCAATAAGCCACTTGTGTTCTCAAATATCTTCTAAGAGTTGTATGACCTGAGGTGGTCAGTCAAAGCCATGTGCTGGGATGTTCATTAATTTTGTAGAGAATTAAGTTACCCGTTCATATTTTTATGGTCCTCAAAGCAGGCATGAATATTTCTTCTTCCTCATGATTGAAATAAAATGCTACAGAGAAAACAAAAGGAGCTAAAAATGTAAACCATGGAGCGCTGTGCAGCAGAGATAATTGTCTCCAGTGATGGATGCAAAGCACATGCATTTTGCATCTGAGGGGTAACCCCCCAAATAAACTATTGCGTAACCTTACTCTCTGTTCTTATAAATGTGCTTTCAATTTTCATATTGCTGATAGTAATCTCTTGGGTCACATTTCATGTCTTGCCATGTTTTCACAGTAATCTTTTATGTAGACCCAAGTATTTCAGCTCTGCCTACTTCAAACAGTTACATTGGACTCAACACAAATTATTTCCTTAAGAATAGCAAAGCACATCAGGGTATGCACATCTTTTTTCTGTGTAATCAGAGGCAGAAGCTTCCTTCCTACAAGTTAGACCAATATGGAGCAACTGGAAAATTGCCAGAAGCAGACCTGTCTTTTGCAAAGATTCAGCATCTCCATCCTGTTTCATCCATCCCACAGTGTGGTTGTCCCAAGTAAACAGAACATCTGGCACATAATAAAATGCATCTTTAAGAGACTTGTACTATCATTATCTTGAGTCTGGTGGAACTTTCTCCGTGTAAAACTTTAACCAGTATGAAACACAGAGATCTCTATCATGAATAAAAGGTCCAATGCCTATGTGTGCCTTCACAAGACCTGTAAAGTTACTTCTCCCAACCTTACTACTTGTTAGAATCTAAGACACTACACTGGGTACCTGAACTTTATACCTTCCGTTAAGGATCTATACTGAGCAGCACTGGGATCATGAGGTTTAGGTGAGTGAGAAATATCAGCTTATGCCTTTTCTCCTCTTATTCATAACCCATAAAGAAGTGCTCTTAACAGTGGTAAGTTTAAAGTTTACTTCTGAGCTTGGAAGTTTCTTCATTCATGCACATTTAATAGTGTGTACTGAGGTGATGGTGACTGGGATGATGTGTTAAGACTAGTAAGTTTTAACACATACACAACTTGAAGCCTCAGGATTTACACCAAAGGATGCACTTTGTTGACCTGGTTTCAGGCACATAACTACAGCCTTGGAAAATCCAGGCAGATAGCAGTCAGATTAGCAGCTGTCCTTGCTGTAAGGGTCTGGTGTGACAAATGGGCTTGAGGTAGATAAATTTTTTATTATGTCAAAAATATCTCAATATTGCCATTGATTCATCTAAAATCTGTCAGAAGTACAGCTTTGAGAAGGTCCCCCAATTCTTGTAGAAACATATGTCTAATTCTGCAGATGTGCTACAAAGACATTCTTTTATTTCCCATAGGAATTTGATGGTGGACTGAAAAAGCAATCTGACATATTGGATGCAGGTCTGATTGAGCTGAATATTGTTTTCCACATGACTAGTTTCATTAGCAAACACAAAATAAACTGTCTGAAGTTACTGGCACAAAATAAATAAATAAAAGTAATTAAAAATAAATAAATCACAATGAAGAACCTAATGTATTTGGTTTTGTAATGAGGTGTGTCTTTCTTTCTTTTACCATTGCTTTTTTACCCCAATTAATCAGAGAATGATACACAGATTGGCTTTGTTAGTGTTGGAAAAGCCTTCAGATTTGTTCAAGTAGTCATACCAGCTTAACGCCATGCTATCAAACACTTTATCCATCACTCTCATTTGCATTCGGTTGTTCCTGTGCTTTATTTTATTCCATGCTCACTGAAGTACAGAAGAGTAAAACCTATTAGGTTTCTTTCTTTGTGCTGCTTATAAATAATGCAATAAAATATGTAATTTATGTATATAAAGGCTGCTTAAAAAATAATTATATAATGTTGGCCAACAGCATTAGAGGTGAATGTTGGCAGTATGGCAGGAGAGGTTGAACCTTCCTGCCAGTATTCCATTACATTTGGTTGCCTTGTGATAGATGGCAGCAGAGGGGCAGGCTGACAAAATGGCATCCTGACATGGAAGTGTGGTTGAAAGAAAGGTCTGTCACTGAATTCCTCCATGAAGAAAAAATGGCACTCATTGACATTCACTGATGCTTGCTGAATGCTTATAGAGACCAAACAGTGATTGTGAGCACAGTGAGGAAGTGAGTGAAGCATTTCAGAAGTGGTGACAGAAGCAGTGGGTCACCTCTGCTGGTGCAGCTTTTTACAAGCACAGAATGCAGACTCTTTCTTTTTAATCTTGTTCATACCTATGTTGAAAAAGAGCATTTGGTATCTGAGAATTTGCTTCTATCAAATTGTGTTATTGTGTTCTTTATAGCTGTTGCAGTTTCCATGATAATAAATGGTAAATATTACCTTTGGAGCAACCTGTGTGTGTGTGTGTGTGTGTGTATGTATATATGTGTATGCGTATACACATAGCAATACAGATCGGTATGTGTACATACATAGGTACAGATATAGAAGATGCAGTTCATCTCTTGGTTAGTTCAAATCGAAGGGAGGGCATCCCTTCCACTCATGTTTCAGTTTAGCATTTTCTGTTTACTGTAATTATTTGCGTTGTATTGAAAGTTTATTATCAAATCAGGTTGTTATAGAAACTTTTTAACTCAAATTAAAGTTGTGCCACTTGGAATAGAACCTGTCTTCTAAAATAACATTTAAACTCAAAAGTCAAAGTACTGAAACACATGTATTTTTCCTGTTATTGTAATTCTGCCAGAATATTAAGGGGAAGATGGTCGTTTTTAGAGAGAGACCTAAGAATTACTGTTAGTCTTTCTGTCTTTGCACTGTAGCTAAAGGAGCACAGCAGAAACTCCAGCTTAACCTCAGCATTTCAACCCCATATTCCATTTTATTTATTTTTATTCTCTGCCCATTGTAATGATCTGTGTTTGAGCATGGTCTTATCCATGATCTGCTGTCATGCTGATTGAGCAGTCAGGCTGATGTTTCCTACATGGAAACAGAGCTCACAGCCTGCATCTCCCTAATCAGAAGTATCTGCTTGGTGAACAGGAAAGGATGCCCTCAGGTGCCCAGGCTAGTTTCAGATAGCAAACCTATAACAGCGGCCATGGCTGCCTAGGAATGTTTAAACTATAAATTCTGTTGCAAAAATTAGAAGCTCCTGATTTCTTCCTCTTCGATTTTAAAATTCTTACTTAATATAGTTAAGAGCTCTTTACTGATACCTTAAAGCTTCCAAGGTTCAGCTATGGTGCTAATTGTCCATTGAAACTGATAGAGCCATTCCCAAACATACTTTTTGTTTTTCTAGATACAGTTCAAAGGGAATGAATTAAACACTGTCTTCCATAGAAAGCTTGGTCTAATCCATCATTTCCCAGTACTGCTTCAGTGCTGCCTGCTTATCTCTACTCAGCCTCCCCTGCAAGGAGGCAACGTTTTCTTATAATTTCCCATACTTATGCTGGTTTGACTCCTTACTCCATACCCCTTGCTCCTGGACTCTGGTGTGTTACCCTCTGCTCCCTTTTCATTCACTATCTGCTGGATTTTTCCTGCTTCTTTGCCCTCAAGCCTAGTACAATATGGGAACATCGCTGAACGCTAACCTCCAGTGTCAGCCCACCTTGACTGGGGAGGTGGACTTGACTTATTGCGACTCAGCTTTAATGTTTGTGAAGATGTCTGGAAATTGTGACTCAGCTTTAATGTTTGTGAAGATGTCTGGAAACAGGAATTAATGCCTGTTGGGTATTTTTACCACTTTACTTTCTGAAAATAGCCTTTCTGTGTTTATAGTATTTATTATTATTTTTGTTTGTTTTCCATCAATATCTTAGTAAGAAAAATTGATGCTTAAGTCTTAAGCAGCTCTGAGTATCCTTGTGAGGCAGTTAAATAAAACTGTGGCTGAGAATAGTTTGTTGACAACTTTAAGTTGTGAACATAAAATTAAGGAAAAGTGTGACTGGTCCTGTTGTGTGATTCTAGTACAACTTCATACTGCTGCAGGTCTGCTCTTTGTCAGCACGTGTGTGGCATAAAGGACTTCCATCACAAGACTTTTTCTCCTTGTCCTGTTTAGGAAACTACCAGGCAGGAATGTCTATGCCCAGATGCACAATGAAAAAGAGCAAGAGATGACAAGCCCTGTTAATCATAGCGAGGACACCCAGAACATCATCCAGGGTGAGGAGTTTATTGATGATGATCTGGACTCTCAAACGCTAGGTAACGCAAGAGGTAACTTCATTTTTAGTTCCTACATTTTTTTAAGTAACTCATTTTTACGTGATGTTCATTTTCATTTTAGCTTTATTTATTTGTTTGTTTGTTTGTTTGTTTTCCTCATCGTTTTCTGCTCAGATTTGGGAAGAAGCAGGTAGTACACCACTAACTATTATCTCAGTTCACTTCATTTTGCTTGCTTGTTATAAATTTGTATGGATAGACATGCTACACAGAAGCACAAGTACAGAGGCACTATAGTTTAATGCCAGGAGACTTATTCAGGCAATTTTAGGGAGAAATTATATTTCATAGAACAGCAAAGAACTGGTAGCATTTCAATTAATTCAAAAATCCCCTGAATTAGTGGAAAATCAAATGTATGCCAGTAAATTTGTAGAGTTGATGTTTCCATTATTTCGGATTGTATCTAGATCCATTGCTATATTTACCATTTTATTTCAGAGGCATTTAAATTTTTCATTATTAAAAACATTAAATTTATTCCCGTATTAAAAATTTTATGAGCTTTCCTATTCTAGCTGTTAATTTCCTAGTATTCATGGGGTGGTCATAAAGAAACTTTAAGACAAACTTTCTTTGAAACTCTGAGCAAATGATTTCAGTGTCAGGTAGAAGTATATATCCTGGCTCCCTGTGGTTATTTTTAATGTAGCTTTAGTACTGATCTGTTAAGTTCATTTCCTGTAAAATGTACCATTGTGTTCAGAGTGTGTTCAGGTCACAGTTTGAGAAGTGTAGGACAATGGAAAAAGCTCTCCAGTTCCATTCATACAAGTCTTGTGAAAATAAATCATATAACCCAAAGCTTCTGGGATTTGTGACAATCCTTTCATGGTGTAACAGGCAACTGTAATATTTTCATGAACCTATGGAAGGGCATCTGTATTGGCTGTGCCAGAGGTACCCTGAGGTAAGAGAATCATGGGAGGAAGAGAGATTTCTTTGATGTGGGTTTCATCTTTACTTTTTGTTGTAGATATCTTCATTTTCGTTTGCTGAACCTCATGCTACTTCAAGGTTCTTGGAGATGTTATTTCAGAGTACAGTGGAAGAGTCCACTTTTCTGCTTTGTTGTCTTTGTGTATTTCTCTATTTACTCTGACAAATAGTGTGTATGAATATCACTCTTTTCATTCAGATTTTGTAAGACCTTGCTTGCACTCCTGACTCTATTGGAATTAGGTCCAAAAACAACTCTGGAAAAACAAAGTCTCTGTTAAAACTGTTTGATCAACCTATCTCCAGGGTCTTTAGAGGAGAAAGCTGAATGCTAATGAAGTCCATGCAGACATTCCTGTTAAAGTAGAGCACTCAAACACCTCCAGTAATGTGCAAAAATATAACTTTAAATGGTAGAAAATCCCTTCTGGCCTATTTACAGAAGACAGCTGGTAATGCTGGAATAAAGAAAATTTACCCTTGTTTGTGATACATTTGCAAATAAGCTCTGCTTTCCTATTGCTGGTTATGTAAGCCTGATCCTGCACTCCTTACACAGAGAATGAAATACCACGTGTCTGGGCAGAATATTGTTAAGGTTAAAGGGTGCAAGATCACAATGTTTTGATGTGAAACTTAAGACAGTTAGTAAACGCAACTCTTGAGGTGATTTGTGCTTCTGCCAGGTTGTCAACACCAGAAGTATTTCCAGCAGAGCATAAAAAGTTCCTTTCTGTGGATCCTAATCATCTATATTCATCAGCTACTATATTCATACAGCTTTTATACACAAGACCGTATTTAAGAGGAAAAACTATATTTCAGCTCGCTGCACCATTCTGTTACTTGTAACACATTCTACTAGATTCAGTATCACTCATTATTGCCAAGAAAACATTCCTGTTCTATGTTAGTCTGGGTAGAGTACAAAACATGTTCTAATCCATGCTTGATATAAAATTCTGTTTTACAATATTTGCAGAAGGTTCCTATGCTGTGGAGATCCCTTCTAATTCTGGTGATCTTTCTCCCTCCCTGTTGGGAGAGGTCTCTAACAACCTCTGCTCCATGCACAGCAGGGTTTTGCAGGCCTAGCTTTCTGTTGTTCTCTCTTCTCATAACTTTTGAATTTCTGCAGTACAATATTTCCAGACTCACCCATCCACTTTTTTTGTTTTCTATATATTTTATGTTGCCTACTTTATCGCAACCCCCACCTTGGGACTCCTCAACACCATTACCTTGCAGTGACTCCTTCTGGGAGAAGTGGCAACTTGAACAGCTACAGAGTTCCCCTATTGCTGATGCCGGTCAGTGTCCAGTCCCAGGTCAGTGGCATGTTGAATGGACGCCTCAGGTGCCATTCTCCTCCCTCACCTGCACCCCTTGAGACAACTACACCTTTTTAAGCTGCAAAGAGAACCAACTTATGCTGTCACTGGGATAGAAACCATAGGAATTCACCACAAATTCACCACCATGAGCAAAAGCTTTAGGTGAAAGTATCTTGTAGGAACATGGAGCTGTTGCACCAACCATCACCTGATCTGTTTGATAAAGACACTCTGTGTATGTGATTGACTTGTCCCTGCAATAAAAAGTGGATTTATTTTGAAGTACTTGAAATACACTAATGCTGTCCTTTTTTTTTCCCCCCCTCTATTTTCACAGGCAATCACTCAGGCGTGGTTTTGAGCATCAACTCCAGAGAGATGCACAGTTACCTGGTTAGCTGATATTTACAGCTGAACGCAAAAACCGAAAGACTCTTCTCTGTATCATTTTATTTTTCCCTGGTGATGTCACAAACTTGCAAATATGGCTGTAAATGCTGGTGGAGAGAAGGTTCCCTAACAGTCCCATGGAAAAAAAGCGTCCATTGTCTGTTACTGGTGGAGAAGGATGCACATCTTGTGTTCACTAATGGCCTGAGAATTTGTTATTCAAACTCAAGCTGCAGTAGCAAATGTGCAGCCCTGGGCACATTCAATGCCACCTTCTTTTTTTCCTGTATAAGCTCTTGTTCTCTATGTTTATTTTTAGGAGGATTGACTGTAACTTTTTAATTATATTTTTAATTGAGGTATTCAGCAGAAGGATGGGACTTTTCAGCTTGAAAAGGTGATTTCTAAACCAGAACAGGTGCTGGTTGGTCTCAATGACATGGTTTCAGAGGGCCGTAACTCAGCAGTGGTTCTGTACTGGGAGAGGACTGAGCGAGGAGCTGGATGTTTTCCTGGTCAGTACAAGCTCTTAACTTAAATACATGTGAGACAATCTAATGAATTTAGGCCTAGGCCCTTCCTTGGACTAAACAAAGTGCTAAGTAGGTTATCTCATAATTATAGGATAACGCTCCTTTAAGTGTAGCAAGTCCTGACAAACCCTCAACACCAGTACCTCTCCTGATCCCACCCGTGTATGAGATAAACACACCAGCGTGAAGCTTTTCCCAGACCAGGTGCCTTCACTTACAGACGGTCATTTCAGTTGCTCTCTTCTTGTCTTCTGAATGAGCACCTCTAGGATGATGACAGCTGCCAGAGCAGTTATCATGTAACAACCCATGCTGATGGCCTGTCTCTTTTTAAATTTCCTTGGAGTGTAAATACGTCTTCATGGTCACTTTCATTGTAGGACTATTTTTTAAAGACTTGCTGTTAGGTCTGAGATGCCGGAAAGGTCAGAGCCCTCCTCCAGTTTGGACACTGCAGTCCCTTTCCTACCCACATCATCCCTTGGGATTTCAACTTTGGAGGCAGGGATGGGCAAACGCATACCCCAACTCCTCCATTTGTGTTGGTCTGACAAGCCAGAGGGCGTGAGGAGGGTCCATATCAATGGTATCAGGTCCGTGCTTCCTTTCTCTCACCACAGGGTGTCACTCAGACCCCACCACAGCAGTGGTCCCAACTTCTGCAGGTTGGGCAGGGGGTTGTAGTAAGGCATTTCTCTTGGAAACCAACATAACCTCTTCACTTTTTGCCTTCATTGGAGGATAAATAGCTCTTTACTCACTGAATGTCACACCAGTGCTAGTGGCAAGCTCCCACACCACCTTATGTGCAGGGAATACAGGTAGCTGTCTGCATCTGCCTGAGTAAACAAGCAGTAAATAATGAATGCTGGCAAGACACAAAAAAACTGTCTTAAAATTACTCCACGCATTGGAGTCATTCTTCTGCATAGCTGTGGATATCCTAGAGCATATGGTTGTCAAATACAGCAGAGTGGGATGTCATAATTCAGTGCAGTGATGTGGGCTCTCAGAAACCCCACAGGATGTATGTATAAAGCAAAGAAAATCTTGTTTAGAAATGTCATGTAGTGACCTGGGTGAAAAAGTTAAAGATGCTGAAAAATACTGCAGACTCCTCAGGAAAATAAATTCACAATTCTTTCCAAAATTTCTGCCTATGTAGTGGTGGAGTGCTGTGCAAACTGGCCCAGAGAGAAGCAGTGATCTAGCTAACTTCTGTGTTCAACAAGTGTGTGCTTAAATCCAAGATGTTACATGGAACCGAGTCTGCATTTCTCAAAGAGAAGTGTGCTATAGAATGCGCTGTGCATTGGAAATTTGGTTGCACCAGTGTTCTCTAGTGAAAATGGGATGGAACAGACAGTAAAATGGCATTGCAAACAGCTTGCTTGTTCCTGTGAAATGAATTTGAAGTGGGCATGGAGCATGGAGCGAGCAGGGGACTAGTCTCATGGTCAAGGTATGGGATGGAGATCCGAGCACTGAAATTGCTTTCCCACTGTTTGTCTGATTAGTTAAGGACATTGTTGGAACTGGGTCACACATCTGACCTGTTCTTTAGCAGCTACTTTCATACATTTAAAACAGGGTGATATGTGTCTCTGATAACAGCGGTCTTTTGGAAAAGAGTAGAATATTTAACCACGCGCTACTCTAATTAACACTTAGCACAATATAGTGCCTGTAATAATGTTTTTCAATGCTAATTAATTTGATTCATGCAGCACTCCTGCGAGGTTGGTTTGTCATATCTTAAAAGCATTGTCTCCTAAAGAGTTGTCAGTATTGTTATAACTGTATTAGCAATATCCAACAGATAATAAAGTAAGCTTTTAGTTCTCCATCAAGAGTAACTTAAATGAGTTATTTAGAAACTGAGAAAATACCATTCCTATTTTCCCATTTGCAATTTATCTTTAGATGAAAATTATCTCTAGTGTTAGGTTTTGAACTATGTCTGTGGTATATATATGTATATATGCCTTAAGATGCTTATATATGTATATGTATCTCCTTTACATAAGTCTGGTTACATGAATATACAGAAACTGAGTTCTTTCTTCGCATAAACGCCAGGCATATGTGCACACATGAGTACAGGCATTGTTTGTGCACACTCCAGTTAAGTTTCTTAGTGAGGAAGGGTGATTAGCTAAGAAAGAGAGGATGGTTGTCACACATCTGGATTCTGTACCCAGACTCTGGGCAAATTACTTAACCTGTATGTGCCTCAGTTTTCCCACCTGTAAAATGGCATTAATAGTAATTACCTACCTCACAGGGGTATTGTGAGGCTAAATCAATTACAGTTTATTCAGGATCTTCAGCGCAAGTACGTAATATTAGTAGTCATGCTTCTTTGTTTTACTTATAATGATTGCTGTTGTTTAAAGACGACTGAAACCAACCACAATTATATGTAACTGTAAAAATATCCATAATCCAAAACAGGTACGTAACTGTTAAAAATAAAAATAATGCAATTTGGTTTGAAAACTATTACTGGACCATATTGTTATGCAGTAGCATTGCAGCATGGGTTTGATCTTGCTAATTTGCATCCCAGGATCTTAAACTTCCTTTTCTGCAGTGTTAAATGGTCAAAGGTCTTATCAGTGTTGACAGTGGACCACACTAAAAACAATAACAACAAAACGGGTATTGTATTGGTATCATTTAGAACTTGTGGTTTTCTTAAATTGTTCCTATTTGCAATTTCAAAAACACCTGATACTTTTCAGTGCTGATATGAAGCATGCTTAACAGCCATCAAGATTTACAGCTATTAGCAGTGGTTTTCCTTTTGACATCGGATGTCTGAGATGGCTGTAAGGTGATCTGTCCAAATAATGTGCTCAGAAATGCCCAAAGACATCTAGTGACACTCACCCACCCCCAGTGTAAATTAATTTCTCGAGAATAAAGGCAATATAAACTTATGTGTGCTTTAATATCCTATAAAGAGGGTGGTGAAAGTGACTGTGAGGAAATAGATGGAGTGAGCCTGAGGCAAGCTGCTGTTATAGCTCCAATTCACATCCAATTTCTTTGAACTCTGTGAGGATATTCTCATTGAATTATATCATTCTTGGTGAGTTTTCTGCTTCCTTTGGCCAGTGGGAAAAGTGAAGTGTTTGTTCTCATAAAACAATTTGTTACATTACTGTCCTCTGGACAAACAAAGGCACATCACTGGTTTGCCATCATGAGTTCAAAGTATGAAGCAGATTTCAGGTGATGTTACTATGCTGGTTATCTGTATTTTAAGTCACTGAGTGGGAATTTTAAGTCTTTTTAGTGGGAATACTCTATTACTGCATGCTGCCTCTTTAATAGAGGTTAGCAGAGTGGAACTGCATTGGTTTCTATCTTCCTTACACAAATACATGTGTGTTTTTTCATTTGTAAGAAATGAAATGCATTTGTTTGTAGCTACTTTTTTGATGACAAACCAGTGATTCTGATATGCTTTGAATTTTTAATGTTATGTAAATTTGAATCTGATGTTGCTAAGTCAGTAACACGAATGACAATTTCAGTTGAAGATGTTCCCTTTGTTTCCCATAAAACTGTGCTGTAAGTTTTTTTAATGAAGCTTTTGGGGGAAAAAGAGACTAAAATCTTTTATTTCATTGCCAAATCATTTACATTTAGAGTTGCTTTTTATATGTTGATTGATACTGCTGTGTTTTTTCCATCTTCATTCTGGCTTATGATCAGAAAGTTTATAACCATTTACCTTTATAAATATATTCTTTTGAGGTGCAGGACTTTACTGTGTATCCAGGCCGTCTCTAAAGTTCCTTCCTCTATTTTTTTCCCTCTTCTAGATCCAATTGCATATTTCTTCTACTTTTCTCTCTGAGAGTGGCATATAGCCTAATCACACTTCTCTGTGAAAATCTTTCTAAAACTCACATTAGAATAACATTTAAGTGCCTAGAAGTAGTTACAGAGTCTGCTCAGTATGCTATCAGTATATTAAGAAGTCTATATTTTCATATTAGTTATTTGCTTTCATTATTTGCTTTCAGGATTAGCCCTCTGATGCCACTTAAGTGTTTATTCTTTCCATGGCTACAAGTATAATGTTTTTCACTTACTTTCAAGTGCAATCATTAAGTGACAAGTTTTGAAGTACCTTAGACCCCCAGTTAGCTTTAGCAATTAAGAACTGAAGCCCTGCAGTCTTTGACAAATGTCAAGGTATACACTCTTGTTTTCTTAATAGTCCTTCACAAGTCAGCCTTCCAGGCTGGCAGTTTTCTTCCTGTTCTTTTTGCTGCCATAGTGGACAGGAGTGCAGAAGGGTTTCACCATACCAGCAACAGACCCACCCCAGATTGGAACAGGAACCATCCAATGGACTCATTTTTAATTTATTCTACTTTCTTTTAAAGTGCGGAGGATGATACGTGCCATCAGGGAACTGAAGTCTGGTCATCTGCACAAATGGTACTTCAGAATGGTCTGAAGACAAAAGAATACATTCCTTTCAAAGCAAGCTAGGTTCAGATTTTGTAATATGCAAGGTTGTACTTCTTTAAGTCTTCAGACCTTGAATTTTCCTCCTGTCAAATGGAGTAGCAGATTACTGAAAATGTGAATTCTGGAGCTATGTTTAACTGAATATTTACATTCTTTTCATTTCTCTCTTTCTCTCTTTTTTAAAATTTAGGCTTGTCATAATTACTATTTCCAGATACTTTATGTGCCAGTAACAGTGACGTTCTTCTGGAAAACAGTATTTAAGACAAGAAATACTGAAAGGTTTAGAAATATGCCTTCACAAGTGCAACGATACAGCCCTGTAGGCAGTGGTAGGCTATGAGTATACTGGACATCATAACAAAAGTCTAATCAAAGACCTGTTATGATCTATATTCAAATATATCATTTTTAATAATCTCTCCTCAAATATATTCTTAATTGCATTCTCTTGTCTCTCTTTTTAGATGAAATTTCTTTTTAGGAAAGATATTTAGTCATTCTGAAAAGAAGTATATTCTTTCCCTAATGCAAGTTATTCAGTTCAGAATTATTCCTTGCCGTACTTTGAAAGTATTACATAAATGTGAGCTTTATTAGCCAGACTTGATTTCTGGGTTTCTGTAGAATTTGCATTCTTATGCCAGTTTGTTGCAGTGCAGTGGACATAAAGCCGTGTTAGGCAGCAATAATACGTGCAGCATTGTATGCTTTGTTTGCCTATATTTTTAATGGTATGATGAATATATTGATAATCAATAAGTTCAGGCACTCCAAATAACCTTCTTAGTATATATTGTATTTCTATGTTATTTGTTGATAGTTTTGTCTACTTTTTGCTACTTTTGTTCACTTCTTACAGAAACTGACTTTGATCTTTCAGATCAAGAGGCAAAATCAGCTTGTTCTCTTTAAATATCATAGAAACATATATACATGTGTATTCATTCACACCATTTACTTATTAAGTTAAAACACTTTAGGAAGTAAATCTTTCTAGAGTGATGAAAGAGATGCTTGGACAGAAGAACAGCAGACTTGTATCCACATAGCTTCTGAGACAGGCATCTTTTTATGGATTGCAAACAGGCAGAGCTACACAGATGTGTACAACCCAAAGATCACTTATGTGCATGCAGGCAATTCACAAGACATAGTAGTAAAGGAGCACTTTAAATACCCTGTTTACATGTACCAGGTTCACAGAAGGACAGTCAAATGGTAACGCTTACGGACTGTCATCTGAAACATAGGAAAATACTCAATTTACTGTCTCTGTTTGCTAGTAAATGCACCCCTCTCTTTGTTTGCTGACTAACTTTTGAGTTGCTGAACTCTTTGGGGAGATGATCTTCATTGTTTAATGCTTGGAACTTTGTGATAAGTACTTGGTGATACTATATAGAAAAATGTATCCAAATTGACTGTCTGCATTCCTTTCTCTCTGCCTCGTTTCCATTTGCAACACTTTAATACTTTCACATTTAACTTTGGCTCACATATTCTCTAAATCTTTCAGGGGCCCTTTTGCCTTTGAAGCCCTTTTTCCAGCTCTTTGGCCCAGAGGGCAGATAATTCTGTCTGAGATTGGGAACAGTTTTGTCCTCCTTGAAGGAATGATGAGCCTGTAACTAGCATTTTTTTTTTCCTCTCATTCGTATATATTGACTTTGCTGTCTGCCTTCAGTGGAAGAAATATATCTAACTGGCAGACATCTGTACCCATAATCTTCCAGATACCTCCTCCTGCCTCATTTCAGGTTATGAGGATGTGACACGATGTTTGCGCAAGTCTTCTAAACCTGGAAAATGGCTGAAATAAAGAGGATCTATTGCTATGTGGAGGAGCAGTAGGGATCAGTCTTTTTGGGAACAGTTGTTTGGGTTGATGAGACAGGTCTGAATGCGACCTTTCCTAAAGGTGGAGGCAAATGGCTTTCTCTCAAGTACAATAAAATGCAAATTTACAAGTCACTGGATAGTTTTGGCAGATTCTTCCTGTTGGAGAAGCTTGGAGGTGATTGACATAACATAACTGTAAAGCTCAGAGGTCTTTTTGTAGAGTAGAACCTAGGTTAGAGGGGGAAGATATGCAGGAAAGGTGCAGGAGGGAGAAGAGCACAAGGTTATACAGGACAGAGAAATGCAAGGAGAAAGGCAGAGTTATCAGTTTTTATGATTCTGCCTTGAGTGCCTGATTTTATGTTTTCATTCAGCTATTTGTAATAGCATACGTTTTCAATATGCAGCATCAGGGACGTAAGTTATCAGCTCTACCAATTTAAAGACATCAGACACACAGTGACATCACATATGAGGTACATGGAAAAGAGTTTGCTTCCTACCAACCAAAATGCATCTGTATGTGCTTCAGAGGCTGCTCCAATGCAGCTTTATCTCTGAGATGAATGCAGGCCAGTTGCTAATGGTGCTTCTCCTTCTTATTATGTCACTGATCTGGGAGGCAAGGGAGAAGAGTTATTTTATGGATTAATTATGTGTATTGGACTTACAATGCTTAAATCCCTCTATGAATGAACTATGATTTTATAAAGTTTAGGGAGGATGAATGGAGCTGGTGAGTAGACAGAGCACTCCTGAGAGTAAATGCCAGACACTAGAGTTTACTGGACATGTAAATAGAAATGTTAGGTTTAGGTACATAGAATTCTTAGATTTCCAATACACACCAGACATTTGAGTACAGTTCCTTCCTTATTTGTCACTGACATGTTATGATTTATTTCTTCATGGGTGCATGGCACGAGATACATTTGCCACAGGGCAGGAGGCATTGGAGTGAAAACCTAATCACAGGGAGTAAAGAATTCTCCCCTCTTCACCTCAGTCTCGTCTGAGTTAGTTTTCTCTTGTTGTGGTTCTGCCAGCAAGATGGCCTGATGTCAAATGGAGATTTACTCGTTTTTATCTTCTTTGGTGTGACTGAGGGGAAAAAGAAGAAAAATTTCCAAAGGAATAGCAACTCAAAAGAGCTGCTGAACTTGATCAGCTTGTAGGGTGCTTCCCCCCCTTATGCTTTACTTACCACTTATTTTCACAGTTCTGTGCACTTTGGTCTACCATATATTTGTTTCTTTGCAAGAGCGAAAAGAAGTCATTCTAAAAAATCACACTGGAACATCACAAATGGGGTTTTAGAGGACATCAGATGTATTACCCTTCCTCACCCAAACTAAAGTATCCCAGTATCATGAGGCACTGGCAGAGGCTGCCCAGGGTGGTGGTGGATGCCTCAACCCTGGGGCTAGTCAAGGTCAGGCTGGATGGGGCTCTGGGCATCTGATCAATCTGTAGGTGTCCCTGTTCATCTCAGGGAAGTGGGACTAGATGACCCTTTGAGTCCCCTTCCAACTCAAACAATTCATTGATTGTATGATCATAACTCTACTCTCACTGATGAATCTGTGCTACGGATATAAATACATCCAGGATTAGGAACTGGAGAAAGAGTTCAGAAAGAAGGAGAGTTGGAATGGGAGTATTTTCCATTTTAAGAGTAAAGGATGAACGCTCTCATATTTACAGTGCATCTCTGGCTGTTCCAACGTGTGGGTCCAAAATCTTTCCTTCCTGACTTGGACAAATCAACCATATATATTTTATTCACATTATCCATAGCAATAATGTGGGGAAAATAAAGGATAATTAAACCAAATTCAGTATCTTCAGGCTAATTAGAGGTACTGCTCTTGGCAAAGCCAATAACATTAGAGCTAAGCTTGGCACACTACCTGTGAAATTTTGCAAATCGATCCTCATTTTGTTATGTGGAGCATCATTTATTTGCTACCCTAATTTATGGCCATGCAGATTCACAGACATTGTTAGGTAAACTGTGATCGAGAAGAGAGATGTTCATCCATACTGAATCAGAAATGTAGCTGCAGTTGTCATCTCTCTGCACCCAGATGCACACAGCTGACTTCACCTGGAATTCTTATTCTGATAGTTAGCGAGTGTGTTTTATATACACATTTCTTAACTACTTGCAACTGCTTTTTTAGAATACAGTCAACAAATGGGAGATGGTAAAGTAGGCAATATTGGTGGTAGGTGGATGGTTGGATTAGATGATCTTACAGATCTTTTCCAACCTTAATGTTGGAAAATCGTAGAATCATAGGATTCTAAATGCTTAACACTGTGTTTCTGACCAGATTTCTGGCAAAGGGACCCTTTAAATCCATGCAAACATTCCTAGTGGTAGGCAGTATGCTGCAGTCCTCTCCTTCTGCCTTTGCACATTTTAGTGCTTGTGAAATCCATACACGCCTTTTCCTATTTTTGTTTCAAGAGATCATGACCAGGTTTCTTTGTATACAGTATCAGGACTCAAGGGAAGAATGAGATTAATCCATAACCGGTGCATTGTCATAAACGGGGAAAAGTGTTATTTGTATATTATTGTAAATATGTAACATTTAATGGCAGTTTTGTAGTGACGTGCTGTTTTTGAGAAGAAGAAGAAAAAAATCAAATATATGTTTGAATATGCTTAATGTAACACTTAACTGTGATTCTATTGCACAATCAATAGCCTAATCAAAAGTCTTGTGCAATATGTAGTGCACACACATAACCAAGTATCTGTTAGTGGCCCACAGCCAAGGTTTTGGCACCTTCTAATGATGGTGATGAACTGTGCAGTACAGTTTATCACAGTCTCTTTCAGCTTCCAAACATGTAGCAGGCAGACTACTGTATACGTACCTGTGTACTCCACTGCATCCAAAGGTATGCATTTGTCCTGAGAACCTGGCACTACAGGTTTTTCTTTAATAAAATTTGGTTCTAAACTATTTGTTGCTTTGTTGTTTTTCTTGTGAAGAAGCTTATGGGTGGGGAGATGGTTTCACCCCTCCTCAGAGTTTGTGTGTGTTTGGATTTGTCAGTTATTAGAAGCACTCACACAGCAAAGCTCCCTCCTGCACATTAGAGCAGGACTTATATATCCAGGAGGGGATTAAACTCTTTGAAAGGGCTGATAATACCAGGACAAGGGGAAATGGATTTAAGTTGAAAGAGGTAGATTTAGGTTGGATGTTAGGGGGAAGTTCTTTACTAGGAGAGTGGTGAGGTCCTGGAACAGGCTGCCCAGGGATGTTGTGGATGCCCCATCCTTTTGTTCATGGCCAGGTTGGATGGGGCCCTGGGCAACCTGATCTAGTAAATGTGGAAGTTTGGTGGCCCTGCCAGGCAGGGGGGTTGGAACTACATGATCCTTGAGGTCCCTTCCAACCCGGGTCATTCTGTGATTCTGTGACTTCTTTTTGCCTTTTGCTCTAGCTGAGAAGTTGAGATTGCAGTGTAAATGGTGTGAGGGTGACACTGTGTGGTGAGAAGGGAACTGTGCAGTTAACAGCTGAAATAAATATGTGTTCTCCTAGCACTCCACTGAATCGAGGGCCAATGCACAGCTGAAGAATGAAAGAATTCAGCAGGTTTCAACCTTGATCTCGCTGCAGTAAACATCCATACATAGAACAGAGCTCTGTGTGCTCTGCCCATGCTGCGCCTTTATTTCAGTATTTTGCATTGTCATTGCTACACAGACTACTTGTTCCTTATTTATTCAATTTCTCTGTTTCAGGACATGGTTTAGTGGGCATAGAGGGTATGGGTTGATGAGGGGACTGAATGATCTGAGCACTCTTCTCCAACTTTAATGATTTTAGGATACTATTTATTCAATTTCTTTGTTACTTACCGTGTTTTCTTTATCCCAGTCTCTTCCTGAAGAGCTGTATGAGCAGTGCAGAAGAAGCTGCGCCCTCCTTACAAAATACAATGAGCTGCAAACCCGAACCTCCCCATCAGATTAGCTGCATAGGTTGGGCCCCAGCTCTCCAAGTGTTATCTTAGGACTGATCCTGGCCAGAGCTGTTCTTGTTAGGGTCACTGTATTTCTAAGGCCAGAATATGCTGTGCCCACATACAGTATGGAAATTATTTTCTATTTCAAGAGCTTGAAGCAGATTTGACTCAGATTTACTGCTGGAATACAGTTTTGGGTTTGCTGACAGGTATTTGCTGCTGTGCAGATGAGCTGTCCCAGTGAAATACTGAAGCTGGAAAAATAAAATCCAAAGGACAACAAGAAAAATAATTAAATAAATAAATAAATCCAAAATGTAAGTTTAATTCTCTTAGGTTGAATGCTCTGCCTTGGAGGAGCAGTGCAGCCTGATTATGGGATCCTATCCCATGGCACAGCGTGCTAACTGTAAGGCTGGGTACAGAACTGAGCTTGAGGATTTCCCTACTCGTGCAGCTCAGCTTGAAGATATTTTGCTGATTGCCGTTTCAGTTTATCTGTTCCTGTATTGTGGCTTTCTGACACTTTAAGCTACAAGTAATTTATCCCTAAGGATGCAGCCTTTGAACCTCGAATGATAGTGCTTCATTTCCCAAATTCAGTGCTCTGATGCAAACAAAAACAAAAGAACTCCTAAGCTCTCTTATTTTCAACACTGTTCCCTGAGCTCTTCTGTAGGAAAGCCCCTGGGTTGGAATGCAGCATCAAGAACAGGCAGGGACAAGATGTTCTTGTAAGTGAGACACCCCCTGAAACCTGACAGCATTTAAATTGAAGGACTACTTTATTTTGGGAACCAATTTTCATGGAAAAAAAAAAAAAAAAAAAAAGAATAAGATAATCACTTCTGTTTTCTTTCCTGTCCTCCTCAAAGCCAAATTAATTGCTATGTTATTTTGAAGCCTAACTGGTTTCAACATCACCATAAATTATGTCTCTGTAATAAAATTTCTGAGTCATAAACACCGGCCAATATTTTTTCCTATTTTCCATTAAGAGACTGATTTCTTTTCCATTTTTTTTTTTTCTTCTGGTGATTTATGCCTTGAAGGATACGTTGCTTTCGTATGAATCCAACTGCGGTGCTGAAAATGTTACTGTTCTCTGACTGTCATTGTTTTCAAAAGCTGAAGCAAAATGGTGCTCAGTATGTATATAATGCAGTGAAAGCAATTATCAATCTATTGCAAAACTCGTAATGAAACCAGCAATGGAGTTTTTCGCTTATGTTCAATTTGGGACTCTGTAGCTGTATTTCCACAGAGTGAAGCAGCGTCTTATAGGAGAGAACATTGAAGAGGAACGTCCTTGATGTAATTTAATTGTTTCAATTATCCAATATATTTTGAAATAGACACTGCATTGTCCCTAAGACAGATAGTTGTATTTAAAAAAATCAAATTGAAAAGGATGCGTTATTTTATAGGAAAGAATGCTTCTGTAACTAGTGGTCAGAGAAATTAAATAGTCTTTTATGAGAGAAACCAGCTTCACTTATCAAGACGTATACAGCTAGGGAAGAAGGGAGAAGTATTCAGTGATACCCAATTAGTACACGCTTCCATCATCCATTCACTGTGGGGCTGGACCTCCCTGCTACAGAACTGGTAGCTTTGTTGTTAATAACCTTAAGTCATTCCCTTCTACTATGAATTTTCTTTATTGTTATGGGTCTGCATAAACTTTTAGCATCCACAACACTGTGGCAATGAGTTCTACAGCTGAATTATGCTGAGTGAAAGTACCTCGAAGCAGTTGTTTTGAACCTGCTTCATTAATTTTGGTACCCTTTGAGCTTGTACTATTAGTGAGAGGGAACTGTTTCATTCCCTAGTCACGTTCTCTTTCTGCTGCAGATTTTTATAACATTTTAACATATTCCTTCCCCTCCAGATTCCTTTCTTCACACTGAGAAGCCTTTATCTTTCATCTCCTTTGGATTTCATTTTAACATCACTATTTTTTCCCTGCATGGAGTGGTTTCCATGGTTTTGAATCTCTTTCTTTCTCTTGTGCCATCACCATTATGAGTTTATCTAGGACACTCAGTGCCCAGCCAGAGCTTAGGTAATGTTATATGGGTCCTAAAGCAGACAACGGAGGTGTCACAGATGGAGGTGAGGTGGTCTGGTGAAGTTTCTGCAAATCCTTCTATCTTAAAGTCACAGAATGGCCTGGGTTGAAAAGGATCACAAAGATCATCTGTTTTCAACCTCCCTGCTGCGTGCAGGGTCACCAACCACCAGACCAGACTGCCAAGAGCCATGTCTCTATTGTAGTTGGAGTTTAGTTTGATTATGCTGATGAGTAACAGCAAGCTTTTATCACTTTTTCCAGTTATTATTTCTGAATATTCTGATATGCACAAGTGTCAGAACACCCAGCCCAATGGGGTCTTGATGCTCAAAGCCACCAGGAAAAAAAGCTCAATGCCTTTTAACAGTTTCTTAGCACTTAATGACATCTAGGTATAAAAGCTGTGTTGACTCTACACCCAGTGCAGTGATTTCTCAGTTTGCCTATTAATTCTTCACTTTATTATGCTGTCGCTTTGCCCAGTACAGTCATAAAAGTCTCCTTTGCAACCAATGTGATGTAAGATACTTATCTTCTAAGTTTTGTTTCAATGTGATTACACTGCAATAAGAAGTTGGCTTCTTCTGCCAGGTAACTAGCAATGGAATGCCTTAAGTTGCACCAAAGGAGGTTCAGGTTGGATATTAGGAAGAATTTCATCTTGTAATGCCCAGGGAAGTGGTGCAGTCGCCATCTCTGGGTGGTGCTCAGGAAATCTGTAGATGTGGCACTGAGGGATACAGTTCAGTGGGTATGGGGGGAATTGGTTGTGGTTGGACTAGATGATCATCTTAGTGGTCTTTTCCAACCATGATGATTATATATTATGTATCACAACTATTGTCCTAATATATATACACACACTTATAAATCATGTAAATACAACTTGTTCACTATCTACTTTCCCTACAAAAATTCTTTATCTAGAAAATCGTTAACAATATGCTTTGCCTTTGAGGTTGGAGGCTTTTTAATTGCAAAGGGTAGTGTTATAGGCCTTGATTAACTGAACAAAAAGCTGCGTCTATTTGCAACACAATTGTTATTAGTTACAGCAGCATGATATGATATACATATCCTGGCCATCCATTCCTCCTTGTGTCTAGGAGGTTCTGAGTACAAAAAGGAAACCAAACAGACACTAGTTTATAATATTACTTTCCTGAGTTTAGTAAGAGGAAATGCATTTCGTGCTTATTACCGAATGTCATGTTTAATGTGGTGGGTGTGAGAGCTACATCTAGGAAAAGTAACAAGTCATAATTATGGCTCATCACTTTGCAATCTAATCTGTCAGTCCTCTGTAAGGGATTCATGTGCTCAAAGTTATTCAGCCTGATTATTAGATTGATCTGATTCTTTTATTTCTTGGAGGTAATTCTTATTGCTTTACAGTTTTATGATATTTATTAATGGGGTTGACATCTAAACAAAAGATGAAGTAACAGCAGACGAGCAGCATGAGCTTCTTCTACAAGTTCTAAGTACACTGAACTTCCATTGCTGGGCTCTCAGATTATACTCAAGTTGCAGCAGGTGTAGCAATTGGATATCAATACAATGGGAAAGGTGTTACAACAAAGGTGTGATAACAGAAGGATCAGTACAACAGAAAGGTTCTATAAAGGAAGGGAAGATATTTGCTCAACTGTACCACAGAAGATTGTTAGTTGGCAATGGAAAGCTATGCCAAGGAGGGACCTCCAGAAAGAAACCCTTCCCCAGTGGCAGTCAGCCCTTAAATGAGGTCTAAGTGAGGTGCAGCCAGGCTCCACCCCCTCCCAGCTGCACAGCTGAATTGCCCTCACCTGTGCTCCCAGGGCTGACCAGGTCCTTTCCCCAGGTGCTCAATCAGTGGTTCAGGCCGTGACTCAACAGTTTCCATATAAGCAGATCATCACAGTTTTGCAGGGACAGAGGTGATACTAATTCTAGACAATTCATGCATTTTTCAACTGAGCGATATGGAATAATCATTTTGGTTCAGGCCGACTACTGTGGGTACCATACTAAGATGCCATGTACCTATTATTAGGATAAATACCAAGAAACAACAATGCAAATAGATCTTTACGTCACGTAACTTTATTAATAATGGTCTTGAATCTGTCGCACCTACCGGGTGCCTGTCGTTTTTCACACTCTGCAAGACTTTCTGAAGAATAAACTAGAAAGGCATAAAGTAGATTGAAGCTGCTAAGACACATGTTGGTAGGTGGGTCTGTTTAGGACTTTTTTTTGTTTTTTCTTTTAAACAGAAGTTTCTATGAATGTGTGCCAAAAGACAAAATTAAATACATTGAGAAATACAGTAGAAAGACTATATTTACAGTCAATTATAATGGGCACTGCCAACATATCCAATAACAAAAATAAAACAAAAACTTTTTTCATGTTTCTGTCATGCTTTTTTTTTTTTTTTTTTCCACAGAGATTTTTAAATATGATTTTGTTTTTTAAAAAATACAATAAGGAAATAATTACATTCTTAATATGAGAACATTATCTTACAACACACAGCCTGGGCCAATTCGTTTGAAAATATCTTAAATGAAAGAAACCAAAGATACTAAATTAAGTACTTTCCATCTTAAAAATCAAATTGCCACAATCATCTCATTAAAAAAAAACACATTTGATCCCCCAAGATTATGATGTTTTCTTTAAAAAAAAAATCACCTATTTATTGAAAAAAGAGTTTTTCAAAGCACCCGGTACAGTAACAAGAGTTTGAGGAAGCACAAGTATAACAGTTTCTCAAAAGACATAGAAATGCAATGGTTTAAAATACAAGATTTTTTTCCATTAAAAAAGTCATACTGCTCTATTGCTGACTTTGTCTGGTGATCCTGAAATCATAAAAATGTGGAAAATACAAGCTCTGTTGCTTTTTATATAAATTGCACAGTAACAGTACTATTAAACAAAATGGAACTTATTTCACAGCACTGGATGTGGTCTATCAAGAGGTTATTTCCAGAGTTGTTTTTTGTTGTTGTTGCATCCATTCAAAACCTTGGCTATTATATAGAATAGATCTGTCACTAAAGGATAATTGCAGTGTTACCAATGCACTTATACTTTAGAAACGTACAACAATTACAGTACAGGGTTGGGGGGGGAGAGGGAATGGCTTTAAGGACCCTTTGCAGGAGGACAGGTGAAAGGGGGATGGAAGATACAACACCAACATTGGGTAAGTAAGATTGACTCAAAGAAATTGATTTTGATTACTTTTGATTACTCTGCATTACTTGATGTGGCACCACTTAATGGCGACTGTTACATCCTTGCAAACGTTGACTAGAAGCCTAATTTGCATTATAAATATGTACAGATATAAAATAAATATTTGTTGAAATATACAAATAAATAACTTAATTTGAAATAAAAAGCCTAAATGAACTTACTTTTGCTTCAAATTTATTTCTGCTAAATTATATGGGAACTTGATACTGCTTAGTCCATAGTCATACAGTATGGAATGTGCTCTCCACTTATAGAGTTAATAAGTAAGCAGACCTAAACTAATATAAAACAAAATATATATCCTGGTTTCACAGAAAACCACACTGATATTTGTTTCCTATTATATTTGCATTCTCGTGGCACTTTGTGCAAAGCACGGTCCCAAGAAGCAAAGAGCCTTTTCTAATTTTGAGCCCATTTCTCCTCCGCTAAGGTCAATGAGATCCCTAGCTGCACTTGGGAACAGGATTTAGCCCTTGTATGTGGACTATTATGGACCCACTTTTCAAAAGCACTTGGCATGCATGGTGGCCTGACTAGAGGGAGCTGCCATGATCTGGGACTTTCTGACAACTCAGCACTGGGGCCCCGGGCTTACTGATCCAAACAGCTCCCAGAAACTAAAATTTCTCTGTTGCACCAGGTCAGGAATGAGCTGAATGCTCAGCTAACCACATCAGCTGTCACAACCTGTGTAGGTTTCAGGACTTACATCTCTTCCTAAAGAGAAGAGGCAACCTATAGGCCTGGACCATAAAGAGATTTTCTGTCATTGACACTACATTGCCAGCTTCAGTGAGTTTAATTGGAAGTCCTAACCATCTATCAAGATTCCAGACCTAACTTCTCTGATTATCTCAAAATATGAGTAGCATTTCCATTTTTTTTAATTAGTTTTCTAATCTTCACAGTTGAGGAGAAAAATCTTGAGAACATGATTGAAGGCTCTCCAGAAGCTTAAAAAAAAAACCAAAAAAAAAAACCACAAAGGGAATAAAATCCCCAATTCATTACATGTTGTTTTTTTTCTCTCTGTTTTACGGAAACCTTGAGATTTTGAAGGGCTTCAGCTGGCAATTTAATGCATGTGATTTCACAGGAGTGACACGAACAGAGACAAAGATGAACAGATTTCTATAATGTTACAGGCTAAGATACTATTTCCTAGTAGTCAGACTTCTGTCTTAGAAAATCCCCAATTCTTTGTGAAAATGTTTATAAAAGAGCCTAAAAATTATCATTCTTTTCAGTCCTGTCTTCCTCAAAAATAACAGCTGAGGTCTGAAAAGTTGAAGAAAATGAAGTACAGCAGTCTTCTATAACAATATAGTATTGTTAAACTTGAGTTAAGAAAACAAGACTGACCTCAAAAGCTATTCTGAGTTGCTATTATCAGTTGAGGATTAATTTCAATTACATTTCTGTTTTTAAAAGTATAGAAAAGAAGCTATAACTAAAAATATCTGTTTGCCTTCTAACAAAATCAGAAATGAATCACTGCTAGACAACAAGACTTTTGAAAATGCCTGGTGCCTCAGAATAAAGCTAATGTACTAAAGTGAATTTTCTTCAATGAGTGGCAGCTTTTTATTGCCCAATGACAAAAATGTCTATCTTAAAAAGTATCTGAAAACTCTTCACGGCTGAGTTGTGTTATTTCACTGTCTCTCACTGCCATCGAGGTAGTGGCAGTGATGAACTTCCCACTTCCCAGTCCAAGCAAGTCATGCCATCCATGTGAAGCCATTTCTTCAGTTTTCTTTTGCCACATGGACCGCTAATAGCGACACGACCACTTGGCTCAGCTACCTCTGTGGCATGCAGAGGTCTCCAAAGCAGTGTTACCTGCAAGAGTACTTATCTGAATTGAGTTCACATATATCTTAAATAATGCACCAGTCTTCAGTGCTGTTCCGGCCATCTGATGCAATGCAATTCACATTGCTGGTCTATATTGTTTCAGCAAAGTAAACTTTCAATTGCAACTATATGCCTCTTTTTACTTACTATGGTTGGTTTGCTTTTTGGTTTCCATTTGCGTTACCAGTGAAGCTGGAAATAAAGAGTTACAAGTAATAAAAAGGGGCACATGTAGTTACACAGCAATACAGTAGAGGGAATACAGGCAAATTAGCGCCAAGCTACCATTAACTGAATTATCAAATCTCTTGTGTTGTATCACTTGATACACTGGATGAGTCCTTTGCAGCCTATGTTGTGGTTCATAATAGGTAAGGCCTTTATGGAAAGTTAGTGGTTCTGCTGTACTTATGTTCCATTTTTCATTTCCCATTCCTGGAAGGGGGGAAAAAAAGATATGGAAAATGTTAGAGAAATCAAGATATTTCACTGATGTCTTCAGACCTGCTAAGCCAAAGCCAGCTGAAATTAGTAACAGTTTTTCCACTGACTACTGGATTCAGCAGTTAGTCCTCAAATCTGTTAGAGAATGCTAAAAAGTATGTCTTGATACAGTCAGTTTCCACCCACCACCCCATTCAACTACATGTAGAAACTTTTTTCTAGATTTTTCTACATTACTTATGTGAGAGAGAAGCAAGCATTCAATATCCGTTACAGCTTACACCAAGTGATTGCTATTCTCTTCCATTATTTTACTTTATTTATTCATTTTGTTTTTTTACAGAATTCCTGATAGACAAATTTATATGACCAATATATAAATAAATAAATAAATGAAAATTCAAGTTGATCTATAGCTCATTAAATCTAAGAAATCTCTTTGCTTTTCTATACCTCAGTTTCCCTGCCTCCTAGCTGAGGATAATGAATCTTATCAATCACTGCAAAGCATGCAATCTATAATGCATTCATTCATGTATTCAAAGAAAAGTACTGCTACTGCAATTTCTTATCGTAGAATCATAGAATCCTTAGAGTTAGAGGGGATCTTTAGAGGTCATCCAGTCCAACTCCCCTGCGTCAGGGACATCCACAGCTACATCAGGTTGTCCAGGGCACGATACAACCTCACCTTGAAAGTCTCCAAGGATGGAGCATCCACCACATCTCTGAGCAACATGTGCCAGTGCCTATCCTATATCCAACCTAAATCTCCTCTCTTTAAGCTTGAAGTTATTTCCCTTTGTTCTATCTCCACAGATCCTGCTAAAGAGTGGGTCCCCTTCTTTCCTCTAGCTCCCCCTTAGATACTGAAAGGCTGCTATCAGGTCACTTCAGACCTTTCTCTTCTCCAGGCTGAACAGCCCCAGCCCTCTCAGTCTGTCCTCGTAGAGAGGTATTCCACCACTTAGATAATTTTTGTGGCCCTCCTCTGGATGTTCTCCAACAGCTCCATGTTTCTCCAATACTGAGGACTCCACATCTGGATGCAACACCCCAGGTGAGGCCTCACCAGCACAGAGCAGAGGGGCAGGATCACCTCCCTCACCCTTCTAGCCACACTTCTTTTGATACAGCCCAGGATACGGTTGGCTCTTTTGGGCTGCAAGGGCACATTGCTGGCTCATGTCCAGCTTCCCATCCACAATAACTCGCAGATCTTTTTCAGCAGGGCTGCACTCCATCCTTTCATCCCCCAGCTTGTATTGGTAGTGGATGTTGCCTCAACCCAGGTGCAAGACCTTGTATTTGCATTTTTTGAACCTCATGAGATTCACCTGGTCCCACTGCTCAAGCCTGTGTAGGTCCCTCTAGACCACCCCCCACAGCTTGGTGTCATCAGCAAACTTGCTGAGGATGCACTTGAATCCACTTCTTCTTCTACATAAATGAAAAATCACAGTGAGATTGCTATAGCTAAACACCTCATTAAATCAAACTTGTGGCTATTGATTTGGCTGATAGCTACAGTACTTCCTAATAACACACTGGAGCAGAGGACATAAAGAAGGCTGGGCTCAGCCTATTATATCTATAACGTACCAACTCCCTGAATCACATCCATGCAGAGATCAGGAAATAACGAAGCTCTAAAGGAGTTGAAGTAATCTCTATGGAGCCATCCCACAGCTGCTTGCAGCCAGGAACAGGGGTCTACAAATTCCTCTCCCAGCCATCGACTCTGCAGAGATGTTCTGCAGGCAGCTTGCTAACTTGGCTCTCAAGTTGAATTCCTGAGTTTAATGCTCATTCCACATTATTTAAGAGCTCTAGCGCTCTAGCTGAGAACTTTTATTTATATATGTAAATATCTGTTTCTGCTGTTGAAAGTGGTAAAAGCATTAGTTTGGCTAAACAGCTCCATGATCCTGACACACTATAAAACACAACCAAAAATCACAGTTGGTGGCTTTAGAAATGCAGGAAAAATAAGTTTACTATATATATATGTAATGCTTGGGTGTTGTTTTTTTTTGTTTGTTTTGTTTTGTTTTTTTTTTGTTGTTGTTGTTGTTTTTTCTCCATTTAAAAGGTAATTTTATTAAAGTAGAATACATTTTTAACATTGGATTTAATTTAAATTATGGTAAACCTAAATTTAAAACACAGTACTGATGAACTCTAGATTACTTTTTAAAATGGATGTTAAATATATATTCTATATGTCTCTGCTGCCAAAGCTCTAAAGGAAGTCCTTGGCTGTGCAACTGGGAAGAGAATTTTTTTTAAAGAAGTGTTAAATAAGCCTTGAAAGCAGCAGCTTCTTTTGCAGGTGCAGAAGGAATGTATGTTGGTGTACATTGCTCCTGCAGGTTCAATTCAATGAAAGAATGTTTAAGTCAACACCGACAACCTGACTGGGTGCTGGGAAACCAAGAGACTTTATTTGTTTCTCTAAAACCTGAACATAAGCAAAATGGAAGCTGCTGGCATCCACCAGTACATCAGTTTTGTGAACAAATCGGAAGTAAACGTTGCAGTTTCCTTACAGCCTACCACAATTCCGTCTGATTGCCCCAAAATACACATCTTTTTCTAAAAAAAGAAAAAAAAAAAAAAAAGCACACTAAAAACATAGTAAAAACATAGATGTTACAGGAAAAGCTAAACAAAAAAATCCAGCATCAGAGCAAGGTGCAGTGCTCCAGGGCTGCTGAGCACAACAGTAACAGGAGGGTGGCTGCAAACAAAAGAGTGGCTGGTGACAGGCTCAGCATCCTGGTGCAAGGAAAAGAGTGAAAAGAGAGGCATTCAGTGCATAGTAGAGAGTGAAAAAAAACACCAGTATTTTGAATGCTTATACAACCATAACGTTGGGAGACTTGCCAGCTGCTGAATACACAAGTGTTAGCACGGATGTGAAATCCGTTTCACTCCCACACATTGCACTGACATGCATGCGCAGAGAGCCAAGTTCTGCTCCAAGATACTCACGTGTGACTCCTTTTGTTTAGCCACATCTACAAGGCCTGGGCTCACTCATAACTGCAAAAGGCCAGAAGAATTGAGAGCCAAATTCCACCCTCGCATATGCACATTTAACGCCCACTGAAAGGCGGGTGTGCTGCAGATGCATACCTGATGGCAGGATTTGGCTGCTGCTCCTGGCGAATGGGCTGAGCACAGCTTGGGTTGCGCTGTCTAATTCAGCAAAATTTCATTGTTAATATTTAGTGCATGAGGTTTTCAGGAAGAAGCTGCTAAAGCTGAACTGGATACTTTGAGTTATTTTTCCCATGATGGGAAACACTTAGTAGCTCTATAGCCATTCAGATTAGCCTCATCTTATATTCATGATTCCCTTCCAACAGGACTTGGCCAACCTATTGTGCCACCCAAAGTGCAGTGATACTGAACAGCACGGCAGGACTTTTTCTGTATGGTATAAGCTGAACATAAAAATGAAATAGAGCTGTAAAGTATTCGTTACACCAACACTGTTCAGGTTTTTATAGGTTTCTCCAGATCTAAAGATTAAACGTGCCTGATCAGTCCGTAGCACTTGTGAAACAAATCCATGCTGGTTTTTGTCAGGACTGTACTCTAACTGCTAGATACATTTCCCCAGTAATGCTGTGCTAACAATGCAAATCTAAAACAAAATGTGTAGTTAGAGATGATATCTTAATGAGACAAATTTATAGCATAACTGGAGTTCAAAGATAAGCTTTAAAGTGCACGAATTCTTCTCCAAGTTTGAAACAGAAACATCAAAGTTAATAAGAATTGAAACAAATCACTCCCAGTTTAATTATTCTTAGTTGAATGTAAATGAACCAGGCCAACTGACATAAAAGGCTACTGATGCCTATGGCAAAGAGGGAGAAAGCTGTGGAAGGCTGGTGGAAATGCACTCACATAAAGTACAGCAGGAAAATTAATTCACTGCAATACTGAGAGCCTAATGGCAGCTGGAAGAGACATGGGAGACAATAAGATGGGTCATGGAACCAAATAATCTCTTGAGCTGATGATTTTTTATTATCTAGAACATTTAAGTGCCAGACTTATGCTCAGATAATGTAAATATGTTTTATTAATGAAGACCGTGACTGCAACTATCTTGAATAATGTTTTATTACTTTGCAAAAAGAAAGGGATGGCACAGAAACAACTGTCTATGATTATTATTACTTATAATTACAATTAGTAGAAGTGAACTGCCCAAACAACAAAGTGTGAGGCAGTGCTACTACAGTCATCTTTACTTATGTGCTGCCCACATGCTTATGATCTATTGTAAATGTAGCCCACAACAATGGTCATTCAAATCTCACTGAATATAAAGCATAAAAATTAAAAAATCTTTAACAGTACAACAGGAATGCAAACCTCAGCCTGGTACGTGTTGAATTAAATTAAACTGGTTTCGACTTTAAATGCATTTTAAGAGTAGGTAAATTGCACAATGCATTTCTAATTACTATAGTGCAGAATCTGTTCTTGTGCAGCTGGCAAAGATCAGCCCTGATATTGTGTTCCCTCAGAACTGTGAGCTCTCAGCCACATTTCAGCAATGCAGCTTAGTGTAACTTAATGAATTATGGATGGACTATCTACTCCACACACCACTTTCCTTGCAAATTAAACTTCGAAAGGAACAAAGAGAGAAGTGGAATTAAATTTGCCCAATTAAGTATGTCAATTAATCTACAAATCCTTTCCCCAAATCACCCCTGTCTTGAGGACAGCATTTATAAAGTATATATGGAGTAATCTTGATATGGCACTGCCACTTCTGAAAGCTAAATTTCACCCACAGAAAAAGAGCCAGTATTTCCCTTTCTCTCTCTCTCTCATCTCTCCATGAGTAAGCATGATTTATTATTATTTTTTAAAGTAAGTAAGAGGAAGGACAGAGAAAGAAAACCATACATAAGTATTCTCACCTTTGCTTTTCTAAGTACGTGCCCCCGACATGGAGAATTATTTGATGAGGGAGGTCGCTTCAGAGCTGCTGCACTGTTCACAGGTATTGAGCACTCAGTGTCACTGGTATCACAACTGGAGATTGGAGAGTTTTCCAAAGTTCGGTGCTTGAAAATTGGAGACTAAGAAAGAGTGAAAACCCTGCATTGAGTTACCTCCAATTAGTCACATATGCAATATTGCTTAGACTTAGAAATGCAGAAACTACTTTTAAAGAAATTGTATTCATGATGATGATGAATAAATAAAAAAGGAGTTAGAACAAAAATAGAGTGTATATTCTCTGATGAAAGTTCATTTTCTGTAATAAAACAACAATGGGCAACAGGGAGGGTTGGACACATGCCTCCTTAATCTCTGTGGTACAGAAACCCATCTGCTTCAGCCAGGATACCATACTCCATCACCAATGTGTAGGATGCAGTCATTGCAAGGGGTGACAGTGTGACCAAAACAAGTAGGTCTCAGACACTGCATGATGGCATGGTGCATCTGAATCTCTTCTTCAGAATGAGAAATGTCTCGGTTTATGCTCCTGCAACCCCTGAGGACAAGGGGGAGTCTGCTTTTGTGTGTTATCCTAACACTGCATATATACGACTTGTGATTCCCTTCTACTTGTTCACCATTGCTCTAGAAAATATACCATACGGAGATGAAGAATAAAAGTAATGCAGATAAAAAAACAACAATTTTATTCTTACTTCATGTGCTTAATAAACCTTTTGAAAACTCTGACTTCCCACTTATTTTAATGCAGCCTTCCTAGCCTGTATTCTTGGGATCTGCATACCTGTGGGCTTGATGTTCCTGACTTGGGCTCAATAGCCAAGCCCAGTGTGATGCCACCAGCCAGGGCTTTCTTAAGGCTCTCCTTCACCTCAGTCAGTTCTAGCTCCAGGTTTACACGCTCAGCTTCTTTCGCCTTACATTCCTCTTCCAGCTTCTTTAACTTGTCTTCAAGAATCACTTGGGTCTTCCTGCCTGTAATCCACAGTGATGTTATTTCAACAGGAAGTTTTAATTGACACTTCTGCAAAAATTATTTTCTTTCTTTTTTTTTTTCTTTTCTTTTTTTTTTTTTTAAGATCACTGACTTCACAAGAATGTTGCTTAATTTGCAAAATACATTTATCATGTAAAAGTTTAGCAACGGGAACCAAATGCATTCTTTCAGGCTCCTTCCCCAGATTTGAAGTCTACTTGCAAATCAATGCTATTGCTGTTTTTCCATGTAATGAAAACATAATTAGCTAGCCACAATAAAATTATTTCCATATTATACTTGCCTTACATATGCAACATTAACATTTCATAGATGTGTGTATATATGTATACACACATTCATACACAATTTGTGTATGTATAAAAAACAAATACAGATATTACAGACTATAATTTAACACCAAGACCAAATTTCATCTCGTCATCACAGAATGCCAGGCTGCTTGGATAATCAGATCTACCACAGGCAGGACTGAGCACAAAAAAGCACCTCATACCAGCATTGACTTCAATGGCAGCACGTAGATCTTTCCTCTCTTTTCGGAGCTGGGCCAGCCTATTCCGCAGCGCTTCTTTCCTCTTCAGCAGTTCCTCTTCTTTGCCCTGTAACCTCTTTGCATCAGCCTCCACACGATTCTTGCCATATTTGTACTGTTCTGCATCTGTATATATTAGATGGTAATTATTTATTTGATCCAGTAGGACCTTGTCTGCTCCCATTTAAACTTTGGTCATAGGTTAAAATGGTAGATACAAAAAACTTAACCCTCCTCAATTTAACTTTGGGCCTTTGCAGAATAGATGTGTGTGAGTGTACATGTGCTTCCTCAGCTGTTCAGACAGCTCAGTGCCTTAATGACTTATTTCAACTAAAATTAAAATCCAAAACTATACCCTGGAACTGAACATCACGTGATGCACTTCATGTTTGGAGGACACCCATCTTCCACTTGCTTTTTCTGAAGTTATATGATTCCTGCTGAGCTCTGAAGCACTGCTAAAGAAATACTATAGGATGGACAGTTTAATCTCTAGGTTTTATTACAATGTTTTTTAAAAACGCCTTGACCTTCTTTTTAGTTCAGAGCAAGGAAAGAAGGCTTCTATTTATCTCAGAACTCTTGATTTTTAATTTGAAGTGGTCAAAGGAAAAACTACAAAACTACACTTGCCCTTTTTGCCTAGCTTCCATTTCTATTTCTAGTACCGAAAGCACACATCTTTTCTCACCTGACTGAACAGAATGACATTCTCATTTTATTTGATACTTACGAGCTTGCTTTCTTTCTTTCCTTCTTTTCTTTTCTTTCTTTCTTTCTTTTTTTTTTTTTTTCTTTTTCTTTTATTTTCCCGTAGAAATGCTTTCTTTTCCTGGCTCATATATATGTGTTCTAATTTATTTCAGAGACACTTTTATACCTCTGCTCCTGTTGCAACTCAAAGGAAATAAGTCACCCCACAGATCAGCTTGTCTGCATATCTGAAGGCCATCCATTATACTTAAACCATTCCTGACAAACAGCTGCCTAACCAGTTTAAGTCAGTCTTTGGTAACTGAGATGTCTTTTCTCCAGCAATCTACTCCAGTGTCAACTGACTTCTGTAGTTGGAAAGACACAATTTTTTTATCCTAAAACCTAACTCTATTTTTTTATGTTACCATTTAAATCCACGAGTCCTTAAAAATTTACCAAGGACTCAGAAAATCACATTCAATCCTTCACTAGCAGAAGCCGAATTTTGGAATCCATATCTTAATAATTACAACTATAGCTCTTTGTTATCTTTTCTTCTTTATGGAAAACTATCTCTGTTAGGACTGCTTTTAATTAATAAAAATTTGAGGGTTGGAAATTTGACAAGTCTTTTTATATCTTCATTTCTTCCTATAAAATTTCTTTCCTGAACCTCAATCTCAGAAAGGATGTACTCATATTACCTACAGGCAATCCATCTGCCCAGAGGAATCCATATTCTGAACTTGCTGCTTATGGTCTGAAATCTCATCTCTCTAAGGAAGCTTTTGAGCTGCACATTTGTTTTCATTATTTTGTTATATCTTTTTCATTAGAGATAAGAGTAATTCTTCTTATGGGCACCGCTATTTTCTCATGACTTTCCTAGCTTCTCTGTCTACTCTTCCCACAGGAATACAAAATTACCCTCTGCTCCAAATGAGGAATCATTACTAATTTTTTTTCCTTCTGCTCTCATGGGTTTTTGCAGCCACAGAGATATATTTATCATTCTTCACATTACAACCTTTTATCTCATGGCATGGCTGGAGTAATAATGATTCACTAATGCACAGAATATCTCCTATTCAGTGTTGTGGTGGGTATCTCCTTCCCGGTCTCTCAGATACTGAAGAACTATAGTGGCTCTTCATCTTGTATACCAAGAAGACAGCTGTTTTGGGCACCCCCATAATTCCATTCACAGTGGTAGCAGTGAGCAGATATACTTACTGGATGCTGTGCGCTTCACACATGACACTGATTCAGGTTTCTTCGGTTGGTTATTTAATGTTCTCACTTTTCCAGTGACCCCATTAGCAGTTGCAGGAGGTTTCTTGCCTTTAAACTGTTTAAAAACAAAAGTATAAATGGGCCTCAGCCACTCTTGTGCCACTTACATGGCAGTCATCCCTTCATCAAGGGCAAATCTTGACACAAAGCTGCCTGCTCAGAGAGCCTTAATAGACTGCATTGATCCAGCTGGAGACAAAGCATTCTCCAGGGATTTGGTCTCTGAGAACAGCCTGCTCAACACAATCCCAGAAGGGAAATCACCAGGAATCACAAATTAATAAGGGGATGAACACCTCGTTTCAAGTGGCATTGTGGTTTCCAAATTATTTGAATGTCAGGCATTTACTATATTAATATAGCCACTGTGAGGCAGAATAGTTGTGCCTTGTAATAATTTCATACAGTAAAGATTCCTGAAACACAGCTTTTTCAACATTGATTGCCCTCAGAAAGATTCAACATGGTTTGCCACAACAAAAATTCAACACTTTTTAATTAACTATGTATGTACATATATACATATACTATATCAGTAAATGGTACATGTGTTTTTGTTTCAAAATGATTCAGTTGCTACACATTTTTGAATGTTAAGAGTTAATACATTATTTTCTATTCTATGACTGCAAGCTTCTAAAAAATTTTCTTATTAAAAAAAATGAACCCAGGATAAAAAAGGATAAAAAACACTGTGCTGCCAACTCCTCACATTTCCACCTAGAATGTGTTAGCCAAGCACATCTGTGCCTTGACATCTTGATCAGCTCCTTCAAAAACCTTTAGAGGACTCAAAAGGAAGTGGAATGAGATGCCTGATGCAGCAGACCAAGGTCAGGAAGAAAATAACAGGCAGTAATTTATGTACAATGCATATTATATAATTTAGTATATATAATGTGAATATATATATAATGTGAATATATATATATATTCACATTATACATAGTCATAGCATATATAATATATAGCTTAACCATTCCAGATATGTAAACTTGCTGTCACAACAAAGTCATATTTCACTTTCAATGCTACTTCTTTTTCTTTTTAATTTTGAAGTCACAACTTCATGCCAAGGAGATAGAAGGAATCTACATATGTGTTAAGCATGGAAGGCCACATCTATCTTCTTGGTACTACCTACAATCTGCAAATCATCAAGAGCTCATGGGGAAAGCCTTGCCCACATGCCACTTGGCAAAACTGATTCATTGGCAGTAGGCTGGTGGCTGAGCCGCAAGCACTTCAGTGCCCAGACTGACTGAAATAGCCCAACGTCCTTAATATAACCATCAGATAAACAGAACAGCCAAAAAAAAAAAAAAAAAAAAAAAAAAGTGTTGTCAAGTATTAAAAGTACAGTACCTGCGAGACAGATCCCCTCCCCACAGCAGAGGTATTAGTGACAGACTGAGCAGAAGACAGATTGGATGAGACAGGGTGTTTGTAATGGTTAGAGGAGAGTTTGTCAGTAGATAACCTATTGGTTTTCCTGTCAGCTGGCGGATAGCGCGCAAAGATTTTTGGAGACGGCAAGTTATCGTACAGGCCTGCGTTATCATAAAGCATTTCTTCTCCCATGTTCCTGCTACGAGAAGAAGGAAAGCCATCTTCTGGTTCCCACTGCAATACACACACTTTGGCAGTTAGTAAACAATACACCATGCAGAACCTGAGTGAAATTAAAACATTAGTAAGATTTCTGACCATAGCAAGCCCTCCACATTTGGCAAGCTTATGCTTACTGCGTATACTTGAAGCTAACTACTCAGAAAGGTGGAAGAAGACACAGCATGGAAAAGAAGCATTGCATTATATGGCTCATAGCCTTTGCATTTTCTATTGCAAGAGCAAGCTGATGTTATCCTATTACCCTTCCTACTCACAGACTGTATCATCGGTTGTTAACTCAGCATTGAGGGTGCACAAGGAGAATGTGTTAACAGGGGGACCCTCATGGGCTGCACAGATGAATCTGTGGGATTAGATCTGGTACATAAATTGTTATAATGCCTAACAGCTAGCAAACAGCTAGGCCAAAAGGGTTTATTTCCTTTTTTTTTAATTTTTTTTTTTTTTTTTTTTTAGGCTATATGTCTTTGCAGTGAATACCAGCTGCTGGTATGCCAGTATTACATTCTCTTTGCTGGAAGATTATCATTCTGAGCTAACTATCTAAAATAACTACAGGCCACTTCCTTTTCTTTTTTTTCTTTTTCTTTTTTTTTTTCCCCTCTTTTTCTTTCAGAAAAATGGAAAGCTCAACAATACTCCAATGATTCATTCAATTAATCTTAAAAGAAACCATGGGCCTGGTTGCCAAATATCCTTCCTTAATCCATCCTGGCTGTGGCAGTATGCTACTCACACAAAGGCTTGAGCTCATCCAAGAACTGCATACACACAGACTACTTGCCCCACATGCTGTTGCATGCAGTTCACAAAAGGTTTTTTTTCCTCTAACATCTTTCTGACATTACTAAAAAATGATGGAGGACTTTGCTTGCAGTTCTCTTAGCACTTGGAAACAATGAATTTTTCTGATCTCAGCCTTAGTGGGGGCGTTTATGAAACAGCCCAAATTAAAAGCTGCCACGAGCTGTATCTGCCCTGTAAATTGTCAGGATCACATATCACTAAGGGTAAATATCCATTATGCATTAGCACCTATTCCACAGCTGACTGTGATCAGCTCTGTGTATTATGCGGACAGAATCAACCCCTGTGATTCTCCTTTGGGATGTGCAATACCTGCTCTCATGGGGAGCACAGCCTCTGGGACAGAAAAATGTTCTGTATGTATTTTAACAGACACCAAAATACACCTGGTGTAACTGAGTACTTAGTTTTACCAGCTTCGGTGTGATCTGAAAAATATCCCCTTGAGTCAGTATTATATTCAAGGACTTGGCAACAAATCGTCAACAGGCAACTGCTTTCTAAATGCATGTTGGCTCACGTGCAGGTTAATGTAAGCAATATGTCCCACACCCCTAATACCCTATAGGTGTGAGGGAAGTTTGCAGTCCCCAGTCTGAAAAATAGGACTTCATTTGGAAACTGCCCAGTGGGCCTTTTTAGATAATATAATTTTCAGATGTCCATGCATTGAACACATGCAAACCATTTGTTCTGTGTAAATTCAATTCTTACCGATCCATTTATGCAGGGAACATCATCGTAATGAAGTGCCATTCCACTCGGACATGCATAGCCATTGGCAGTGCTTCCCCGATATGGATTTGTGGATATAACTCGCCTGTTCATAAAACTGAATAGAACAAAATAAGAATAATAAAATACAGCACTTGAACCCAAGTCTAAATAATGATTCTGTGGTACATTCCCTGTGTCAGATTCTGTAGCCTGGAAGCACGTATATTCTCATTTTCTGCAGTAACGCTGTGGACAGCTTTGCTTCTTTTGCTACTCTTATGTTGCTGCTAGCAGCCAATATTACACCATGTGTTTCCATACTGTATTCTTAGAGAAAGGATAAGACTGTGAAAGCCAGGATGGCAACAGCTGTAACTGATCTTTGGCACGTTTACATGGGAACCTGCTGATCTATGTTATAAACCAACTTGCCAGTGTCCCATAAACATTCCCTTGTTGTCTGCATGTATGAGAAGCAGGTGTTTCTGAGTGCACACATGGTCAGGGGGATGCAAACTGGGAATCTGGAGGAGCAATAATCAAGCCTAGCAAAAAACTGAAAAACAGAAAAAGCTGGAACTCTGATAAAACATAAGGCAGCACATCCACGAAAATCTGATAACCATTTCTTCCCCAAATTCTGGGGATTTTTCATGTCCATGTCAGAACTTTTGGCTGTGTGGAGTTAGTACAATGGCAACATGCTTCCTAGCTCTCCACCTGTGCAACTGTGCGTACAAATACTCCCTATTCTCATTATCTCTGTGTTTCACATAGTGGATATGAGCTCTCTGAAAGCTTCAAAAGGGACAGGTAATTTTGCTTTTGTTTGCTCTCCTCAGAACCAATACCGTTGCCTCTTCTTCTGGAATTCTGAAGAATACATGCATAGTATCACAGACTACAATGGGATTTGTGTTCAGAGCAAAGATCTAAAAATGCAGAAACTGGAAGATTCAAGCCCAAAGGCTGTAACAACCTCAAGGGTTAGTTTTCTTTCCTAGCAAGCTCTGAAACTAAATGAGGTATAGAGTGAGATCCCAAATAATTCCTATAGATTCAGGTATATGTGAAAGGGAACACAAAGCTTTCTATCTCAAACAATGGGACTATTCAGGCTCTGTGCTGATATTCATAAAATATGACAAAGCCCTGCTAAAGCTGAGAGGGTCTTCTGTAGTGCTGGCCAGTGCTCAGGAATTCTGTGGTTTTAACATTTGCTTTCTTTTGGCTTTGAAATAACATCTAGTCCATTGAAATAGTTATTCTGAAGGAGACAGACCTGATCCAGCAATGGCTCACCTGAGCCACAGGGGAGCCAAGCTTGCAGGAGGGATGAACTTGCCCAGTTGAGCGTGAGCCCTATAGATCTGCCTCAGCCTCAGTAACTGGTGGACTAACCACTAGCCAGAAGCTTTTCTTTTTTAAAACAAACAAACAATAAAAAGCCTAAGATGATGCCATGATAACAATGGCTTTATCTCATACTTCATTGGACATTATTAAAGTGATGCATCTGTCTACTGCTTCTCTTAATGAATAACACTACTCAACTGTTTTTGGTTAGCCTGAAGGACTACATTTGGAGCTGCTATTGTGTTTCTGCTTATTTAAGTAGCTTCACTGACAGCAATGCATATTATACACATCTGAAGACTGTGATATTCAAAAACAACCTCTGATGCACCTGCCATAACTGTTTCCATCAGCAAAAGAAACTAAAGTTTATCTAAGTATCTGTAAACACTTCATGCACTGAGCCTCATTAAATTAGTTTATAGATGCATCCACATAAGTTAATTGCATGTTGAATCTGCTAGATGGGAAAGCCAATGGGGAAAACTGCTTGGAAATAATTTTCATTCAGCCTTTCCTAGAAGCCTAATCATTCACATACAAAAAATTGATGAGATAATTAATGAAGAACCAATTAACTGGCAGAGCACCAGTAACAGGAAATATCTGAAGTGACTGAATGTTCACCAAAGCTTAAACGACAACCACAGTTAACTTGGAATATGGATATTCATGCTAAAAAGGGTGGCAATAATATTTTAATATCATTGTCATTTTTCCTCTTTTTCTAGGAATAGTTGAACATCAGCACATGGCAACTCTACTTGCTTGTTGAGAAGCTCTTACAGTCTTTTAAAGATACCCAATGAATTTTAACTAATTTTTAATAGGGGAATTTTGCTATTTTGCAAGTTGTTTGACATTCCTTTATAACATGTGGTCTAGTTGCATATGTTTTTTTCACTTGGCTCCAATTAATATCACATTTGTTCAGAAAAGGAAAGACAAGCTGTGTTTGGGGGGGAAAGATTTCCATTCTGTTTCTTTCTTAAATGTGGTTATTGTGAGATGCTGACTGAAGCAAAAACACATCAACACAGGATACACTTTTTGAACTCTATTAACTTCAAAACAAAGATTAACATATGTCTATAAGCAAAGTGCATTTTGATTCTATCAAAACTATTTGATTTTCACAGAACTGGGATTGTGGTCACAGAATCACAGAATCACCAAAGTTGGAAAGGACCTAAAAGATCGTTCAGTCCAACCATTCGCCTATTACCAATAGCTCCCACTAAACCATGTCCCTCAACACAAGTGGTAACACAGAGTCACTTTGATTTCCATCTAACGACATTCAAGATAGATCCTGAATGAAGCTGGGCATTTTCTCTTGCTCTGGCTCTCTTAACAAATAGCTAGTGAAAGAGTTTTCTTTAGGAAAACTCTGAAGCCTTTTCCTTTTTTTGGCGTTGTTAATCTTTTATGACAGGCAGATGAAGTGTGATTCTCTAATGTATTGTTACGCAAATTTTACATTGCTTGAATTCATAGAGAGTCTCATTTGGCTGAGATGAGGGATGACACCTCTCCAAACTGTCTTGTCAGGCCACTTGCCTTCTGACCGCAGCAAACCACAGGGTACATCTGCAGCAGGAGATCTATTGTGGCCCAATCATTCCATCATTCCCATTTCTAAACAGTCTCATCAAGCCCAGGAAGAACGAGAGTCTCTTCCCACTGAAGATTGCTTTAGTGATAAAATTCATTTCCACACGTAAATTGCTGTATATACAAAGTATGTGTTACTTGTCTAAAAATAGGATTCGTGATGAAGGACTGATTTGCATTTTAAACAATATTTCTGTGCTGCACCCAAGAGTGCTTCCCAATTTCTACCTTCACAATTATGAACTATAAATAAACAGAACTGGCTTGATGCAGTTCTTAATTAATCAAAAAAGGACATGAGATGGAAACAGTGAGAAGGTGACTCACAGTTAAATTTGATGCATTCTGTTAGTGATTCTGTTAAGACACAAATATTATATGGTGAATAAGAAAATGATTGCAAACTATGTACCCATGTATTTATCTACTTTTTAGCATGTTTGCCCTTTTCCAGGGTTAATTCTAAGTCTTCAATCAAAATACAGCGGTTAATATGGAGACTAACTTAAAAATGAGTCAAGACATGAATAAAGTTGGCTGGTGTCTGCATTTAACAGAGTTTTAGCAAAATGCCAACAAGAAGATCTACACATCTACCATAATACAACACTGAGACACTTCAGGATTTCAAAATCTGGCACAGGCTGAGGGGATTTGATAAGCTCTCTTGGCACCAGATTTAATGTGCAGATATAAATTCTCATAGTACTGAAAACAACCACGTAGCCGAATGCCTCTCACCAGAAGGTCTGTTTTGCAGCCTGGATGACGCTTGCTGTCATTTCCACATCGATGTAGTCATAGTGCAGAGCTCCGGGGTCTGTTGAAGATCCTGTTTCTGCAAGCAACATCCCTATCCATCTGCCCATGTCTTCAGAGGAGGATGCCTGTAAGGAGAGTGCAAAACCATATGTCAAGTCTTTAGTCCACCACTAAAGTGAGGTAGTCATAGCATTGTTTCAAAATGCAGCATTCTTCTTGGCTGACCATATTATACAAGAGGCTCTGGTTTCTTTCTGCTGAAGTCAGAAAACCCAGGATTTGTCATTAAATCTGCTTTGCTAGAAGGACTGCACTTTAAGTAAGCCACGTGCTCATCAGCTATGATGTAATGCAAAGTGGGCAATCTCGACAGAAGAAATAAAAATAATCATTTAAGGCTAGTGGATTTAGATTCAAGTCATGTTTATTTTAGACTTCAGAAAATTGAAAGCTGTAACTGAGTTATTTTCCTAGGCAGATTTTAGTTAGGATAAATCCTGAGAATCAAACATTATTGCCAAGTAGAAATGAGTGAAAAAAAAAACAACCTGAACTAGTAGAAGAAACTTTAGTTGCGTTTTTTGAAAGATTCAGTTTGCACATGCCTACCTGATGGCGTTTACTTTCCAAGTGGCACAAGTACAAATACTTTAAAACTAATTGTTTAAAAAATCAAATCTAAACAGTAGCAAAATAAATAAGTGAAAAAAAGGAGGGGAAAAAGGAAAGTGTGTGGTTTCTAAATTTCTCATTCTTCTTCAATATTTTATGACCTTTCTGAGATTCTTGAGCTGCTTTCGTTCAAACTCTGAACTTCTTACATTCTCTAGCAAGTATGGGAGATTACCATGATCTCCACTATCATGGGCCTTAAGTGGCTTTCCATGTTTCAAAATATAACGGACAAACATCTCTTGCCAAATCCTGAACCACTTTTCAAAATCCAATTTTAACAAGATCTGAAAACAAGACCTGCCAAAATTTTTTAAGGTTGCATTTTGACTGTTCAGTTATAACTTGCTCTTGCATTTGTTGCAGAGTGACATGGTCACTGAAGGCAATTTTCTAGATTAGAAACGTTTCCCACACCAGTTTGCCAGTCATCCTCAGTCAAATTCTGCTCCTTGAAATGAGATTCCATCAGAACCTGGGTCCTTCCACAGGTCAGACTAGCAGCTGTCCAGGCTGCAAGGACAACAGCACTGTGCTCTTCTCTGTTCTCACACCTACAGGCACACAGTTACTGTGCAGCTAACGCAGAGGTGTATAAAGAGATTCACTAGGTTGCTGGCACAATGTCTTTCTTACTGCAAAATAACACAGGAAGTCAGGCTGAGTAAAAGTGGTTAACATATACAACAAACAAACAAGAGCTAAGAGTTCTAGAATTCCCATCAACAGTGATTCACGATTTAACTACAGCTAAGTTATTTAGCCAATACAACCATATCTCTGATAAAGAAGTGTGCCTAGAAAGGAGAAGAGATAATTTAGCACCAGGTCAAAGGAAGGTCAATGCAGTGAAAAGTGTCTTACAGACATTTCTAAAGTGCATTATGTGACTTGTTCCTAAATCTTATTTCTTCTTTTGCCTACAACTCCTATCTTTCTTTCTCCTTACAGTATTTATTACCCATCTCTACAATAACATTACTCCACATTTTTTTGGAAACATCATGGTGTTTGACAGTGCTTCCCTAATTCAGCTTGTGGTTGTCTCTTAAGTCAAAGCCATTAGTTCCACAGCACCTCAAGCACAGCAACCTCCTGCCCGTTTCGAAGGAGACGGAAGGTCAGGGGATGCTTTGAATCCAGTCCTGGGATGACTTCACATCCACGGAGAGGGATAGAAACAATGTGTGTCTTCAGATCTGTCCTGTCCTTGTGGAAAATGAGTTTGTTGTCTTTCACTCGGCACCAGCGCTCACGCCAACGGTTATTTGAGAGCACATTGAGATATCCTGCAATGAAATGAAATGTGAGATGCTTTACTCATAAGTTTTTCTGAAAAACAAACAAACAAAAAAAACCCACTTATTTTCAAAATAATGCTATCAATTAAACAAATTATTCCTCTTATAATAGGAAGACTGGATGGATTTTTGGAAGACAAGGAAATGATTCTGCCCTGCTTCTTCATTGCAAAATTTCACTGTGCTGATTACCTAGCAAAAAACCATGTAAAGACGTGATCCTGCTCAGCTGAAAATGGCTTTATGTATTAGTCACTGCAGTGGCTGCATAAGCTGGAGCTTACTGATGACCAAAACTTCAGTAGGAATGGGAGAGTGAGAGTGTTAACAAGCTAAATACACAGCTGATGTACTCATACAGCTCTTTATAGAAGACCCACCTGCCCAGTTTATAACTGCTATATATCGGTGACTGCCCAAATCTGGGAAAATCACAGCTCCTGTTATGTAATTAAGTGATGACTTAACTTCTGTAACATTCACAGTATCCTGCAGAACTTCTAAGATTCCTCCTCTCAATGTCTGCTTTGCCAAGAGGAACAGATTAGCAGTCAGGTTTACACACTGATGCTACCTTTCCTGATTTTATTTAGAAAGAAGATGGCAACACAAATAAGAATTTAACAGGTCAGTGTTCAAGTTCACAGAAATAAATTAATATTCACTTAAAACTCAAGAGTTAAATACATACTATATAATAATGTAGTATATGTGATAATGTATAATAATACATACTAAATAAAGAGTTAGATAATTTAGCATAACTTTAAGATGCATGTTTTGTTGTTGTTTTTTTTTTCTTTTTTTCCCCCCATCAATATATCCTAAAATCATAGAACAGAATCATTGTATCATTAAGGTTTGAAACGATTTATAAGATCACCTAGTCCAACTGTCCACCTACCACCAATGTTGCCCACTAAATCACGTCCTTACAATAAATCAAGATGTCATGAATAAATAGCATTTTAAACAAACCCTGCTTTCCTTATCATTCGATATGCCAGATGTAGGCAGTATTTAGTCATATCAAGTCATTAAATAGGCAGTTATTTCTTCTCAGTCCCATAGCAATAATCATGCCAAACAACAAAATCAAGACAATCAACGTCCAATTTTTCTGTCCCATTTCATTTGTTAACAAAAAACCCCACCAACAATTTTTTACTTTTCCTTTCTCACTACAGGTACATGAATTTAGTATGCTGCTGTTTCCAAACAGGCCAAGAAGAAATGATACTTTGCACAGACCAGGATCTATGTAAATTTTTTTTCCTCTATCTCAGGTCTGATTTTCATTTAAGCACTTAATCATCTTGGATAACTATCTCTTTGGTTTTCATTAAAACTATGACTTATCATTATTTTTTTTCTGGATTTCCCTTCCAACATTACGATTCCAGTGTCAAAGCTTGATCCAACAGGATATAGCAGATCAGAACTGCACACAACTTGGAAGATGCTGTAAAAAAGGAGGATGTGCTCAGTTCTGTGATTTTGGCTCCTTGGGATGATCACTCTCTCCAACTTTACTCCCTCCTCCTCTAACAAAAAAACCTGTGTAGCTGTGCATTATAATAGAATCACTAGAAATGGAAAACCCTTCATGTGCAAGCCAGCTGGCTAGTTTTGAAGAGTCTTTTTTTTTTCAGAAATTACTTTTCCCCAACCTTGGTTCCTAACGCAGCTCTCAGAAAAGTTCTTCTAACTCCTCATATTTTGCTTTAAAAAGCAGGACTTCATATACTTCCTCCACAATAGCCTTACTTAAACCTTCAGGACTTAATGTGACCAAAATGCCTTGAATTAGCTGGGGCATTAGCACTTCAACTTAATTCATATGGCCAAAGACAAGAGATGTTGAGAGAAGAGCCTTGCTATGACTCTGAGTGCAGGTGGGTTTCTGTTTCTGTTTCCACTCTAGCTGGGTGTCCCCCACAGTGTGATTGCACTTTTGCCTTTGTTCACGTAAGGCAGAATATTCTAAATTGTAAAAGCCTTCAACTATGGAGCAACCTCCCAGAGGGCATTGCACTCAGACAAATTTCTGGTGGTGATAAACCCCTGCAAAGACTTCCTGCAATGACTAAAGCCTAGACACTTAAATTTTTCTATAAAATTTGCAAGTGGTATAGCCAAATGCAGACAATAGTAATGGCTATTTTTATGCCCATATGCGAAATAATGGTAGAAGTACTCAGAATTAGATTGTACAGCTGTGGTTAACATCTCACATAATATGAATAATCAACAGACTATGAGACCCAGGAAGTTAAAAGTTTTATGGAAGCCAGATGGTTTGGACGATGCATCTGGCTGGACATAGCTTTTCCCAGCTGTTCCTTTGCTTGATAAATCACATCTTTACTTCACTGATATACAGACATATGCACACACTTATTTAATCAAAAATTTCTTATGGGAATTATTCCCAGAGTGGCCTTGAGAGTCATCTGCAATCTATGAAGTTCTCACTGGTGGTCCATGAATCTTCTTCTTTCACTATCTAATCACATTTACAATCACATTTAACTGCATCTATTACACTTCATGCACCAAGGATTTCTGCCAGCTGCTGCCTAGTCACAGATTTCTGGGTTTCCCAAGATTTCCTAATCAATTAAAGGGGAAAAATCCAAGCCAAATTCAAAACCTTGTGCAACTGCTTCACAGTTCTCTTGCTATGGTTTTTTTTTTTGTTGTTGGTTTTTTGTTTTTTTTTTTGGTTGGATGGTTGGTTGGTGTAAATTTATTTTAAAATCCAACCTATAGTCACTTTCTATCTATTGGTTTGTTTCCTTCAAAGCCTGTGCTACTCTTTTGTTTATAAAGGCAAACTCTTTCGCACTCGTTTTGAATGATAAGTTCTTGATTATCCTAGTCCTTCAACCTGAGTGCACCTTTCTGATGAGGTAAAAAGGTAAAGTGGTAAAAATCATGGCAGTAAAAGCAAATTCATGGGACTTTCAAGGCTAGAATGTTAAAGATTTTTAGACACAAGCTGCCTTAATGACCCAAAAAGAAAAACAACTTACCACATGTTGGAACATCTTCTTCAGCTGATGAGGTCTGTTCGTCTGTTGATGGCTTTTTCTTTCCTAAACCAATGATCTTCGTTATTTTTTTCCCTGTTACTTTAGTCACAGTGCCCTTGGCTTCTGTTTTTGAACTTTTTTTCCTCTTCACTATTAAGAAAGCAAAAGGTTGCATTTTAGCGTGTTTAAATTATGTAGACAACAGAGAAACTTGAATAAAAAAAAGTAGCTTTGGCAAACAATGCAAAGTAAACATTTGTACAGTTGCAGTCTGCCATGAGATAAACATTACATGTCCTCCTGAATACTGATGCCTATAAATCACCCTTTTGCTATAAAAACTGTGGCATTTGGAAGGTAAGAATAACAAAAATCAAACTTCTAATTTAATTTCAACTAATCAAGCTTGAGGCCTCTTTTCAAAGCAGTCACGGTGTAAGTTTATCCACAGGAACGAACTATTTAGCTTCTACACATGAGAATAAAAATCCAGTCAGATGATCAGACACCATTCTAAACATTTATCTAATAAAAGTTAACAATTAATTAACAACGACATAATGTGCTTTCCTAGCAATGGGTCTGTTCTTAAGGAATCTAATCACAACAGGCCTTTCAGAAAGACAAGACTTATACATTAGCTATTAGCAATTAAATTAGTGTAATCAATGTAAGCACTCAATGATTAAAAGCTGGCACTTTTTGTGATCATGATTACTGATCACAAAAAGGATAAAGCTTGCTGAAAGGAGAGAGCTTGCTAACATCCAGTCTGTGCACTGAGCCATGTTGAGCTACTGAAGGTAACATGGCAAAGACTGTGGATATGACTTCAAAAACTGCATATCTGACTAAAATCCTAAGTGGAAGAAAAATAAGAAAAAAAAAAAAGTTTCTAGAACATCTAACAGAATTAAAAGGAAGACATTTACTTGCAAAATAAAACCAAAATAATGAAAGTATCATTGTTTCAGAAATGACATTCAGTGGATTTGGATTCCGTCAAAAGAGCAAAAGTCAATCTGTTAACTGACAGGGTTACAAATTTACCCTTTTAATTGCCCTGATTTATGATTCTGATGGAAATTACATGTCGGATAGTTACTGATTGAGCTGTTTTAAGTTTACCCCTCACATCCTTAGTTCCCTTTGCTACTTCCCCAAACAGAAAATTTAGTGATTATGGGCTTGTGTAAACCAAGGAGAAAAAGAACAAAATGTTCACATGAAAAATAATTATCTGAAATGATGAACCGAGAAGAGAAATACACAGAAAACAGAGTAGCAGTTTGGGACTCACAAGGGCATAATTTATGATGGTTAGCTTAATTGCTAGCAAACATGAGAAATGATTTAGTAACTGTATCTGTGGCCAAGATCATATAAATCTTCTACCTGCTGCATGCAGTGCTGAGGGGAAAATGGTGGTTTTGGGGCATGGATAGATTTTTTTCCAGTAAACACCAATGCAGATGTTCTGGCTTCCTAGCAGCACATGCCTCATCAGTATGCTTCCTGCAGGGCACCTGAGCCACTGGTCACTCTGGGACATCTTAGACAACACCTAGATTTCGACTGTGTATGACTGTGTTCAGGGGGCTGCAGAGATTAAAACCTGAGCAGTGGGCTTTCTGAAAGCTTAGCTTTGCAAGCATGAACTGCAGCTTGTGGAAACCACAATAACTGACATTGTTTCATTCTATTGGGTATGTCATGAATGGTGAGGAAATGCTGGAAAAATGACACAGGAAGAAGACAGTGGGAATGAATGAAAAGGCAAGACAGGGCTGGCACCAAAGCCAGTATCGACACAGTGTTTCCTGCAGCTCACATTACACTTCAGCTTCACAGCTGAGGAAAAACATCAATTTTGTGCCATCTAGAAGATACCAGTGCTACACAGCATGTTAAGGAAATCACACCGTTTCCTTTGTTTGGGGGAGAAAACATAGTGTGTGGAGGTGAGTGCACAGGCATTGAGTTTTTTAGATATAAACTCAGGGACAATGCCCTCAGTTTGGGATATGCCTATGATTACAAGGATTATAAGATATGCATAGCTCCAAAGCAGCACATTTAAATTATATTAATACATCCACAGAAACCCACTGCTATAAGATGATTACATATCTTACAGTATATTAATATATATAATCATACTAATACTTATTTATGTGTCCAGACACGTGTATAAAGTGAGAAATATACTCATAATATATATGGAATATATGATCCTTTCCTTCTAATATGCAATGATAGTTTTGTTGTTGGTTTTTTTTTGTCTATACATCCACTACTTATATTCCCACTGTACAGTTAAACTTACCATAAGCAACCGTTAGTTGCCTATAGTGGTCGCTCTTGTCCTTAAAAAACTGTACTTCTGAATAGACAAAAAGCCAAATCAAAATTTCCATATTCTGTTTCTTTATACTAATATTGATTTTTCCCACTGATGATTCAAAAGCATTATTAAAAACAAAACAAAACAGGTAGATGTGTTTAACTCTCTCTTTATTCATAGCTGCACATATTCTTTGCAGAATGCATCTCTGCATCTGAGACATACCTTGTTCTTTTCCATTGCATGCTGTGGTGATGCCATTTTCCACAGCGCCCTCCCCATCTGAGCTTGGTCTCTCAGATGACAATTTCTGCAGGGACAAAGAGATCAGTTGCCTTGCCATATCATGTTGTCATCTTCACTGTATTAAGTCTCATCTGTCAATTTATATTATTTATATTCCTATGAGTAAAACACTTTTCAAGCATGGATACAATTGGAAGGTAAACAGAAGTTAAGAGAATGTTCAGTTTTAAGCCATTTTTTACAGTTCCATATAGAATTTAGGATAGTACAGAAATCGCAGATTAAGCCTACATCAAAAGATTTTCCTTTAAAGTGAAAAAATCACTGCACATTATATTCTAAACATGTTACAAGATTGCACAATGTCTCTGTGTATTAATATGCTAAACAATGAACAATCTACTAAGCAATGAATGCGGATCAGGTAGGACAAACTTTAAAATGACTTTTTTAAGGAATACTTCACGCGTGCATTTACAATTACAGTTTGTCAGAAAATAATGCATTCCTACCTGGTGCTTAAATATTTTCAGTATTTGCAAAATAGGGGCTTTTGAAATAGATTTTAGTACCAATTATCCTGTGGTTTCTGTGTATGGGATAAAGGATGAGGTAGAATAAAGATTACGGTGGCACCACATTCTTCATGAGTGGTGGAGCCATGAAGATGTACAGAATATTGCAAAAAGAAACCAAGGAAAAGTTGTTTTAAGGTGAGCATTTCAGAATACAATTATTTACTGGTATTTCTTTCTACTTTGTTAATGATGTGCTGCTGCTTGTGAGCATGCAAACACAGCTGCTTTGGGCTTGTGCATAGAAAACATCTGAGCTATTGTGGAAGATAATTTGTTCTTAGTTTCCTGGGTACAATGCAACATAACAATGACTGCATATGACGTCACCAGGGGGAGAGACCGTGCCCTCAGAAATTAGTGATGAAACTTTTGTGGTCTGAAGAACATCCCTTAAACCACTCAGTGTCTCGCAGTGCCTCAATAATAGTTGTGAGAAAGTCAGCATTAATCATTTTGATAACTTTACCTTTTCCAGCTCTGTTTTATGTACTGGAGAACTAGACAATGGACCGTCAGAATCCACAGTGCCCGTACAGTTGTTGCACACATCTTTTATGACCTTAGGAGCAAAGTAAAAACTTATTAATTACTTACCAAATACTAATTTGAGAAATTATGTATGAATGCAAAGGGGAAATGGAAAGGAGAATCACACAAGCACTTAGTAGGCTGTCAGGTTACAAAAGCAGTGTTGTGAAGATCTTTCTGTCCACAGCAGTGTGTCAGGCAGGCAGCCACTACGAATACTGCCTTCCAGAGCCATTTCACTTGTGATCTGCAGGAGACACGGTGTCTAGAGGTGGAAGATGTCAGTTTCTAGACAAGCTAAACTCTGAGGCCCTCCTGAGTAAAGAAACCAAAGTGCTGCTGATTTCCATGCGCTACTTCTGCAATATGAACTTAGCTGACACCACCGAATTACCTGCATTATGATGACAAAAATAGTGGGATTAGATCCAAGGTGATCTTTTTTCTTTTTTGCTAAAAGAAATGAAGATTGCTCTACAGTAAATAATTGCAGTGGTATTTCATGACATTTACATTTTATACTTGCGTATTGATATAAAGGTATAGGTCAAAGTAATTGTAAACGACTTCTCAAAATGGTAATGTAATTAGATCTATTTTTAAAACGTTAAAGAAAAATCTCACCGAAATCACTGAGATCTCAATAGAAAATGAAGTTCAAAACTTGAAACCATTTAAATGTAGACGTAAGTGATGACTAAAGCCATCCAAGGATTTCCTAAGACATACATATATATATTTCTAGTGAGGTTCCCACCTGGTGATTATCAGCCCGTAACTGCATATGGTGATGAGAACAGATCTTGACTCTCTATGCAGATTCATGCCAATGGAAACTAATTATGCTTCTCTTGTCACACATACTACTGCCACCTTACTTGCCTTCTGACTGCGGGAAATACAAGCCTAAGTTAAGTTCCACATGAGTAGTCAGAAAATATGAGCTAGGTATCCTTCTTAAAGCCATACATAAAATGAAAACTTTAAGTACATATTTGGATAGACTAATAAGTTAACAGCAGACAGAAAACAAAATCAGAATACAACCTCTCCAAGGAGAGTTTTTCAGCATTCAACACATCTAATTAGAGGTTAGCACGACTAATCATTTATGAAAAGCAGATCCTGCCTGACTAACCTGATCTCTTCTATGACCCAATGACCTACTGAGCGGATGAGGAAACGGCAATGGATGTTGTTTACATGGATTTTTGCAAAGCATTTGACTCTGTTTCCCACAGTCTTCTGAAGAATCTGGCTGCTCATGGCTTGTATGGATATACTGTCTTCAGGGTAAGAACTGGCTGGATGGCAGGGCCCAAAGGGTCGCTGTGAATGGAGTTAAATCTAATTGGTGACTGCTCACAAGTGGTGTTCCCTAGGGCTTAGCATTCAGGCCAGTTTTGAGTTTATCCTCATTAAATTTGTAAATGACAAGAAGTTGGGCAAGAGTTGATTTGTTTTAGTGTTGGAAGGCTCTGCGAAGTATATGAATAAACTGCATCAATGGGCTGAGTGACATTTAACAGGCAAAATGCCAAGTACTGCACTTGGGTCTAAACAACCCCATGCAGCAGTATAGGCTTTGGGAAGAGTGGCTTGGAAAGCAGCTTAACAGAATATCATCTGGGGGCACTGGTCAACAGCCATGAATCAGTGTGCCCAGGTGGCCAAGAAGGCAACTGCAGCCTGGCCTGCATGAGGAACAGCACGGCCAACAGGACCAGCGAAGGGACTGTCCCTCTGTAGTGAGGAGAATGAGCCTGTTAAGGCCAAACCTCAAAACTAATTGATTCCATGACTCTATTCTGTACACACTAGTGATCACCCACTACTAGATTACAGCCACAGCCACACGAGGACAGCAGAGCCTGACTTGCTAAGGAAGAGAGACATCATACCCTGCCGGAAACTTTCCTGATAGACATGCAGACTTTCCCCTTTAAATGTACATGACTGTTTACACATCCTGCTCTCTCTTTTTCCCCACTTGTAGCAAGTCTGGGTAGGAGCAAGGAGGACTTGGTCTGAGAACTACCAGGTACAGGGATAACAGCAATTATCTAATTGTCAAAACCCAGATTTCCTTAAATAGGAAGTGGGATAATAACAGCCTCTTCCCAGTTTTGAACTGAACAGTTTTGATGTAGCAACCATTAAATAGCTGAAGACATCATTAAACACAGTTTAAAGTTATTTTCTCAGCACTGAAGTTCCCTGTAAGGGTGAAGCTAAGAAAAGCAAATGTTTATGGACTTACAGAGACCTTTATGAAACAACTCATGAGCACTTCATAAATTAAAGGCACTATACCCCATAAAGACAGGAAGAGAACCAGCTCTATATTACAGATGGAGAGCTCAGACATGAAAGATAAATTAAATCACTCACTCAGTGTCACAAAATCTAAGCATAGGAGGGAAATGAACCTACATTTTTAGTTCCAAGTATCTAAGATGTTTCAGTATCCTTTCATGACTGTCTGAACTTCCCTGTGTTTCTTCTCAGAAACAAAAGCCCAGTATTACCAAATTCATGGCACTGGGTGTGCTTTCTAATGGAAAATGTAGATATTTGTTTCTCTGCATTGCTTTCCTTTCAATTACTGGTCTTCAGTTAGAGAAAACACAGTTTCTGGGAACATTCATTTCTGTCTTCTGCATGACCCTGATTCAATGGCTCTTGTTTTCAGCATCTGCTCACACTACACAATTAGTTAATTCTGGCAAAAGCAGATACTAATGGGAGTTACAGACAGAACAGAGGGAAATGATTTGGCAGAGCTAACTGAATAGTATGTGCAAAGTCATCCACTTAAGTAAATACGGTTCTTATCATACCTCACATACCTAAGGAGAAGCTAAAGTGTTTAATTGGGATGCAATTAAATTTTGATTGAAAAAATAGAACACTGCCAAATGGAAGTTCATGTTAAGATCTGAAGAAAATGGATTTTCAAGGATTCCACACTTCATCTGGGCTCAAGGGGTTTGTTAGCAAAGGCTTCCTCATCACCTTCTATGTGCAATATAATTGTGTTTGATGCATAGCACAAAATTCATACTTTCAGAGCTCACCAGGATGAAATGCCTTTAATATATAATGGTTGCCTGGATGCACTCTCTATAATTACGTTTGCAGACAGCTGCCATTATAAATGAGGTTTTCACATGCTTATAGCTTTAACTCAAAATGTTAAGGATAAAACATTCCACCCATGTTGCCAACTTGCAGACTTTCTGTCACAAGATTCAAGAGTTCTTGTCAATCTTCTATAATATTCCATCTCTTGGAGTCATATGACAACAAAAGAATGCTGTTTTCATTAAAAAATACTTGTGAGCAAGAGCAGGGAGAGGTCAGCAAACTTCTATACTTCTATCTGTTGCAATGGAATGTATGAAAATATGAATAAACATATAATCTCAGCAATTCCAAAATTAGAAAGCAAATAAAAGAAATCCCCAACTGTGTGATTTTTAATGAAAAGGCATGAATTGGGAGGCCGTATTGTGATTACTTTGTAATGGAGCATACTCCATTAATAGCTTAATTCTTCCCACACATAAGAAAAGGGAAATCATTATTTTCTTCTCACTGTAAATGCATTATATATTACATATACACATGCACATGGTGATCTGCCAGGAAAATCAAACTAAGATTGTAAGCATGCTATGTATTAAAATAATTAAAATATAAGAACAAACATAACCAGAAGACAGAAGACCTTTCATTTGTTTGGACAGCTTCAAAACTAAATACATTTAAAATAATCTCTTGCTATTCCATCACAATATTTTAAATATCACAGTTACAATAACAATATTACAATTAGATTTCAGAACTGCCTCTTTCAAATGCAGATATGGAAAAAGCTTGTGCAGCCTGAACTGAAATATTTTTATTCATTTATGCTATAGGAAGGTCTTGAATCCCCAGCTGGGTCTGGATATGCAAATGTATTGCATTGATGTTGGCGCCATGAGGAATGGAAGATTCCCTGCCCAAAGCAGCTGATAATGACGGGTGAAGCCAGTGGAATTTTTGCCATGTGGTATGTTCGGAATATTTCTCTTTATAAAAGCCTACTACACAAGCACTAAAATTTACTACAGATCTTTCCTACCTGCAATCACACACAAATTTCTATGTGTACTTTATTTTAAATGACAAGTCAAAACTGCAGGCAAAACAGTTGCCCTACATTTATTCTTTTTACATGCAAAATCAGAAGAATCAAATTAGCTTTCATCCAGATCCTTCAAAGATCCAATTGCCAGATAAAAACAAGGGCTATGCTGTAAAGCCAGAAAGTCAGCTTACTTACCATACCCTGCCACAAAGAAACCCAGCAAATTCTGGGCAAAAGTACTAAGAATGCAGCTGGTTCCTTGTGGTTGAACTTTTTGGTAACTGATAAGGAGTAAGACTAAAAGCACTCCCTGTGTCTAAAGAGCTTACAAAACTTTGTCCTGAAAGATACCACGGGATGAGGTCAGTCACAGACTGTACTTACCACAGAGTGTTTTCATGACACTCACAGGAATTTAATGTCTGTAAGACAGACACCATCTCCCAGGCAGAGAAAAGATTAAATTTGACTGAGTTCAAAAGAAATGAGAGAGAAAACTGATACTTCTGCTTCATTTCTTGAAGGATACTTGCTTCATTTCTTTATGTAGCCAGACTAGATATTAATCCAACCAACCAAACAAGCCTCATGTCTCCACCTACCCCTATGTTTCACAGAATATAGGAAATGCTAGAAGTGGGGAGGACTCATGTTCCCTGCCTCTCATCTCTTCTTATTAGCTCTTACATTGGGAGTATAGTCAAACTGAAAGCTGTGTATACACAAACAAGTAGAGGGAAACACATTTGGCTCTAGAGTTACTCCAGCAGTTCTTGCTCCTGAAGAACCTCTTGCTCAGTGCTGGAGGAGTTCTGAGACTTTTGGCATAACTAAATTCTAAATTCATAACTAAATTGGACCTCTTATGAACTACATACATTCGCATTAATTTTATCCTACTTAACAGAACACCAAAGCTCTACTAGCACCTTAAAGAGAAGAAATGCCTGAAGAAGTTTACCCACAGAAATTAGAAGAAAAGCAGAAATTAATCAAATAGTCTATGCAGTAAGTCCTGAAAATAAACCCATTTTACTTTATGTACTGGAAAACATCATCCTGAAGCATTCCCTACCCTGAAAAGATTCATCTTTCTGTCTTATTATCATTTCTCTAAGTAAACTGGGGATGAGATTCCAACAGATTAACAGCCAGCAAGCCTATTTTAATGCATGTATACTCCCTTAAAAATACTTTCCTGGCATATCTAACCAAGACAAACCCTGTGTCCTCATTCTTGTATTGCTACCATGAAGACTATTTCCATATATGGCCACTGGACCAGACAGAGCTCAGGACAGGCAGTGCTGGGTGGCTGGAGGCATTGCCCTGCATGGGGAGCAGTGCTCCTGCTCAGGGCAGCACCTCCACACCAGGCAGTGCAGGGATGCAGAATGCATTTCAAGCCATTAATCTGAGCTGGGTACTGTTTAAATAATTTGCCATGCAAAGCTGCAAGTAGGAGAGAGAAGGAATGCTGTCTAGTGGGGAATGGACAAGATGCAGTCTCAGCCCTCCCAAATTCTGCTCTGAGATTTGCTTGCATTTGTGATTTTAGCCAGGAGCATAAAGAAAATGTACCCCTGAGAAAGCAAGCAAATAGGATGTTTGTGGTTCCTTATTCATTGCTTTTTAAGAAAATATTACATATAGCATCTGCTTTGTTTTTTCTTTCTTTCTTTCTTTCTTTTTTTTTTTTTTTTTGTTAAGTACATCTTTTTTCCCACCGTGCCAGTCACACAAACCCACTGGTTCACGTGACTGCTGGACACCTCCCAAAAAAGCCAGGGTTCTCCTGCTATGCCCAAGCACACCAGAAGGGAACTTGCAGGCTGTTACAGCTTCAACGTGCAGCTCAGACCTCTGAGCCTGCAGGTTTTGCCATCATTGCATTGCACTGGTGATGAGGTGCAGAAAGAACCCAGTCTGATGTCCCAGGACACTGTGTATGCCTACAGTTACTTGTAAACCAACAAATGCTGTATAAAAATCTGTTGTTCTCAGCATGCATCCCCGTACTGCATTTCTACTCAATTAGTTTTTCGGTACAATCATTCAGCTCTTGACTTCTCCCAGCTAAAAAAATGGAGATAATAACAACTTTAGGGAGCTTTGCTTCAGCCAAGAAAGTAATGTTTGAAGTATTTTGAGGTCTTCAGCTGGAAATTCCCATAGAAAGTAAAAGCAGACAAAAAGTGTTTACAGTTACAAGCTCAGTTTTCTGCTGATTTGAAATGGTAAACAAAGAGATATGCCAGTAGCTTATTCTTCGGTAAAACTCAGTCCACGTTAAGACTGAAGCCACTTGGCCTTCTCACTAAGCTTAAGTATTAGGTGGGGGGAAAGGTTTTCTAAGATTTTCACAGGAGTTAACATGCAGTTATCAAAGATGGAAGCTGGGTAGGCCAACTCAGCAGTCTTGTGAGGAGCACATAGGGTGACTGAATGACAAGCTCTGATTTTCTTCTATCTTTGGATAAAGTCTTTACAAGATCAGGACAATGGCAAATGCAGATACAAGGATACAAGGATAGATACATTATATGCTCGATTACAGACCTTGAAGTGAAGAGCTGCTTCACACCATAAACTGAAGAAAAGTTAACTAAGGGTGCTTAGCATTAGGAAAAAATAACAATAAAGGACAAGATACAGAAATGACCGATAGATTAACTATAACGTATGATAGATAAGTGGTGAGTGATAAATCAGAAATTCATTTTTTCAGGAGGTATCTCTAGGAGGAGGGGAAGGCCTTGGAGCCAGACACCATGACCATTTCCTTCTCCTATTGGTCTTCTACAATAAGCTGCTTCAGAAATAATTTCCTTGGCATCCACATATTTATAATATGAAGGGCTGTTTTCTGTGGCCTAGTTTGAAGGCCCTGCACACTGAACGTATTCATCTGTGTGAATGAAGCCACTAAACAAGCATCCTCTTGTAATCTTCTTAGTAGTCCTTTTATTTCTAATGTAGCATTTCCCAGGGATGCTCACAAATAAGCGTGTAGTTTCCATCAGTCTGTTGGATGTGCTGAGACAAACAGGAAGATTTAAGACCTCACTTGACCACAAATGCACAAAAGCGCACACAGATGCTCATATACTCCAAGCGCACATGGAAAAAGCTCATGTTTGGGTCAAAGTGTGTAACTGCATACATTTTTTCATGTACATTTTTGTGGGAACATTTTAGGACTCAAGTTTGGAAATTTCCACCACTTTATGTTCTACATGGTATTACTACTATGATCTCAGCTGTAGCCTGGATTTTATACCAGTTATGCTCAATGCTCTGCAATCATGACAGTCTCTTTGGTGACATCAGCTATCTTTTTCAGCAAAAGTATTTGTTAGCTGGTAAACCTGAAACTCCCTTTGTGGTTTCCAGTCTAGACTACAATTTGCACATTTATCAGCTGTTTTCTTGGTGTCATCTTAGCAAAAAAAAAAAAAAAAAAAGTCTAAACTATTCTGCATTTATTTCAACTCTACTTGTTCTAATACCCCTCATCTTTCAATAGGTATTTGAAAAATTGTTTGCTTAAGCAAATGCATTTTATAGAGATTACATCTGACTTTAAAAAGATCATCTAGTTTAGCTTTCATGGGAAAATCTGGCCTCCAAATCCATTTTGAGCTTTTCAGGCTCAAGAGTAAAGCTTTAACTTGATACTTGCATACAGATTTCTTCATGGGAACCTGTTGTTCCCAAGCAATAACCTCGCTCCACTGGCATGTATTCATATAGCATCAGTGACAGTGAGGGTGTGTTATGATTAAAAACTAAGGATGCAGAGACCCTTTGCAAGTTATACAGATTTGTCTATTGTCTGTTTATTACCTACAGAAATTACAATCTTCACAAGCTCATTCTAAGGGCTGAATGAGTAAAACCAAAGTATTTTCATAATTAAAAAAAAATCAACAACAAAACCCACAATTTTTTCATACATTTTAAAATACACAAAATAACTAATTTTATTTCTCTGTAGATCTATACTTCTCAAAGCTGTGGAGTTGTTGCAAGAGCTGCACAAACCACCGTGTGCTGTCTTGCTATTTGTATTGTACAGAATGGAGAATGCTGCTGCAGCACTGAGAACCTGGAAGCTGAGCATACGGTAGCATTGCCATGTTGTTGGGATAGCTTTTCTGAGAGAGCTCTGCAGCAAGAGGAACTAAATAAAGTGTTGTCAAACTGTCTCCACGTGCTCTATGGATGACAGCATACTGTACAGCCATTCGACCTCAGCACACACAACTGTGCCAAATGTAAAACATTACAAAACCTTTTTTCTTTTTTCTTTTTTTCTTAAGTAGTAGGAATGCATCTGGGATATGGGAAAATCTAGTACTGTTCTCTGTGAAGGAAGCTTTATGGGAAAAAAAAACAACAACAAAAAAAGAAAACGGGTTTTATGAAAGAAAATCTGGTAAGTGCCAATGTATTCAGCTTTACTAAACCCAAGTTTAGAACGAGACAGGAAATAATGGAGCAGTTGCTATGATCTAACTGAAGTGGAATTCCCTCAGCAAAGAATATGACTGATGAATTTCTTTTCATTCCCATCAATGTTTTTGAATTCAAGGTGAGATAATAGGTCACTCAGATGCTCCTTGTTTTAAAACTTCTCAAGATTCCAGTATTGGATGACTACTAAAAACAATGATCAGTTTGTATTAAAAAGAGAAAACGGAGTGGATTTTTTAAGACAAAGAGCAAACTCCCATTCCAAACCAAACATGGACATCCTGCAAACCCCCAAAAGGTATATTCTGATGTTGCAAAATCGGAAATTACAGCTTAATTTTCCATGTGGCCAGTTAGCCCACAGCAGAGCTCATACCTCTTAAACTGCATTTTCTCTCTCCTCTCTTCTACAAAAAGAAAAAAGAAAAAACATACCCCAAAAACTGTCATCAGGAAATTCCTATCTGTTTAATTCAATTGTGTTTGGAGAAATACAATTTAATCTCAGCAAAATAAGTACCATATAAGGTTAGATTGGAGCACAGCACTGAGTATGCCTGATCGGTCTTATGCATTTAGACTTTCAACATGCATTTAAAAGGCTGGATTTAAAGGTCTTAAACCAAGCCACTAAAAGCGCGGTGGTTTCCCACACTACCTTACTGAACTCCGTTATCCATTTTCTGAGACTGGCAAAGTCCAGTATAAAACTGCCACCCTTGCACCACAACTTTCCACATTTTCAGACACTGAACAGAAAGGTGAAAAATGACAAGATCCTGTTTCTCAGAACTGTCTTTTCCAGAGCAAAGTATAACAGAGGATGCACTGCTTCATGAGAACCAGTGAACTTTAATTGACTTCAAGAATCTGAATATTTTTTCTTCCTCCTGAGCAATTCAAGCAGGTACCTCCTCGGAGTTACCTCTTTTATAAAAAGATGACTGTGATGGTGGTATGCCCAATTTTGCCCATTTTGGTAGCCTTAACAGCTATGTTGATGCACAAAAAGCATTCTGAGTGCCAGCTCCCTTTACCTGAGGGAATCTGAACCACCAAATCTTTCTGGAGAATGACTTAGATAAAAATGGAAAGAGAATTGTCCCCTCTTGGTGCAAATTACTGTGCTGCTAGCAGTGAAAAGCACATGCACCCCCAGCAGCTCTGTGACACTGAGCTTCTGGTTGCCCAAGGAGATGCCTCAAGGCCAGACTGCTAAGTCTGGATTTCTGCAGTCTCAGACTGGATGGGATTTAAGTGGTTACCCCATACCTTTAGCCACTGCTCTGCCTGCTCTTTGCTCTGTACTGCCAGAACTAGTGCATCCGCTCCTTGGTGTGAGATTTTCAGCTCGTGTTTCTTCTTTTTGCTGTCCTTGGGGATGTAGGTGATGCTGCAGTCATTCAGGAGAAGCTCCATCTGGGGCTGCTGGTCCTTGGAACTTTTGTAGCACTGTAAAATGTAAGGAAAGGTCAAAAGTTAGATCTCATCTTTTTGAACTTTGGAGGAAAGCTGTTATTATGTAGAAATTCTATTTTTAATATTTTCCACAGACATCTTTACCACATTACATGATCTTAGCCACTGCTAGCTTCACATCTATCCTTCTAATTCACAATGAAAAGAAAAATTGCTTCCAGACTGTTATTAATAGAGATCTATTGCTGCAGGACAGGTATAACATATAGAGGGCATTAAGGATCTCTTTGTTATCTTTATTATTCAACCCTGGCCTCTATTAGATATGGAGAGGGTGATTTTGGGTGTCTCTGCACAGGTAGCAGCAGAACATGTTTGTACAGTTAATGACTTTCAAGCCCAGATGCTGATCCTGCTCACCAGCACCATCAATGCAAACCTGGGGCCTACATGCTGCCATCACTCAGGAACAGGCAGACACTTTATTCAGCTGCCCTTTTTGTTCAGATAAGCAGCAAAATTTTTCACAGTGTGGAAAGAGGGTGAGGCCACAGGACTGTAGTTTTTGAGCTAATTCCCTTTCATCATTCACTGCAAAAAAATCACAAAAATGTTGGTCTACTCTTTAAGTTTACAGCTAAAATTATATGAATTACTCGTTTTTATTTTTTATTTTTTTCCCTCAGTAGCAAATGCTGTCAAAGAGCAGCCATTCTGTGCTGAATTACTGATGACTTAATCTGTGTTTGAACTGGTGATTCAAAGGTGAAGAGTTTCACACTATGTCACATGTCCTGCTGACCTAGTTCCTATTCGTCTAGCACATCAGTATAGCTGATACCAGACTGCAGAACAGTGTTTAACTGTGTATTTGAATGCCAATAATTTTATATACCAATGTAAGTTGGGCTTTTACTCATACAAATAAATATGAAGGCTAAAAAGGTATTTGGAATTAAACACTGACTAGTATATACATATGCAGAGTATATGTATAACTGTGAACAGAATGAAGCGCATAGACTTATGCATATTCAGGCCATGAAGCAAACTATCAGGAGAGCGGTAGCTCTTAGAAGGATGTCATAAATACTCCAACTTATACTGAACAAGTACAGCCACTTTCTGCAAACCACTCATCATCTTCCTCTCTCTCCAAGGCCAATTAACTCAGAATTTCTCCTGCTTGGTCACAGCTTTTAAGGTTGTAATTGAAAAAAAAAAAAAAAAAGTTATGGAACCTAGAAAACATTCTTTAGTCACTTTAAGCAGCAATTAATAACATATAGATTCCTTTACATTAATTATTTTTTTTAAATAGTAGTTATGCATTATTAAAGGTGAAGTATTTATAGATTAGTTGACTTTATATGAAATACAATTCCCTACTAAGTCTTATTCTTAATGTCTACTTCTAATTAACACATTTTTGTTCTACGATGAAAGCTGCATTGATAATGCAGGCAATTTCTAATCCCTCAGAACATATATTTATTTTACTTCCATATCTCCTAAGTTATATGTCCAAGTCCTCCTTCAAACAATAAACCAATCTTGTGTAATTTGGTCATTAAACTCCTATTGGGATTTTTATTTTCTTAATACCCATTACAGAATTAATGAAAGACAATCCCCATAAAGAGAAAAAACTTTGCAGACCACACATGTGGCTACAGGAAAAAAGAAAAAAAAATATCATATTTCTCTATAGAACAACAAACATAATTCTAGAAGAAATACTGTGTGACTTCTGAGAAAATTTGCTTCTTTTTCTTCTTTCTTCAAGCTGTAATTGTATGGTCCTGAAACCTGATTTGGTTCAGTTATATGTTGAAAAAATGCTGACTAAAAATAGTGATGTTACAACAACATAACACAAACCAAATCACATTAAACATTCTTTTGTTTGTGGATACAAGCATTATATCCTCAGTAACCATGAGAAACTAGAAATCCAGCTAGATTTCCAGAAGCCTCTTACCTGGGGATCACTATTTCATATCGTGGCAGTTCCCATTCAGCCAATAACTGTTAATGTACTTGGAAAGTGAACACCCCTAAGCTGTCCTGTACTCATGTAGAACAGTGAGGTTCTACAGAAAATTTTCTATCACGTTAATCAGCTTTTGATACTTCAGATATCGTAGTAATTACTAGTTACATAATTAGCTGCACTGGAAGACTGGAAGGCCCCAGCTGACATGTTACTTTAAGCATCAGATAGCTTTAAATATCATAGAAATGAATCTCAGTTAGACCTTCTTTTCAACAAACAAAAAGACTTCTATAAGCTGACAATTTACTAACTTTCAGAATCTTTTACTGGTGCCTCCAGTCATTCAGAAACATGACAGATTTGCTTAAGAAACAAATATATCCACTAACAAGTGGATGTATTTCTATAATGCAGCTGTGCATCATGTGAATACTGCATCTGTAATTACTGCAGAACAGATGGTGAAGGTTTAGTTTAAAGTGTATACATTACAACAGCATATGCTGCCAAGTGAGTTCTCAGTCTAACAAGGGACTTTTCTCTCCAGCAGTCTGATCCAACAGTTCATACACAAAGCTCCCTGTGAGAGTTTTGGTCCACAGGGAATGAAAGATTGGATTTATAGTTTCAGCAATTTTTTTTCCAAATGAAATACAGTAAAAGCTAATAGGGTAGACTTTCTTTCCTATATCAGGGAACTGACTGGGTTTAAGAGCCATAAAAGTCTAAGTTCTAAGTGGTTACATGATACGCTTATAATTTCAGTAGTTTTCAGATTCTTGGGTAAATCATAACTGAACTTGTTGGTAAGGTTACCGTAGACTTGTCCACTGTTTGCAGAACTTATTCCAAAGCTAAATCTCTATAAAAATAAATACATAGTCTAAAAGGTAGAAAGAAAATACAGTCAGATAGAAATAAGAATTACCAGTAGTTTGTTTTCTTTGATAACACACAGTAGTTTGGTCCATTGCCCAAATCGTTTCTTTCTAAGTAGGAAGGCACAAATTTTGGCATCCTTCACCAGATCCATAGAGGCCTCCTCAGAAGGCCACTGATGTCTCATTTTCTTCCCCTTCCCATCCTCTTCCTCTTCATCATAGGATTCATAAGAGCTGCTCATAGCATCCGAGTCATAATCTTCAAGAAAAGCATGAGTGTCAAGTTAGAACATTTAGCCATGAAGTGTACAGAAATAACTGAAAAGCTCAGCAGGGTACCTTTTTAAGCTAAGGCTTTTGAATGTCAGTCATGAACAAACTACTGTTTCAGTGTTTAGTAATATCAGTACATTAAGTTAATTGAATAAAAGATGTGATTCCATTACGAAATTTTATAGGAGACGGAAGGTGTTGAAGCCTTGTGAATTTTAATTGAAAAACAAGCTGGGAATAAATAGCTTTACTATCTTCAAAGTGTTACTTGGCAGATACTTTCATCTTTTGTAGTTCTTTTACAGAGAAAACCTCTTTCTCTCTCTGAGATTGCAGAATGTAAGCACAGAAATGTAAATATCAATACGGCATATTAAGAAATAAATACTGCATGTCACAGGAATAAATTTGGGGGTACTATCTACCTGTCATAATATTTCTTGCAGTTCACAATTACAGCACCTGAAGAGATATGATTAATGTTGAATAGATGACGAAGTGCCCTGAACTATGGGTTCTGCTCATAACCATTCTGCAAAAAAACTTCTTACTATGTGCTTAGTCAAAGTAGTTTAATCCTTCTCCAACTTTAATGAAGTAGTGGCAAGATTCCTTTTTAATTACAAAATTTTTGTTTAGTCCTTAAGCTTTCAATAAAGCAGACAGCTCTCTGGCAGTCCCCTCTACTACAAGACTAATTTTCTTTTACTACAGAGCCCTAATTTTCACCATGCATATTTAGTTGATGTGGGTATATCTGTAGCCCCTCAGATAATAACTGAGATATGAAGACACACTTGTTTTCCAGTGGCACATGGAGAAGTAAAGAAACTTCCCACGGAGAAGAATTGCTTAGAATATTCCCAGTAGATAAAATTTCACCCAAATAAATTCTTCAAAGGAAGAAAATCTCCCATTTGCTTTAGCAAAGTACCTGAGACACAGCCTGGTACACTGGAAAGAGACCCATGGCAGTCAGGAACAAGACAAGGGTCTGAATTGCTGGTGAGCTTATTGTGTGTCTATCCCAACCTATGTGCAACTGACAACAGGATACACCCATAGCTCTTCACCTCCAAATTGACCTCAGATACTCTGATCTCATCTGCGGCAGCATAAAAGTTTATGCAATAGTTTGATCTTCATTTAAAAGAGAAGTTTAAAAAAATATAGATGAGGCTGCACTGGAAATTATAATTAAGATCTGAAAATGTATTGTGCACATGTACATGTCAATGGACTCTCAAGATTTTGGAGTGGTGGTGGTGGGGAGAAAGGAGAGAAATACAAGGACCCAGTAGGAAAAAAAAAAGAGTGAAAAGCATCTGTCCAAAATAAACTATTTGGGGGTTTTGCCAAATCTAATGAAATGTGAGTGACTTTAATGATTTCTAGGTACAGTAAGTAGAATGAAAGTTTCCTTGATACTAATGATATTACAAAAATATTCTCTAGGAATATTTGCTTAAGATAATTGCATCTATCCCAAAAGCTATTTAATAGTTTATTCTTTCATTTCTTGTACCTCCAGAAATTTGCTGTTATGGTCTTCTTTAACCTCAACAGTCTGATCAGCTATAGGTTCCATCTTTGGTCAATACAGTGCTTATTTTAATAGCCGCGTAGACTAGGTTTTGTGAAAATTTTGATTGAGTGTAGATAAATTACTAATGGTATATTAAATGTAGAAGAAACTTAATTATGGAAGAAGAGTGGATGATTTTTAATACAAATTAAAGCTTAGAACATAAGAAGATTTAGCAAAATCACAGCAGGGCGGTGGCACTTTTGCACTAATAAGTCAATGTGAAGAAGCTTTAAATGTCTGGGTATATATACTAACATTTATGTAAGTATTAATTAAATTTGAAGGCTGATATCCTTTATATTTTTATGGATTTAGATGGTTAAGTACAAAAAGATATCAGTTTCATACTGTGCCTTTTTTTTTCCTAGGTGATCCATGCTATTAATATCTGTGCTATTAATATTTTCCTGCCTGAGTATGACTTTTGTTTAATAACAAAACATAAGTCAGCAGCTAACCAGATTGTAAGGTATAGCAGGACCACCCTGCAGCATTTCAAGCAAGGATGTAAGAGGAGTGGTCCTGCTGCCCTGCTAAGTTCCTTCATTTACTTTGCATTATATGAAATTCCTTCTTATCTTGAATTTCCCAGCTAAATTAAGAGCTGCCAACTACCTTGGTATGGTTTTTATATTTAGAGCTAAAACACAATGTCAAGCAAATTTCCCTGCCAAGTAGTGTATAAATGTATAATTAATGTTTTAAGGTGATGCCTATGCAAGTACTTTAAGGACACAAATATTATTTTATGCTTTTGCTTTGGTTCAGATAATAGAAAACAGCAAAAAAAATGGAGGCAGATATCCTTTTAATCTTTGACACACGCAAACAACAACAAAAAAGAACAGACCATACACAAGTATTAAATTACCCCACCCAGTAAAAGAGTAGAAAAAGGGAAAAATTTTGCAACTTCTTATTATAAAACACCATGCATGCATTCTCATTACTGTGCCCTCATCTTGTCTCCTCTTAAGTGCAGTGAGTCTTTGCAAAAGTACTGGAATTTGATAGAGAGTATTTGTGTGCTGCCAAAGGAAGTTTTAATGGTCACCTGGGGGACTACCCTATGCCTTTTGCACAAAACGAGTAGTTACTATAACACTGACATGCATTAAACATGGCTTATGGGAGTCAGTATAAATGATGTGTTGCTACATCATCAAATCAGTAGAAATTCGGCACGTTTTCAATAATCACTCACTTTAGAAAAGACCATTTCTTGCTTTTTATTTGTATACTTTGGCAAGTAAATCAGTGCAATAAGAGAATAACAATAGATCTGCAGATCAAGACCAATTTTTGTGGCCTCTACATTTACACTACCAGTAGTTTAGAGAAGTAGATGACACTTAACTCTGGACCACTGGCCCAAACGTCCCTGGCACATTCATGCTTCAGATATGCCCAGAGAACCGATCAAGACCTGCCTACAACAGCAGTTGAAACATTAATGCGCTCCAGATTTACTAAAAGGAGCCTGGTTTGTGCAGATCAAAACATTTCTGCATACCAAAACAATGCATGGCTGATGAGGACAATTAAACTACACTAATAGAGATAAAACTGTTGAATTCTAAAAAACCTGAAAGATTCTAGGGTTAACAATTGCTCTGAATCTAGACTACTCACTGGAAGTGATATATTCAGGAGCCTTCCCAGGACTAAGTGGCACTGCCTCTTCATAATAGCCTTCAGGAAGGGAAGATGTTGGTAATGGTGGAGGCCCATTATCTGGTGGCTAAATGAAGGAAAAAAAAGAATAAATGAGCAAGTAATTAAATAATAACAAGGTGTTAAAATAAACATGGACAGAACATTTGCTCATGATCTGCTTACAAGGCTGGTACATACATAAATCGAGTCACAAGCATAGCCATTCAGTTTATATACACAGCTAAATGACTGTTTCTTACTGTAACTATCTCTGAAGGCAAGGCTGTGAAGGAGTAAGACACTGTCCTTTGAATGAGATGTATTCTGCAGAGTAGCAGGTTGTAGGAGAAAAACAAGTCTAAATTTCAAGCTTAATTATATGATGTTATAATTAAACAATAATAAGTAGAGGTTCAGATCCGAAGCAGGGAAGTGAATTATGCTTCAAACCTTTACCACCGCTCATAATAAGGAAGCAGAACCTTCTCTCATGCAGTCAAATAGAGTCCTTTGGGACACAATATGATCCAAAATATTGAAAAGATATAGTTTGCTTAAGTATAAACTTATAGGATCTGTGTAGGAAAGAGATTTATGTGCATAGGCCATTTTACACTGTTGAAACTTATTAATTAGAAATCCATATCTAAAAAAATTCATAGTACAGTAGCAAAAAAAAACCCCTTTGGTTGTATAGTTTAGAAAAGTTGAAAAGACTGGGCTGTTGGATATCAAGGAGTTAACTTACTTAGATAATGTTTTAATGATGCACTGTGTTTTTCAACAGCAAATTAATTCTTAATATATACATTATTTCTTTTCTTAGAGAAAACTGAGCAACAAATTAAGAAATGTTTGGAATATTGAGAAACTATTATATGATAAAATAAATAATTCAAATACCAGGTCAAATTCTGAAATGCTTCTTTTCTAAATATAAACCTGTTTTAAATTTAAAGCTGACCAACTGCTGGTATGTTGATATAGTAGCAAAGTAAATTTAGTACTCTGTGACTTCTTCCATATGACTTTACTGTTCTATTTTTTTAGCAAAAGCAAAACTGCATTTTATGTAAGTCACACAGACTTTTCAGTTTCATATTTTCATATTGGAGGAAATCATATAACAGAATCATAGAATGGCTTGGGTTGGAAGGGACTTTCCAGGACATCTAGCTCCATCACCCCTGTCATAGGTGGGATTGCCAACCAATAAATTAGTTTCTGGACTAGGCTGTTCAGGGCTCCATCCAACCTGGCCTTGAACACCTCTAGGGACAGAACACCCACAACTTAAGTCTTTTTCCAAAGCCAGTGGTTTACTGCATAATTACAAAAACATAACTTGTAAGCAGTCTTATTTCTTCAGGAACAGCTTTTCTATTAATTGTCATGTAATGAAATAAATGTGTTTGTCTTCATTAGGCTCAAAACTCAGGGAAAGAGATATCAAAGTAAGAAACTAATTAGGTGGGCTTTGATCATGACCGGATACTGACACTTCTGGAACACCACTGAGATCTTAGGTGGGCAGGACAGTCAAGGAAAGGCATAAAGCCTTTTTGCACATAATACAGGTGAAGTCACAGTCACTAGATTCCTCTTTTGCTATAGGTCTAAAGTCATCTGGAGCATTAATGACATAACATTCTCTGCCTTCAATTTCTTTGTCAGTTTCATCTCTCTGCATTTCAGAGCCAAACATAACACTGACCAGTTGCACATGCCAGACACCTAATTCTCAACTAGAAGATTATGATTACCAGCCTAAGAATGCTCTGTAGTTAAATTGATACGCAGTACGTTATTTCATCTCACAGGTAAATGCTTATGAATTCCCAATGGAGCAGAAAGAAAAGGAAATAATCTACACTTCAGTTCATTGAGTGCTAACTTGCCATCACGCCACAAAAACTTCCTTATGACCAATGAAATGATTTGAGACTGACACAAAAATTCTTGGTCAGACTGAGTTTCACACTAATATTATTTCTATATCAAATGATAAAGCCAACTTGTTATATCACATTCAATTACAGATAAGAGAAGGAAATTACTGTTATCTGCAATGTGAGTCAAATGAATTTTCAAATGAATTTTCATCAGAGACCAGTTTTGCTCAAGCAATTATCTGTCAAAGAAGCAAAATAATGAAAAAATATGACTTTTAGTGCAATTTCCTTGTGATTCTGTTGAAAAACACAAATTGCAAATCTGCACATCATCATAATTAAGTGAGTCCTTCAAAGTTATCTGCTGCTGTGCAACAGGCATAATAGAAATTAAAACATGCTTCGTGTTGTTAATACTGAAATATTGACAGTGCATCACAAATTTTGCACAATACACCAGCACAAATGAGCTCTGTGTGGCCTGAACTGTAAGACACAATAGAACAAACTGCCTCAAGAATTTACATTTTTATTTTATATTTTATTTGCTCTTTACAGAGCCTTGCTCAAAGGATTCATGGTCAAGGTTCCTGGGGCAGTGAACATTCATATCACTTCTTTGATCAGACAGATATATTAATATCTTGGTCTAGCCTCAAACTATTTTCCTTGTCAGGTGTACAGATGTTTTATGAAATTCCTATTATTATTAAACCTAATTCACTTAGGTAACAGCCATCCTGAGTATCATCCCTATTTTAACTTGACATCACAGTGAAGTTTCAAACTATCCAGAAATGAAGAAGAGGTTCCAATATAGATCAGGAGAAGAAAAAAAATAAAAGAAAAAAAGAAAAAGAAAAGCTTGTTTTTAGACAAAATGTTATTCAGAAAGAAAGAAAAAAGGAAATGAAACACAAATGGTGCTTGTCTGAATTCGACCCTGCTGGAGCACCGTTACTTCATGCAGCTGGGGCGGGCTGTGCTGTGCAGCCAATGTCAACACAGATGGAATCTATTGGTGAATTACCCAGCCCTTGGTTCTGAAATGCATTTTGCAGGGCCTGCCATAACAAAGTTGAAAATAATTATAAAAAATATCGTATTTTTGAAAAAGAAAAAAGAAAAAAAAAAAAAAAGATTATTAGGTGAAACAGAAACATCCAACATTAAATACTTCTGATTAAAGCAAGGCTTCCTTCTTACTGATTAAACACAAAACATAACAGTCTTCTTCAAAACTGTATCATAAACAGATACATCTTTTTGCGTGCTATGGAATTCGTACATTTTTGAGCACCGAGAAAAGTAAAACAAGCATTATGATATTATTTAATAATATTTATATTTGTTTTATTATTACTAGTTGCATTGCTTTATTTTTCAACTTGGTAATTATTCAGTGAAAAAACTATGGTGAAGTTATGAGTTAGGAACTGGAATAGCTCTTGATTGAATATATTTTCATTAGCTTAATGAGAAATAAAAGGTCCATAAGAACACTAAGCAATTTATGTATTATATAAAAGGAATAAGTCTTAAAAAAAGCCCACAAAACATGTAAGTTTGAGTGGAAAGACCTGGAAACCTACACAAAAGGCATTAGTACACATTTTTACTTATATTTTTTACAACAGCCACAGGGAAGAACGTTAGAGAAAGCTGCCTTTAGGGTAAATAGTTATAGCTATGCTCAATCACAGGAATAAGAACTGAATTAAAAAACATTACCATTATTTTTATCTCCATGGAGGAAAAGGGACAAAGATGAGTGAGATATTGTTGCCCAGAATAACACTGGTGATATTGAAATAACTCATAAAGGTGTCTGACAGGTGCTGGGGCCGAGATAAAAAAGAGCAATGCTTTTCCTGAACCCAAAAAGTGGGAGGGGTGATGATTATACTACAGAAATAAGATCTCTGAATACACAAAAAATTTGGTTGTTTGTGGGATACCCAGCAACAATTTACGGGAGGCACTGCCAAGAGAAATAAATAGGTATCTCCAAATAAGGAATATTTATCTGCATATTAGTTTAGTGGCTTACTATGGTTTACCTCTCTGCCTACCCCTCTGTGTAAAACGGATCACAAATAAACTCTTTCTTTATCCCAGGAGACCAAATTCCTCATTTCCCCCTTCAGTCCAGTGATTACTTAGACAGGCAGTAATGTTTTTTTTAGGGATAGTCTATCTGATACCTGCTGAGGATGCAATGGTATATAGCATGCAAAGTGGTATGAAAGGCAGAGGAAAAGAAACGTCATTCTCCAGAGCCTGAGGTTATAAAATTGCTTTACACCCCAAAGAAGACATACATAAGGCAATAGAAACACTTCAATTTACACAATGATTTAAGACGTGGAAGTTTCCTGTGAAAAGCAGCAACTTTAATAGAAGTAAACACTGTTGATACATCCAGTTCCACAGCTGTGCTCATACATGTCATTAGATCAGCCACCAGCTCATGCCCAACTGGTCAGCGAGGCAGCTGCTGTGTTGCCCGTCAGTGCTGCAGAACAGCAATGTGAGACTGGAAGGATGCATAATAAAGCTATTCAGAAGCCAGTAGGCAAATGTGGGATGTGGAGACTGTGACACATGCACATGCCTTTTGCAATGGGGCAAGTTTCTAAGTGACCTCCATACAATCCCATCCCCAGCCTGGACAGTGGAAGAGTAATCCCATGATCCAGATGTTAAAAAATAAAAAAGGATGTTTGAATGCAAGATGAATTGAGAAACTGAGTGCCAACACAACTGGAAAATTGACCGTACATTTCAACTGGGCTTCATCACACTGCAGTACTGGCTGAAAATTGGGCATCACTACACATCAGGCACTTGAAGTTGGTGTGAAAGCTGTTACATAAAGTCAATAGCACTAAGGCACTAAGAAGAAATTGCTGCTTATTGCCAGCAAATGAGGACATGGATGGCCCAGGGATTTTATTCAGGACAAAAATGCTGACTATAAGGGATGTTAAGAGCATATTGAGCTGTGCAGGAGTGAAATACTAGCCTAAGCATAGACAAGTAAAAGCCAAGAAGAATTCTTCATTTGACCTCAGCTCTGTATTCCAAGGTTATTAACTTCTTGAGTTGTTGGCTGGACCTTAAGAAACCAGGAGCCAAATCGTGTGATAAAAAAGTCTAACAATTCCTCTTTTCAGTCTCTGAGCACATCTGACAAAGGACAGTTACCAGCCAGACAGATAACAAACAAATGTGGCTCACAGGAGTGGTAAGAGGCTCTTATAATTATTTCCAAGACTAAATAAGGCTGAATTACTACTGCAAAACTGTCAGCCAGTAGCATTTGGTAGTCTGGATTTCACAGATGCAGAAAAGAGATGAATGTGCTCAGAAGAGCAGACAGAAACAAGACTGCATGCTACAAGAAGAGGCTACTAATCAGAGGATGAATATAAGGATAAGCTTACATGTTTAGTGTGATCCTGAAAAAGATTTAAGACAAACAGCAAGGGAGGGTACACACTTGGCACAGTGTTCCAGGCAGTGTAGGTGAATCTGAAACTGCTCAGGAATATGTCTGCCGATGCAGGAGTGTCTAACAAAATCAACAGCAACAACAAGAACAACAACAAAAATACAAGGTGATGATAGAGAAAGGATCTGAACAGACTTGTTCACTTTTAAAAAATGAATAAGGGTGTAGTATGGCTCCACAGTTTGATCTGAAGACTGTCTGGAGAGCACTTATGCAGGAATCACGCCAGAAGCAGAGGCACTTAATTAATTTGCATGTGATTAATTTGCATTTAATTAATATTTCAGATATTAAATAAAACTTAGACTGGAGTACATAATGTGCCACACAAGGAGTTACACTCAAGCTCTATGGAAGAATCATAGAATCACAAGGTCAGAAAGGACCTACAGGATCATCTAGTCCAACCGTAGCAGAAGTGAAAATAAATTGCAGACTCCATGGAACTAATAGAAGATCTAAGGAGAAAATTCAAAAGCAAAAATAGAAAAGAATGAGCCAGAAACACAAACGTAGTACTCCTGTTCCATTCAGATTTTATATTAAAAGATTATTACACAGCCAGTTGGAAGCGTCACTTAGACAAAACAACTGAGCTGACTCATATCAGGCAAAGGGTCTGGCTGTATCAACAAATGGCCTTTAATTTATGGTAGGAAACACTTCCATGCATATTACATGAGAAAGATGAAACCGAATTTAAGTAGCATGGGGCCCTCAGTCAGAGGTGGTTATTCTGGTTCAAAGGGCCTGCATTCCATGAGTTTATAAGCTCATCCAGGTACCTGGCATGGCTGTGCAGACAAGACAAGGCAGCGGGGTGAAAAAAGCAACAGCATGTCCACTGGAACGATATTCCCTAAGGGCATCAAACAAAAGCAAGAGAAGACACATTGGCCTAATTCCTTTGCCATGTATTTATGTACTGCATATTAATAAGCATGTTTAGAAAAGCAAATAGGCTTAAGTTGCACCAGAAGAGATTCAGATTGCATATTAGGCAAAATATCTTCTCTGAAAGAGTGGTGAGACATTGGAACAGGCTGCCCGGGGAAAAAACATGTAGATGTTGCACTGAAAGACATGATTTAGTGAGCATGGGGTGATGGGTTGATGGCTGAACTAGAGGATCTTAGTGGTCTTTTCTAACCTTATTGATCCTATGATTCTGTCAGCATAGACAAGGTGTTTTCATGGACAAGTACAGCATAGAAAGAAGAAATCAAAAACCTGAGAACACAGATGTGAGTATGTTAGGAAAAAGAAGTGGGACAATACCCTATCAAATCTGTGGCATTAATAATTTAATGGCTTTCCTTGATAGAGGTCAAAGACCACCAGCAACTACTAAAGACAGAAAAGAGGGCATATAGCTTCACAGTGATCACAGGAGGCATCTGGTAAAGCAGTTCAATCCTACTTCATGCCAAAACTACCTCATGAAGTTTAAATGCGAGTTTCAGGTAGAGGTCGTTAGGAATAGTCATTCTGTCAGCTTGAATATCAAGAAAGCTTTGAAATACTGTGATGGCCATTGTAATAAAGGTGTATTATAAATGAAATAAGAAGGAAATTTCTGTAAGCAAAACTTAGATCTCTGATACAACTTGCAAATGTGAAATAAATAATCAACAATAATGCACCAATCAAGGAAATGTGAATGACAGCTGTGGTATCCTTGAAGACATACAAACATTTATCTTTCTTTGTTCCTTATGCAGTCACATACAGAAACATGGAAACTGTTCCACATACAAACCATGCCAAGAGGACTGCTCTTTTGGTCACCTCTGGTCAAACAAATCATGAAACTAGAGCAAACGACAGACACTGATATAGGAACTAGCTCAAGAGCATGAATCTATACTTCAGAAATGAAACTTATAGAGCCTTTATTACATGCAATGTAGAGAAATGGAATCTGGGAAGAGTATGACTGGGATTTAAGATGGATTTACCAAAGTACTAATTGCTTTTGTTTGCCACAAACCTAAATGCACATTTGAAAAGACCTTTAAAACTGCCACTTTTTCTGTTTGTTTGTTCAAATAATGAATAATGTGATTGATGATGCATCACCTTAAAAATCCTTTTGATTTCAGATGACTTTTTTTCTGCTTCAAGGACACTATTTCCCTTCAGAATTTTTTAATAAATATCTGAGAGTAATATCGGACAGGCAGGCAGATAAAGGGAGCTTGTCAAGTTCCATCTCCACAATAGGAAACTCATTTATATGAAACGCTCCTACAGTGTGACTGTGTGTGTTGCAAGAAGGGGTTGGAGGAAGATGACCTTATCCTTTTGATTTATACCTACAGGGGTTCTGGCATCTTGCTGGACACTTGTTGCGGTTAAATAATTATTAAATTGTCAATATTCCAGGAAAAACAAAACATATATCCAATTTTACTGTGAAAAGGAGCTAAGCATGCTGTTCATATTTGATTTTCTTGGATGGCACAGTGCGCTGAAATCACTGATTGTCAGATGTAATATGGCAACCAAATGCTTAGAGGCTCGGAGTGTTCTGTCACTGTCAGGCTGTGGATAATTTATGCTAGTATTCCTCTGATGCATTGGAGCAGCAGGAAGTACTGGATATCATTCTGTTGCCTCAGTACTTCAGGGTAACATAGCGATAGTGCAGTGACTGGATCCCAGATATTAAACCCCCAGCAGCACTGTGAGGGGTATCACAGAGCTCTGCTAATTCTCTGAAGCCCTCATCTAGCACTGCCTCTTGCCTGTCCTTTACGTGCAGAGATGCATCATAAAACTAGGTGCTGATTTGGAGAGTGTGAAAACAAGTGAAAATACACAAGTAAGAAGACTTAAAAATGGAGAACCAATTCAACTCTGTTTCACACAATGATCTCCTTTTCTGCTGCTGTCTCAGGCAAAGTTTCATTTGCTGCTAGCCCTGTATTCATACTAGCAAGCACATATTTTCATTTCTAAGTGAGTGGAGTTGACTCCTGAGATGCTCCTCATGCTTCCAATCCCTTACCTTGCAGGCTTTACTTTGCTGGCTGTCTGAAGGAGCTCTCTGCAAGGGCTAACACAAGGGAGGATTGGTGCCATCTAATCCTGACACAAAGCCTGCTAGTCCAGATACAGGCAAGGGAGGGTATACAGAAAAAAAGAATCTCTAAGAGATCATGTGATTTGTGCTTTAATCCAGTATATGTAAAGTCCAACTTTGTCCCTGGATTTAAAGACCTGGTCCAAAGCCCACCAAGTACAAGAATACACTCTGGGCTTCAATGCATTTTAATAACTGGAGACTTCATTTTAAATATTAACAGCGTGTCTCTAAATAAAATGAATTTTATGATCTTTGTTCACAGGCTGATGAATGATAAAAAATGATATAAAATTCAGCCTGAGCAAATATGCGAGTCTATTTGCAGATCTGCAGAGGAAACCTTGCACAGCACCTGCCCACACATAATTCTGGCTCCTGGCACTACTTTAAGGAGGATTGAATTCCTTCCCACCCACACATCTTTACATAAGTAAAAGCTTAAACATCAATTCAGACTAAACATTTTTCAATGCACTCCCCTGAGTGCCATAAAAAGGAACAGTGGTGTAAATGAAACTTTAATTTCCATCATGTTCACTAACTGTTGTGCTAAAAACTTAGATTTTAAAACAGTACGTGGTTTATTTAAACTAATTGATTCCCACTTCCAGTAAATTCCTGTGTTCCAGCAGCACATTGTGTTTCTGTTGGAGACTGAGACCACCACTAGATATTATTCAACAAATGGAAAAGTTGTGCTGAGTGTGCTGAATAGCTGATTAAACAAAGTGCCATACAACATGATTTCCTACTTGTAATGTGAAGAAGACCATCTTAGAGCAGAATTTCCTCTCTTCTGGAGGGCCCAATGGATTCTTTTCTCTGGCCGATATGAATGGCAGAACATCATTATCACTGAATCATGTAATTACGTACAATTTTTATAGAGACTGGCAAGATAAACATTTTTAGGAGCCCGCTGATTAAAGGTGGATTTAAAATCACCATGCAGGAGCATTAATAAAAGGGAAAATCAGATCTCAGACATTACCACTGCTATCAAGTATAGTGTTGGAAGGATGACGCAGAATTATCTGGTCATATCTGATAATAATGAGCATCTAACAAAGAAACATCTAGCAAGGAAACATTTCCAAGAAATTTCCATTTCCCTTGGCTCAAAATGACATCAGAATAAACTTTTAAACACACTCAGATTGGGATCTGAGCTTGCACCGTTGTCCAAAGGTTAGAAACCAGAAGGTTTGGCCTTCTGCTCTGGCTCCACCTGGTCTTTTGCAGGACAACAGTAGTCTGTCATCTTTTTCACAAATTACAACGTGTTAGTGTCTTAAAATAAAGCCACTCATAACCTGTATTTGGATAAGGAAAGATAATGAGAAGCCTGGAACATTTTCCTGCTGATCACAAAGTGGCACTAACAACTGAGGTAGAGGCATGACCCACAGCAGCCTGACAGCACTACTGGAACTGCAGGAATAAAAATCAGCTTCCACTACTATGGAAAAAACAGCTCAGCTTTGTGACTTCATTGAGATGAAGGTGCCTGCATTGTTACTGGCAGTTCAGGGAGGAGGGTCATGTCCAAATACCACTTTGCCAGACTCAACAGAATAAGAACACGCTCCAGAGCAGGCAGCTTTAACTGTGCCAGCTTCCACATTAATCCTCAATGTATATCAGAACACTATTTCTGCTTCTCTGAAACCTAAACTGAATATAACTCCTGCAGAAAAGTGCTGATCTACTGGACCTAATTCATGCTTCACACCATTTCACCCAGTGCAGCTGTACTAACTTTAAGGGAATTTACACATTAATATGAGAAAGGAAAAGTAGGTTTACTGTCTTTAAAAAAACATCTTGAATCTTCAGAATCGATTTATTAAACTTCAGCTATGTAAATACAAAAGAACAAGGAACTGAACTGGCTTGAGCTTATGAAGTCTATATGTCAAAGTTGTGTGCATTCTGCATAATTTTTCTCCCTCTCACCAACCATTTCCCTTGTAATTTATGCTGTGTGCAACTTGAAGAAAAAATATAATCATTTTCAGGCACTGTTAGCCATGAAATGGATTCCCCAGGTTTCACTGCATATTAATAAGATCACTTTTGCATCTGCTCAAATTCATGCATAATTATTTTTTTGGCATCCATTTTAAGTGACTTTTGCTATCATATATATTTCAGCTCTCAATTCAGATGTTTCTAGCATAAATATTCCCTTTCCATACTTCCTTGTATTTTGTAGATGGATTTTTTTATTTTTTTATTTTTTATTTTTAATCGTGTTCCAGGTCACAATCCAGATGCTGACAGCACTTAGGGAGAAACTATGATAGAGACATTTCACATAAAATCCTTCTTTGTTTTTAATGTGTTCTGCAGCGTGTGTATAGCATTGCTTGCTATTAAAAAGGTTTTTTAAGAAGAGCTGACCAACAGTTTGATCTGACTTTGACCTAGTTCTTAAGTTCATAAGATGGTACTGGCTTGTAAACTTGGTAAGATTCTTCTTAGTACTGAGCAGAGATGTAATAACAGAGTAACACATTAAAATGAAGAATTCACTCCACATCAGTTAAAGTAGGTCTCCTTAGTTGAGCCTTTGATTGTCCTTATCAGTGCACAGTATTTTCTACAAATTAATAAAAAGATGGGTAATTTATCAATGTTGGGGCTAAGACTACAATCCCTTTTCAATAGGATAGACCATTATTTGCATATGCCTCTCTAAAAAACGTCGCAAATGTTACTTCAAATCTACTCTAAAGCGGCAACTGAGAAGTCACAGAGGAGAAAACTTGTTGATAGTTCATTTCTTTACAAGACAGCTGCTCCCAACTGCAGGAACTGGATCTGCAGACAGCATCTTTGCTATAAACATCACCAAGATCTTACACTGCTGCTTATTCTGCCCGGAATTTCCTGCCCAAAAACTGAGCAGAGAAAGGACTAAGGATTCTATGAAAAACATGAAGCAATCTTCCTGTACTTTACACTTTCATTTTTCAAGAACAAAGAGGGAATCTTCTCACAAGACTTGCTACAGGGAAAGCAGGTCTTTAAGTCCTAAAAACCTGGCTGTGACCCATAGGCTCAGCTACGGCAACAATCTCCACAAGACAGGGTGACCTCTAAAGTTAAGATTAAGTTGCTCAGGCTTTTGCCACTCTAATCTTGAAAATGGACAAAGACTGGGATTCCACACTTAATTCACCCGAAGGGATTTTTTTTTTTTTGGTCTTCTCTTGAACACGATTCCCTTAACCAGAGTGGTGCTGTGAGGAATAACCATTTACCTGGACCTGCAGGCTCCTTCCCCTTGTAACCACTTCTGCTAGTGCTTATCACAAAAACATTCTCTCATATATATATTGATATACCTAAATTAACACTCACCAGCCACTGCTGAGGTATTTCTGGCAGAGGCATTTGAGGAGGTGCTGGCAGGCTGTTGGTAACTTCTGGTTTCTGCACATGTTCTTTTATTTCAAAACCTGCAGAAGAGAAACACATATCGCTTAACACTTTGGTGGGTGCAAATGGGACATTTTTCTATACGTAGATCATCATCCACTGGAATCTGGTATGCAGTCCTGCTCACAACCTGCCTCCCAAGGCTGGTTACTAAGGAAATACTTGAAGAATGCTGGGAATTCAGGAATTTAATCAAGCACAGCAAACACATACTTACTATATATGATAATGACATATATGATATTTGGATCAACAAATACCAGACAGAGAAAAAATGTACTGGAGATCATGCTGAACTGCCTACCCATCTGGAAAGACTGAAAATTCAAACATTGTCAAGCACAAATCACAGATAAAACCAATGATATGAGGAAGATATCATGCTTAAGACTCTGGATAGTCTCAGCAGTGGCATATAATAGATAGATAAAGCAGAGTCTACTTCCTCCCTCAGGAAAGTCACTAGTTCTGCTGTTTCTGGCACAATAATTTAAATTCCATTCAAACACACTTCACAGGAACATGGTATTGTTTATTTTTCTGAATACAAAGGGGAGGGCGCATCTCAATGATTTGGCAAAAAATTCAGCCAATGGGACATACCCTACTTACTCTGAGGCTGAATTTAGTTCCTAGTGTTTAGTTAAGTTTTTAAAATGTATATTTACATAGTCAAATGGATGTCTTTTGGTGAAGATCATGTAATTTTCAAGAATGTAATCAATGATGAAACGTTTCATGTCATAATAACCCAGACGCACTGGCGGTGAAGTCATAGACTGAAAAATAACACTGATAAAATAAACTGTCTCTAAGGACCACAGATTCTTCTGTCTTCCTACAAATCAAGATGCACATTAGTCTTGAGAAATATTCCAATTTTTTTTTTCACTTGTTTTAATTATTTTTTTCCCCACTTTTACTTGTTCCTCCTTATGTAGGATGAATTCCCATGTTTTACATAAAAATCAAAACTCAAATACGAAGGACATTTTACTGAAGAAATACATATATATATTCCAAGTGAACCTTACCCTGTAAACCAAGTTTTCATCCAAAAATATGTGTGTTTTAGTAAGAACCTGCTTTAATATTTTCATTCTTTTAACAAATTGCATCAAAGTCAGTATTATAAATTTCTGACATCAAGTACCTTAAAGGGAAACCAGCAACAATGGTGGTCATATTAAGTGACTGAATCCACTAACAGCTCTTACTCCAAAATCAACTGTTTGTGTCTTTGTTTCTTAGAAGAAAGCCTGAGTTTCACAAGGAGATGCCAAGTGTTTTCTTCAGGCCTACAGCACTTTGGGCAAGCCAAGATTCAGAAGAAAAACAAAGTTTATAGTTTTGCCGGCTCCTGGAGATGACCTCTGGTTTGGATGTGCAGAACGTTGAGGCCTGGCAGCCACAACGTGAAGAGTACATCTGACTGGCCCAGTTCCCTCTGTTTGACGGGTATTAAGTGAAAGGAGTGGTGTGCATTTAGGAGATCTCAGAACACAATGTAAAAGATTTCTGAAGATTTCTCCAAGAACTTACTGAAATGAAAGTGACAGTTTAAAAGTGTTTTACTAAAACACAGTCATTATAATTTCCACACCTTTACAAAGAAAAAGCGTAATTGTTCACTTCCAGATGTTCAAAAGAATCCATTCAGTTCCCAGCTGCACTGACCCTTCGTTACCATTCCCTGTTGTTCTTAAATGGCTTACTTCAGCAATCAAAATACACTGTTGGATTCACACAGTTGATTTTTTCAAGTGCCTATAACGAGCCTGAACTCAGCACCGACCTCAGGCTTGTGAAACCGTGCCAGCGATCCGCGAGCTCTCATGGAGCTGTGTGGGTGGAGTAAAGCAACATTTTGAAAAACAGACTCAGAATGACAACTCAGCTTAGTTACATACTTCTGTGGGCTTAGGAGTCTTTTATTGCTTTTAATTTTAATGGAGAGATGAATAGTTTCAAAGGGATGGGAGTACTGAACGTTACAGCTAGTAAAAAAAAAAAAAAAAAGCAGGGTCATCTCTGTCCATCTGCATGACTCCTTCTACAGTCTCTCAGCCAATTTAAGCCAGCACAAGATGACTCTGAAGCTTGCTCCTTCCCTGCCTGAATCCTGTCCTGCACCAGCCTCTTCTCTGTGCTGGCATAGGCATGTGTGTGGCCCCAGGTTGAACCAGAGCTGGTCAGGAACAAACCAGTAAAAAAAGCAAACAATGCCTGTGCTAGCAGAAAGGAAGCAGCAACACATGATGAGCAAGAATGAGTAGCCTGGGGAGACTAACAGGATGCTTTTTTAGAGGCTGTGCTGGCTTAAACTCTATTTAAACTGCAACTCCTTAAACTAGAGTTTATAGTCATATAAAGTATAATCCTATGACCTCTTGTTTAACTGAGCTATAGGACTTCCTCAAATTAATTTTTGCTTGAACTACAGTGTACATTTTAGCAAAATAATATTTCTTGAAAAAATGCCAGAAGTATCATGCAGAATTTACTAAGTTCTCCCATTAATTCATATATTCAGTGCCCAAAATATGTGCTTTATTTCCACTTTGAAACAAACATCCAGCCATTGCACACTATCTTTTTCTGTTGTGTCTAAGAGTGCATTCTCAGTCATCTCTTTTCTACATCAATATTAATTATGATTCATCATTTAGGATAATTTGAAGGCATATTTCTGGATCCTTTAATCACTTTATGTCTTTCATTTGAAATGCCTAAACCATATTTCCTTGAATGCAATTGCTAGAAGTGGGTATAATGTTCCACTAACAACTGCACTGAACCAAGCCCCGCCACTAAATATATGGCTCTTGTATGGATCTTGTTAATGGATGAATCCTGTAGTAGGATGTAACGGATCTTGTTACAGATCCTGAAATAGACTCTAAACCCCAACAGGTAGAAGCTGAATGGAAAAAAGCTATGACTCTTGAGTATTCTTATCCTCTCCCACATCTATAATCTTAAATTAAATATCCCCGGTAAGGTGCTTGGATGCAAAAACCATACAACTTTAAAGTATTTTAAATAAATTGTTTTGAAAATATTAAAAGAAAAACTGTCAGGTCACCATTGTTGTTTGGACTCTTATGAAACATGACAAACTCCAAGTTCTTACATGCATATATTTTTTGGGGGGACAGCAGGGTTTTTTGAACAGCCTCTGGAGCTTGAAGCTCCCTTCCATATCATCTGATCCTGATGCCTGCCTCCTTCACTCATCAGTAAAGTAAAAGCAATGAGAGGTCTTTAAGAATATAAAAACTGAAAGGGCAATCACCATTTCACAGTTGTTCTCCTTGGACTTGAATCCTGTGGCAAATATGATTTCTTTACTGAAGAGGGGAATACTGCATCAAACACTGTAATGTATTTGTTAGCACTGGAGAAGAAACATCGTGCTCACAGCATGGCATTTTTCCTCATAACATCCAATCATTTTTCAAAAGCCTAAACATTGTGTGTTTACAGTAACAAAACTGCTGTGAATTGTTGGAGAGACGCAAGTCGTATTGCCCTGATGCCTCTTTGTACAGAAAAATGTTGTAGAGTAATATTAGGAAAGATAGTGAGGAGCATTCTTTGTATAAGCCCCCATGGAAAGGTTGATGTATGCAGTCAATCTATAATCTTGATGGAGACCAAAGTGACTGTGCAATCAAAATGGATTTAGATAGGATGAGAAGGGAAATCTACTTGCAAAGTGCAAACCAAACACACTGCCAGTCATTTCCTAGCTCTTGCTTGGTACTCCTGTGTCAGCCATGCATCAATGTGCACAGCAAAATCAAGTCCTGGTTTGATATGGGTCTCACCAGAGAGATGAAGCACATCATAGAAGACTTTTATAACACAGTACATCAAAATGTACAGATAGATAGAATTTTTGCCTCAAATAAAATGAACTAACCACTATACCAACACAGGTGAAAGAATTCTATCTAGCACAGTTTTGTGGCTGGATTCACCCATGTGCAATCAAGTTACTTCCAGTTTAGCTTCTGCCATATTTTACTGTTGATTGAGGAGAAAAGCATTCAGGATAGCTGTGTTTTGGCTTTACCCTGTCTCTCTGTCTTTCTTCAATTTAGAGCTTGTCTTCAGCCCTTAAAGCTTTTTCACTGAACTCAGACTTATTCCGTGCACTCTGCGAGCGAGAAAACACACCCCTGACACTGACCTTTTGATGACTGTATCCTCAGGAGAATGTTAGTTATTACTGCTTTCTTCTCCCTGACAGTAGAAGTCAGATATTCATGGTCCAGAAGTTCAAGAAACAGCCGCAGCTCAACTATTAACTCTTCCATGGCTGAAAGAAAACAAGAAAATTACTTTTTCTAAAATGTCCCATTAGGAAAAAAAAAAAAAAAAAAAAAAAAAAAAAGACAGAGTGACAGAGTTAATACTTATTTTTGATACTTTTATTATTTTTTAGCAGTTCTTAAAAATGTATATTCTTCCCTGCTGGAAAGAGACTGAGTACTACTGGCACGTGTAGCAGTTACCTCAAAATAGATGCAGAAAAAACAGTTATTCCACATAGCACATAATCGAGCCAGCTCTGGATAACAGTGCAGGAGTGGCATCCATCTGCTCTTTGAGCACTGTCATTCTGATTCCTCTCCTTTAAAAAGCAATTACTAACTCCACAACAAAATTACAGCTTGATAAAATTTCCAGACAAATTAATATTCTCCAAAGTCTTTAGGGAAAACCTCTACTACCTTCACCATATTTCTTCTGTTTGCAGTGGAAAAAAAGTTTCTATTTACATTTGTTACACCCTAATCATATGATTGCTATTCAGCAGATTTATGAGAAGTCTACACTTCTGTGCTTCAGTTCACTCATAACTCAGGGAGTCTCTGGTATCTTGGTATCTTCACTTAATTGAACTGTCTATGCTTAGTTTTGGTTTTGTCTTGGATGGAATAGCTCACCTTTCCATACTTTTTGTGTCTGATGACATTATCTTCATTAAAAGATGAGGGGAAATATTAATTTCATTTCAGGGCCATTAATCTCAGTTGTTGCCTCATTCTAAAGTGCCTCTATTTCAGTTTTCTCTTTTATCGTATTTTCAAGGTGTAACCAAGTGACTGCTGGTAAGCCTCTTCAGACTTCAAAAAAATCCATTATTTGCTTCTTACTCTCTTTCCTACTCTTTTCCCTACTCTTAAATCCTTCTCTAATATGGTTGTTTACCCAGGCAAAACTGCAAGTTGTTTCTTTCACTAGCGATGTACAACTGGATGTTTAAACTGTCTTTGGTCCAGTTGCATTTGTTTCATCTGATGCTTAAAAATGGGACTGTGCAGGGAGGCCTGAAGGTGTCAGCTGCACCTCTACAAGGGACTGCTGCCCCTTCTTGTCACCCCATGAATGCAGATGGCACTTTTTATTTGTAAATGGTTGTACCTGCCTCTTATTCTATCCCTAAAGAGAGTATCCAAAATGACAATAAGCATCACTTGGGAATGTAGCACATGATACAATGGCTACAGGTCTTTTTGTTTTTGTTTGTTTCATTTTTTAACCACCATATTTGAAGCGGCCTAGGAGTCTGTTTGAAACCCAAAAGTATTTCAGGAATACTTCCAGTTGTCACATTATAGAGAAACATACAAGTTTTTGAAGCAGAAAAGAAGAGATTCAGAAGAATACTTAAAGAGATTATTCAAGTTAGACTTAAATAATATTTGCTAAGTGATAAGCGATCACAAGATATGAGGAAAACAATGAAAATGAATCTATAACCTGAAAACAATAAGAAACAAACAAAAACAAAACCCAATCAGCTGTGTTGTGATTTAGATTTTAGAAATAAGCAGTGTATTCTATGATTGGATTCCAATACACAAACATTCCAATTACAGTGGAGGCATTCAAGGCCAGGCTAGATGCGGCTCTGGGCAACCTGGTCTGGTGGTCGGCGACCCTGCACATAGCAGGGGGTTGAAACAGGATGATCATTGTGATCCTTTTCAACCCAGGCCATTCTATGACTGTTATTCTATGATGATTATGTGAACATGAGGCCCCCTCATTCACATCCACCTTCTCATCTTCCATGCCTTCAGAGGACATCTGCATTACAGTGACCACAGCTCACTGACATATCTTGACCAAACTAAGTTACTCAAAGCATTGTAACTCAACCCAGCAGCAGTTAATAGCATCACAAACATCAAAGTGTTAAGGAAGGAAGTTTTGAATTTCACTTTCTATACATGCAATGATATCAAACATCCATAAAGAAAAGAAAGGAAACTTTGTTCCCATCTAGTAAGAAAAACTTTTTCTATGTATATTAAAAATGCAGTTTAATTTGTAATATTTTTGCTGCTTAAGCAAAGAACAGAAATACTTCCACTAAGTGAATTTAGTGCATTTAAAATAAGGAACTGCGAGCTCTTTTTTTTTTAAGATAGCAACAAAAGTACTTGTATGTAGTTGGGAAAAAAACGTTTGCCTGTTTTCAATCCTTGGATTGTTTTCTAGATTGAAGAATCTTCTTTTTCTTCGAAATGTAGTGATGTCCTCACAAAAAGTAATGGAATTAAATAATAGAATATCCACATAGTGCATATTTTCAGTAAGCAATCATTACTTCTGAAATGCAGACTTACAAATGAGAGGGTGATGCAAGTCCCAAAGAAAAACATACTCCTCTAGTGAGAGATTATCCTTGGATATCTGACATCACCACAAAATAAAAATAATAATCAGAAGGATCTCAAAAATGGGCAAAATTCTTTGACAGTTCTGGCTGAATTCTCATTGCCAAAGGAATTACTTGTAAACGGCAGGCGGTGAAAGGCAGGGTGGAGCCCAGAGATGGTAATCACAACAGTAAGCAGATTTTAGCTTGACTGAGGAGCAAAATCACATTCCATATTAAAAGATGAGAAATTCTTTCTATGCTCAATAGCAATCATAAACCCCCAAAGTGCCGCTACAATTAACGTGTTCAAATAAAGAACAATGATACATCCTGAAGGGTTGCCAGATCTGGATCTCAGGAGCTTTAACTTTTTTTTCCAATGACAGCATATGAACTATTCACACAAGCCAGCAAAAGAATACACCAAGGTAAAAATAATCAGAGAGAGGCAATTACATCACGCTGCAGTTTTTGTTCCAAACCAAAACGAAAACCAACTGGAATAAGACAGCATAATGATGCAATTATTTCAAATCTACATTTATGGGCACTAGTCTATCACCATTTTTTAAAGAACAGACTTTTTTTACTCAAACTGATAAAACACTGTTAGGAACAGTTGTGCATCATATACATGCTTTCTAGTTTTCTCAAACCAGAAGAAAAGTCAAGGATGAGCTGAATGAGCTCCTAAAAAAGAATGTTCAGGTTGTTTTTCGGTTACTCACAGCAATTACAGTATCTCTAAACCTTGTTATATGGCAAATGACCCTGAAGTGTTGTCCAGTGACTTAGCAGTTACTGAAGAACTTTTAAAGAAAAATAGAGGCAAATCCTGAAAGGATGACAAGAATCATTGTTGTTAGTCTCATCCATACAGTATAAACCCAAAACAAATTCACTTCCATATTCACTTGTCTGTGAGGAACTGTAATTGAAATACAAATTGAAATTGAGATCAACACTTTTAGAAGATCCACTCGATCAGTTCCTTACGCATCACTGAATAAAAGTCCTCTGGGCTTAAATCTTTCATTCCTTATTTAGTTTGTGACCTACAGATGTTTAGAACCTGAACAGGCCACCCAGATGAAATCCTCTAGAAGATATTGTCTAATCTGACCTTCCATACAATACAGGCCAGAGAATTCCATCTATCTAGTCCTCTGTTAGTATAGACTTGTATTTACTAAAAAGCACATCTTGCAGGAAATCCAAAAGCCTATGTCCCTCTTTTGAGTTCTGTTTTGATTAGGGGGAAAAGAATCCCACTTAAATTACTGAAACTAAATTGATCAGATTTATGGATCATCTTAAGATCAATCTTCAAGCTATATATGAAAATAAGATACCAAAAATAGGTGAGCTTCAATCCAAACATAGCTCCATCCAAGCACGCTCAGACATGAACACACACAGACAATGTACACACTGTATCTGGTCACCAGTAAGAGGTTTTCAGATGTCACAGCCTTAACACTGTTTCACGAGCATTTATTGCAATGCTACCTTAAATGAAGCGCATATCTATTCCAACAGTAGTTTTGCAGTACATGAAAAAGATGTTCTCTAACTTACATCACATAGGACAATTTCGATGCATGTACGTTTGCGCCACTTAAAAATGGAAGCCTTCAAGATCTGTTAGCAGCACGATGCATTGGGACAATTCATTACTCACAACAAAGACAAAGCTGTTGATGGCTGTCTGGCAGAATGATTAAAAATTATGACACCATCAAGGTCATGGACAACTGCAGACCTGGGGAATATATGATAAACCGCAGGGTAGGGTTTTCAATGAAATGGACTTCAGCAGCCTGGAAAAAAATGCTAGAAAACACTTGTAATTGAGCAATGGCCCAGAATCAGCCCAAGCAACAGTTTGGGATGGCAGCCACCTGGCTGAAAAGCAGCTTTAGAGATGTCTTTGTGGCTTCTGGTGGACGACTAAAGCACTAGTCAGTGGTTTGCCAGTGAAGCCAAGGGCCACATGCTGGGCTGTGTTAGCAAGAATAAAGCCAAGAACTGGAGGGGAGTGATCCTTCCCCTCTAAGCAACACTGGTGAGACCACATATGGAAAACTGTGCCCACTTCTGGCCCCGCTGGTACAAAAGAGACATTGACAAAGCTGAGTGAGGGTTACTGAGATGGCTGGGAGGCAAAGCCTATGAGAGATGAAGAATTGACTGAATTCCTGGTATTTTTCAGATGAACAAAGTCAGAAACTACATGATTATATTCTATTAGCCCAAGATCACACATGAAGTCTGGACAGGATACAAAATGTGTCTTAACCCTGAGACTTGTTATATCCTTACGATAAGACAATGCTTTCTGTAAAGGAAAGGGTAATTACAGAGATATCAGATAAACGATTTATAGATAATTAATACAGTACTTGTGAAAAGGGAAATATGGTTTCTTATATTCTGTATTGACTGTAAAATCTCAGATGTTAGGAAAGAAAGATTTAGAGGATCCAACATCTTTGCTTCACTATCAAAGAGAGAAAGCAAACAGATTAAACTGGGATGATTCTAAACCATAGGACAAACAACACTATAGTTCCTAGTTTGCCTCTTGCTACTGAGGACATCCTTTCATTGCATCTCAGCCCTCAGTTCCTGCTCCTCACAGCTGGCTTTTTTGTTAAAAACCAATTCCTTCTGAAAAGGGAACTCTGTGAGACAGAAATGGGGGGAGGAAGTGTGATAAGAAAAGACTTTTCACTAGGACAGTTTGTCCTGGTTGCAGAATCCCTTCTTTGTTGCTCTCTGGTAGTATATGAGGTTTGATATACTCTGTTAAATATTCTAGAACCCTGCTCTATACAGCAGAGATCATCATTTTGCCAGTGGATGGTACTTCAAGGAAGAAATGGCAAAAGGGCATGGAAAAAAGTGAACCCTACATAGCAGATGAAGCCTTATAGATGAAGAATAATTAAGAAGCAAGCAAAACATACACAACGATTGTCAACAGGATGTTTTAACAACAACAATTATATTTGAGAATCTCTAAAAACTCATACAGTGATCTATTGTTTAAACTCTGGACCTTTACAGACTGTCACTCTTATTCCAGACAGCTTGGGGCAAGAGATGCAATGCACAACCACTAAAAACTCCTCCTGTCTCATACATATTTATGATCAACCTCAATGAGCGTCAAGGGATCATTTCAGCCACAACCCACACGTATTCCTCCTTTTCTTTCTTCCTTCTGCTTCAATTTCCAAGGAATTGGCTTTTACAAAACGATCTTTCCAAAAAAGTTATCAGAGCTCCACATGCTGCTGTTACAGTACTTGGATGATAAAACAAGAGGTGGGAAAGCATTAAGGAATGTTTGGACAAGAAACAAGCTGCCAAAAATCCTACTCAAACAGCTAGAGTCATGCATTGAGTGACAGCAATGCAGGAGTATAATCCATTAGCTGAGGCAGATGGATAAAGAGTTTATTTTTTTAAAGTCCAGACCAGTGTTTAAGCACTGCCACAGACTTTGGAGAGGAATGCCTGCTTCTAAGCCATTTCATAGACCCACAAGAAAATAGAAAGAATTTAGTATTACAGGCATTTATTTAAGTATTAATTATCCACATCGAATTCAAAGTATGTTAGGCCCACCCAAAAAATAATAAAAAAAAATGCTGACAATTAGCTACAGAAACTTACAGCAGACTTTAACAAGTTGCTTTCTCTGAAGGTATATTTTGCACACAAGGTTCCTTTTGTTCTCAAAATAAACTCTGTAAAGCAAAAGAGCGTGGATTTTACTCCTCCTGCATGCTCAGCAGCCCAGGCAAGGGTCTCACCCTCCAGCATCTGTGCTCACAGTGAACATTCAGTTTTAGTTTCCTTTTCAGACCCTCACTACCCTATGAGGGAAGAAAAGTGAGATTTTTTTTCCATTTAATAATCTGCAAATGTATCAGGCAACATCATCTCACCCGCACAAGTCATTCCAGGTGTTGCTTGCTGGCTCCTGCATTAGTTCAACTCCTTCATCACTCCAAACCACAAGCGATAAGCAACCACAACAGTTAAGACTTCAGCTGTGCACAAATCTGTCTGTAGATTAGAATTTCTTTCAAAGTTATGGATCCAAAATCTGGATTCGGCTGGATTGCATATCCATCAGAAATGTGAGACAGTAAATTAATGAAGTTAATGGAATAAAAATAAAACCAGAAGTGTAAAACAATAATAGAGAAATACAAAAATGGCAATGGTAGGTTGCAACTGCAAAGTTGCACTTGTTATATCCCTTTTTCATCATTACAATTATTGTCATACACATCAAATATTGAACAAAAATTTGTTTGAAAAGTCTTGAATATGATTACGTCAGCCATACCTGCTGTACAATGCAAGAGTAGTTTGCACTCTGTAAATCTGCTCCTAGAGGCTGCCAGTTTGCAGTTAACTCGAAGCCAGAAATGAGATAATACTGTATTTTATAAGAAAAGATCCAGAAATCCCCACTTTTGTATTTGTGTAAGAAAAAAACAAGCACATGTTTTGCTCTGGTAGAGAATAGAATGGCATGAGCTGAGCTAACACTTCATGTGGGAAACACCTAACCTTCCACCAGTGCCACAAGAAAAGTCCCTCCTTCACTGTTGAATCTTATTTTGGATAATTTCATTACATGAGAAATAGATCACTGTCAACAGAAAACAAGATATATATTAGAGCTTGAGGTAGCTTTGAAATTCAAGATTCATAGATGGAGATTCATGGGGGAAAAAAAAGGAAGTCTTCATTTAAAAGAAAGAAAAAATCTATAGAAATGGTAGAATGGGTAGACGATTGCTGGGTACTGTAGGTTTCCTATGTCAGCGTGTTGTGTCGAGATGGAGGCATTACTTGTATACAGAATGAGAAGTAAATTAAGTGATAGGAAAATGCAAAACTGAAAAGCTGGTATTGCAAAAACTTGTACACCTTTTCTATTTCTAGTTTCTTCTCTCAGCCTCCAAGTTCAAGCTCAAGCCAAGCTCAGAAAACCAGAACTGAATTATTCCTCTTAGTTCCTCCATGCCATACAGCACACCCAGTGAGACCAGTCCAGCATTCCCCATGAAGCCCAATAGTGCTGATTGCCACACTGAGAACTGGGAGCCTGGATTTGGTTTGGGTGCCTTGGGCTTGGGCAGAGACTGTGCTCCAAAGGAGCAGATAAACTGATCCGCAGATAAAGGCAGGTAAGTTTAGCAAGTACACATAAAAACAAACAGACCTATGAAAATGTACTTCCAAGAAACAAAGTTACAATATCTCTCATTTCCCTAGAGAGAAGAAAATTAGAAGTCAGAAAAGTGCATTGTAAAATAACTACTAAAAAAGAGGTTCTAAAGAATGCACCTGTGACAAGCTGGCTCAGTTAAGTCAGCAGTTTTGCCATTTGAGCTAAGGATTGTGCTAGAAATCGAAATGCTATTTTATCACAAACACATACAAGTAGCTTTGAAAAGTTACAGAAACACATCCTCTATTAAATAATCTAAGAAAATGCCTGAAGGTGATTATGGTAGTTTTAAAGAAAAGCAGCTGTATGCATGCAAGGCTCACTTCCTAGACAAAAACTGACAAACTTTGACAAATGATATTATTGTGACAGAGCCTGAGGCACATGAGAGCATGCTGCAGGGAAAGGATCACAAATGCGCTGAAATAATTTTTATGTATGGATTTAGAGCCTGCAACTCTAATGCGAGCACTACTGTACCACTGCAATTAATTGTAAAGTTATATACTTTCAATAATCTGAGTGCTGATACATGGTATATTTTGTCTGTAGCACTGACCAAGCAAAGCAAGAAACAAAGTTTCAGACCATAAGATTTCAAAGGACTTTTGCAAAGTCATGACATAAGATTAAAACCAGAAATTCCTTTAAAGATCCCAAAGTGGTATTTTGTTTTAGTTACTGACTGCACTGAGAGGATCTCTATAAGATGGCCCAGGTGACTGAAATTAACAAAGTTTCGTGTAAGACTTAAATGCCCTCAGTCAGATCCCTGGGACATTAAAGCCTGAATACTGCACAATCCGTTAAAGAGAACTCCATCTTTCCCACACTCGCATCAGTTACTCTGAAAACTTGTGATGAGCTGTGTGAGCAGATGGATGAGGTGCTAGGTCAGACACTGAAGTGGTCTACAGCACTCTTAGTTCTGTTTGCTGGGATGTTTCTCATAGTATAATATTCTAGATGGAATCTTTGCCTGAGAAAAAAAAAAAAAAAAAAAAGATATATTCTTACAAATTTATTTAGGTACTCTTGGCTTTATATGTGATTTGTCTGTGTACAAAACTTGGACTTAAAACTGTACTTCACTCACCAAACTGAATAAACATTAATCAATATTTGTATCATTTATTTCCTATGTTTGCCAAATGAAATCACTAAGTGAGCTAATCCCTTTACAAATTAAGAAAAATAAAATAAATTTTATATATATATATATATATATATATATATATGAAGAAAGATAAACACTTGATTAAAAACTGGATCCTTATGTGGTGTGGTTCTCTTGGTTTCAGTAATGCTCAACCTGATTCACTGTGATTAGAAGCACCTAATACTTGTGTGCTCTGGAGATTTCATTTTAATTACAGATGTACTTTGAATTTATTGTGAAAACAGTAAGTGTATGTTTAACAGACACTACGCAATCACTTCCAGTACCTTTCTCAGGCTGCTCCTGGCATGCCTCCTAGAAAGGTGTGATCACACTCCCTGTGTCTCTTGTCCCCTCTATAATACGGAGTTTGGTAGACTAACTTACATATAGGTCTTAGGCAAAATTGACCTCTGTGTATTTCGCTCCCCTTTGTTGCTTTCTCCTTCTTATCCATTCCTTCTGCATCTGGTTATGTTGCCCCATATGTCTGGATCAGCTTAGCTTCCCTTCTCCCTGCCAAGCAGCCTCCTCGCTCCCATGAAATCCCTCTTTCTTTCAGCAGTCCCCTGCAACAATAATCCTTACATTCTCCCTCACCGAGTGGCTGGGTCGTGTCTCGTCACGCATCTGGTTTCTTTATCTACCTTTAGGCCAGACCTTGCACACAGTTTCCCATGGTAAAAAAAAAAAGTCCCTATTCTTCTGACTGGTTCCCACAAACTTCAACAACAGGATGAGTGCAGAGAAAAAAAAAAAAAAATCTGTGTTTTAGTTATTAACAGCTGAAAAGCAGTCATTTCACTTCTGTGCAACAGGAGCTAAGTACACAAACAGTTGGATGCGTTCACCTTGCCAAAAGCAGCAGGATGTAGGAATGAATGCATAGGAATAGGTCCACAGTGATGCACAGCCCCAGCCCAGCCACTGTGTCCACCCCACGCACAGCTGGGACATCAGAAAATGAATTATTCTTCTGGGGAAAAAGGCATTTCAAAGCTCTGAGGGTGTTTGTCCCAAATGCTAGCATTACCAGAAGCAAAATATAGATAATGAAGCCAACGCATGACCAGGGCAAAAAATCATTCTAGGACAACTGCAACCCATCAGCTCATCACTGGGCACATTTTTTAAGGTTAAAGAGACAACCTGCCATTTGTAAATTGGCCTGTCATAGAACCAAGCAACACCAGCTGCTCACTGCTACAGTGCTTAATGTCTCCATATTTATACACAAGAGGGAAAAAAACACCACACTCTTTATACATATTCTCAGCATATTTTTCTCATGACTGCATGCTGCTATCAGATGAGTGATGGATACCAAGAAGATAAAAACTGGCCATTGAACCCAGAGCAATCCCCTCTATTCAAATAATGCAGCTACTTCTGGCAAGACTTCATCAGCATCACTCAGGCAGGGAATACCCATTCTATGGGCAGGAGGCTCATGTCTCCACATCTCAGTGCACTTTTGTCACAGCTGAGGGCACATCCTGACCAATGTGAGCTTCATCAAGAGCTGGGTGAGCCATCTAGCTCTTGCCATGCATACCTGGCTATGCTCCAGAACAGCTCGTTTAACAATATTTGTAAAGGTACTTCCTGGTTCTTTCTGTATTCATAAGCAACAAAGAAGATGCACTGCCAAATATCCTCCTGCTGAGATCTCGAAGGCAAAAACCACCACCCTCCCCCAAGAAAAAAAAAAAAAATACACAAAAACAGCAAGGATTTCAGTTTAGAGCAAGCTTGCATATTTTCTTGGTTTTATGTGCATTGTTTTTCCCAAACATAAAGCCTAACTATGAAACCACAGAGTGCTGCATCTGTTGGATTGGTGCTATCAAAAATGTGCTGATCCCTATCTAAAGTTCTCCCGTTGCATCTGAGCACAAGCAGCAAGCCTCATGCCGGCCAATGGGCTGGGCAAGGAGCAGCTGGTTCAGCCAGGGCAGTAATCAGACGGCACCAGCCACTTCCATAACGCAAAGATTAAAAAAAAGCCATTGATGGCCAACATTTGAATGCTTCCCTCATCTCGCCATCTGCTTCTGCTGCTGCTCACTTGAAAATTAATACTGCTGAGGCTTGAATCAGGAGCTAAACGCTGCATCTGTCTTCCTTAGCACTACAGATAATTATTAGCCTATGCATACAGCTCTTTTTGCAACTCAAACGGGGAGACAATGGCATCTGATTTGACAAGCTCCTTCTTCCATATTGATCAAAATGCTTCATCTGCATCCGCACACACACTCTGAAACAAACTGGACTGAATCTTCTGCCTCCTACCCTTTGCTCCTTTTCTCCCACTTCTTCCCCTATGTACACTAAGCATCATTAAAAAGCAAATGAATAAAATGTAAATCTCTTGAAAGAATGTAGAAAAGAGTTTCACAAGCAAAGATATGGAAAATGCAGGGCTAGTGTTGCTTGCGCAAATAACAACTCCCAGCCTGACTCCTAAGGCCTATTGATCAGTCTTGGACAGTGTGGAAACAACTAAAATTGTGTTTTATAATGTTCATTTATTCCTAATAGTTTCCTATTTGCTTCTGATTTGCACTTCATGGAAGAAAAGGGAATACATGAGAAGAATTTAGCATATATTGTCATAAAAGTCAGTTGAGCTAAGTTGAGCTTAGCACACTCATACAACTCCCAGTTGTGCAGCCTTTAATCTGAAGAAAGTCTCAGAGAGGTATTTCCTAAATATAAATTGTAACATCCTGGTTTCATTGAAAAAATCATTACAGAAATTTCAGGAGAAAAACTCAGAAATCTGGTACATTCTTCCCTACGTAAGACACATTAGAAACTGCTTGTAGAAACATTAGCAAAACAACTGTTTTTAAAAGCCTCTTGTTAAAATGTTTTTGCATGTACAACAACATGTACTTGTCATTCACAGCCTCTTCTTATGACTAGAAATGTATACGGCAAAAAAAGATTATTCTAAAAAGAAAGTTGGTAATCAATTTTTTACACAAGATATACTTAGAGCACCATGGTTATAATGAATTAGATGCAAAACACAATATAGTGAGAGATAAACTGATCCATTGTGTCCTAGCTCTTTCCACTTCTGTTTCTCTATTTGCTGAAGTACATGATATGCATACACATTAGCAGTAAGATAATGAGAAATGATCTCCATCAGTCCCATCAGGAAACCAATGGCAGACAACAGGCAAAAGGCAGAAAAGGCCAGCGGTAAAATGGATGCTATTTAAATAATCCTCTGTTTTGGAACACAAGGTAGATAGGCATTTCAAAAAAGCCAGGCTGTCCTACAGCAAGAGAAGAAATAGAGAGAGCGGTTGTCCAGCACACCTTAACAGTGTTCCTTCAAGAAAAACAAGATTTATCTCGGCATAATGATTTTCTTATAGGAAAGATGCAAACATGCATTTGTGGTAGCAGTTTTTTATATGCTGATTTAATCTCCTTTCTCATTATTAGGCCATTTCTTCCCCCTTTACACCTTCCCACGGTTTTTCTCAAAATGCATCCAAAGACAAAATTAGCTTCTGCTTTCATTCCAGATGGCAAACTGATGAAAGCTGACTGACAGCCAAATCAAGAAACAAATCAGCAGATTCTAAAAAAAGCATTCAATTTTTTTTTCAAGCGAGTAGAGGAGGAAGAACACTTATAACGTTTTGAAAGTACTTGATGTTTTACAAGGTACCACGGACCCACTGAGTACCACATTTCCCTAGCACCCATTTGGGATGCAGAGCAGCACTGCCTCTGGTTTATAGCTGGGACATGAGGCAACTACATCCACTAGTGCCCTGTGGAGCAACATGGGGCTGCAGTCCCAAATTAAGGAGTGCATCCAGAGGAGGCCATGAAGATGATCAGAGGGCTGGACTACCTCTAAGGGGCGGCCTGTTCAGTCTCTGGAGAAGGTAATGCTCTGAGGAGATATCATTGTGGCCTTTCAGTACTTAAAAGGAGCTTATAAGCAGGAGAGAAAACAACTTTTAATATAACCTGATAGTGATAGGACAAGGGGGAATAACTTTAAACTAGAAGAAGGGAGATTTGGATTAGATGTTAGAAAGAAATTCCTCAGTATCAGGGTGGTGAGGCACTGGTGCAGGTTGCCCAGAGATGCTGTGGATGCCCCATCCCTGGAGGCATTCAAGGCCAGGTTGGCTGGGGCAGCCCTGGGAAGCAGGCTGCAACCCTGCCCATAGCAGGGGAGCTGAAATTAGATGATCATTAAGGTTCCTGCTAATCCACAGCCATTCTTTGATTCTGTGACAGGCAATAGTGGAGAAAGAATCACGTGGTCATTGTTCAGTGTCCCACCATTTCACAGGGATGAACAAGACACACAACACAGCTGGTGCCCCGTCTGCACAGCATGAAGGAGCATTTTATGCACATCCTACAGCAGAGGTAGCTGCCATTCCCTCTTGGGATTACCAGCAGCAGAAGGGGAAAACAGAATGTTCTGCAACTCTCCAGATCAACAAACTCAGTGACATCATCATTTCTGTGCTGTGGCATCCTATTATGCAAATGTATCCATGTAGAGTGTGTAAAATTGGTTCATCAAATAAAATTTCAGAACCAAACAGATTCTGCCAAACCATTCCAATTAAAGGCAAAGTTCTCACAGCACCAATGTTTGCTGAGATAATCTCCAGCCAATTAGCACATCCACAAATCCAAATCACACTGTGGCCCTCTCACATTATCTGACTAACTTTATCAATTTTTGACAACATTGGCTACATTTGTCTCTCTGGTTTTTATAACTGGTTCTAAGTCACGCAATCAGAATGCAGTGGGAAGACCTTAAGGATTTTTTTTTTAAGTGATAAATTTTCACTTTATAAAAACACAACAACAAATAATATATATATTAGATATTTGAACTAGGAAATTAGACAAAACACTTCCTAGTATGCTGTTAATATTTTTAATATTTATGGTCCTTAATGACCTCCTTGGCAGATTCCCTGCAATGCTCCCCTAGGCTGCAGCCCTGTGGATCAGGGCAGGCCCAGCCTGCAGGACCTGCCTCTATGCACACTGCAGCACAGCTCACCCAGATGTGCAGCCACTAATAAATAATAGTAATGACGATGCTGATGGCAGAACCATGTAAGCATTCACAATTTTCTCATTTCCAGCCTCTCCCCACTCTCCAATGCCAAACCGCCTCACAACGCTGGCGAGAAGTCAGACGCTGACAGGCGTCTTGGCAGCGCACAGCCCCAAGGCTCCTCACCGGATTAGGCAGACATGGAGCAGGAGGCTGCCGTGCTGCTGCCAGGCAGGAGGAGCGGGCTCAGAGAGATGCTCTGTTTCTTGATACTGTGCTGAGTCCAGGAAGCTCAGCCTGGGACAACCATCACAGCCCCCAGAACTACGTTCCTGGCTTGCGCTATTCTGCAGACGAATTGCTCACCTACGTCCAGAAGTAGTGAGGAAGTGGATAGGATTTCAAGCCAAGCCAGTCATCATTTGCAGCATGGATTAATTAAAACTACTTAGATTTCACTTTTTACCCTCCCATGCTGAGAAAGAATAAATGTTTCAGAAAAAAAGAAATGCTCAGCCACGCCAGTACACTTCCCCCCCTCTGACTGCTACATGTGCCAGCATGCACGTCACATGTGGCTAGCATAGTTCTCTCACAAATGATGGTACTTAAATTATTCCACAGGTTACAGTGAAGCTGTATCCCACTGCTACTGGTTCAGCCTACAGGTCTGAAACCTTTGAGACTTTATCATTCTCTACAACTACCTGAAAGGAGATTGTGCTGAGGTGGAGGTTGGACTCTTTTCCCAGGTAACATTGATACGACAAGATGTGATGGCCTCAAGTTGCATCAAGGGAAGCTCAGGTTGGATATAAGCAAAAATTTCTTCTTAGGAAGAGTGGTGATTGGAACAGACTGCCCAGGAAGGTGGTGGAGTCACCATCCCTTCAGATGTGGAACTGAGGAACATGGTTTAGTGAGCATGGCAATGATGGGTTAATGGTTGGACTAGGTGATTTTAGTGGACTTTTCCAACCTTAATTATTCTATGATTCTATGAAACAGCAATGTGGAAAAGTCAAACAAGAAGTGAAAATCATCATCATATACAAGCAAATCACAAGCACAACTAATGCTGACTAACATAATTTTGTTAATGACAAAACTTCAAGCAATTCCCTCAGTTCTGTAGCACAGACACAACTATTTTTTAAAATACTGATGGAGGAAGGATGGAAGGGGTTCTAAATAAAAGCCACAAGTTGCAATTATTATTTGGAAAATTCTTATGCACTTATTCTTCAAAGTACTGAATATTTATTAAGCCCCCCAGATTCACAAGTTTCAAATTGGAGTGTTAATATCTCCACTTTCCAAAATGGTGAGGCACAGAAGTGTAGCTTCAGACAGCTCAGTGGAACCTGAAGAATGCAGTTACTCCAATGTCCTCATCACTCCTTTTACCTCTATCTTTCCTTCAGGAAAAAGAAAGAGCTAGGTGACTGTGGTGAAAAGCAATTGCCTGAGACCACTACAAAAATAAATGGCAAATACAGAAATGAATTCAGATCTCTGAAAACTCAGCCCAGTACTCTGGTCCTTTGGGAGCACTGCTTAAGTGTAGCAAATCATGAGCTAATGTCACTCTGTTGAGCTCTGGTGGCAGTTACCCAAAGTGTGCTCCATGAGGCCACGGTTCAATGATCCGTGCAGCTGATCAATGGAGCAATGCTGTCAACAGAGCTTCAAATTAAAAGTGAAGAGAACAGGGTTCACTGAGCTCCTGTCATGAGCTTTAGGTTCAGTAACGATGCCTTGAAAACATCATTCTTTGGCAATTAGCACAATCAAATGACATTTTTCAGAAAACATCTCAAGTCTGGAAAACAACATTTTGTCAGAGATTATGTTGCAAGCTATATATATTCTGATTTGTAGTTGAGGACAACCCCAAGCGTAAGTGCTTTCTTTAGGCAGAGATTAGACAATCCACATTCTTTATACAAACAATGGGGCTTCAGTCACTTTTCAAAATCCTGCTTAGAGAAGAAACAATCCAAGTTGCTGCATATACAGAATGTACAGAAGTAAGCAAATGAAGTGCTACATCCCTACACTTTAGCTTTACCAAGAAAATGGGGGACTGAAGACATCAGAGGACTCAGTAAACCAGTCCTCTGATGAACCAGTGATGGCTCTTCATGGACCCATGAGATGCTCTGAAGTAAGTGGAATCTCCTCTCTATCTTCTGGGTCCCCCTTCATTGGAAATAAAGATAGCCATTTTAATTCATTTTGTTTTGAGCCTTGATATCTACTAAAGAAAGGCACTACATTAGAGTTAGACATTACTATACTACGGTTTTTAAAACCACACGTACAAAAGCAACATCAGGTTTATTGCATTTTCAAGCTTGTAGTTAATGACTTTTCAACCATGCAGATACAACATTACGGCAGTAGGAAAAGAACTGCTGTAAACATGGCTAACCAGATCTCAAAGGTCTGCCAGCAGGCAGTCAAATGTATGTTACTTGTTCAGTCATTTCTAACTTTCCCTGAATTAGAAGAAAAGTGGTTGCTATTTATCCCATTACAACATGTTCCTTTCAGTAACTCACTCAGGAGAGGTCATAGGTACCCTGGGAAGGTTTAATCTTCTAGGTGGTCTAAGGAACAGCAACGTTTCGCCTAGTGAACAAGTAAATATGTATCTTCAAGCTTTTCCAATTACAAGTAAACAGTATGAAGCTAAGTAACCTGAGAACTTTGAATAAAAACAAGCCAGAGAAAAAAAATATCAAGTAACACAGATGACAGAAAACCTAAAAATGCTGTCATTAAATGGGAAAATTGGAAAGAAGCATATAAAGCAGATCTGAAAAGCTGTTCTTTGATCTGCACTAACATATAGGCCTTAACTGGAGGCTTGTCTGATACACCTAATAAAGGTTGTTCTCAATATCTTTCCATGGGCAAGCACAAAATGCCCATCCTCATCAGCTCTGTAGAACTACTGACTCCAACCTTGCTCCATCCTGCTGTTCCTCAAAGTGTTGCCAAGTAGAGGAGCAGGAGGAAAGTGAGCCATGGCAAAGCCCTACACATCATAGAACATCATTCTATGATTATATGATGGAAATGACAGAAAGTTGAGACAGGAGTGGCACTGTAGTGCATATCAGGAGGTGCTGGGGTGTCACTAAGCAGTGTAGGTAGGGCTTTGCCATGGCTCACTTTCCTCCTGCTCCTCCACTTGGCAACACTTTGAGGAACAGCAGGATGGAGCAAGGTCAGAGTCAGTAGTGAACCTATCTACTTAACATACTATATGCAGAAACAAAGTGGATTTCTAATGGATCAGAAAAAACAATGTATTGCACAACACTACATGCTGCAAACAGAATGCACACACAGATTATTAAAATGCATAAAAGACCAGGTAGAAATGATTCAGAGAAAAAACAAAAACATAGACTATTTCTTCTAGAAAAGGCAAAAGTATAATGATAATGATGAAACAAAGGACAGCGGTGTGCCCCTATTTAATTATCTTAATAATTAAGGAGCAAGGAGATTAAAAAACTGGAAAAAAAGAAAAAAATAAGAAAAAAAAAAGAAAAAAAAAAAGAATGTTTGTTTAAGATGATACAAAATTGTCATGTAAGATTTAGAAATACTAAATATCAGTAAGGAAGCAGAGAATGCATTTTTAGTAACACGTATTTTGTAATATGTATTTTGGCAATTTTTGTGGATGTCAGTGTGTAGTTCACAGTGCAGGCACTGGCAGTCAGTTAAACTGGGCATAAGACAAACAAACAAACACATTTGCCATTATAGTCACAAAAAAATGCCGATTTAAATGTCATTTGAAGTTCAGGACAATTAATGCCATGTGATCTTTTTTTACAGCCACAGATGGTAGAGAGAAGAACTGATTAACAAATTAGATGTGTCCCTTGTTTAATTTAAAGGGACATTTTTGGCCTGTGGACAGTCTTTGGCACTGGGTGGAAGGACTGAACCTTGTAAAAGACTCTTGCAGAAGTTTTCAGCCAGAAGGACTAAGAGAAAATGGGAATGAGCCTTTAGTACCAAGCACTACCTACTCCCTTAGCTGAGCATTGTTGGACCAGCAGAGAAAGACTGCATCTTTTTCCTGGAGTATGAAGTCCCATGCCATTAATCCTACACTTGGATGGTAAAAGGGGGAGTTTTGTCCTGCTCCAGCTCGATCACCAGCATCGGATGACCTCAGGAGATCCAGCTGGTACCAGGATCAGACCAGTATTTTCCAACAAGCAGTAGCCTTAATATAAAACTGTTAGCAGGAAATATTTAATAAAAACTTAGAAATCTGTTCCATGAAGACAGCTCATAATTTTCTCTATCTCTGTTTTAGCAAAACATTCTTTTAAATTAACAGTGGCCAGCTGAACTGCTTCTGGCACAGAATTTAGCTCTCTCATCCTTTGTAAGTTATCAAATGAAATTCAGGGTGGTACTATTGAATAAATATTGGAAGAATGCAGTTTTGTAAATATACATGTGTTCTGTGATTAAACCTGACTATTGAGAGATTGCATTCTTGACTTTAGAGTAAGACACACACAAGCACAACAAGAAGATAGCGGAAATTCAGTAGCTGCAGAGTCTCTGTAAAATTAAAGTCAGCAGTCTTGAAGATATCAGCACTTGACTGGATTGCTTTCCCAGCAACTTCGATGGATTTGTGATGAATGCACCAGAAGTAATAATTGCGCAGCTGCAGGATGAGTTAGCTCTTATTTAAGGAAAATAAACCCTTTTTATTTCATTGAATTGAAGGAATCTGCAACTACTCAGTCTAAGTCTTCACACAGGAGAAAGGCCAGAAATCCAGAACAGACAGTGGAGTCAGAGAATCTCCACACCTTTCCAGTAGCCCACAATTACACTGAAGGTGGTACAGCAAGTGATTGCCTTTATAGATAAAGCGTCATAGGAAGATGATTCAGGTTAACTTTGTGTTTTGCTATAGCTTCTTCAGATTCATTAAGTGCAAATTAAAATCAAAGCAACGTTTTCCTCATGACTGAAAGCACACGAAGCTTTTCTAGGATCATATCTTTTATTATAATCGTCTCTCAAGTAATGGGAATTTTTTAAAACCATATAAAATTATTACACTACGGTATTGGCACTAATATAGCATGTCCAAATCAATAGCTCTGTTTAGAAAATGTTCCAAGTCAAAGGCAAGAATGCTCCAAATTAGCTTATAAGAAATACAACCCAAAGAAAAAACCATCCACTGGATGCAGCCCAGCTCTGGGAATGGAGGGAATTAGATTATCTTCCTAACTGGCACCAACCCCTACAAAGCATTTGGCAGATTACTTGTGTCAGACTTCATGCACTGTGTTTATGATTAAGTGGATATGCTCTGGTTTCCAAACACAGTAATATATAACGATATTTTAACTTTTATTAAGGGTCATTTCTCGACTGTGCTGAGAACTTTGACCTTTTGGGGAATTTCAAAATGAATCAAGGTGATTCGTTTAAAAAAAAAGATAAACAGTGATGTAAACATGCAGACTTCAGTATCAATCTATTTCCAGAACTATCCAAAGATGTTTAAATACTAAAACTTAATTGACATTTGAAAAGAATCATAGAATCATAAAGTTATCCAGGTTGGAAAAGACCTTGAAAATCATCAAGTCCAACCACAGCCTAACCATAGTACCCTAACAACCCTCTGCTAAATCATATCTCTGAGCATCACATCCAAACGGATCTTAAACGCATCCAGAGACGGTGACTCAACCACATCCCTGGGGAGCCTATTCCAGTGTAATATTGCTGTTAAAGTGGCACAAAGCAACCAAAAGTAATGCAAAAAAAAAGCTTTTTTTTTTTTTTTCCCTCCAAAAATATAAAATAAACTTCAATTTAATATAAACACTACAATCAGGAAGGTAGCGCAAAGTTGCAAAAACCTTCAAGCACTTTATCTTGAAGAACAATTAATTTCTGCTTCAGAACAAAAGTTGAGAGGCAAAACGCACTTTATCTTATGACAGATTATTTTAATTTGCACTTAATGAATCTGACTCTTGTAATACTCATTCTTCCGGAGTCTTACTGGAGGCTGCTTGAGCAGAAAGTTCATTTTTCCTGAAGTCACGCTTCCTCCTGGATGTGAGTAATAATGTGTGAATGTTTATTTATTGAAAAAAAAACACTTTTATTTTTAAAAAACTAAATAAAAGATCTCTTCAAATGACTGAAGCTGCCAAGAAGCAGATATTTGCAAGTAACGTATGTGGTATGTTTCCAAAGCATCTTTTTCTAATATTTAATACTAATCATTCTGAGGTGAAATAAAGTGTTCTTGTACCTTAAGGGCATGGAGAAATAACCCTGGAGTATGAATTATGAATGAGGAAAACTTCTGACTGTCTCAGTAGCTCAGCTTGGTGGGATTTGATGTTCTGACACCATGGGCAGCCCCAGTGGCCTGCCATTATGTGTCTGGTGTTGTACTGGTGACCTCTCGCCACTCTCTGTAATCCTTCCTTTTTGCATCTGGCATGTTGTAATCTTGGTGTGAGAATTTCCAATGCTTTCAGGGAGAGAAGGGAAAAGCAAACGCTAAAGCATAAAAAAGTATACCTCAGAAAGCATCAAACCACATATTAAAATAACAGCATGTGAAAATAGAGGGCAAGGTGTGAGGAACGGTTGAAGTCCCTTGGTTTGCTCAGCCAAGAGCAGAAGGGCAGCACTGAGCTCTGCTCTCAGTGACAGGGCCCAAGGGAACTGCATGGAGCTGTGCCAGGGGAGGGGCAGCTGGGGGTCAGGGAAAGGGTCTGCACCAGAGGGCAGTGGGCACAGCCTCAAGTTCCCTGAGTTCGAGGAGCATTTGAGCACTGCCCTCAAATGCAGTGTTTGGATTTTGGATGGTTCTGTGTGTAGCCAGGGGGTTGAACTCCGTGATTGTTGTGGGTCTTTTCCAACTCAGGATATTCTATGATACTATGATTCTATGAAATATGGGTTGGGAAGTGGAGAAGATAACCTGCTCCTCATCTTGATAGAAAAGTCCTGCTGAGGAAATGTTCATCTAACCCTTAGCATCACAGAATCAGAATCACACAGAATCACAGAATTGTAGGGGTTGGAAGGGACCTCTAGAGATCATCGAGTCCAACCCCCCTGCCAAAGCAGGCTCCCTACACCATGTCACACAGGAAGGCGTCCAGGCGGATCTTAAATATCTCCAGAGAAGGAGACTCCACCACCTCCCTGGGCAGCCTGTTCCAGTGCTCCATCACCCTCACTGTAAAGAAGTTCTTCCTCACATTTGTGCGGAACTTCCTATGCTGTACTTTCATCCTCTAGCAGAACAGGCTATGAGGCTGAAATCAAATCATTCTGAAGCTCTGAAGGACCCTCTGCTATGATCTATGTGTTTATATACAATTGTCTTACACTGAAGGGTCTAACAACTCCTCAACTCCTTGTTTAACAGGAATGTGATGTTACAAAGTGGGAAACCTTGTACTGCTGGGAGTCAGCTCCATGCTGCCATTCCACTTGCTGCCATGGTGAAGTTGATGGCTCCTATATGCACCTGAATGTGTGCACCCACACCAGGCTACTACCTAAAGGTTTGTTAAAATTACAGTCTACCTGCTTTTATATACCTAAATCCAACTGTAGAGGTTTTCATGAGCAGAGTATATTATTCCCCAGTGTCAAAATAAATAAAGGAGTAGGAAACAGGGATGAAACAGAGCTAACGAAGATTTTTCTGCTGAGTGGATGTTTGGATAGTAAACTCCACAGGGATCTGGATGGTGTCCACACTTGTGTATGAGGAAGCTGATCTCACTATCAGCATCCAACAAGAAGGTTTTGCAAACACAATAAATGTTTTTCAAAGAGAGATAAGGTTGCAGCCTGTCCTAAGCCAAAAGGCAGCAATAAGGCTCATTAATTGGTGCAGAATTCATAAGGAAGCACAGAAACACAGTGCTCTTGGAAAGCATCCTCACATTAGAAAACGATTTCATAGAACTCAGTGAAAGACAAAACAATAAACAAATAAACTATGACCCAGACAGTAACTTGCATTCAGCTTATCTGCTGTCTCTGCTGATTCACTAGCAACAAGACATGCTCCCAGTGGAGCAGCCCAAGAAAACGGGCTGAAATGAAGTCAGGTTCTTGTAGTTCTATACTGCTACTTTCAAGACTAGATACTCAGGTTGGTTTCCCCACACCTAATTTCATTTTTCTTCCATACTTAGTGTTAAGTGTATCAGTTTGTACATCCTTTTCATTCTGAGCCAAGGTTATATTCATCTCAAGGTTACATTCAGGTACGGAATCGGTAATTACAGTGAGGGTTATTTTACTGTGCACAAAATTTATCTCAGTCCTAAAAACTGAAGCTTTCTTTTTGAAAGCCCAGCAGGAATAGCACGACAAGATAATGGAAAACTCCTGAGGATGCTCCACTTTCAGACCTAAAATGTGATTTGGAGAACAAAATCTAGGTGAAAAAAGCTTCTTGCATTCTAGGAAGATACATTATTGTGTTATCTATGCATTTAATGAAAATGAAATTCATTTTCTAAAATGGGGTGCAGCAAAATGGCTTTACTACAGATGCCTATTAATATCTGGATGAGACTTCCAGCTCATTTCACAATAGCTACAAACAGCCTCAGTGATATCAATGGCTTTGAGGTTGCCTGGGTTTCAATTAAAAACCTAAAGATGAATGATCCAACGTATCCAATTACTGAGTCCCTACAAATGGGCATTAAATGAATACTCATCTTTGCATTCAGAGAGAAAACAGGAATAAATCTTAGCTAAGCTGGCAGAAATTATTTAGCTGGCAACCACCTGAACTCAGTAATAGATTTACTGATTTAAAGAATATTCTAAAAGTTTAGAAGAATTGCCGTGAGGTCAAATACACACGAAATTCTAATTATATTCCAAATTTGGATTATAATCTTTCTAATGACACGCCTGACTCAAATTTCAAATCCTAAGAGTGCATGAAAGATTTGATGGTCATCCAAAAAAGATATTCATTAAGTTTTAATATAGAATAATTAGAACAGCTTCAGAGGGCAGTTGTGTGGTCCAACATCCCCTTCTCATTCCTGAGCATCTACTGAAAAAGTACACAAGCTTCGCATTCTGTTTTGATACACGTAAATAATTTATGGGTAAACCAAAACTGTTTTAACAAAAGAACCAGTATTTGGTAAATATGAACTGCAAGAACACAGAACCTGCAGAGATTGTTTATGATGTGAGTGCTAGTTAAAATGACTTTAGATTATATGGCACCAAAAAGAGAGTAATCAAAACTAAAAATATAACAAAAACAAAGAGGGAACTGTATGATGATCTATTATTATGTATTTTAAATGACAGGCCTTGAGGTAAATACAGCTTTCTTTAAACACTAAAAGGTTAGTCTAAGTCAGCTTTTTATTCTGCTTCTTTGTTTCTAATTTACGAAAGTCTGTTGCTATTATTGGAGCTACTCCCTTCTTAATGCTCCAGTGATAATGTGCTTTCTATCCTGCAAATAAGCATGCTCACAGAAATGAAACACTGCTGAAGAAACAGAAAAGGGTAAAAAAAGTGGTAAATTAATCACCTAGCATCACAACTGGAATAAAGGACTTAACATTTTCTGGCAAAATACAAATATGCTGAACAAACATTTGTTTTCTCTAAAGAACTGTTAATGCCAAGCAGCAAAAAAAGGGAACTCGCTCCTCATCTTCAGTCACATTTATGCACATTGGCTGCTTATGAACTGCCCTGCCCAGACTAAGTAGAAGTCTGGTCCGCACACCAGAACGCATCAAGTATTTTTTTATTCTGGTAGTATTCAGGAAAGTATATGAAACCCAGAAGAGATGTGGCCCATGTCTTGGTGGCATACTTATACGGAGACAGCAGATAACAAGGAGGCAACACCTGAAGACAAGACACAGGTGATTTCATCGCCTAACAGAACTAAAAATTGGTAGTTTCTTCATGACTAGCTCAGAGGAAGCCTTTGGTGTCAGTACAAGGAGAAAGTTCGGGTCAATTCCAGCTCTGCTTAAGTTGATAGAAAGGTGGAATAATGCTGCCATATGGCTGTTTTCCAAAACTTACTCCTCTGTAACTCCGGAACTCAATGATCATGTAGGGAAGGCTTGATATTCAGATTTCAGCATTTTAGTCTCAGGTTCCTCATGGTCTTCCAGTACAGCCTATGTTTATATTATTTAATATATCTGAAAATATTAAGACATAGCCACCTTATTTTCACAAGTGTTACAATGTGTGGCAGTCCTCTGATTCAAGTGACAGAAGTGCTCAGACTGCCAATGTGCCACTTGAAGCCATTCTTCACTTTTTAAAGCCCCAACTTACTGATAATATAAGCATTACAGATACGAAATTACAGAACAGCTTCTCACAAATAGATCCTAATATGCATAATCAGCTGACATCATGGAATAAATAAACTAACACTTCTAACATACCAACTTCAAACACACCTAAGTTTGTTAACATTGATGGATTTACTCCTTGCTCTACTCCCCTCTATGAGTAGATACAGCTGTATTCCAAAAGGCCTAAGCACAATACAGCAGCAGCAAAAGATCAGTTCTTTGTCCTCTTGCATTTCTGTTTTTTCATTTTTCATGTCAGCACTTCTGGAAAAGCACACAACCAGTGACTGATTCTGCTTGTCAGGAATCATTAATGCCTACAGCCAAAAAACACACACACATGAAGAAAGGTAAAGAGAAAACTGAATAGAAAAAACATCCCGTTATTTCTACCAAAATCACGTAGGCCACATTAAATGTTTGGACATGGTTGTTCACATCCACGTTTTATATATTTAAGGAGGTATGGTGAGACTTTTTTGACATTACCGTATTTCCATAATTTCCACCGAGGTCAGTATAAGCATTGCACACCTTCTTTACCCTTATTTTAAACCTATACCCAAAAGTTTTGGAATTAGAAAACCAACATAGGCTTATGATTTATTTTTTTATTTACTTATTAACAACTAAGAAAGCCACAGATTTTGTGATTATTTCTAGAAAACCTTTGCTGAACAAAGACATGAACAAAACAGTTCAGGCATTACGCATCAAATCAAAACATCCACCTCCATTCAAATACCAGATAAAGTAAGAAATCTTCCCTCAAGAGAAGAGAACAAAAAATGCAGGAATCTTTTGCAGTATGAATAGCCTCTAAATATTAAAATAAAAATTGAAAAGAACCGTATTTTTGCAACACAATTTATTACCGTTACCTCATTATTACTAAGACATTAGCAGAGCTTTTACAAAGCATTCCAGTGGCCTTCCAACCTGCAAAACATGCCAAATTCTTTGACTCAGTTGCCATAAAACTTCTCCAAATTGCTGGAACCAGATCCAAATTTTGTTTTATGAAAGTATAAAAAGGATATGAGTAAAACCGTGGGTTGATTCACTGTGAATGCAACATATGTTAAAGGGTTTCCGGGTGCTGTTACTCATTATGAAAGAATAGCAATCCAGATATGCAGATACATTATAGTGGCTCCACAGATTTAGATTCATCCTATTGTTTTTGGTAGTTTTCCCTTTCATCTAATCATCTGCATCTGGATTTTCCATAAGTAAATCCATGTCTTCCAAAACCAAGTAAACTAAAGCAGTGCCATCAATAAAAGTGTGTACTTTCTCTAGTAATAACAACCACACACTTTCCTCTTCATGAGCAGAGTAAATTAGATTACAGGGAAAACAATCCCCTGGAATACTCCAATATTCAACTATATTACCAAGAAATCTGGAATATTTTTATCCTTTAAGGAAATACTAACGCAACTTACAAATGAATTGATACTCAGGTTGCATGAACACACTGGAAAGCCCCTAAAGTACTCTTCAATTCTTATTCAGAACATTTTTATGAGAGTTTCTGTGAGTTTTACAGTTTAAACAGAAGCTGTTCAGTAAATACCTTCCTTATAATCAACCAAGTGAGCAGTAAATACCACAAAACTCTTAGATATCTGCTACAACATGCCTTTTTCTGCAAGAAGATCTGATTTACTGCCAGATAGGCTAACACAGTTCAGGTGTGGGGTATACCTGCCCACCAGGTATAAGACACCCCACGCCTTTCTAAGTGGGTTTTGAAGGAGCTTCTGGGAGCGCATTTCTACAGATATGCCACGTCCTTTCAGATAAATACAGAAAAGTATGGAAATGCAGAAAAATATGTAACTATTCTTCCATAGCTTAGCCTCCAGCTTTCTGGGATATGGCAGGAAAAGCAGTGCAAATCAATGCTTCACTCAGCTGTAAGCTTATCTGCTTTTACAGACTTGCTTGTAAGTACTGAAAGCAGCACTAAATTCAGGTCAGAGCATTTAAAGTGTTTGGGAAGCACTCAAGACAAGTTCACATCTGGGTAAGTGGTGCAGCAATGCCTGCACTCTGAAGCAGCAACTCAAATGTGTCCATCAGTACTTCTGGAGCCTAAGCAGCCCCAGAACTTCAACTAAATAGGAGGTAACACAATACTTAATATTACCATTTGGCACAGCAACTTTTCTTTTTGTCTAAGCTAAAAGCTGAAATTAAATAGGCAGATACAAAGCAAGTTACAGCTTGTGATGCTCATGTAATGCACAGCTGGGTTTTCTGAACTTCAGGAAGCAGTTCTTTTAATAAGTTCAAGTTTGGGCAGTGCTGAGGGAGCAATGAAGCTGTTTTGTCCTCATTTGTAAGGAAAAACATTTCCATGCTTTTAGTGTCAGTTTTCAAAGAGCATAGCTGGGTTTTCTTGTGAGTGTGGATCTTTTTGTCTTGCTTTTTTTCTTCTTTGGGGTAATTTTTAAACTTTCAAATGAAGACTAAAATGACTCAGTTCACAGAACTACATAGAAGAGAAGCATCCCTAGGAAACATCCAAAGCTCCTTTAAAAATCAAAATTGTGGCCTCTTCTGCCCCATCGCTTACACTTGTGTTTGTTTGTTTGCTTTTTGTCACCACACTGATTTACAGAATTATTTTAGTTTTTGTCTTTCTTATTTCACTCATCCCACAGAACAAACATTTACTGTCAAACATCAGTGTAAAGCAAATGAACTCTGAGTGCTATTGCTGACTACATCCCTTACACGCCATTTCTAGTTTTTAATGCTTGCCACTCATCACGTTGCTTCTAGGCAGAAGCACAAGGAATGCTAGGATTTCACTCAATATTCAGGATTCCTCTCCCTAAGGAGTGGCAGTGTCATATTTCAGGGCTTGCTTTATATTTCCTGTTGTCATGTGTCCGTACATTTAAGACACAATTTAGGCAGAATCTATTTATGTGACTTTTAGAGAAGGAAAAACAGCCTTCATGCACTTCTAGCAAAGAGAAGGATGACAATAGGGAAAAAATGCAAGACTTTGTGAGCAGGGTGTGACTGCTACTCCAAACCACTGTTTTTTGGCCCTAAAACTTTGTAAGAAGTGGAATCATAATCTTAGTCATTTTATCTGTTTTGTGTTTTTGCAGTTAAGTGATTATATTTAATGCAGCTTGAAGCCAGTTCTGTTTATACAAGTGCGTGGGCCTAACATGGAGAACTGAAGTCTGCCAAAAGAAATTGAAACTTAAAAGTTGCTGAAAGTTTTGAAGTTACATCAGAGGGGAGAAAACACAGATACTGATGCTGTATTCTAACAAGATGGTTGGAAGAGCAAAAGGAAGAGAAATCTGGACATTCACTGACTGTTTTCTTAGAAGTGATATTTCCACAACAGTTCAAATAAAACCTTTCTTTTCTACTAAAGCTGCTTCCAAAGCAGCAGCAGTAACAGGAAGCAAACTGAGACAACAGACTCAAGAGGGAGCAAGGGCACCCCAGTACAGCAGAATGAGATGCCCCTAGGCCACAGCCTCTTCAACGTTCATTCATTTGGACTCAGTTACATATTTTCCTCCTAAAATATCAGGCTTTGACTTCCACACCACACTGTCTCCTGCAACAACATCCCTCAGAGGACCTGTTTCATAGGGATAAGCATGACAGATTGATACCAACTAAGTGATCTTGTCAGGGAATGAGAAGTGCCAACCACTAGAAGCTGAAATAAGTGGACACCAGCTCCAGTTTCTGCCCAGTACTGCATTACCATCTTACTCAAGGAGAAACAGAAGCTGTCAGGTCATTGTCAGAGGAGGGCAGACAGGAAAACCAAGCAATCCTCATGAAAAATGTTCTTTACAGTGTTTACTTTTCAAAACATCACTAAGTGTTAGCCTGAGGAAAGACATTACTACAAGACAGAGGAAGAATCAGGGTGGGAGAGGGTTAGGAAAATATGGGAACACACACAACATAAATAGTTCTTGCTCAGTCAAAGGATGTAGCTAAATGAAACATTGAAAGAGTGATCTCGTTCATCATTCTCATCCAAGGTGAGCTCAGCTATACCCATCTCATTGCTGATCGATGTCTGTCTAACCTTTGGCCTCCACTGTAAATCTAGTCCAAACGCTCACTGTTACTGTGTTTCTAACATGTGATATCAATCTCCTTTGCTGTGGTTTAAGCTCAATTTTTCTGGTCCAATCCACAACACACAGGGGGAACACATTCCCTTTCCCTTTGTAGCAGCCTTAACATATTTGAAGATCGTGTCACATCTCTCCTCATTTTTCTCTTAGCTAAACATCTGAAATCCCATTGCTGGTCTCTCACAGGTTGCATTTTCCAGGCCTTTGACTATTCCTGTTGTTAAAATCCATCCACTTTACTCCCTACATATGGCACCCTCCATATTACACATTGCCCCTCCTGAGACCACCTCTGGGTTGTTTGGAGCAGGGACAACATTTCACAACTCTTCCAGATGGCACTCTTAGTAAAATATTTGTGTGGCTTTTCGGCAATAGCATGACACAAGATCTTCTTCACACTTGGCCAAGATGTGACCATCACATCTTACAGAGCATACAGCTGTTTGATTTTTGCTACGAGTAACAAAACAAAACAAAATGAAACCACTGACTTAAACTGTTGAAAAACTCTTAAATTCTGCCTTTGCTCCAGGTTGACAGACTAATTCTCACTAGAGAGTTCGGAGGTCTGCTAACTTCTCTATGTTATAAAAGTCACTTTTATGAGAAGAACAATAATGGAATGATATAGGGTTGTACGGTAAAACAGACGATACAAATTGAGTCTGGACTTTTGTCATGGATCCTTGCTGTGCTTCTGCCTATGGAATGTTTGAGGAGTAATGGGGTCAGTGCAGGGAGGTGGGAAGAACAGTGCATAATCTATTACCTCCTGATAGTGTTTAATCATTTTAATCAGAGGAGCAGCCTGCATCTGTCAGAAGTATTAACTGACAATATATACCCAAAAAAGCCCATTTGACCTTATCTACTCATAATAAATAAGATTATGAAGAGGAAACATTTATTTACTAATATTATAAATTAGTAGGTTGCAAGTAACTGGACACAGCACAAGGCCCAATTGTGGCATGGAGATAATAAGCACAGGCTCCTTTCAGTCTGTCCTGAATTGTTCAGAGGTTCTAGCAGGAGAAGAATGAAGCAGAATATTTACAGGATGGGATACTCTACATGCCATTCAAAATCAGCTCCAATCAAAAGAACAACATGGATCTCTCAGGGCTTGAACATACCTTGGCACAGCTGTCAAGAATACCATTCCCTCTCTTCCCCACACTTGGAAGCAGCACCAGGTCTTATTTCAACAGACGAGCCACTGTGGCTGAAATAGTCACATTAATGCAAATGGTTACCAATTCTGGTCAGAATTTATATGCTGCAGCACTTCAGCAGTGCACCACAAGTAGTTTAGCCATGCACAGGTAGTACTAACGCCAGATCGTCATGAAGGGTATGCCATAGTTCTTAATCAAGTAAAGTTTACCTATAAAGAACCCTACACAAAACTTCAAATAACAGACCTTTTCCTAAGACCCTCTTCTCCTTACCTTCACGATGCAATATCATTTTCACAGAAAATAAGTGTTTCTCATTAATGATTTATATCTGATTATGCAGAGTGCTGTTTAAGTAGGAAGAAATCAATTTCTGGAGGAACCTGTCTGATGCTTGTCAAGGAGAGAGCAGTTATTTAGAATTTAAGTGTAACAGTATCCAAATAATAGTCAGAAAAGTGAGAAAAGGGTAATTACGACATTATCGAGAATTTAAATTCAAAATTTGTGAATCACTCATTTCCAAGAAACATACAGGTGCTTTCAGCTTAACTATTTCTTAGCTGCACTTCTTTCAGTTCTTAGCTCACGCCAGATCTTAAGCATAAAACCAGCTGCCAATGCCTCCTTTATTGCACTGAGAAAACAGAGTAGCTTTCTGAGATACTGAGATGTGCCTCTCAGCACAGTCTGCAAGAGTAGAAGTGTGCAAATATGTTTGTATTTCAAATAAGATGATTATTTCTACTCTCTGTCTTCCCAGCAAGTTGTGGTTTTATAATAGCTTTATGTTAACCTATGGCTGGACTCCTGCTGAGAGGGACTGATCACTCTGGTCCCTCATTTCCAGGACAGAGACCCAGCTTTCCACATGCCTGTGGGAAGAACACTTGAGTTCTCTCTTTTAGGCATAGCCTACATTTAGATTTAAAACTATAGTGAAACCACAGCCTCCAGTACAGTTATCACACAATGGTTAATGTTGGAAGGGACCTCTACAGATGGTTTATTCCTAAATATATGTGCATATGTTTGTACATACGTGACTATCTTCATGTTGTTGGGGGTAGATACACAACTACCAGGATGCGAACGGTGGGAGAAAACATCCCCATTTCATCAGCCAGGCACTCTGGGATATGGCAGGAAGGCTGCAGTTCACCCCAAAGTCCTCAGAGAACCACTTCTCAAGCACTGATCTTATTCCTGTGGGCTTTTATTTGTTTATATGTTGGACTCAGCAGCTGTGTGTAAGCATGGATAAGGATGCTTTTATTATGCAGCAGAGGACTACGGAAGCAAACATACACAAATTCTTGGAGCATACAAGACTTGGAGATAGAAATTTTGGGCTGCATTGACTCTGTTGTAGCAAAACACCAGAAGGCAAAAATTGGTATTGATTAAAAAGACATGCAAAGTTTTTGTGTATGCATCCTTATACATGAATTACACCGAGGCACTGCAAACTGCTGAAATTACTGGAGGCAAGGTCACCAATTGCCTAGATATTATAATTATTTTCAAATGAAAGCAATAGCAGCAAGAAGGCTCACGTTTAGCTTTCTCCTCCCTGGGGCTGTGTATACCAAACACAAGTGTTATCCTGCATCTCTGTGGAATGCATCAGCTGCTCTGATAACAATGCAGCCCTGGGCTTTTAAAGGCTACAAAGCAACCATGCAAAGAACACTTGCATGCAAAGTTAATTCTGAACATCTCTATGAGAATTAAACAGTCTAAGATTTCTTGTTTTACTTGAGGGAGATTGTTTATTTTCCCTTCTAATACTTATCTTCAGGTCAATAGATTAAACATAATAAGAGGTTTTCTTCAATATGTAAAAATAATTAAGCTTTAGGATACCACGTATACCCCTTTCTTTTTTCTGCTTTTATTTTGTGCTTCTCAATTAATAAACTGATGAGGCTGACATTAAATAAGCAAGTGTTAAAATGGGGAAACATTTTCACAAGTTTCATTCAAGGAGACTTACATAATTCCTGATATATTTTAACCTCACACTGTTGTCCTCCAGATTAAATTAAGTACAATACAGTTTCTTCTACATTCTTTTTTTCCTAGAAGTAGAGTTTAGTCATATTGTTCAAATCCTACAGAAACAGTAATAATAATCGACAATAAATACACATTCCTACACTTTAAAATGAATTTAATAAAGCTATTTATTGGAGAAAATTGAGTTCACATGTAATATCCCATGCTTGACTTAGGATTGTTGAATGACATACAGCTTTATTTCAGAACCACACTGGCAATACACTTTACTTCTTCACTATCTTCCCAGGGAAGAAGACTAGTTACAACTTAAAATTAATTCAATAAAGCCTATTCATAGCAGTATTTGTTGATATCCTACTGAGGTGAAATCTATTTACTGCATGGACGAAGTTACAAACCAGTTTCTTCCAAATCAAGGTCAATAGTAAAAGAAGGGCATCTCCAGAAGATGTTCCTTGCACTTAAACTCTTAACCCCTGCCCCTCTCTTTACATTTTGCTGCACCTACGATCTTGATCTCTGAGAAATATCAGCAGTTCTCCAAACAATCAAGGAGCATTGAGTATCCTCAACAGATCACCTCTGACCAACATAGGTAACAACTTGCTACAGTTCCAAAACTGAATACAGTTTCAGGGAAAGAACAGAAACATCCACTAAGGCTTGACCCCCTCATTTAGCTCTGTCTTGTCTTTGTGGTTAATAGATCATGCTAACAAAATCTGTTCAGACTGTCATAAGCCCTTGCAAAAAAGAAACACTCACAAGCTTAAACTAAACAGCAACTATGTGGTGGTCTACACTTGAGTGAATAATGTGATGTATTTAAGAATAGCACTTTAACAAACACATAGCTTTTCCAGCTCCTAACAATATTCAACTTATCTTTTATTTAAAACAGTGCAACAATCATCATGTTTTTAACAACAATGAACAAGATATCGCAGGGGGATAGTCAGCCACAAAAGGCAACATAAGCAAGATGTAGCCAGATAGCAATTACTCGGCCTGAAATAGTGATGAACTACACTCTTTAGAAAAGATGGTTTAAACTATTTTTAAGGCTTTGAACTATTTTTAAGACTTCATCAACAACAGAAAGTCAGACAAGTGCTGATCCTAGTAAACAAATGTCAACAGGAAAAGAAACAGCACAGGGTTACATGCACTGTCTGCCTTATGGGTGAAGGTCACTCCAGTATGAAGAAACTCCACAGGGCACACTCCATCCTTCTGGTATGCAGTGTTATTTGACATTTTGGCACACAAATAGACATATTAACATATCTGAACTTTACTATTAGCTTAAATTAAACCACTCATGTAAAGGATGTTGCTGGACTGGGTCTCACGGTTTATAGGTGCTCATTTCCTACTGGAGTCATTTGTATGCTGCTGCATGTTACAGATTGGATACAGGAACTGTGCTCCACGGAAATTTCCTTGATAAATTATATGGAAATTATTACTTTGCTAAACTGCCTGAGAACAAAATATTATATATGTTATATATATTATATATAATATGAAATATGCAGCGTGTTTATTACTAAATCAAATAAAAACTTGCCCATCCAACAGCCTTGACAGATACAAGCTTAGCGTAATACATCTCATGAATTTCTGTTAGACAAATCCTTATTTCTCCATTATCTGTATCTACACTTATACCTTCTATCCAGATCTGTAGTATGCTAATAAAAAACCCACATGTTTTAATAATAAATTTGAGTCACCAGTTCTCCTTAGATTTTAAAAAACTGGGAATCTTTGATATTACAGGATCTAGGATGCAAGTTTAGCTGATCAGTATGTTACTGGTTAAATCCATATACTTGCTAGAATTCACTGCCCCCTGATGAATGCTTTTTCTAAGGACACAAGCAAATTCTAGCTATATTTTCACAGAATCACTGAATAGCCTGGGTTGAAAAGGACCACAATGATCACCCAGTTTCAACCCCCCTACTATGTACAAGGTAGTCAACCACCAGGTCAGGCTGCCCAGAGCCACATCCAGCCTGTCCTTGAATGCCTCCAGGGATAGGGCATCCACAGCCCATTCCAGTGCATCACCACCCTCTGAGTGAAAAACTTCCTCCTCATACAGTTTCCCTATAGTTATCTTCAAAAGATTACTCCCAAGGCACTACACACACAATGAGATTCTTTGTTTACCTCTTCTGTCTTTGGAATATTTATCTGTGATCTGACAGAACAATTTTTCCCTTTCTTTTTTAAATAAACTCTAAACAGTAGTAATAAAGCTCATTATTTTTGATCCATTTAATCCTGAGAACCTTGGTCACCCCAATACAAGACATTTTAATTAGTGAGGCACTGAGCTTCAATAATTGACTGAGTAATCTAAATAAAAATCTCACAGATGAATGAACGAGCATTCGGTATACAAACGATCTTATATGAGACCATTATGGAAAATCTCTTGTAAAACTGAGAACTAAACTTATACATCCTTTCTCAAAACTGCACAGCTAAGAACTTTCTCTCATAAAAGTCATTTTCTGGGAATCTGTCATCATTTTTGCATTTCAAGTGTCTTTCCAATGATGTTTTCATTTATTCCTATGAGCCTTCAAAGCATTTAAGTAGTTGCTCATAAAAGTCAAGACAAACTTTTTAGTTATAAGTGCCAAACAAACCTAAATTAAGACCATTACAAAAAAGCTACCTATCTGTGCAAATCCAAAAAGCCATCATCTTGTTTTAAATCTCCTGAATACACTCTTTGAGTTTAGAAGAATTACTCACTTCATATGGCTGAAAGTAGAGGGGAAGGCCATTCGAACTTCAGAGATGACATTCCTCTGACTTAATGCCAACACTTACAATGCAGTCATCTGCATCTGAGCTACTTGCCCTAGGCTCACTGCACAGTCAATGGAGAAATTCAGCCTTCCTAAAATAGACATCTGGAACAGAACAGATCTGATTGCATCCTAGAGAAGCAAATCTCTATCCATTGATTGTACAGGAAGTCTACAGGGAACAGACTCAGCTATAGACATGAGTATGTCTCGTGTCCAGCAGAATGGATCCCAATGTTAAGTGCCTATTGACTCACACAGCCATTTAATTTGAAACTCTGACACAATGTTTGCTAAAGAGAAAGTAAAAAATAGCTTTATTGTAATGAGAAAGCTCTTTAAATATGATTAGAAAGTTGTTTAAATACAGCCATATATATTTTTCGCACGCATATTTAAGAGTGTTAATATTACTTATATCTTAATATACCTTCTACCTGTGCTCAATCAGTTTAACAGGGAATATAAATGAGAGAAATATCTAGACTTGTGTTTTCTGAACTACAGAATGCCTGGCCCCACTGGGAGTTCATTTTCTCAAGATGAGATTCACAGTGGATCTCACTGCATGGTCTCTGATTCACTCATCATGCACGTCAGGCTGCAGCTATGGACACCAGACAGAGGCAGGAGTGATGAACAGATGATGAAACTGAACTCCATTCTTCTTTTTTTCAATACAGATTGGTTTAGGGAATGTTTTATCAGTGCACATCATGTACCAATAGTAGAATCCTAACTTAGAAGTTTATCCTCACATAGGAAGTAAATTTCCCAATTGTAATCTTCAAGATTTGAAAATACATTAATTTATGAAAATACATTTTCATTTCACTTCAAATTCCCTGTTATCCCCCTGTCACAGCCTCATCAAGTGTATTTCCCTGCCTTAAACTCATACATCAAAAACATAATAGATTTAGCGCACAAATTAAAGATTTCACCCTGCTGTCTCAAGAGAAGGAAGGAGGGTGGAAAAAGTACTTGGAGCCCATTACTGCCTCCTTACTATCGGGAATAACCAATTCAACTGCCTCTGAAAACTGAAGGACCTGGGTGGACAGCAGGTTGGCCATGAGCCAGCAGTGTGCTCTTGTGGCCAAGAAGGCCAATGATATCCCGGGGTGCATTAAAAAAAGTATGGCCAACAGGGTGAGAGAGATTACCCTCCCCCATACTCTGCCCTGGTGAGGCCACAACTGGAGTGCTCTGTCTAGTTCTGGGCTCCTCAGTTCCCTTGAACTTACAGGAAATTACAGGAGAGAGTCCAGCAGAGGACTGCAGAAATGATGTGGGGCCTGAAGTATCTCCCTTATGAGGAATGGTTGAGAGACCTGGGACTGTTCAGCTTAGAAGAAGACAGATCAAATAAATGTTTATACAAATGTAAACAGTAAGCTCTTTTTGGTGATGCCCAGATCAAGGGGCAACGGGCACAACCTGGAACATAGGAAGATCCATACAAACATGAGAAAGAAATTCTTTACAATGAGGTTAACAGATCACTGGAACAGGCTGCCAAGAGAGGTTGTGGAGCCTCCTTCTTTGGAGACAGTCAAGTCCCACCTGAACACCTTCCCACATAACCTACTATAGGGGAAGCTGCTTTAGCAAGAAGTCGAACTAAATTATCTGTAGAGGTCCCCTACAACTGTGATTCTGTCATATTCTTTTTGAGAAAATGTATGTGCCATTCGTTAAGCCCTGTGGATAAGCAGAAACTTACACTGTACTCAACTTCTTTGCTCTAACTTATCAGTATAAATTCAGCTGCAACAATGCAGCTTCATATCCCACAGTACAGTGAATAACAGTTACACATACCATTGCTGTTCTTCTGTATGCACTACTACTGTTCTATGTCTGGTGTAAGAATGCACTGACACATTTATTTCACAAATAACCCTCTTTGGCACTATTTGAAAATTTGAAATCATTCTTTGATCAACATCCACATTGTTTCATTTTGCCTTTGGCAGCAGATAGGTGCTTCTGATTGCAGCGTATGTCAAGACACATACTGTCCTTGAAGGACAATGGTTCAAGGTAATGTGAAATGAAATCTCCTACATAATTTCTCCTGTTGGCCTTTTGGAAGAATAAAAATAAAAAAAAAAAATCAGACCCAAGCAAATTCCCACTGGCCAGACTCTATTGTGGGACTGAGAAATCAGCATGCTGGATCAACTCTGTCTCATTTCTTACAATGGTGAAATTTCTCATCATTTATCTTCTAAAGCTATTTGTCAGGATCCTGTATCCATAATCTCCTCTCACAGCAGATGCAGGTACTCCATCAAATGCCGAGGAAGGGAAGGCAAGCAATAAAAAAAATTAGAAAATCAAAAAACCAGGGTGACAGACAATTATGTAGAGAATCATGCAAAGTGGTGTAGAGTACCATTCATTTCCAAAATTCATCTTTGGACAATGCTGTTAGATCAAGCTCAACTTACATTGTAGAGTATCCTAAATGAGTACACACTAATAGGTCATGATTTGAAAAGCTGAAAATTGAAAGTGAGTTATGCGTAAAAGTCAATAAATCATTTTAAACTTTTCCTTTCTAAGTTCCAATTTTCAATCTGAAAACCAACTGTAATCTGACCTAGCAAGTATCTCTGTAAAAATCCTACAATAATAATACAGCAAAAAAAATGGAGACACCTTATTTGTCTCTTATCTCATGCAATATGTAGTTCTTCCCTTGAAGGAGTTTGAAAATTGATGAATATATGAGGATGGTAGGATATGAAAAATAACTCTAGGAAGATAAAGAAGCTCAGATAACACAAAATTAGTTTCCTTTACAAATGCTCATATACATTGTACAGTTGTTTACCTAGCTTAATAATGCCAATTCTTAGCCTTCAGATTCAGAACAGATGGGATGTAGATCTCCGATTCTTAAATTAAAGAACACAACATTTTATGCTGATGAAGCTTTTAATCATTGAGGACACACTGTCTTACCAGTGCCAGAATTTTTATTTAGTGACATAATTCTATGATGTGATCAGATAAAAAAAGAAAAAAAAAAAAAAAAAGAAAAAAAAAAAAAAAGGAAAATAATGGTATCCTCAAAAGCACAGACTCCAGTAATCTTTGCTATTAGTAGCAAGCAGACGGGCTGAATGAAAAAGAAGATAATGGGAGCAGACAACAAAAAATCACACTCCAAAGGGCTCCCTGCTGGAGTCCAGTGATTTTCCAGAAGTCTTATTACAGGGTCATAAGTCACTGATGCTCTGCTCATTAGTCAATGACAAAAATTTCACTTTCTGGATTCAGAGCAGAGCTCATTGTAGACATGGAAGCTATTCTTAAGCAAAAGAAAGAATTAACCTGCAGCTAATAACTCTAAATTAAAACCTGAATAAATTACCAGATGCTGTGTTAGGTTTACTACAGTATAAATAATTGCTTAAATTTCCATAAGAAAATGCACTTTAAATGAGAAAACATTAACCACTGAACATTTATTTTTGCAGATGTCTTTTATCATTTTGCTCTTAACAGTCTGAAATGGCATTTTCCCCTTCTGCTTTGGACAACTTCCATTGGGGAATGTAGAGTATCTATTTCCTCATTATTTTCTAGTTTGACAAAAATCTCACTGTGAGGAAATTCTCACTTTAATAAAGAAACAATGACAAAAGGAATTTAACATTTTCTTAGGCTGACCTGAGAAAATATCCAATATTTACAATTTTGGAAAATTATGCCAGTAATAACGATTTCTCCAATCCAAGGAAAAGCCTTCTCGTAACACGTTTTGCCTGATTTCACATATTTATACATACTCTCTCAGTCCCTGTTATCAAACGTGCATGGTTACCCACAATTACTTTGTACCTTTCTGAAACACACAGTCCATTACTGACTCCATGGTGAAGTGCTGAGATATACCCAGAGCCACACTTTGTCCCACCACCCGTGTAGCCGGTAAGAGCCTCCATGAATTGTATGCATATTTCTCTGGCTTTGCCGTACTGGGTGCAGCAGAACAGAACAGGGGAAGGATTACTTTGGCAGACTGTTCTGGAGAAAGGAACAGATCTGGGATAGTAATGCAGGGCTGCAGTTGATCCTAGTGAATGCAATAAAAAAATAAACAACACATGTATGTATGTGCACAGAGCTCCAGCACATCTCACATCCATGAGATAACTCACATGGCTCTTCACAACTGGCTTGATAGAAGAGTGCAGTCTTCTACAGCATTATGTGCCACTGGTCACATAGAAGAGTAAATGAGATGTTTGCTCCTTCTTGACAGAAGGGCAAGGTGAGCCAACCTCTATCAACCGTAGCTCAAAAGCGGTGCAGTGGTGTGGGTATAACATCTAGATTTAAGAAGTAAATAAATGCTTCCCTATCCCAGCTTTTAGAAATGTTCCTAAACTCATTCAAGTTGCAGGAGTTAAGATTAAAATGCAAAAGAGAGGTGACTATAGCAGAAGAAATGCTGTAGGATATCTATGTGCTTCTTATACTCCTATGCACTCTATTAAAATGCAGTTGGATCAGGGTTTTGTACCAAAATCTCAGGACTGTTGAGTCACTAGTGGGGCTGATGAGAGACAAGCAGTATACCAAAATACTCACAAACATTTGTTTCCAGCTTTCAAGAAGTAAACACTCACTCCCATCTCTCCCTTCCTTCCTCTGTACCCTGCCAGTTCACATTCCTTGTCCCATCTCATACAGTTGCCAATGCTTTATGATCTACTAACACATAAAGAGCTGCTGTAGGTACAAAGTGCTCTGTAAGTCACTGATGACAACTCACAAGAAAGGCACATAATTCTTTGGCTATATATATGGCTCAAGCTGTACCTCAGGGGCAAGTGCTCATTCCTGTACTGCTGTCTGTGGGCAGCTTTGGTCCTAAGCCCAGCCTGGCCACCAAACCACCCAGGTGAGGTCTCCTGGTCCATAACAGCTTCATGGTCACACCCAGTGAAGCTGTGTGCCTTGATTTCATCTATGTGTGTTTTCAGATGTTTACAATTAGATCTTGCTCTGGGTTGTCCAGAAATTGACTCATAGAGAGGAGTGCTTAGCCCACAGGAGGAAGTGGCCCTTCCCTACAATGATGTAGGGGGAGAGGGCCAAACTATCATAAATACTGCTCTCCAAGTCAGCTCCCTGAAGGGAAAGAAGAACTTAACTAGTGTGAATGCAAAGACGGAGACTACTTAAAGTGCACTCAAACCACAGTAAGGTCTGATCCCTATTTGGCAGGGTATTTTTCCTTTGTTTGGCTGTTTTTCCTTCAAGCTGGCAGAATGACAGCCTCAGAACAGCTGTTTTTTTATAAGGGATGGTATGTAAGGAAACCTATCCCAAATGACACCAAGTCTCAAAGACTGATTTTACCCTTTGCTCTCATGGAGTACAATAAACTTTGGAGCAATCTGAGTTTCCACTCAGATCTCAGAGCCCTCAGATATGCTGACCAAGAACCAGAAAGTGCAAGTACAGCAGAGCTAGTCCCACAGTACTTAAAATGGCATCACTATGACACAAAAAAAGAAGGGCTGAAGACCCCTCAAACCTCTAAAAATCCCTAACAAGGACACCCTTACAAGACAGCTTCTGCTTTCCTTGCAGTATAACCAATATTTAAGCCGTTTTGGGGAAGATAGTGCATGGGCCTTACAAACCTATCTGCATTCATCCTCAAGCTGCACAAAGAGTAACTGTTTAGAAGGAAATCTTCAGCATAGCTAATCTTTACATTCAAATTCCTTTCAAAAGTTGCACAGTAGAGTATACGCAAGAAGAAAGAAAAATGAGAGAACTGGGGAGGTGACATCTCCCAACAAGTCATTCCACATATGCAAAATCTAGCCTCAGCACTTTGTAAACAATAATAAAGGAGAACGTCCAAAGGGACATGAAGGAAATTGCTGCACTGGGTGGCTGTGAGGCTCAGTCAGAGCAGATACATGGTAACAGCAGTTACTGAAAGACAAATGTGAACCTGTGTCAGGTTAACATTCAGTTTTGCATCCTTGGCCTGCTGAATAAGGCCTGATCGAGAATCAGCTCAGGGAGAGGGCTGGAGGTCAGTGGGACAGCCTATTCTGGGGCAAAAAGGTTGATGCTAGGCTGCCATGTACCCACCCAGCTGGTTTGTGTTGGCTGGAGCTCCCTTGCTGCAGAGCAGTGTAAACACAAGCACAGCCCAACATACTCATCTCACCAACATCAAAGATGATTCACTGACTTAAAGCTAAGCATTTGCATAAATTCTTCTCCAGTGAAAGACACAGGACACCATGAAGCTGCAAAAAGTGAACCAAACACAACAGAAAGTCCCAGAGAAGATGAAAAGTTCAGAAGCCACAAGAACAGACAAACTTTCCCAGAGAAGGAACAGCTCTTCCTTTCCCCAGAGGACATTTGTTTTGTTTAACTGAGAGTTTTGCTGTGTGATTTCAGTTGTTTGCGTATCTGGGGGCCTGTTTTGATTAATTTCTAAAGTGGGAGACTTAGATTTTTGTTTTGTTTTAAGGTCTCCAATTGGGATTTTCCTTTCAAATGAGACCTTTCTTGTTTAATAGTTCCTCTTATTCCAACAGAACTAACTAACCTTGGAAATACAACTGTTTTTGTAACCAGGTGGGGTCCCACCCAACTGCACTCAGCATTATTCACACCAGCCGCCATCCAGAATTTTCCCCAAGACACTTTAGGGTGGATTTCATTCCTGTTTAGCTCAAAACAAAATGTCATGGCCTGACCTAGCCTCTACCTCCTTCCAGTTCTCTTGGCTCTTCCTGAAGGACCCACCATGCACCTTTCAGCCCCTGTCCATGGGGATTTGCAGCTTTTCATGGTCCTAATTGCAAGCACATGGCGCAGGTAGAGGGATCAGGGCAAGGAGAAGAGATCCACTACAGATATTCACAGAAGCTCCTCACCCCCATTGTTTTTTACCACAAAAGATCTTTTCATTTTTCAAAGGTCATTCTTTGACAGTGTATTTCAAGAAGAGCTGAAAAAATTGTTTATTCTAAACATTTAAAGGTGAGGTTATTTGTTTAATATTTAAAGGTATTTTTTCTTCTTTTTTCTTTACAGCCAGCAACAATGCCCAGTAAGTATTTAACTCTATTCCCCAATACAGACTTTGCTTATAAAAATAAATTCGACTTTCTATCAGTGTAATTTTTTTGGTCTGATCTATACTAAGCCCAGTGGCAGAGCAACATCACAGAGGCCCCTCTGCAGCTCAGTTTCCCCGGTGCCTAGATCTGCTTCACATTTTCTGAGTGCTTTCTTTGCACCTGCTGTTACAGATTTCTCATGGCATTTCAAGCTTCCTTGCCCAAACCTGGTAAAAAGGGAACTTCTGCCAAGGACTGGCTGGTTAAAATGCAAAATAAATAATACAAATATCCCACATTACCAGTTTGCAGTTCAGAGCCGCAACCTGTCAGCTGGTAGTGAAACAACACTAAATATTTATTAATAATTAGCCATTTCCCTCAGATACTTATGATAATGTCAGCTTTAATTCATATCACCTATACGTGCTCTCTTAAAATCCACATGCATCCATTTGTATACACACAAACATAGGCTCACAAAGTAAGTTAGGGCTGCACACCAGCACTGCTGCCTTTCCCATTGCTCCTGACCTCCAATTTAACTGGCAGCAAAGCATGAAGTGACAGACTGCCACTTTTGGCCACAGTAACCCAATGCAGCACTATAGGCTTGGGGCTGAATGGCTGGATGACTGTGAAGAGGAAAGGGACCTGGGGGTGTTGGTTGATGCTGGGCTGAACATGAGCCGGCAGTGAGCCCAGGTGGCCAAGAAGGCCAATGGCATCCTGGCCTGTATAAGAAATAGTGTGGCCAGGAGGTGCAGAGAGGTGATCATCCCTCTGTGCTCAGTTCTGGTGAGGTCGCACCTCGAGTACTGTGTTCAGTTTTGGGCTCCTCACTACAAGAAAGACATTGAGGCCCTGGAATGTGTCCAGAGAAGGGCAACAAAACTTGTGAGGGGTCTGGAGCACAAGTCTTATGATGAGAGGTTCAGGGAGCTGGGATTGTTTAGCCTGGAAAAGAGGAGGCTCAGGGGAGACCTCATTGCACTCCACAACTTCCTGAAGGGAGGCTGTGATGAGGAGGGGTTTGGCCTCTTCTCCCAAGCAATAAACAGGACCCGAGGAAATGGCCACAAGTTGTATCAGATGAGGTTTAGACTGGACATACGAAAGAACTCTTTTTCTCTCAGAGTGGTCAGGCACTGGAATGGCTGCCTAGGGAGGTGGTGGAGTTGCCATCCCTGGCAGTGTTCAAGAGATGTCTGGATAGGGAGCTAGGATATATGGTTTAGTGGTATTTCTGTAGGTATGCTAAAGGGAGGATGGTTGGACTAGATGATCTTGTAGGTCCTTTCCAACATTGTGAATCTATGATTCCATGTGCTGTGTGAGCCCTCAGAAAGAAGGCAAGAAAGCTGCACTTCCAGATCTAGCATGAGAAAGACAGCAAAGGAATTTGGAAAAGGCATAGATTTGTTGTAGCGGTGAAAAAAAAAAAATAAATCTATGAACGCAAATTGTTTTGAACTCCAGTAGAACTCTAAAAGCATATCAAGGCTGGTAGGGGACAATAACAACCCAAAAAAACAAATGAACTCAAAGCAAACATACAAAGCACTTACATGGTATGAATAATGCTTTACGTGCTTAAAAGTGGGATGCGATCATCAGCTGAGCTCATCAGCTGGGCTTGCTCATTGCGAACTTGCCTCCAAACACAAGCCTAGAAAAGCCTGTGAAGGTGCACGTGTTCTCACAAAGCCCCAGAACTGCTCTATCTGACAGAACTGCCTCATTTCCCTCAAAGATTCAGACAAGTGTGAAAATCCTTTCTCTAATAGAATCACCAAGGTTGGAAAAACCACTAATATCCTCAAGTCCAACAACCATCAAGCCATGCCTATGACCACCTACTAGCCCACGTCCCTCTGTGCCACATTCACTCATTCCTTGAAAACCTCCAGGGACAGTGACTCCACAACCTGCATGAACAGCCTGTGAGAAAGAACCTCACCGTTCTTTCTAAGAAATTTGTCTTAATATCCAACCTTTCCTAACACCTATGTGCACAAACTACCTAAAAAAAATTAATTGTATTAATTCCTTGGTAAAATTATCACCCATGACTAATCAGAGAGCACTCACTGCAGGTGAGGATGCATTGTTTTCTAAGTGGTATGCTAGGGATGCTGAGGCATGGTGCAACTGCCAATCCTATTTTATTAATCAGACCAAAGACTCATAGTAAAAACTGAAATCTGTCTCCAGTGCTGGCATACATGGGAAAAGCTCACTCGTGTTTGTTTTATTTCAAGCAAAACCAACAGTGGTTCCCTTTGTTTGTTTGTTCCCACCCCCTCCCCAAACCAGACAGCATGTGGCTTACGAGCCCCTCTGACAGACGCAATAAAGCCCCTGCCAGACCTGATTGATGGCTACGCTCAGAGCTGCAGTGAAGGTCACACTTGTGTTCTCTATTTGCAGCTGCTCCTGGGAAGAAACACTGAAGCAAAATAAAATCTGGACCTGTTAATTGCTAATAATGTGGGAATTCCTTCCTTCCCTTCCCTTATCTTCTGCTCCACATTTGGACAGCAGCAATGCCATAAGCACATGCAACCAATGAGGGAGCAGGTAAGTTTGAAAAAGATAGTTGAAAAAGATGTTTGAAAAACATGCTTGAATGGAGAAAAAAGATCCGCCCACAGCAACCAAATATTGAGTCTTCATACACTGGAGGGCAGTTCATAACAGTAGCTGAACAGGAAAGAAGCATATTAAAGAGCTTCTGCTATTCGCTTCCCTGCATAACTGAGATAACAGTACACATTCTCTGTGTAAGAGTGCTGTCCCCGATAACGTGAATCCAAGAAGTAAGCCAATTTCCCAAAGTCTCTTTATTTGAGATGAAGGAAGCAAACACTCTCACTGAAAGTGGCTACCAGCATAGACTGAATTCAGCGAGACAGAGCATCAGGCAATGATGTAGAAGGACACCAAGATCTTGTTTTCCATAAGTGTTTGGAAGTGGTTAGGAAAGTGATAAGAGACTTTGGGGATTTCACAAACATGATACGATGACAGTCCTCTAATGAATAATATATATTCAGTCCAACTCGAGGCAATTACCTCACATACACAGCGCTGTGCTTTGTGGGGGTAAAAACATGTTATCTTTGAGACATCAGCTGGATTGCAGATTAAATCTGAAATCACTCAAGCACACTTTTCTGGCACTTATTAATGGAAAGATAGATATTTAGTCAGCATTTTGTCAAGATTTTGGCACAATAAAGGCATAACCAACAACTGTCCTCCAAAGAAACAGCTATTAGCAGTCAACTCAAAAATACGTGATGGCAGAGAGATGTGCTCAGTGTACTCTCCCAGGGATGCTCTAAGAGAGATAAGATCACTGTTAGCTCACTGTGGCGGTGTTGTGTTAAGGATACTCAGGAGCTCAAAGAGACACATATCACTACAAGTTGTATGTCATCAGCAAATGTAAAGAGAGCTGAATAGTGTAACTAGAAGGGATGAATGATTTTTTCAAGAGTTGACACAGAGAGCTTCAGTCTGAGTAAAACCACAATAATACAGAGTTAACTGTATCTGAGCTTGGATGCAAAGTCCTTGCACGCCACATGCAAGACAGAGATCTCTTGCAAATGAATACAGAGCACATCCATTCTTCCTTCTCGCCTCATCCACACCACACAAAGAGCCCAGCCTTGAACAAAGCACTTAACCAAGCAGGGCCCCCATTAACAGGGCTCTCACTGACAGACCTATCAGATATGAAACTTTTGAAAATGGGCGGAAATTAAATTGGCTGACTCCAGATTGCACAAAGCAGCCTGGAAACACCGGCTCTTTGTCCCAAGGCAATGTCTCGGGGAAGTCTGCAGTGAGCAGCTGGGCAAGACAATCCCCGCTCTGACCTTACCGCAGGTTCCTTTTGCACCATTGAAAGGAACACCACAATTAGTCACACGTGTATGAAATTACGACCCCAGAGACCTTTCCAATCCTTGTATCTACAGATCCACCTGCGAGACAGAAACAAAGTGCAACACTTGGAATTTAGCTAGCATATTTCCTGGGAAACACCGAGCAGTTCTGTGCTTCACTGAAGGCAGGGGATGTCTGCTCATTGTTCTATGAGCAGCCTTGTCACTGTGATCACAGTGTGTTCAGACACACAAAGAAAACTGAGAATGCTTTTTTTTTCTTTCAGAATCCATATCAAATTCTTCTGAGCCTCATCTGGTGCCCCACAGCCCCAAAAAGGCAGCACTGCTCTCTCCCCATCTCTAACACAGAATTCGGTGCTGTTCCAGCCCAGTACCAAAAGGAAAAAGGAATTGTTCAAAAGTAATGGAGTAGCTCTTCCCGTAGAGACCACCAGGAGGCATGAGGGTGACTGAAGGGCACCGAGTGCCCATATAGGAGCATGTTGATGGATGGGTCCATCTGGCTGCCAAGCTGCTTCCTTGCACCCCTATCCCTTCCTGGGCAATCAGAGAAGCCCTCCATAAAAGCGCCATTTCCCTATAGGAAATGGGTAGCCCTGTAACACTCATAGCAAGGAGTGACAGCACCTGTAAGGGCGATACCACACTTGGGGTAAACACCTCCGAGAACCAAACTGAGCTGCACTGTGACAGTTCAGCCTCCGGGACAAAACAAAGAACTGCACAAAGAACAAAAGAATTGCAAGGCGAGAAAGGTCGGGATTGCTGTACAACATTTAATCAGATCTTGCTTGCTTTGAGACCTATTATAGACAGACCTCCGCTGAAAAGGTCAATCCTTGCACAGGTTTGACACATAAACAGGCACAAACACAGCAAGTGTTAGTTGCATCAAACTACTGGTGTAGCATCGATAGGGGAGATCAGTTTAACATCAGTTCCTGACATCTGCCCTGCCTAGGCTCTGGGACACGGGCACTCATTCATCTGCTCCGTGTTTCTGGGCACGTGGATGCCGTGCTTTTGGAGGATGCCCATCTGAATCCATTCAGTTCCTCCAGAGCTTGTCATATGTAAAGCAACATCTGTTTAGCTGTTTACCCAGCTCTCTTTTGCCACTGCTTGTTTTCCTACAGTCTATCTTTTCTAAGTTTCCTGTATTCCCACCACACTGATCCACACCGAGAACTGACCAAGTTAAAATTGAGTTTCCAAAAAAAAAAAACCTCTCAGTGGAAGAAATCAAAATACGTCGCTGTGAACTGAGCAGCCTTCTACCAATCACACACCGCTTTTTAGTTTTAACCTTTCAGTTAAACAGGAAATAAAAAGGAGGGGGTCAGATGGAGAAGCCAATGGGATAAATCTGGAAGGATGGTTCTTTTTGCCTTTGCCCTTACTGAATCCAGGACTGTAACATGATGCAATCTCTCTGCTATGATGAAACAAGTTCAAATGGTAAAGCCTAGAGAGAGACCACCTCTTCCCTCCCTAAAAGGCAGAAAAGCACGAAACTCTCAGCTGTACAAAGCGGCAGCTCTCCCGGCAGCCAGGCTGCTGCCTCCCCCCGGGAAGGGATGCCGCTTTCGGCACCGCAGACGCCGTGTTTCCCTCCAGGGGATCTCCGCCGGGTTTTCGGTCTCCCGAAGCCCAGCGAGGACGGCACAGAGCGGCGAGGCGGGGCCCGGCGAGAAGCCGCCGCCGGATGCTAGGGCTCGCTCACAGTATTTTCCACGTGCACCTCCCGGCCAAGAAACCGACCGAGACTTTGTGTCGTTTGTCCTCCCCTGGGCTGGAATGCTTTCCAGCAAGCAGAACCTCGACAGAAAAAAATCCCTTGTCTCACCTTAACCCTTTCCCTCCCTCACCGCCCGCCGAGCTCGGCGGAGAGATGCTAACCCGGAACGAGACGAGACGGGACAGAACGGGCGCAGCCCTCCTACCTGCGGGGCCGTCCTGCCGCGACCGCGGGCACAAAGCAAACTCGGAGCTGCGCACAGCCGCGCAGCTCAGCCAGCAGCGCGCAGGCAGCGCCGCGCAAGGAGCAGGGGGCGGACCGGGGCGGAGCCGGGCCGGGCCGGGGCGGAGCCTACGGGACAAAGCGGCCCCGGGCGCGGGGCGGGGTGGTGGCTCCAGGGCAGGTGATGGAAACGCTGTCCCTGGAGGTTTTAAGTGTGTAGATGTGGTACTTATGGCCATGGTTTGATGGACAGTATTGGTGATAGGCAGATGATTGGACTAGATGATCTTAGAGGCCTTTTCCAATCTTAATGATTCTATGATTCTAAGCTTAGCTTGACATAAGCCAGATGTAAATCATAGGCATTATATTGATTAAAGTTTATATTTCAGGTTTCCTTGGGGAGCTGAAAGCAGGCTTCAGCATTTAGTAGTGTTGCAGGCAGGTCCAGTGCAACTCTTGCACAAGGTGGATAATTGCATTCCAGCTTCGACAAGTTCATATTTTTATCATCTTCTCTTTCCATAAAGAAACCGGAAACATAAGGCCACAGAGGGATGCTGAAAAAGAAAAAGCTTTAATTTTTTCATCTTCAATCCCACTAGGCGTAACAACATGTTTTACTTTGCCTTGCTGTAACAGTTGGATATACAAATGTTCTTTTGTAATGAGCGTTGTGGAACATGCTATGCGCAAGTACATCCTTCTGTTTGAGCTTGTAGCTTATGTTGTACATCTCAGAGTGCACAGCTCCTTAAGAGGTTTTAAATTTGGTGAATAAATTTCTAAGTGATCCTGCCAAATTTTCTGTGGTCTTCTTTCCTATCATCCTCATTCACTGCAATAGGGTGATATCCCAAGTAGTAGTCTAAATCAGGAAAAATTCTATTCATTCTGTATTTATGTTGCAGTATCAGCATGAGCTCTGTAGCCTAAAACTGGAGTGCTAAATTCACAATTCAGTCTAGTCCAGAAAACATACTGAGACCAAATCTCACCTCTGTCTGTTTTCTTTCTTGCCTTTGGGTATGGGCAGGGAATGACTGGGTGAGCTCTTCCAGCAGCAGCATGCTGCTATCTGCTTGTTTTCATTATGCTTTTTTCATTACACTACGAGCTGGCAGGAAGGGCTTTGGAGCACACAGAAGCAGTCATTTTTCTGGCAATATTAAAGGGCTTAGTTGGCCTTGAAAAATTAAACCATAACACCTCTTCTTCACAGTTCAACTGCTTTCAGCTATTGTTGAGCTACTTGATTGGTATCGGGACGTGTAAAACATGATAGCTAGTAGCAGCAGCCCAAAAGATTTTGATGGAAAATTCAGAGTAGCTCTTGGCTGCTCTGGCACATACAGTGTAATCCGTGCACAGTGCCACTGATTCATATGTTTGCAGCAAGCACTTCTAGGATGTGCTGGCATTTCTGCTTCTGGATTGATGTGTTTTAGTGCTTACATTACATTAAGTAATATTTCCATGCATAGCCTGTGCATAAGTCGTGTGACCCCTCTGCAGACTTAAAAGCTCTATTACAACATAGCTGAGAATTAATATCAAGGAAGATAGGAAAAGAAGCATGTTATGCCCCATACTGATGAGATAGTGATGTGCTGGTTCTCACGCTGCTGGTGAAACTTGTGAGTACTTCTAGTCTTCTGGGATTTACTCCACAGGGACAAAAGAAGAGAATGTGTGCCACAGAGATGAGCACCAGGCAGCAAAATGATTCCTTCCAGAGGAGAACTCCCCTTAAAGTTGAAGGGCTCCAAATAACTTTGTCTTATTTGCATTCTCACTTTCCACAATAAAGCATTTTAAAGTGACACTTTTTCCCCAAATCTGAGTCTGTCTATGTCATTCTGTGAGCTGCTAAATAGACCTTAGAGATTCACTGAATTTCTTACCTATGAGTCATTAATGACACTATTTAAACACAAGATCTATTTTATGCAATTAAAAGGAACAGCGTATAACTCACATTGAACACAACATGATTGAAATAAATCAATTGATTACTGCGGAGTTTCTTGCATGGAAACTGAGTTACTCTATAAATAGGAAACCTGTGGTTCACAGTAACTGTACGTCATACATTGCACCCAATAAACTTCTTAAACTAATCATCTTCTACCACAAAGTTCTACAGGGTAAATGTGTGCAAATCTCCCAGTTCGAAACAGACATCCCTCGTGTCTGAAAAAGTGGTTTCAAAACCAACAAGTTACAGGTCATGACAGACATCCATGTAATGTTCCAAATGCTGTCTTTGTTCTCAGTAATTCACCCTAATTTTCTGCTCTATCAAGGGTTACTTTGTTACTGTAGAAACAGACACTGCCGTCTTATACATTACTTAATGAAGCCTAGTCACAGGCATATTCTTGTAATCTTCTTAACATGGGTTATCACAAAGAATATAATCATAACGAATAACAAATAAACAATAATACCAGTGAGAAAAAAAGAAAGAAGGAAGGAAATAATTAGAATACTCCAGTCAGTAAAATATCTAAGTATAGCTGTTTACAAGATCAGAACTTCAGCTGTCCCCAGACTGCTGAAGGAAGAAAGTTGTCACAATGAAAGACCTTATTTATTATCTTTAGGAGAGTTATTAGGCATGTTTGAAGATTTTTTTCCTCTCAGATAATCAACATTGGATGAAATAGGAGAAGCACAGGCATGATAAAAGAAATCCCCTACCACTTGTAGAGATTTATGTCTTGTAGGAAACTCCAAGCAGTTTGGCTTTGGCTCACTTAAATAATGTAAAAAGCCAGGAAAACAGCATTTTAAGCATTTAGAAGCATGGGTCAGTTTTTAAAGATATACAGTTCCCCCTCAAATATGCCTTGGACTGAGTCCATATCAGACAACTTAGTAGTATAAGAGGCCTCAAAACCTCAGCGATGTCCTGGTGAAATAAACCATTCCATAGACGCTATTGAACGATGAAGGTGATGACTGGCACTCCCCAAAAGTCTGCTCAGTATTTTCAGTAAGTTTGTTTGATAGCCTCAAGAAGAGTATGGTTTTGTCAGTACCTTAAATCAGAGCTGTAAGAAACATCCTGTATCTTGGGTACCAGAAAGGTAGTCAACACAGCCAATCATCTGCTTCATTTCTTTTTCTTCCCCAGATAGACTTACGAAGCCTACAACTACAATGGCCCTTCACGCAATGGCCCCCCTGCCCCACGCAGCACACTGAAAAGATACGGCTTTTTAGAACAAAATTCATCCTCTGTCACCATGAAACTGTGATTTTCTCTTTCTAGAGTCTCATATACTCTCTCATATACTCTTTCTAGAATCTGCATGTGTACCTAGAAGTGGTTACTCCCCATTAAAAATAAGCCCCCTGTTGATTCCAGCTTTTAAAAAAGCTCTGTATAACCTGACCTTTGCAGTCCTGTGCACATCAGACTTTCACTGATTTTGGTGGGCTTAGCATTTAACACTTGACATTTTTAAAATGCTACACTAAATCCTTTCATTCTTTGCCCATTAAACTCCTAGTGTCACTGAACAGTAGCTTCAAATCTCTGCAGTACAAACATAGGTTATCAGTGTTTTGTTTGTTTGTTTAACCCTACTCTCATTATTTTTATGTTTTATATTAGAGCTGAACACAGTAGGGCAAGTTTTCTTGTAATCTTTGCGTTCTTGTTTCTGCTGTCTTTGAACTCAAGAAGAATGGTGTTGAAAATGGAAGCTCAGCCCTTCCCTGCCTCTTCTCCTGTCCCCTGCACTGTTGAACAACACATTCCCCTCTTCACCTTTATCATCAAGATCAGGGAACAGACAGTTCTTACACTTACAATCTGTCAAAATCATGCCTGGGCAATCCTGTTGAAGTTCCCAACAATTCAACTAAACCCACTGTGTTTTACCACACTGGCTCTTCACACTCTCATGTAAGCAATGGAAAAGTTATTTGCTCCTGAGCTGACTGGCTGCAATGTCTTTTGTTTATTTGTTTGTTTGTTTGTTAACATCAGTAGTTTTCTTATTCCTTCAATAAATCCTGGCCAGGTTTTCTTTTACTGATCCTTGCAGAAGTAACAAAGCCATACGTTATAAAGCTTTTATGCTATAAAAACTTGCTCAAATTCTTCAATTTAAGGTAATGAATTTCTGAAAGTTTCTGAAAGAAAAAAAGACCTTCTTTCTGTCTGTAAACAAGCTACTCAAATGTTTGCCTTCTGTACAATGTTTGGAAATCAAGATGCAATGTTGCAGAGTTGGCATCTTTGTAAGGTTTGTGTTACAAGTAGTAGTTCTCTTCATTTCTTAGACTCGTAGAATCATTAAGGTTGGAAAGACCACTAAGATCATCTAGCCCAGCCCATAATCACCATGCCTAGAAAACTATGGCAAATTACTACTTCTAATGCATTTTCTTACAGTAGATATTTTTTTCTTTAGCTTTTTAAGCAAACAAGAAGGGATATGAGAAAATTATCATAAATGCTTCTAATTCCAGAATAGGTATTGCCAGACTGATGATTGTTAGAGTAGGAATACTAATTTGAATTGTCCCGTGAGCATAGGAGTTCTGAATTGTTTATATGGGAGCCCATTTCAGAGGTTCAAACACAAAGTAAATGTGAGAGTATGTAGTCATTTACCTATATTTATATAGAACATATCCAGAAACACAAATTATGGAGGTATCTGGCTTGAAATTCAGCTCCTCACAGTCCTGCTAATGACCATGGGTTCTTTTGCAGAACCCTTTCATTTCAGCTCCTACTCAGGAAAAAATCTCTTTCAGCTTCTACTGCATATTTATATTCTCTTTTGTGCCATCGAGGATGAAATAAAATATTTTCAGTAGCCTCAGATTGTTGTTATTTTTATTGCACTCTACAAGTAACTAGTTATTACACTGAAGAATTGATTGTGAAAGAATTAAATTTGAAGCATTTGATGTTGTTTGTGTCTCATGTTGTGCCTCACGCAGTGCTGCAGGCACTGCCATCTATTGAAACCTACCTGGGAGGTGAACAATTCCTATTATTATTCTGGCAAAACAGGGCTGCCCAAATTGTCCATGCCCCTGAGAGACTTTCTTTTAAGCCACAACTAGCAAAATTATCAACTGACAAGAAGACCATTAACCCAGTTCCCCAACTAAATTATCTCAGGCCAGACAACTGTAAGGAAACTCAGAAAGAGCATTAGCTTGATTGATTTACTATCTATCCTGTTATCTATTTAATTATCAGTTAATAAAGAAACATGAGAATAGTTGTAGAAAAAAATAAACTCTTGGAGTTCAGAAGCATATCCACTTAGGTAAATAGGTTTGCAATAATGTGGTTAGTTCAAACGGAGTTTCAGAATAATGCAAGTTTGTAGTAAAGAGACAAAGCCATTCTTATCATTCTTGTTCCCTTGTTAAAAACAAACAAATAAATAAATAATAGAATATTCAACATACCACGTTGAATGTAAAACACTGTAATCCCTTTACTCTGTGTCAGCCCACTTCCTGCTTCAAGGTACAGAGAGAGGAGCTTGCAGAATAATAAGCAGTGACACAGGACTATTTTCATCTCAAAGAGGTGGGAAATATTATACTTCTTAGCAGAGAGATGAGTTAGAAGATGCAATCAAGGCATTCATCAGAGCAAGTGGGGAAGACAGATCAACCACAAATCATTCTGGACACAAATTTGACAAGATTCAGGAAAAGAAATCAAGGATATCCAGATTTCTTCTAACAAATGTTAAATATATCATAGATGAGACAGAAAAATCTCATTGTTAAAGTTTTGATTCACTATAGGTGTCACTTAGATGACGCCTACATGGGACAGGGGCTCTCATCTGTCTGTTGTTAGTTTCTCTAAGCCTTTATCAGAGACATGATGAATGCGAGGAGAAAACAACCAGCTGCAATAATCTGACAAACAAACTTCAGCTTGCTGTGTGTGCTTACAACTTTACTATCAGAGAAGTAAATTATTGAGACCTACCATTTCTCATGCATGCGTTGTTCCTGAGTAGCACCTTTTCCATCACAGCTTTCTTGGAGCAGAAAGAGTGAGAAGGGTTTGGCTATATCTCACAGGTATACTGAATATGAAAAAAATGCAAGTGTCCAGTATGATCTGACATGTGCAAGAGTAAGAAGCTTAGAAGAGCATGAATCTGTTTCTCACATACAAGGACAGTGACACTCTGGAGCCCATGTGCCACACAGATGGCAGTGCCTGAGATCTCCTCTAGCTCATCTGCAAATAGTAGATCAGCATTTTCCTGCAGATCTGTGAGAGGCTAATAAAACTAATAGTCTTACTTGATCACACTTGGGGGAATCTGAATAGATGGTTCCTCACCAAAATGAGGAATAGAATGCATGGTACTTCTTTTGTTCTGAGCTACATCCTTTGGTTCCTGTAAAACTAACCTTGTCTTAGGGGATCATTCGATTCCAGGTAGCTTCTCAAAACAGTCTATTTGCCAGTTTCTGCTATTCCAGCTTTCAGAGTTCTCAACCACAATGAAAAGAAATAGCAGAAGGTCAGACAAAAATGTCCAGCCTTCTCAGACAGCTCTAATAGTAATCTGGCATGCATGGTTTCCTATCTGGAATTGTTGGTCAGATATGCCTTAGCATTAGTAAGTTGACCACAAAAATCCATGTGTTCCTTTGTCTCAGAGTATGATGATGAAATAAGTTGGCTTTTTCATTCCTGTATTTGAGACATGCCTGTAAAATACATGAGGTGAGAATTAAATCACACGTCAGGGTTGTCATGAACAGCTGAGACATACAAATCAGATCCAGGTATGAAAATGAAATGTCTGACAGAATTCCCTTGATTCTTGAATACATATCAAGATAGGTTCCATCAAGAGTTACACTGATCCTTTTGAGTTACATAGGCACATCCATACTTACCAAAGTGCTGAAAGACAGAACTTCATTGAAAACAAGACGTGGAAAAATATCTAATGATAAAGAGCATAATCTTAAAAAAATAACCAATGATTTTTTGAGACTATGAGTTTTTTTCTGCCAGTGCTGGACCGCACTATTAGAAGGAAAATTCTGGCAAGGATTTATCTAACTATTCTGAAATGTGTTTTCCATTTCATAATGCTATTTAAGATTAGCATATGGAAACCTAGAAATAAACCAGAACATCGATTATGCACATGTTAATCTATGAGATACTCCAAGTTACTGAAAGTAGACTACATGACCAAAATTCTGATCTACAGTTTTTAAATGGGGAAGATATGATAAATTTATAAACACTAACATTGTATTCTCTGGTTTGCCATTTTCAGGCTTATGGATTTAAGATGATGTACAGAGGATCTAGCAATATGTGATATCTAATGACAATACTGCTCATTCTAAAGCTCTGTTACACTAGTTTAGATGTTTGGTGGCAAATATAGCATACAGGATCATATTGTAAATAAGAATTTAGATATGCTCCAAAGCATTACAAAGCAGTACTAAGTCTCTACACGACATGACAGTAAATACTCGAAATATAGTGATACACTGACATGTACCATCTGAAAAAGAGAACAGCTTATTGAGTTGTGCCACCTCTGCACTGAAAAACATCTATAGACCATTTCAAACTTCGGGGAAAATGAAATAAGAAGGATATATAACAGCAAAGATTTTGAGTATGGAAGCCAAAATTCCTTTATGGTTTAGCTGGCAGTAGGAACAAAAGTTGATAAACTGACTGTCTTCTAGGACATTTTTGCGTGTTTGGCATCAAATACATGCCTATTTGGTAAGCAGTATAAAGAATAACCCTATTAAGGCCTTCTATGAAATCTGTGCAAGTCAAAGTGCCATTCTGTTGTCTTGAAAGTGATTTTATAATGTGGTCTGTGAACTGCCCATAGTTGTGAGTGATAATCCACCAACTTTCTGAGAATGCTGGCTTACTGCTTTCACCTGTACAAAATTAATTTCATCTAAAACTCAATAGCTGTAGTTTACACATTTGCAGATGGATTGGTTTTCTTTACATTCAGTAGACAGAAATGTGACAACTGATATTCATATAACTGGTTTTCAACACTACGATGTCGTCAAAGTTCTGTTATCTCTTGACTGACTATAAAAGAGAAAACTAAATGATGCACAAGTAGACAATGTGGTATCAACCCTAGGTTGATAGAGAATAGATCTATCACAAAATCACAAGAACTGGTATTCATGAACTAAAACATCAACATGAGGGTATGCAAAATGAGAATTTTATCTGATTTAGCTCAGGTAGGATGAGGACCTTCAGAAGATACTTCTAAGCTGTTGGCATTATAACAGATTAACTGGCTCAAAAAAGCATGAATGGGTCAAACAGAGCTCACAAGCTCTGACTGTCCTAACTTGTCATCCGCCAAGGATCTGGGTAACATTCTTCAATGTGGAGATCTTGATCAAGTGTTGCATGATATGTGCATTTTGCTTGCACTGGTACTATAACTACTGTCGTGAAGCAATTTCACATTATTTATGAAGATCCATGTTGAACCTGTGTGTGATCTGCACCAATATATGGATTTCCTCTATCAAAAATTTTGCTTGATGTGTCAGTTGCTCCATGGTTTGTTTAAGTTACAAACAACTTTGCAGTAAATTTACAATCAGAAGTACACTTCACAACAAAAGATATCTTGTCTCCTTGTTGAGCAAACCTAATGCAAGTAACAGAGTAGTTACACTAATGTAATTGGAAGAACCTATCCAGAACAACAGTACAATGAATAAATTATACACAATTAGCACAGTTATCCATTTATGTCTTTGTTTTAATGATTTTTTTTTTTTTAACGTTTCTATCATCAGACAAAACATTTAGGTAATGAGAAAATATTTCCAACAGTATGGATTTTGAAAATTAGTTGGAAGAAGGCATGTTCAATGTTATGATTTTTCCAATGCTGGGGCAGTTGAAACAGTGTGTTGTAGTGCACGTATCAACCAGTTACTTATGCAAAAAGACACAGTGAAGTAGGAAGTGAGTACAAACATTCAAGGCTGTAAAAATGCAGAATACTGACACGTGGCTGAAAAATGTACTTTTTTTTTTTTTTTTTTGTAATGCTCTTTTAGTATCACACAAAACTAGCAACTCACTTTGAATCATTCTTTGTCAGCAACCGTACTTCTGACCATATAAAATTATTAAATTTAATACAGTCTTCCAGTTGGAAGAGATATTAAGAGCTCATACCAAATGCTCAGATTTTATTAGCTTTGCTTGTTATTTAAGAGAGCTCTAAGGTACTGCACCAGTATCATATAGGGATTTCTTTTTAAAATTGATTTGTACAGAAACATGCAAATAGTAATGCATGAGGGCTCCATGTATTTGATTATAATTTAATATACTATTGATAGAGCACACCAAGCTTTTTTTTTGTTACATTTTATGCTGAACTGTTCCACTTCCACACCTACCAATTGCCATTACCGTTCTCATGGCTTATGATATAAAGCCAGAAAATGGAGAACATAAAAAAGTCTTTATTGAAAACATATATTAATGAGAAAAAAAAAACCAAACAACTTATAGATAGAAATATCTATCTACATATAATTAAGATTACCTGGCATTTATATCAGCATGAAATGTAAAAAAAAAAAAAAAAAAAAAAAAAAGTTCCCCAAATACCCCAAGATAGTAGGAAAACACTGTCAACTGTCACAATACACTCTTACACCAGTTTTGTATAAGGCTTCTGTTTTCCTGATGAATGGGACTAAACTTTTAAGTAGGTCTCTGTATACATTTTAGTCATAATAAGTGCTTTATGTCACAATATATTCTTAATAAAATAAAAACTCTTGTGCTGTAATTAAAGATAGCAAGTTACTGTTTAGACAAAAATGACCTTCTAGAGAATAGGCTGTGTCTAAAGTATAAGAAGTAGAATTAAGGTGCTTCCATATTTTCCTTTCATTCTTAAAAAGTACCACACATAAAGAGCTGCAATAATTGCTTGAGGACATGCTTTTCTTTGGCTTTTACCACATTTTTAATTGCAAGTGATCCTCCAGTACAGAATTTCGTATTCATTATTTAATTTTGTAAAAACTGTATTTTAAAACTTAATGAAACAAAATGTCAGATTTCCTTTGTCACAGCTACACTTTTTCTCTTCAGAATACCCATTTGCATCAAGCAATAACTGCAAGCAACAATAAATTTAAAGCTAGATTTTTGCATCTTGTAAACTGGGTACGACCAGAGTTACTGACAGAACCAGCTGGTAATGCAAGATTAGCAAATTCTTTGTATTCCAACGCGTTGCCATCTAATCTGTCCTGTTTCCTCCAACACATACTAACACAATGAAGCTGGACAATGGTTCAACAGCAAGTGCATGTGATAGTTCTGGCAAGACTATTTCTGTTTTGAATAAGCACATATTTTATCCGTGAGGGACTAGAAAAGCAGGGCCTTTTTCTTCAGGTCATTCCGCTTCCAAAGTGCCAAGCGATCAAACTCTTCGATGCTCATTTTGAAGACTTCCTGGAACTCCTCAGGGGACAAATGTCTCTTCAAAATGAAAACACAAAGGTATTATTAAACTCTTCTGTGCACAGGAATACTTCTACCTGTCTTAAGTTTTAAAATACATCACAACATCGTGCATTTGGAATTACATATGAATTCTCAAGTTCTGAGGAAAAAAAAAAAAAAAAAAAAAAAGTGCATCAAAACCATATTAGCTTAAAGCAGCTGGGAAATGAAATTCTTAACGTTAAGAATTTTGGAAAAAATAAGAATAAAAATCTTTCCAACAGAGTCCTAGCCATGAGGAAGTTACAATCTTTAGGAAAAGGATGTGTTTACACATGGTGTGTGATGACAGAGCACACTAAGACAAATTTAAGCTACTCCAGGATTTTAAAGAGCTCGATATCAGCATAATTTCAGAGCTGGATTTGTTTGTCCTTGATCTTTAATGAGAGTGGTGGACACCACACTGGTCTGCTAATAGCAGTCTTGTACAAAGGAGAGAGCACACTGATAAACTCTTAAATCCAGAATGCTATTATTCATGGGGTATTATTCAGTTGTATCAGAAAGCCAAGTCTGATATAGCTTTTTTGAAATGCCAAGAAGTATGTTTTTATTTAATGTTTTATATGTTTATATGTATGAATATGAAATGGGAGAACAGCATTAAGAATTTGAAAGAGATGGGATTATGAAAGTGTATAAAGTTTACCTAACAACTAGTAGTATATGCACACGTATTATCGGGTGAATTATAAAACAATACTGTAAAAAATTCTTCTGACAGCTATGAGCTAGCACTTCTTCATACATTTTAGCTTTATCAATGTTCTCTGTTTCCCCTGTGTTAAGTGCATGTCAACTAAAAGTGACAGATTCAACATGGTGAAAATTACAACTTTTAGGGGTTTTTTTAAGGATGGTTTCTCCTTTTCCATAAAGCTTTCCTTGAAATTATTTTGTTATCAGCCAAAATTAGGGCAGGCAGCATGCTAACACATCCTGATATTCCCACAATGGTTTAACTGACAATAGAGGACACAACCACACTGGCACTACACTACAAAGCTACATTTTGACCAAATTTAAAAGAAAATTCTACTTTCCACTTTTTAACAATGAATTTGCAATGTAAATTACACAAGGAAAATTAAAGAAATTGTTTTCAAGATATCACTACATTGAATTACCTTGAATGGTCATTGTAGGCCCTCATGGTTTCTTAAAAAAGGACAGACTTTTTTCCCCTTGAGATTCCACATATTCACAGCCACAGTGACTAAGAGTTTGGAACAGAGCCCTCATTTTTCTCTTGACCAATGAGAACAACCCAACATAAGCACTACACTTAGCACGGAACAAATGCACCATGCATATTTGGCAGAGCAGATCCTGTTTTGCATGGAAATGAGCAACATCTGACAATGTATTTTAGCAACAATTTCTGACAGAATTTAATTCTATGGGGTCTGGAAAGAAAAAGTAACTTCTCCTTGCACTATTTTTTGTTCATATTTTTCTGTTTACCTAGTAGACAAATTATAGCAAGCTTAATTTCTCTAAGCAAGAATAATGTCTATGGCCTGTGGGGTTTAAAAAGAAGTCTGGATAAGTAATATGGATCATATCTTGTTTTATCTTTCTTCTAGAATGTAGGTAATACTTGAAATGACACCTCAAGAGAAATTAATGAGAAACTGTTCTTCATACCCTAGAAGAAAATCAGAAAGCTTACAACCTACAGGTAAAACTGCTTTGACCATGATTCAAAAACATAGGAAAGTAAAATTTTGACAGGAATGTTTTCATCTTTTTTTTTTTTTTTTTTTTTCTTTTTCCTTTTTGAGATACTTCACAAAATTTCTTCCTGAGAATTACTATAAACACATCAGATCAACAGTAAAAGTCAACTCAGAGACAGCCAGCAGGTGCTACATCAGGACACAGATCCTGCCTGTGATATGTTGAACATTTGCTACATCTAATCTCCCCAGTCTCAGTGCAAGATCTGCTCTTCTCTCCAATCATTTCACTTCACCCTCAGAGCCTATGAGCTTTCAATCCGCATGATTCTATTCAAGCCAATATAAATTAAATGCACTCTTTATTCCTCTGCATATGCCCAGATGACATTCACCTTCCATTCCACTAGGCAGTTACTTTGCTTCTAATAGTCATTTTAAGGACTATGCTACCAGACCACAACATTAGCAAAGTTTCTTACTCCATCAATGTATTACTCACACTCAAAATTAATTCCAGAAGGCAAAATTAATTCAAAATTAGTTTGAACTCTATCTGAGGATACTGATCTGTGCCCAGCATAGCATAATTCCCACTGTTTTCCCTGCATCTCGGAAGCACTCACTGTCCTTTTTTAAACGTCTCGGGCTCCAGCTCTGGGACTAACCCTAGAAGCAGCAATGATTGCAGTTCTCTCTACAGATTTTAGAATAACCCTTGATCCCAGAGAGATGTCATCAAACTGGCGATACTTCAGATGAAAGTAACAAAAGGAATCATGGGTTGCTGAGTTTGATTTATGAGGAAAGACTAAAGGACCTAAGTATGTAAAAGCATAGCCAAATCACGACTAAGGGAAAATATGGTAAATGTCTACAAGTACTTAAAGGGTATAAACACCATGGGAATAGGCCAGTGTGGGAAGGTTATGTTCATGCTTTTCTTTATGTGACGTTAAATTTTGTCTGCACTGTTCTTGGATTTTCTTAAACCCTGCAACTTTCAGACAAAGTTGTTACCAAAAGCAGAGAACACAGGGCTAAGGAAATTTAGATTGTTTTTTCTTCTTAGCTATCTGAATATTAATTGGTCTTAGCCAAAATATTTTCATGCAGAAGCACTGCCTTGTCTCATTTCTCAAACAAAAGAAAGGAAATTGAAAATTATGCATAGAAAATAGAGCAAGATATTAATCTTGAGGTATGAGAGAAGGCATGCACAAGGCCAGGAACTTGAGTTTTGATTTCTCTTGTTTTCAGGTTTTGGATCAGCTTAAAATATCCATATCCAGCTAAGTCAATGCTGCATCATTGGGCCGTGAAATGAATGTCTCAAGTTTTAGTAAAATTAACATTCTTTTATTATTATTATTACTAGTGCTGGCCTTATTTCTAAGGTAGCCTGGGTTTTATACAATATGCCAGGAACAAGTTCCTAATTCCATTTGGCAAAATTTGACCATATTCATACTGTTGAATTCAATCTGCTTCTCAGTTCTTCATCAGTGGCAAAGTTGGGCACACTGTGGACACCGAGAATCACAGAATCATAGAATCATAGTATCATAGTCTCGTGCGGGTTGGAAGGGACCTTAGAGATCATCGAGTCCAACCCCCGGGTTTCGAGCCTCTGTGTAGCTTCTACCACTTGCACCACAGGGGGGACTCGAACTCCAGGCCCCAGTGTTGCAAGGCGGCATTTCTACCACTGTGCCACCGGGGCACATAGAATTGCTCAGGTTGGAAAATACCTACCTGATCAAGTCTAACCACAACCTAACCATTCTACCCTAACTCTAACAACCCACCACTAAATCATGTCCCTGAGCACCACATCCAAATGGAGTTTTAACAGAGTCAGTGATCATGACTAAACCTCTCTTGGAAGCCTATTCCAGTGCTTAACCACCCTTTCTGTATTTTTTTCCTGATATCCAACCTAAACATCCCATGGCACAACTGAGGCCATTTCCCCTCATCCTGTCACTGGTGAGAAGAGACCAATCGCCTTCCAGGTATTTGAAGAGAGCAATAACATCTCCTCTCAGTCTCCACTTCCCCAGACTAAACAGCCACAGTTTATTCAGTCTCTCTTTATAGGGCATATTTTCCAAGCCCTTCACAAGCCTTGTTGCCCTTTTTTGGACCTGCTCCAGCACTTCAATGTGCTTTCTGTACTGAGTTGCCCAAAACTGATCAAAGTACTCGAAGTGAGGCCTCACCAATGCCAAGTACAGGGGCAGGATGACTTCCCTAGTCCTGCTCACCACACCATTCTTGATACAAACCAGGATGCCTTTGGCTTCCTTGGCCACCTGGGCACACTGCTGGCTCATATTCAGCTGACTGTCCATCAGTACACCAAGGTCCCTTTCCATCAGGCAGCTTTCCAGCCACTCCTCCCCAAGCCTGTTGGGTTGCCTGTGGTTGCAACCAAAATGCAGGACCCGACACTTGGCCCTATTGAAACTCATACAATTTACCTTTGCCCATCCATCCAGTCCATCCAGGTCCCTCTGTAGTGCCTTTCCCCCCCAAATTGGTGTTATCTGCAAACTTAGTGAGGGTGAACTCATTCTCCTCTCCAAGATCATTGATAAAAATGTTGAATATGAGTGGCCACAGTACTGATCCTTGAGGACACTGCTTGTGACCGGCCGCCAACTTGATTTAACTCCACTGACCACAACTCTTTGGGCCTGTACTGTCCAGTCAGTGGCATATGTCCATCCAAACCATGGGCAGCCAGCTTCTCCATGAGGATGTTGTAGGGGACAGTGTCAAAGGCTTTAATGAAATCCAGGTAGACCATGTTGACAGCCTTACCTTCACCTACTAAATGCATTACCTTGTCATAGAACAAAATCAGGTTTGTCAAAAAGGATCTATCATTTGTAAACCCCTGCTGACTGAGCCTGATCCCCTGTTCAACCTTTAATTGATCCCTGATGGCTCCTGAGATTCTCCCTAGCCTTCCTCTTACAGCTGAAATATTTATAGAAATAGTTATTGTTGCTTTTCACCTTAGTGGTCAAGCTCAGTTCTAGCTGGGCTTTGGCCTTTGTAATTTTCTCCCTGCACGGCTTCGTCATAAGTTTCTTGGCCCCTCTTCCAAAGACCATAAACTTTCATTTAGTACTTGAGTTCCAGCCAAAGGTCTCTGTTCAGCCAGACTGGACTTCCCCTGTGACATGGGGTTGGTCAGGGCGTGCACCTTTAAAATAACTTCCTTTAAGTATTCCCAGCCTTCCTGGGCTCCAATGCCCTCCAGAACTACCTCCCAAGGGACTCCCTCAACCATTGTCCAAGGGATACTGAAGTCTGCCCTCCATAAGCCCAAGGTGGCAGTTCTGCTGACTCCCTTCTGTAGTTCAACAAGGATTGAACAATCTATCATTTCATGATCACTATGCCCCAGCTGGCCTCCAACCTTTACATGCTCCAGAAGCACCACAGGACCAGACCAAGGTCTTTTTCTACCCTCACTCTGAACTGGATGTGTTTAGGTTATCTCAAATTAGAAGCTGCACAGTGGTGTTAACAAGATACTGCCTAAAAGCATTTCTAAAAGATTATGTAAATAACTTCAAGACACTTATTCACTGAAATGGCTGCTAGACTGAAGCTTGCAACATCAAACATTTTCAGTATATTTAAGAGTTAATTTATCACACTAGAACAAACTACTGCATCATGTTGTTTTAAAACAATTGTATAAATCTGAGGCTTGTAAAGTCAGTACCACTCAGTCTTGTCCTGGATAGCACTTTGTGCCAGCTTGCATGGGAAATCAGAAAAAAGATTGCCAGAGTCAAATTCAGTGAAGTACAACATACATAAGGCCTGACTTGCATGACAGTGCACCATGAGAAGGGTAGTCGTACCTCTGTCATAATTACACAGCTAGCTCTCCTACAACACATATACACAATGGAAGTATTAAAAAACAAATTCCTTAATGGTATGATACAGAAATATATAATCAAGGACTGAGCTAAACCTCTTCAATGCACTGCAACCCTATAATGGAAGATCCTCACATTCAGTGATCATTAAAATGAGCGGTACAGATACGTGCTCATTTTTGCATTTCCCTGAAGAAAAGTAATTAACTGCACATTCAAATACTTGCTACACTGTGTTAACTCAGAAAGAAGCATTACTTTTTGCTGTAAATTAACAAGGCTTGTGTCTGTTTTTCTGTGCTATGTTAAAAAGCTGCTAATCATTCTAAATAGAGTTATAACGTTTATTTAATTCAGTGGGACTTTTTTAATACAACAATAACTGTGCTCTTAATGACATTCAGAGATCTTCAAAGTTAATACTGGCATTAGCATGAATAAGTCACCGTATGGGAAAATTTCAATTAACCTATAGTTGCATTGCACTAAGCTGTGACCAGGTCATGCTGCACAATGCATGTTTATTCTGTGCCAGTAATTGGATGGGAGTCCACAACTGAAAACCTGCTGATGTAGGAAGTTCAGATATCATACTTCCTCATGAGTCAATACCAAACCAATGAGCCAACACACTGGATGGCAGGAGGTGATGAGGTGAAGAAAAAAAAAAAAATCGAAGTCCTAATTCCTAGGGGTTATTTAAAGCTTCCAGTTTGATTTTGTTCTTGTTTTTGTTTTCATTTTTGTTACCTTATGTACATAGGAAGTGACAGCTGAACATAATATTGCCTTTGAGTGAATCCATAGTGACTCTTTCTGCAGTACTCCACTGTGCTGAGCGTATTATGCTGTGTGTAATTTTAATAGCTTCCCACTTAAATTATTTATTGTTTTGACTCACTGTAACATTTCAAAGTTTTGAATCCACAAAAGCCAAAACCAAAAGCCAAAGGATCTCTTCTAGAGCCTCCAAAATATAAAATACCCAAGCTATGCTGGGATTTATTGGGAAAAACTTAGCCACAGGAAAGCAGGCATTCATGTAAATAACCACATTTTAGCTCTTTAGGGTAGTTCAGAGTCTGTACAAGTGAGGTGTAACATTTATTTTTACATTACAATTTATGATGTTAGAAGTATCTGAACATTTGAAATAAAAATGGCCCTCCATTTTTTCTCCTTTCCTCCCCTGCTCCCATTCCATTCTCCTATGCCTCTAGATTTTTCACCAAATATAACTTTCAGATGCCTAAAAATAAGTTTTGAAAAAAATTCTCATTGACATACTAAATTCAAATCCTTATTTTGTATCCAGAACATTTCCACTCCTTTCTGCCACATTTCTGGGGCTCAGCAGACTCTTCAGAGGCTTCTTCTAAGCCTGCCATGTAGCTAGTTACAATTTTGTAATTAGCCATATGCCACATTCCCAAGGGAGTACTGAATATTATTCTACTCTTCCAAATAGTTAAACTTCATGCTCAATAAATATTTCAGACTATTAAGTAATAGTTATATGATGGGGAATGGGGAGAGTTAAGAAAAGGCAAGAGTTGCTACCTAATGAACTTTAAGAAGTATGTTAAAATAATGAGGGCAACTCCACTTACACTCAGTGATATCAATACCTTACCTATAATATCTTACTACATAGTAGAATACGGTAGAACCATTCTGAGGATAACTTGTGCCATTATACCATCGTTTAGCCAAATGAACTTTTTCATACTGCCCATTACCTAAGTCATTGCCCTCAACTTACTTCTGATAAAAATGTTCTGTCACTAAAAAATGATTCATAAATAAAACAAAAACTGTGAATTCATTGTGAATTAGGGAAATATATAGTATATATATAGGTGCAGTTTTCTTAAAAAAAGTAGAGGTCAATGCCTACTAAATTGTAGAATCCAATGACATAATTTATCATGTATTCATGGATGCTGGTGCTAGCACTTGCTTGGATATTTGTCCCAGATGCACAGCTGGAGCTCAGAGGTTTGGTTTCAAGTGATATATCTATGGTCTTTGGGACTGATCCAAAAAAAGTACACTGAAGTCAACATGAAACTTTCCACATGCACCCACTTAAGGTTCAAAATACTTTGTTCATAAGTCAGATTTTCCAGTTTCCTTTTCTTAGGTATACTTTAGATCTAACTCCCCTTCACTCTCACACTGTTCTCACTCTGGTAGGAATTAGCTTTTTCGTGTATCATGTCATTTCTAATGTGCAATTTCATTTCACAGTGGCTCCTTTCATAAGGACGTCGAAAACTGATATAGACATCCATCACTGATCACAATATAACCATATGCTTAGAATAAAACATAGCAAACAAACAAAAACCCACCAGGAAGGTTTTACGATTTAAATAGTGTGAAGTTCCACTAACATCTGTGAAGAGCACTGTTTCATACCAGGATATGAACTTCATTCCAAAAGAGCTCATATGGGCATCCTGGTCTAATGGTTGGTGACCCTGCCCTCAGCAGGGGGGTTGAAACTAGATGATCTTTGAATGGATCTTTCAACCCCGGACATTCTATGGTTCTACAATTCTCTGATCATCACTAATTCAGTCCAAAACTACAAACTGTGCTTCTCTGTGCTATAATACTCAACATTTTGGTTTAGCCTTCCTCATATACTCCTCATCTGACCACTAGAGAAAGTGGGACACACAACATTACTTGTACGACTGACATCTACAAGCTGAGGCTGTTTTAAACTCAGGCTGAATTACTGGAAGTCTTTCCTAAAATGATTACAGCTCAAATGGGTAGAACCCAGGGCAATTATTGAAGAAGAGCTGTTTTAGCTAGCTTAAAACAGATCCAGACAAGTAGCGTCAGGAGGAAAACAGTATTTGAATTAATGTGAGCGTTCTCTTCAAACAAGACCACACCCGTGTTTAAATCTCTGATTTCTATTTACAAGAGAACTAGGTGGCAGAGGAAAGCTTTCTACTTGACATTCCAGAGTATTTTTTTTCATTAGCAATTGTTTCAGTAAAGAATAAGCAGTTTCAAACAAAAGTGGAAAAAACTACCGTATTTCACAGGCATGAATGAGTAGTTCTTTTAACTCTCTGATGTTCAAAAGAAAAGGCTAAAGAAACTAAGATATATCTAGATAAGAAAATAAGACGAAAAATCTCAATTATGTATTCCAAATGGAAGACTAACTATGTTGGTTTTCAAAACTACTAGCCTGTGACCATGAAAGAAATCTTATCCTGTATGATAAAAGCAATTTCCGGAGAGAAAGAAATAAATCAGATCTATGCAGCTGTGCATGAACTGTCAAGTTGGATGTGAAGGCACTAAATTAACTCAAACTTCCGTGACTCAACAACTGGCAAAGCAATATCCAAACTAAGATAAAAATAACAAGTGCATTATATCAAGAGTCCAAGATATTTAAATGCTTAAAAGTGTCAATAAGATTTTCAAAAGCACCCACAATCATAAGCTCTGTTGGGAAAAAGAAAGATCATGTCAACAGTGCTGGGAAAAGAGCAGATAAAGAATGTGCTGATTTGTACCATGGAAAGGTGATGTCACCCCCAGAACCTTTTGCATATTTTTAACCCTTTGCATAATAAAATGATTTGTTAGATAAAATATTCCAATACTGATCAAATTACCTTCTTTCTCAAATGCTATTGCAGCAAACACAACTTAGAATTCTATTTTGTAAATTCCTCACACTGAATCTGTGTCTACACAGAATATGTAATGCTCAGCAAATTAAGGAGCTATGGAAATCTTCAGAACAGGGTTGACTTAAATCACAACATGGAGCACCTTATCTAGCTGAATTCATAGAATCACACAATCATAGAATCATTCATGCTGGAAGAGACCCTTAAAGGTCATCTAGTCCAACTCCCCACAATGAATCGGGGGACACCTACACCTCCATCAGGTTGCTCAGAGCCCCGACCAGCCTGACCTTGAATGTCTTCAGAAATGGGGCACCCACCACTCTGGGCAACCTGTTTCAGTGTCACACTACCACTATTGTAAAAAACTTCTTCCATATATCCAGTCTAAATCTACTCTCCTTTAGTTTGAAACCTTTCCCCCTTGTCCTTTCACAACAGACTCTGCTAAAATGTCTGTCAGCTTCTTTCTTGTAGCCTCACTATCAATACTGAAAGGCTGATATCAGGTCACCTCGCAGCCTTCTCTTACCCAAGCTGAACAGCCCCTGACCTCTCAACCTGTCCTCATAGGGGAGGTGTTCGATGTCTTGGATCATTTCTGTGGCCCTCCTCTGGCCTTCTCAATGCAGATCTTTCCCCTTACATTTAATTGTAATTTTTTTTCTGCAATTTTTGAATCGCATTTTGGCAATTCAGGGCCTACATCTGAGAAGGATGCCAAAGTATGTTGCTGACTTACATTCATCTCGTTTTCCAGCAGGACCTCAGGGTGTCTCCTGCAGAGCTGCCCCCCATCTTGTGCTGCTGAACAGTATTATTCCATCATAAGTGCAGGCATCTGGATTTTTTGTTCATGAGGTCACAGAATAGAATTATTGAATCATCAAGGTTGGAAAAGATCCCTAAGATTATCTAGTCCAACAGTCCACCTACCACCAATACTTCCCCAATAAACTATGTCTTGGCCACCTGGGCACACTGCTGGAAGAAATTTAACTCATATTTAGATCACTGGCCTGTCCCTTGGTGTAGAGGTGCTGCTCCCCAGAGCAACAGCTCCCTGTAGTTTGTCATCTTCAAGCAAGATGAGGATACAATTCCTTTTCTTCCCCCATACTGTATACTCCAGTCCTACATAATTGCCTAAATTAGGTTGTTCTTCATCATTTTTCATTACAATTGCCTGAGGAATGCTGCTCTATTCATCTAACATCAGAATAAACAGCAGTGTGGTGAAGGGAAACTTCTCAAAAAATTCCTAGACCAAATCCTTATCTTTAATAAATTCCTTGCATTTCTAATCAGCTTATAGTGAACAAAGATCCAGGATAATCATTCAAAAGTCAGAGTGCTGGTAATGTATTTAAAAATCAGCAGGTCATTTATTATAACTAGTGCTCAGTGTTGTATGTATTAGCTCACTGTTGGCATAAACATCTCCTCAAGGAGCACAAAGAGCTGAGCTACTTCTGCCTTACTGCTGAGTTAGAACAAGCAAACAAAAACATGCCGAGTGTTTCTACGGTTAGATATATGCGGTTATGGAGAAAATATTTCTATTATTTTAAAGTATTTATTACCAGTTGAGCCCTTCTAATCTCTGTGTGCCTCTTGGGCCTAGAAAAATATGCATTCTTACAAAAAAATACTAGCTCTAAGCCATGAAATGGATTTCTTACACAATAATTAATTTAAAAAATACTCAAAATGGGAGTAAAGTTAGCCAAACACTATCAAACCTTAAAACCCCACCCTCCTATAATCCTTGTTCTTTAGCTGAGGATTTCACTGCTTCCTCCCTTAATTTGATCCAAGGAGTTAATACCTTTTACGTGAGTTAACTTTTCAAGATAAGATCATACACTGCAGGAGATCTCTCTTGTAATAAGACATCAGAGAGCAATAACAGTGCCTTCTCCATGACATCTATGATGGATCATTCGAAGTTCAAAACCCTATTTCACATAGAGGAGTTTTATTTAAGTCAATTTGCAAGAACTCTTGAAGAAATATATCTTATACAGATTTACTTGTCTCATTACTGCTAAGTAGGACCAGGAAATTAGAGAATCACATAGAATCACAGGGTTGGAGAAAGTCTACAAGATCATCTAGTCCAACCATCCTCCCATAACTATTGCTACCACAAGCCACTAAACCATCTCTCATAGCTCCTCATCCAGATGCCTCTTAAACACTGCCAGGGATGGCGGCTCCACCACCTCCCTGGGCAGCCATTCCAGTGACTGACCACTCTCTGCGAGAAAAAGATTTTCCTTATGCCTAATTTAAATCTCCCCTGATGCAACTTGTGGCCATTTCCTCAGATCCTATTTGCTGTCTGGGAAAAGAGACCGAGCCCCTTCTCACCACAACCTCCCTTCAGGAAGTTGTAGATGTGATGAGGTCCCCCTTACTCCTCCTCTTCTCCAGACTAAACATAAGACATCACAGATAAGATTTTAAACATTCAGTACAAGACAAAATCACTCTTAGATCTGACAGTCAATTGAAACAAATGTTCTATATACCCTTCCACCGACACCACCTCTATCTTGTCCATATCCATCACAACCATGATGTTGAGATTTGAAGCAGTGAGAAGATAAGACTTAAGTCTGCAAAACAGATCTTAATAAAACTATAATATTAGAATTATACCAACAACTACTAAATGGGTCTTCTACTAGTGGACAGGGTACATGCATGTGTGTGCATGTGTGTTTAATACTGGTATGTTCCTGGGAAAACCTTTGAAACCATGTGGTCTTGGGCTCCTAAGTCCTGGGTCATGCCCAGCCCTGAAATCTGCAGAATGCTCAAGACAGAAGCTAAATTACAATCTTCTTCTTTTGCATCAGATACTTTGAGACAAAATGACTTTATACTTCGTTTCTATACAAAGTTCCTTACTTTCAGCAATTCTGTAATGCAAAAGAAAGCGAACAGGGAAGAGGAGAAGATGCTGGCAGAGAATGCAACAGTTTGCTCCTGTCTTTCAACTCCACATATGGTTTGAATGCTCAGATGAGTGCTGCCTATGTTTTTCCAGTAGTTATAATCCTTTTAAAATGCTGCTAATTTAATTGTTAAAAAAACTACCCATCCCTAATAAATGTAAGATGGTCTACAAATCTACAAAGGAGTTCTTTCTGCAGAGCAAAATGTTCAACACAGTGCAACAATCAGCAGATCAGCCTGATCTTCTTATCGCTTTTCTGGTGCAGGTTGGAAGCAGACCTTATTTATTGTTCTTTTGCAAAGCTCTGTGAGATCTTTGAAGTGGTCAGGCTTCTTAAGCCATGAGGCCCATAGCTGCACCTGGTGTGAAGCAAACTGAGCAAATCCAGTGTTAAACAAACAGTCTCAGCTGAGGACAGTGCAAGAGGTATTCATAGTGGCAGCCAGCACATGCATGATCCATCCAAAGCAAACTATATACGTCTTCTTAAGAAAGCAAGCTAGAGATGCACTTTCCATATAGACCAGCTCAAAGTCTTTAAACAAAGCCTCTATTATTTAATAGACATGCAAACATGTATGTACATAAAAGAATCCTTTATAAGATGCATCCAGATGAATACCCCTCCAGCTCCCTGTTCCTTCTTCTGGATTCATTAAGCTTTTATTATGGATCTGATGCCTTGCTATACCCCAGCTGAAAGCAGTGTATGTTTGAGGCTCTCTATCCCTTACAACCAAATCCATACCACTTGCTGGGTATTCAAGCAACAAACACATTGAAGCATTTAAGGAATGTACAGCATGTCCAAAACATACTATTAAAGTTTATTAATTTTTCTTTTCTTTTTTTTTTTTTTTTCAAGTGATCAAGTTAAAATAGTTTAAATTCATTTAAATATAAAGTTTCCCAAAAGTCTTAACATTGTTAAGTACACGGGCTTTTTTTGAACTCTCTTCTTTTTAATGGTAATTCACACAAAGGTACAAAAGTTTAATGATTTTGATGAGTCTTTACTCAGTCCTGTCATTGCGTAGGCAAAAAAATATATCTCATGAATTTTGCCTGAATATCAACTTCAGGATACAGCCTTTGGAAACTAACCTTCATGATAAGTTATGTCTGTATTACTCTGAATTTCACTACTACTCCTTGAGAGAGGTGGATGCTACTGTAAATGGATAATACATGCTTAAGCAATTATGTACCACACAGCCAAAGGGGAGACTGAATGAGAGAATGAAACAGAGACTGATCCATTTACTTGCAGGATAAATTGAAGGGTTTTGTTTGTTTGTTTGTTTGTTTAACTCTCGGGTTATTCAAACAGTTTCTTTTATAACAGGAACTTAAAAAAACTGGTTTCTACACATCTAGTTTGGACTTTCAGTATCCCATAAAACCATCCAAAAACTAATGGCTGTTATTAGTACTTCCGTGAAACACTGTTTTATCACACAATTGCCTGGTTTTGGCCACTCTGTTCCTTTCAAATGGCCTACATACTAGTGTTTTGAAAAAGAATGTAACATATAGTGCTATTTCTCTCTTCTTTCATTGGGTATAAGAATAGTGAAGGTGGTAAACAAAAAGGACAAAGCCTTGCAAAGCCATCAAGCAAATATAATTCCTACCTCCAGTCTGGTCCTGTCCACATCCTTGGGCAATTTCACACGAACTCGGTTTGTTACAATAAGTGTCTCATAAGGATAAATCTGTTAAAAAGACAAAAGCATATGAACTCAAGCCTAATCTGATTCTGATATGTGGAAATGACAGCATGTGGGACTTACTAATTTCAATGGTACATACTTGCATCCTCATCTGACAAGTATTTCACTGGGTCAAAATTGACAAAATAAAGTAAATAATAATAATAATAATAATAATAATAATAATAATAATAATAATAATAATAAAATAAACACATGTAACCTTGCTAGGAAGTGCTGAATCTGATTGTTCTTCCAGTGTTGGAAAAGCCCTTCTTACCTTGTATTCTGCAAGAGAACGAGAATAGATTCACAGTTTAGAACATATAGGCTTCTTTCAGAGTGACCATAATGAACATTTAGGTACACTGTTATCCTATTTGGCATCCTACTATATTTCTCTTATGGTTTTCAATAGGTTTTGGATAACTACATGTGTTAGAAGCATTTGACTCCATATAGCACTTATATAAGTCCCAAAAACCACGGTTTATTACAGAAAATCCATCTCTTGCTGCCACTCAGTGAATATGCCTGGTCAAATTGGGAATTTTGTGTACAGTTAAGTCACACTGTCATCTGAAAGTTCCACCCATATTTCTCTTTATGGAAAACAGTTACAATATATGGATAATTACAGGTATGTCATTTTGGGAACATACACAAAAATCATCAAGTTAATGCAGGTACTCCAAGATGCCAACATCCTGCACTTGGACTGACTGCAGTGGAAATAACAATAGAAAGGAGAACATAGAACAATTCTTTCTTTCTTTCTTTCTTTCTTTCTTTCTTTCTTTCTTTCTTTCTTTCTTTCTTTCTTTCTTTCTTTCTTCCTTCCTTCCTTCCTTCCTTCCTTCCTTCCTTCCTTCCTTCCTTCCTTCCTTCCTTCCTTCCTTCCTTCCTTCCTTCCTTCCTTCCTTCCTTCCTTCCTTCCTTCCTTCCTTCCTTCCTTCCTTCCTTCCTTCCTTCCTTCCTTCCTTCCTTCCTTCCTTCCTTCCTTCCTTCCTTCCTTCCTTCCTTCCTTCCTTCCTTCCTTCCTTCCTTCCTTCCTTCCTTCCTTCCTTCCTTCCTTCCTTCCTTCCTTCCTTCCTTCCTTCCTTCCTTCCTTCCTTCCTTCCTTCCTTCCTTCCTTCCTTCCTTCCTTCCTTCCTTCCTTCCTTCCTTCCTTCCTTCCTTCCTTCCTTCCTTCCTTCCTTCCTTCCTTCCTTCCTTCCTTCCTTCCTTCCTTCCTTCCTTCCTTCCTTCCTTCCTTCCTTCCTTCCTTCCTTCCTTCTTTTCCTATTTATTTATTTATTTACTAAGGGAACTGCTTGTGGATCTGAAGTAGTACAAACAAGAGTATTCTAGTCAGGGCAGTGTGTTACTAAATATGACTATCATGTGGTCATCTATTATCATATATAATGATGACTAAATGTGACCAGGACTGCCAGTATGTTTCCACAGACTTTTTTTTGTGATCTGAAATGAAAATCAGAGATAAGACTATTTTTCTTTCAAAATCTACACTGCCGGCTATTCAGACAAAGGTTTCTATCAATACAGAGCCATCAAGTGAAGCATTAGAGTAAGACGAAAAGAAAAAGTTAAGTGACTTGGAAACAAAATCCTTCTCTTCTCCATCAGAAGGTGCATGCTCCTAAATTTCTCAGTTCTTCTGCAAATTCCAACCAACTTAAGCTCACAGTCCTCTTAAACTGTTATCTAAATAATTCATAAAAAGAAATTCTGGTCTTTAAATTTGGAAAATTTCAGCACCGTTGCAGGACAAGCAAGAAGCACCATGAATGTTTGTGATTTTATTTTTTTCCTTTCCCAGTCAGATAAACTAATCAGGCCTTCAAGACATCAGATTCTTCCTCTCTTTGATATGAGAACACCACCTGCTCAGTAAAGAGAACCACTGGGGCTGTTTGCACACATTCAGGACACTGGCATAGACTCAACATTGTTAAACCACTGTATAATTCAGGACGTCACTCAAACCTTTATATTCAATCAGATAAAAAGAAGATTCTCCGTGATGGATGTGATACTGAGCTGGTTCTGTACCATCATTACATGAGCCATGAGAAGATAACAGAGCAGTAACCCTTTGGGCAAGAGGTAAACAAGCATCCTCAGAAGAAAAAAAAAAAAACATGGAGTAGAAATGCTACTGCAATGTACCTTTCATCCCCCAGCTTGCCTCCTGGTCTGTTTCATACGGGCCCATATTTTCAGGCTAGAAGAGAAGAAAAGGAGCAATGTAAAATACACACAGACACAAAGTATCCCTCTGCACACTGTTGAGAGGAAAAAGAGAAGACAAGTGGTAACAGAAAATCAAGATAAAGATCCTAGGGAGACTGAAAATAAACAAAGTTTCACTAGAACTTGACCTAATGCTCAAAGACAGTATCCAGAGCACTCACAGCATGCATCAGTCTAAAGGTACTGAAAAGGAGCTCTGCCTGCAGCAGAGGATGGATTGTCAATGAGTGTGTGCCAAACTAGCACTGTTGCTTCTCTTAGAGGTGTTTTTTCACCTGGTAGGTAAACGTTGTACCCACAACTAAGCTCATGAGAAACTGCAAGGCTTCTTACTGTTTGCTTTTATTAAATGACATATCACCAGGTTGGTTGATTAAAAATAACAAAACACAAAATACTCCTACAACACAGAGTGCAGGCACTCTGAAAAGAATTCTGGTCTAAAGGATTTGATTTTCAGCTTTCTTGCAGCTCTCAGACACCAGGCTGCACCTTTTAGATGGGACAAATACTGCCACCTGCTGCTTTCACATCACATTACATGGCTTAAGCCTGCAAAAAGTACCCCAAGCAATGCATCTGCACTTTCTGATGGCTTTGGCTCCTAAATGGGGACAGGTTTATCTAGATCTTCCCAAATTCATAAATCTAATTTGGTTACATTCTGTTGCTACTGGTTTCTTCAGAAAAGAACTCAAGCAATCAGGTACTTGGCACATCAACAGGCACAATTAGTAATGTAATATTAACTCAAAGGGATGGAAACTTCAGTAACTACAAAAAAAAAAAAAAAATCAGTTTAGGTGCTCTGTGACAATTACTTTCTCGTAGCTTCTTCTAATAACCTTCAGTTCAATTCATTACTGGTGGAGTTTAATCCCACCAAAATGGCTGAAGAGTCCCACATCTCTCAACATTTCCTCAAATGGGAGAAATGTCAGCCCCCCCATAATCTCTGTAGCCCTCCACTGGACTCTCTCTACAAGATTCCCGTCTTTCTCGAATTGAGGAGCCTGGAATTGGTAACAGTACTCCAGATGTGGCCTCACCAGGGCAGAGTAGAGGTGGAAGATCACCATCTTCACCCTGATGCCCACCCTCTTGTAAACGCACAGAGGATACCATTGGCCACAAGGCCACACTGCTGGCTTACGGCCTCCAGGACGCCCATGTCCTTCCCAACAGAGTTCCTTTTCATCATATCAACCTTTAAACTATACCGATGTATGCAGTTACTCCTCCCTAGGTGTAGGGCTCCACATTTGCCCTTGTTGAACCTCATCAGGTTCCTCTCTGTCCAACTCTCCTGTCTGTCCAGGTCTTGCTGAATGGCAGCACAGCCTTCTAGGGTCAGCAAATCCTCCCAGCTTTGTATCATCAGCAAACTTGCTGAGGGTGCATTCTATAGAATTCTATCTAGGTCACTGATAAAGATGTTAAACAAGACCAGTATTCCCTGGGGAATACTACTAGTTACAGGCCTCCAACCAGACACAGCACCATAGATCACAACCCAATGAGCTCCGCCAGTTGGTCAGATCTCAGTCCAACTCACTGCCCACTCATCTTCCTAAGCTTCCTCAAGTGGATGCTGTGGGAGACAATATCAGATGCTTTGCTGAAGTAAAAGTAAACAACATCCACTGCTGTCCCCTCATCTCTCCAACCAGTCATGACATTACAGAAGGCTGCCAGGTTGCCTGACCATGACTTCCCCTTGAATCCATTTGGACTACTACTGGTAACCTTCTTTTCTTCCACTTGCTTGGAAATGGCATCCAGAACAAGCTGCTCCATCATCTTCCCAGGGATGGAGGTGAGGCTGACTGGCCTGTAGTTTCTCACCTCCTCCTTCTTACCCTTTTTGAAGACTGGAGTGATTTTGGTTTTCCTCCAGCACTCAGAAAACTCTCATTGCTCCCCTCTGCCTTGTATGATGTGTGTGTATGTGTGTGTGTGTGTGTGTGTGTGTGTGTGTGTGTGTGTATTTAAGAAATGCTATGGATATGGGCTGCTCCACCTTCGCTCTAACATCATTACTTGCCTAATTAAAGGCTTAACCATCTCTATCATTAATTCAATATATACTATGGTCTGTTAATGTCCACATTTTGGACCTCGGTTAGTTTTGGGAGGACAATCAAGATTCCTAATGCTCATGGCACACAATTAAAATAAAAACCTTCAGTCTGACTCCTGCAGACAAAGCTTAACTCTCACAGGTTAAAAAGTTGTCAGGCAGGGTTGGTAGCCAAAACACCTGTGAAGCATTATCACTGTGTAAATTTTTATCTAGTTTTCTATTTATGATACACTATTAACTGGAATATACATTTAATTGTATACCTACCTGATGCAAGCCATTCCTTCCATAGCCAGGTAGAGAAGTAGATTTAGAATATGGAAATCCTGTAAAAGACATGATAGACAGCTACATCATTTGTGATATAAAGTTATATTTTTTATGTAGTCCTTTATAATCTACAAAACTGCAGAAATCAGGAAAATAGCCAGAAATATCAATTGCAGGGTAACTATGTACTTCCTAGTTATGGGATGAAGTACAGCTGAGTAGTACTCATCTTTTCTCTCTATGTCATGTACATGGGTACACATAACAATGTCTGTAAACCATAGCACAGCAGGATACAGTCACTGAAGTGGGCACAACAGAAGATTTGTGGGACTCACTTTATGGAAGCACCATGAAGCTACATAATGCAAAACAGATTTGAGAGCCTGTAAAATCTCAGCTCTCCAACTCAGTGCTAAACCATAACTTGAAAAATGAGGTACTATCATTTTAGAGTTATTCCACTTCTCACCATGATGTACGTGGTCTATTTTGGGGTTTGATTTTTAAAAGGGTTGATATCTTACCAATCAGTAAAGATAAAAAGAAACCGACAAGCAATGAACTTACACATTTTGCATTAAAATGAAAATGAAAGTATTACAGTGGAAATAAGTAAAAGGACAAATGCTGGAGGGAAAGTTTTAAGACAGATGAAATTCACAAAGTGATGTTACTATGAACAAACTGAATCTAGTACAGTGATGAAACTGCACACTCAGTAGGAAACAACTGAAATAGTCAGAGGGGAAAAGCTTAACTGTCTTACTTTTACTACCAGGAGTTTAACAAGAAAGTTTGGATGATCCCTTTGTGATAAAGGTACAAACAATGTTTCAGATCAGATTTTGGTTTATAAAAAATAATGATGTATAGAAGTGATAATATGAATGAGTTTACATTAAGCAGAAGATAAACAAAGGTTCTGTAATAAGCATTCCTGATTCCAGTAAAAGAAAGTTTGTTAATTCGAGGCAGAGTTAGTTGAAGTAAGTTAGCTCAAGAACTGAATGTACAAGGCTACTTGCTGCCAAAAATGCTGGCAATTTTTGTCCGAAGGGGAATACAGGAAGGGAATCCAGACACTACTGGATTAATCAGTACCCTAAGGAGATTATTAGGAATAAGTGTACAGAAAGAAAAACAAAAACAAAAACAAAAGATGGATCAGCACAGAGCTTAGGATGTGCTGAGATGAGGTGAGAACTGCCAGGAGTCAAACTGAGTTAAACACTGAAAACGATATTAAAACAAACAGCAAAAGGTTCTCCAGCTATACAAACAAAAAGAGAACAAGGAAAGAAGAAATGGGATCATTGTGTCACTACACAGGAGAGGGGAAGGAGAACCTAGGTGGGGCTCCAACACTAAATGACTATTGCACTTCAGCTTTCAGGAATAAATGTAGAGTGCTGAGCAAGTTCACGCAATTAGGGTAGGCAAATGAATCACCCTGTGATAGAGACATAATTCAAAGCACTCTGTACAGAAAACTGACAAGCTCAAATAAAACTGGAAGATTAACTTAAATCACCAGAGAATAACAAGTACAATTTTATGCTTAAGAAGAGAATAAGATACTCAGAACCTATCAGTTTGTTTCCAAGGGAAAACTTTATTAAGACCAAATAAAAACAGAAAATCAGTTATATTCATGTTGATTTTGATTCTTTTAATACAAGTTGCAAGACTCCCCTGCTAGCTCTCTTCACTAAAAGAAATAACTTCTTTGCAAAATAAATTTTATTGGAATTCATCTAATGAGTTATTACTAAAATCAGTATGTTGCTGCACAGGAAATTAAAGTAAAACCAGAGGACATGGAGTTTTTATCAGAGGAATTATAGGGCATGTAAGGAAGGAAAAAATGAAATATGAAAAACAAGTGGTGCGAACTAAGCAGCGCTGAAGGAGAAATGTCAGCATGGACTGGTGTTGAGTTGAAATCGCTTAATATTTTCACTAACCAAAAATAGTAATGGGCTAATAAACTTGACTGTCTACACAGAGTTATAAAGTATTGCTAATGTAGAGGAGGACTGGCGCATCATAAGGAGCTGGGACAATCTTAAACCTCAGAGAAATTGAAATGGGATGAAGTTTAATAATTAATGGGAAAAGTCATACACTTAGAGATTAATAAATACTCTACACTTCTACCATACAAGCTGAGATCTCATTATTTGGAGACAACAGGAAAGCAGCCAGCCTTAGTTATACAGCTCAATGATGAAGTGACCAAGGGCTATTAAAGTAAGCTTAAAAATGAGAAAAGTTGGAAACGCCTGTCTTGATACATTCCAAATATGGAAATAACTGCAATATTTTCAAGCAGTGACAGGACATCATGAAAGGATGTTCTCTTCAAGTGGGTTAAATAAAGTCACCAGGCCTTTAGGCCTACCAGATAAATGGGACAACAGAAGTTCATCATAAGAAAGATGGATTGATGGGCTCAACATTTAACCTAGCAAAATGAGGATGAAAGTAAAAGATGCTTTAGACACATAATCAACTGTCATCTGAGACGTGGTATCAACTATGTGCAGAACTTCTTTTGTTGGCCCCACTGGGGGCTCCCATGTATAATACAGGGATGGAATGATAAATTAGATTAATCATTTATCTCTTCCAGCTTGGAAACTATAAATCTACCATTGCTTGTTAACTGAATGGCACTGACTCCAGAGGACAAAGGGTGTAACTATACTCCTGCTTGGAAAAAGATGCCAGTGTTGAACATCAGCAATTTCTTGGCATCTTGGCTTGATGAGAGGTTGAGTAGGATTTGTTCCATCACCAAATAACCTTTCAAAGTTATCATGGAAAAATGCTCAAAAGCAAAAAGCACAATGTGAAAACAAACATCACTTCAGCATAAAGCAGCTCAAGTGTTGCCTCCCACACTGCCAGGACTGAGCCACATCCACAAACACAAGCGACATCATGTGGTTGGCTGGAAAAAAACCCTAGAGGTGAATTAAGCTGAAAGACATCAGATTAATCAAGAAAAGAACCAGTGACTCCAGTGTTAAGTTTGAGAAACTGGCAAAATCAAAGCACTCTTTTCCTCTAATTAGGTGTTATCTGAACTTCAGCAGCTACCTGATATAGCTAATGCTTCTTCCAATATGACATTCACTCTAGCCTAAATATTGTGAGGTTGCTTTTCAGTACATCAGGTACACATCAACAGTGAGAGTTACAAACCAGGTTGGATGTCTGCCTTCTTAGCTATGTGAAACAATGACTAATGTTAAAATATAAACTAGTAAGAATGTATGCATACAGAAATAAGACACATTTATGCACGTGGATGTAAGGAGTTGTTGCCACTATCGCTTAGTCTTCAACCAGGCTGCACACAAGCAAGTTCCACTCTAGATACCTGCCAGTCACACAAGTCCAAATGTATTATTTTGGACACATAGCTACAGAGATATGACTAAATATCTTCTAGAGCAGAATAATACTTCTTCAGTTTGCTCCTAGGTTGACAAACGAATGCAGAGAAGTTTGCATGGTGTATCTGAATACATAGCCAGAGGTTCACAGTCTGATGCCTGCTGACTCCTCCATTCTCTAGGTAATAATTTTGCACCAAACAAATATTTGAAAAATTAATTTTCTCTGCTTCTGACTATGCCACAGAGATGGGGCTTAATGTCAGAGTTAAAGATCTGGGCACTCTCAGCTATACACACAATAGGTAGAGAAGCCTAATGGCTATGCAAATGATAGGTGTTAGCTGCATAGGTGATCAGACCTAGGCTTTCCTTGCACAGGATATGCAACAAAACATCATGCAATGTTTGATGATGACTAAGGAATGAAATCCTTTCAGGTTAGACCAGTGTGACCGATTACCCAAAATAACTTCTTTTTTTTTTTTTTTTTTTTTTAATCTTGTTACTCCCTTGTGACAGACTTTGCATCATCTGTTTTTCCTCTTCCTTGCATAGCTAAGCCATAATTTCCTTAATAGAAGTTGATGGAGCCAGCTATCACATTACCAAAATGCCCACAAGACTGACATACTGGCCTTGCTGCCAGACATGCCTCACATTGGATACATTCCTTTGGAAAACTGCTTCCCCAACTTGCTCACCCCAGATGACCTTCTACTGCTGTATGGCATAAAGTGGGGGATGCAAGGAGGGAAGTGTCTCAACTATCTGTTAAGATTCACTTACGCCATTTTTCATCATTTATACAATGTAAATGTAAAGGAACACAGAGCAAAGAAATGTAGAATGTACTGGGTTTGTTCTGTTTTCTTTTGTTTTTGTGGTCTTCAGATCAGTTTTCAGAAATGAAATCTTCCCACTGTTCCACCTGGTTACTCAATATCTGGAAGGTTTCTGTGAGCTTACAGCTATGACTGATATAAAAACTCCTTCTCTAAATTAGTCCTCAGAGTAAGTGCACCTTTTACACTTCATCATGATACTGAAAAAATGACTCTACCAATACACAAAATGCAAATTAATTCTTGATACAATCTGCCTGAAGCTACTGCCCTGCTTATGGAAAATAATTAACATATACCTAGGTGCCTTTATGTATTAGTGACAAGTAGGTTTTTGTTGTAAGGAAATTTTCTTCTTCATGGGAATATGATATCTTTATATAAGCAGTGGTCCTTCTTTCATTACAAGAACTTTACAAATACTTTCAACATTGAAATCTGAAGATGTTGATCACTTACAAGCCATAACCAAACAAATATGTGTCATTATTGAGACATAAGGAACAAAGCAAACCAGGGACAGCCTACAGCCACCTCCCTCTGCCCCACCTCTATTGGCCTTATAAAGCTGCCCAGGATGCAGTACTCACGGGAGTACATAGTGGTGGTGCCCTCCTGTGCTCTCTGGAAGTTTTCTCTGTCAGTTCCAGAAGTAAGAGACAGGGACCGTGTATCTGAATCTGGGGAATTAGTTCTGGTGTCCATATCCCCTTTCAGAATAAGCCAACTGGTCTTCAGCTGAAGAGAATAAAAGTCTGTTATAGGAGCCAGATTGAACTCATGCCCTACATCACTTGCTAGTTTATGCTCAGTACAGCCTGTACCGATGGTCACAGCCCCACAGTTACTGAAAACTTTTAACTTCCATCTGGGCTGAGGATAATTTCTCTCTTAATTAAATTGCCTACACCCTTGTATGTTAACACATTCACCAATACATGCACTGAGATAAAATGAAAGTCCCTGTACTTATTGCTATTGCTTTCTTTACCATGAAATGCAGATTTTAAACACTTTGGAAGAGAGATTATGCTTAATGGATCTGAAGTTATCTTTTGGAAAGACCTAAAATCAGTAAGATTTGTTTCAGATATATTAAATAATACCTTGAAACATAACCATGTTTTACAAAATAATTGCCTGAAGAAAAGTAAATAAACTACCTTTTGTTCTTTCTGGTTATTACCTTCTTATTGTCCTGATCCAAACTTCCTTCCTCCCCTTCTGATCTTCTTAGTGCTGAAAGATCAAAATTTTTAAACTTAAACTGATAGATCATTTTTGTTTTCTGCTTTGACTGTCTTCACATTCTACATATTTTCAAGAGGAGAAAAAAGCAACAAAAAACCCTGAAGTTGGGCAGAAAATTGGATCCAAAGAGCTATGGTGTCATAAAATTACTTAATGTTTGGAAAAGATTATGGGAATACTAATGCTATAGGCATGTAGATAATGCAGAAAATCCACTCTTGCTGAATTTTTAGGCTATCATTTTAGGTGGAAGCTACTTTTGGGGAATGGCAGGTGGTAAAAAGTCCAGATTGTAACTTAGGGACAGATGCAGGGGTAAATCGTTGCTCCATTCTTCTTTGTTATCATGAGTAAGAAAGTACATCTGGTTATTTAGCTATTTGGTGGTCTGCACATCTGGGCCTTTCACTTTCTTCAGTAAGATACACAGTAATGGTGAAGATGATAGATACAAATTTGGTATTACCTCTTCAAGACACTGCAAGAAAGGTTGTGTCAGTACAGTGAGAGTGAAGGACAGCAGGTAAGGATGAGCTGCTGCTGAGCCCCATAGTGCTGCAATAATCAAGCTTCAGATAAAGCAAAAGAGATTTCTAAAAGTCACAATTATGTTTCTCACCTATATTCTCTCATCAAGAGCCTTTGATCGAAGAAAATATTTACCTGTTGTTTCATTGTCTTCCAACCTTTCAACTTCCTGAGGAGAAAATCTCAACACTGAAAACCTAAAAGTTACAGGATAGATCCCAACCACTAAATAAGTTTTTTTTGTTTGTTTGTTTTGTTTTTCTGAGCTTTTCTTTACCAAAGTACCATACCAGAGACTGGTTTATACCTTGGATAGAATTTTATATAATGTTTCTGTGACAAATTTCACACTAATTCAGATAACTTCCCAAAATCTAAATGCCCCTTGCCTTTATATCACTTGAAGCTGTTGCGTGGAGTAAAACAACTGGGGTAATGTAATGACATAGCATAATTTTAAACCTTTAAACCTTTGTGAGGTTATAACAAGGGGATTGCCCACAACATCTGAGTTCAAGGGTAACACAAGAGCCCCATGAACGACAACATAGCCAGAAAATATATTTATTAATAATAAAAGTAGCACAATAATATTAAACATAAGTCTGCTCAAAGACAGTGCTACAACACTCCCAACTAGGTGGGAACAACTCTCTATTTTTTCAGCTTGCAAGTTTGTTGAGTGTCCTTCCTGCATCCAAACAACACAGTAGGAAAGGCCACCACCATCTGCAATTCAGTGTTCTTCTCTTTCATATTACACAGCTCACATCCAAACCCTGCACTGGCATCCTGACAAGGGCATCTTTTTTTTTGTTCTTTTGGTTTGGTTTTGTTTCTTTTTTTTAGATGACAACTTGCTTTTTTTTGAGAAAGAAATAGCAGAAATTTGAACATGTGACATATGTGATAAATAAATAAATTAAAAAAAAAAAAAAAGCATGTAAAATTAAAGTGTCTACATTGCAAGAAGGTCTTAGACCTGTTTTTTTTTGACACTTTGGGTGCATACCTTAAATCACCAGGTTATTTATGTGGATCTCAGATACCCATGTAGAGAACTGGATGCCTTTTTTAGATTGTTTTTATAAAAGACATTCATATTTTAAAGAAGAAAAGAAAAAACACAAATTGAGACCAAAATGTTTTTTGGAGATTCAGTATATTCCACTGGTTCATGAGATCAAGTGACTTCAAAACAGCAGGACACCAAGGTTTTACACAGAGATCTAGAGGAGTCCAATAAAAATCAACATGGCCCTACAAGACCTGCCCCTCTCAGCTTTCTGAGTGCTTCATGCAACACTTTACAGCAAATAAATCCATGCGGCCTAAATTTCATCTGTGCTAAGATCTAGCTTCACAGGTACAAGGAACACTTGGTTCTGCTGTGAGTCCCGATGCAAACTTTACCTTTCACACAGATCAGTGCTAACATTACTGCAGAACAAACCTCTTATTATTATTAACCTTGAACTGTGTTCAAATGTTTCTGAAATACCAATGCACACAAACGGATCTCCATGGTGGCTGTGGCACACTTCACTTTCTGACTCCAGCTCTCACCTGATCTCTCCTATGAGCCACTTTTCCACCACATTTTTTTTTTTTTCATTCTGAAGTTTAGTGTTTAAAATAGAAACACAGAAGCTGTAGTTATAGCAAATCTGTTGGGCACTGCTGTAACTGAAACCATACAAAGCCAAATGTCTTGAAAAAGCTCCGTGCGCTTTTTGTTTTAAAGAACATTTTTGTACTTGTTTGTTCAAACTTGGTCTCTTCAACAAAGGAATGTTCCCTGGCTCCCTTTCAGAATGCACTGGCTCAGTGTCCCTTTAGCTAGAGGAGCTGACTCATCAGTTGCTCATGTGTTCATGCTTTAGCAGAAAGATTTATACAACTTCTGCTGGCAGTCCTTAACTGCATGTTTCTCTAAGAACTTACATAAAATACCTGTCTTGGAAGAAAAAAAGCTGCTGTTTAGAAACTCCACAAACCAAAAATATCAGTACAATCAAATGACACAGCCAGAACATAGGAGATCAGAGCCATATCTGTTGCTGAAACTATGCTGATTTACAGTACATCAAGTGCTGACATTTACTACCTTCACTCTTTCCAAACATCACTGTAATATTTTTGTTTGTTAGTTGTTTTTTTGCTTGTTTGTTTTGTTTGGGGTTATTTTTTTGCTCAGCTTGAGAACTTACCACAAATGATTTGTGTATGTAAAGAGAAGGAATTAGAAAGTTTGGGCAGACTGTTTTGTGGATAGCATGACATCAGGCATTAGAACAAACAAATGACATCTTTTCCTCTTGGAGGTAACATTAGTATGACAAAGATTAGGATACTGAGCAGAAAAATAATCTATCTGAAGTGCACTGAAACATCAGCAAGTCTGACTTTACTTAAAAACATACCCAGAATAATCACAGAGGTTATCTAAAAATCGATGGCTCAAATGTGCAATTACTTGAGCATGAAACATTCTGGTTACAATAAATGTCTGCAGGTAGACTCCCCCATACCATTTGTCCATATTCTTTCTACTCCTACTCTACTGGATCTAAACTCGAAATCCCATTAAAACAGAAGTGTCATCTTCCATGGAAAGTAATATAAAAAAAAAAATAACTAAGTAAACAAGCTTATTTTTGACTATGCTAATCAAATACTTTAAAATCAGCTCTCTGTTACCACAACTGGAAAATGTTTCAAACAGGCCAGTGATGTATCTGCCAGTTTACTGACCTTTCTCATACAAAGCTAATAACTATTTGTTAGCATAAGTGAGAACAGATATGTGAGGCCTTCTTATTCTTGCATACAACATGGGAAGCCTCTTTCCACAGAAGATACTGATGGAGATGACAGGGTGGGAGAAGTTGCTCCAATAGAGACCTGCCACTGTCATGAAGAATGGCACAACTTCTATCTTGCTTTCATCAACAAAGTGCCTTATTGTTGGATCTACCAAAGGTTTTCCAATCATATTTTGCCACCATTATCAGCTACTAGATTCATTTTTTACTGTCATGGTGTGATTATATTAGATCTTAATACTATATCTTATTACTATGTCCTAGTAGTATGCAGCTTGCAGATAAGCAGATAGTTCTTTTAGAAGTTGGACTCAGCGGTCCTTGTAGGTCCCTGCCAACTCAGGATATTTTATGACGCCATGGTGTACATCAGTTATCAATAAACATTTTTTCTCCAGCAAAACAAAGTCAGAATTATTTGCAAAACCTGGATATTCCAAGGCATGGTGTGAACACAGGAGAGCAACTTCCTATGTATACATATTTTATTTCTTTCCATATATGAGAGAACTGCTTCTAAGGCAATATCTGCCCTAAATTACAAAGACAAGTCAAAATATAATAATTCTAGTTTTAGAGAATTTACAGAATCCCTGACCATCATGTTATAAGAAATGCTATTTCATTTTTCTATTACCTTTTATTTCTTTTTCTATTTTAGATTATGAGGATTTTGAGATAATGAAACGGAAAGAGTACAGCAAACATAATCACAAGCAATATGCATTTCTTTACAGAGAGAAGTAGGGAAACTGCAACAGAGAAAAGCAGACTGTACCATGCTGTTTGTAGATAGGAGGTTTCCTATAGATGTTATCTTTTACGCCAGTGTCTGAGGAAGAGGAAAGAGAAAGGAAAGAATAAAAGAATAAGAAAGCAGTTCAGACTACGCTGTTCTCATCTCCTCTCAACAGCAACAAAACACAAACACTTGAGGCAAGACAACAGATTACATCACTGATTTGTCTTTCAATGGTTACTATGTGAGAGTGAAGACTTACCCATATTTATATATTTAAAATATTTAGGTAGTCTATGCCAACCTAAATTGTATGAACCACTCTTAAGTCCCTCAAAATGCTTTCAGATGCCTTGAATGCTGCCTGACCAATATAGACTTCTTAGAAAACAAAGATAAACTGGTTATGCTTGTTAATATTTAAAAGAAAATTAACATAATTGTAGAACAGCTACTGTAACAGTCACAATTGAAAAGGAACCGTTTCTCCATTAGTTAAAATGGAAGTACACAGTCAAGTATGGATGTTTATACTACAAATGCCTAATATTCTTGTATGAAATTTCACATCATGGCCATATGTTGAGTTGTATAGCTGACCTTGCCTTCCAGAAACTTTTGGAAAGCCCCTAGGGCAACAGTCCAGTGTTCCTGAATCATTCCCAGGTGAGAAATAAGTACTACGGTCCTGAGCAGATACAATTCCCAATCACAGTGTGCTCATAAAAACACTAATATCAGAAGCTAAACATAATTAAAAACCAAACAACTCCATCAAGCAGGTAGATGTTCTGTGCAGTCAAAAAGCTAAGCAGTGTGGATATAAATTTATAATGCTTGTAATTGAATGTGAACTTAAAAACAGTGTATGTGTACAGAAACCAACACTGCAAGCTCCATTGTGGCCCAACTTTTTTCACCAGTTTTCACTGCCTATATTAATATGATTCTCTAATTCAGAAAGTGGATGAATAAAGAAAATAATAAAAGAATAAAACCCATGAAGCGTTGACAGTATAAATAATTGTATCTTGGAGGCTTAATAACATGTGCTATCTAATGCAATATACCAAACAGCAGTTGAAGATCAAATGCTATACAGTGATTGCCTACCTGGAATATGGAAATGCCTAGGAGCCTGCTGATAGACAGAAGGTGAAGATTTGCTGTCTGAGTACATGGATAAGCTTGGAGTGCTCCGACCACTTTCACTGCCTCCAAGGGGAAGAGCAAAGAAAGCAGATACAGGGAAAAAAAAATGGAAAGCAAAGTAGAGTATTTCAAGCATAAAGGCTTATCAGAATGACTTGTTAATCCAACAGTTTTAAATAAGTGTGAAACTCATTATTTTTCAGTACAACATATTGGCTCAATTGCCAAACATAAAAACAACAATGAATATATGATAGATAACACCAGATTAAACTGCAGCTTCGCATCCTGTCTTTGAAACTAAAGCTCCTCTTTCAAAAACAGTCATGAACTGAATAAACAGATAACCACATCCACAGTCTTGTAACGTGTTTTGCATAGCCTTACAAGTTTTTGAAAACTTTAATGCTATGGCTCATAGCCTGCCCTTAAAACTAGCAATGAAATAATTAAGTAGTATTTAAAATATCTCATAGCAGGACTAGACCAGAAAACAGGAGTAATGGTTATGTAAAATGTCCCTGCATATATCAGTAACAAAAACAGATGTTGAAATTTGGTCATTAATTGCAAACTTTTCACACAGGTAACATGCCACAGCATTTTATATTTATGCAAACAAAGTTGGATTATCAAGTCATGGATCTATAATGCCATAGTCACTTGACAAAGTTTGAAGATACGTACAATATTGATCTGCATACATTTTTTCACTTGTTTTGTCAAATGTTCCCTAGGTGCCATTAATTTCCTCTTAGTTTATTTCCCCAGAGTACACTCTATGGCATTATAGTGCTGCTTTGCAAACAAAAAAGTAAAGCTCTACTTTTTTGGGACTTGTAAAATCCAGTTAATTTACAGCACCGTTAAGCAACTGGAAGCCAAACATGACATTTATTCTGACATGAAACGGTTGTTAATTTGCTGTTATTGTTTTAGTGTAGATGGAGCACAAATTTAATGGATACTAATGGTGAAATTATAGCAAGTTTTTCTGGGGGAAAGGAAGTGCAGGAGCTCAGAGACTCAGATAGACTTAAAACAAAGTTCTGCCTTCAGAAAGGGGAAGTTTCATACAATGAAACTACTGGATTACCATAGCAACCTAGGCTATGCCTATGGAGTGGGTGTCTGCTGAACCCAAACCTCCATTGACAAGCAGTGGATGTATGGTCAGTGATCTGTTATCAAGAACAGCCCGGACATACTCCACTGAAATCAATAGCGCAGAGCCAATGAGATCAGTGGGGGAAGCAGGCCAGGTGAGATCACGACAATACACTAACGGATCAGCTCTGAATTCTGTGTTGGGTATTTTCACAGTTGGTAAAAAATTAAAAGCCACTCAGCCATTAGCATTGCATACACAGGAATGGCAACTTCTGACTGGAAAAAAATATAATCAGAGCAGCTGAGAAATTGAAATGTGGATGATAATGGCCTATGATCCTCCCAAAAAGTTTGGGAAGAATTATGGAATTACTAAAAATCTGGTAAACCACCACCAGCCTGCAGTCAGGTTGTCCTCAGACAAGGAACCAGATGGTTATTCGGTTTCTTGATTCCTGCTTTACTCTTGGAAGGAAAGCAGTGTTGACAGATTTTCACTGCACATTTATGAATTCCTCCTTTGCTGCTCGCTGCTCATATGTTTGGCCATCCCTAATAAGCAGAAGTCTCCACTTCACTCCAAGTTTGAATACAAAGAATAGTGGTTTTTACTTACTTAAGTAAAGCTCCTGATAACTCCAAGAACCTTAAAAACCTTACAATGTCATTCATCCCAGAGTGATGTTACTATTGTTTTGTTTTTTTTTTTGGTTTTTCTTTTTTTTTAATTTAAAAAGAAAAAGAAAGTTTTCAAGTGACACTCACAGTGTATTTATTCCTCATTTACTTAAAAATTAGCATAATATTAAAAACATTCACATATGATCTGCATGAATAACCACCTCCTTGAGCAGTGATCCCAAGGTGCTGGTATCGCACTCCCATAGAATTGTTCTTCAGGGATAGAATGTCAGTAGAACATTCAGGGTCTCAGGAGGAAATGTTAATTAGGATGAATAAACATGAAGCAATTGCAAACCAGATGACAACAAATCTGCAAACTTCTCTATGCAAACAACACCTGTGTGGAGAAGTTTGCAGAGCTATCACCTTTAATTTGCTCTAAAGGGAAGAAGAATTGTGCATGAAATGAGGGAAAAGGTTATTCTAACAGCCCACTTCTACAAGCTGATGCACATTTAAATTATACTTAATATTTTACCACTGAGCTGGAGAAACACAGAGAGTAGTTGTAGTTCACATTTTGCATACAAAAATAATTATTTGATAAACAAGTAAATGGAAGATCCGTGTAGAATTTTCACATGTAGGAGCTCCAGATAGTCACTTACTCTACCCTATAGCAAGTCTCTAAAATACAACATCATTAAGAATTTGTTTCTTTCAAGAGTCTCCTGGCATACACTGAAGAACTTCAAATAAGATCTCTGAGAAAATGAAACTACTGAAGAGAGCAATGTTTCAGACTTTTGGTTTTGTCTTCTGCCACAAACAGCTGCAGGATGTGATCCGATCTCCTGATCAGTGCAGGGCAAAAAACCAGAACCACAAACTCTTCCCCGAATTTTGTTTAACTTGGAAAGAATCTGGAAAAGTTTACTTTGAACTTGAGTATCAACCACAAAGTCCTTCTTGTGTCTTTTGGCTACTGACAGGATAGGCTGCTCTTTGAACCTTGTGTGTGTATAGCCAACTGACCAGAGCTCAAACCATGCTCCCTTTCCATATTGCTCAAGGGACTGGGCAAGAAGAGTGCAACACTGTTTATACCTCCTTCCTTGTTGGCTTTTCTTTATCTGAAAGGATGGGAAATTTGATAAGAAATTGCAGTAAGTCTACGTCCCCTGTCTTGGATCTGAACAATAAACAGAACTGGCCTAATAGAGATGTCAGAGATTACTCCTGAAACTGGATCCTATACTATCTGTTTGCACATGGAATATGGAGCGAGACAAAGTTTTTTGAAGTCCAGTGACTAACTCTCCTCAGGACTTCAAAGCCAAATAAATGGAACCTGTATTTCTACACTAGAAAGGCAAGACAGTTTCCACCATGGTTTAAGTAAGCATTTTTTCACTTCGCACGGTCTCCAACTGCATCACCTCTAGAGGAAGAATTACACCACATGCAGGTATTTTGGAGATCACACAACATGATTCTCTTGATAAAAAGCTCTTACGGTATTTATCTTAAAGACATTTTGAAGGCAAAAAACCTTAAAAGGGCACAGTATTTTAGCTGCATGATAAACAGCTCATCCTATTATGTTGTTTCATGGATGCTAAATTACAGTGAATGGAACTAAAAACAGAAACACAGTTCTATTAGTTATGCTGAAAAATGATGAACTGTGCCCTTTGTCAGGAAGAATATGATACAAACAGTGAAATCAAAAGAAAGATTCTGGCATCTTTTTCATTAGAGTAGCAAAATTTCTACCAGAAGTTTAAATAAATATTTTATCATTACTGAGGAAAGCCAATTTTACAAAGACTTGTCCTAGTATTATAAACCAGTGCAGTATTTTTGGATTTAATAAGAGTTGTGTTTTTTTTAGTGTGATTCCATTTTTTAAAAACAGAAGTGTCCACATTCACCTCAGTCTGAACACAAAGAAATGGTCCCTATGACTCTGCTCTTCCCACATCAACTGCTTTGGAAAGAAAAAATTTCATTAACCTTTGAAAGACTTAACAAGATAAGGAAAAAAAAAAAAAAAAAAAGAGTCTTTAGCTTAGTGAAAAGAATTCAGAGAACTTGAAGAGGAACTGAACTTGAAGGGAATCTTATGACGCTTTCTGGGATGAGACATTAACTCAGTGTAAAGCAGTGCTAATATACACCACTGCAGGGCTCAAGATTACTTATAAATAAGGATTATAAACATACCTGCCTATGTGATAAGAGTGCTGCAAAGCACTGCAAGTTACTGCTTGCAAAATATTTTAGCTCCTTAATAAAAAGAGTTGCGGAATTGTGAAATCTTAAAATTTTGATCACTGTTAATAAATGCATGGGCAAAAGCAGCTGGCACTTCAGGATTTCTTACTCCAAACAGCAGCAATAAGTAATTGCTGCTGCTCTGAGCAACAGCAGGTAGCACTGAAAATAAACTCATTTTTAGCAAGAATGCTGCTAAGCAACTGCAAGTGGGCTTCTGAACAACAGATTTCAGTTCAGTGAAATGAGGCAATACAACACACAAAGAGGTTTTCTTACTCAGTACATCAGGTTGGATAATACTGCTCAAATCTAAAGGACGCAGCAAAATAAATAAATAATAAGATTGTTCAGGCTGTGCCTCAGGGAATAACATGGCATGTCAGTCAACCTTCCAAAAAATATGGGTATGAGTATTTCGGGGGTGTGGGAAGATGCTTTGCAGGTAGACTTTGAAATGTCAACAGGATTAATCTCATCAGCTTTTGCATCGAGAATTTTCTCCTGAGTATCTCATTTGGAGCAACCTAGCCTTGACTCTGCTCCTATTTGCAATAGTGAAATTCAGCTGACTTTGAGTAGAACTGTTTCTGGGTACATTAGAGCTTAATTATTTTCTCCAAAAGGCCATGAGCATATGCAATTCATTTGAGTTCATATTTTAGATCTAAGTCTGGTTCCTGATGAGGGTCTCTTCCTTTTTTATAATAGTTACAATGGCAGAGTGAATACTTTCACTTTATTAAATCAAATGGTACACAGGAGTCAGGCATTTTCAGGCACTGAAAATGTTTGCCATTCATGTCTCCCCCCAGTTTGTATTGTTTCTGGAGAGATGGTAGTTAATGACTTTTCTTTCCTCTACTTACATAGCTAGATAAATAATAATAATAATAAAATTAATAGCCTTTGCCTGAAAGGTTCTTGGTATTCCTCAAAACTGCCTCCTGTTTGCAACGTGGAAGCTATTAACAGTTAATATCTACTGGGGAAAAAAAAAAACAAACACAAAGACTTGGAGTCTAAGCTCAGTTATTCTGCTTTGCACAATGTGGCACTGTTTGCTAATCAGAGCAGCTATACTGGTTTAACAAACTCTGAATTGCAAGATTTCTAGTAATTCTGAAAATGATGAAGATAATCCCTAAATGAAAATTAGAAGGTCAGATAGTTGATGACCCAACACTGGAGTATTGTAAGTGTGTAATATAAGTATGTATTATTATAAGTAAGTGTGTAAGCTTATTTATTGGGCATCACTAAAATCAGGTAAAGGTGAACGCTATATTTTTAGAGTCAATAAGATTTAAAATTATTTCCCTCTCTCATTTTCATTACAAAATCTAATTCCTTTCCTCCACCCCTTCAAAATACACTTAACACTCACTGGAAAATAAATAAATAAATAGATAAATAAAGCCAAAATAAAACAATTCATACTCACTCAGTTCTTGAAACTTACACAGTACATCAAAAAGCACTTGCACAAAATTAAGACAAAATTTATTCAAGAGGAAGCCATGCTTGCACAGACAAAAAAGTGAAACACATCTGAATAAGTCTACAGTATCACAGCACGGTTTTGCATTCCTGGACCTTACCTTTGAAGAAAGGGATGTAATGATGTCTGAATGTAGATGTAGGGCTTGGGTGTTGGGGCAGGGAGATGCAGCTACTGGTACCAAGACTCTGAGTACCAGCTGGGGGCAACAGAGAGTAAGTGAAAATAAACTATTTAGTTCACTTACTGAAAGCCACAAATTACAATGCCATCCTTCTTTTTCGGGAACATTTTCCTCCTGATGCTTAGAAAACGTACAGATTTTTTGTTTAATATACAGTCTTTTTCTTGTTGTGTCTAAAAACATCACAGTGGCCATACTATGTGTTGGCCAATGGACACAGCATTTCAGTAGTTACTGCATAAAATGCTAATATAATGTAATGCATCAGAAAATATTCCAGAAAAGGCACCACAAAGAGCATTGCTGCTCTGAGGGAAACTCTGCATATTTTAAAGCTGCAGGAGGGAATGATATATGCTCATAATGGATCTAATGAAATGAAATGGGGATAGCCTGTCCTTAGATGAGAACCCTCATACAAGCAGGTCCAGTTCTCAACGCCATTGGCGTACAGTGGTAGGATTTAGTCCACAGTGTACCAGAACACTCAAGCACATGGCTAATTTAAGCACTTGAAGAAACATCCTGAAGTTATCTCCGTTCTGCAAGTTAGACATGTGATTAAGTACTTTGAAAAACACTCTCAGAAAGTCAACTTTCTGTGTTCACTTTGTTGTAATAATGTTCTCATAACATTTGGAGGTCTAATGTCAACTATTAAAAAAAGCATTTACTGTGAATTTCCAGTGAAAAGATATGGCTTTAGACTTTATTTGGAATTTCTTTCATCTTTGCTCCTTCTTATAATAGTTTGCAGCTAAGCTTAGGCATGACACAGCTGCCAGACCTTTGGCAGAGACTAATCTTCCCTGTATCTAATAAATCTCTGATATTCATCTCTATTTACTGAAGACTTGACATAATGCAAACAATTTCTGCAAAAACTGCTTCTGATACCCACACAATTTACATTTCCACTGGAAAGTTAATGATTCAAATTTTTTGAAACTAGTTTATAATTATAATATTGCCCCAATAAAATTAGAATAGAAAATAATAGAAAAATACTGAATATTCTGTGTTGTCAGCCCAGATGATGGAGTGGTAAAAAAATTACACTGAATTTTGAGCAAATTAGTTGATTGATAAGATGAAAATTCTTCACAATGCCCAGATAGGAAGGGGCCTTTGTACAGGGGACTTATGCAAAGATCAAAAGGGGTGTTATCATTCCTCTTTGTGTAACAAAAACATCCAGGATGCAGTAACACTGCTATAAGCTTATCAATTGAAGCAACATGGATGTGAAAAACTAGTCATTAGAGCCTCCACTTAGTTCTCCAGCTCCTCACTGTGGTCAGGAAAGTCATGGTGGACCACAACCCTGAAGTACAAGAAGAGACAATAAATTACCTGAGCACTCTCCTGGCTTTCTGTGCTTTTGCTGCTACCATACTGCACCATGAAAGAGCTGTGGATTGCCTATGTACTTCCAGGTACAAGGATTAAGTCTCTTATATCTTCAGTTTACAGATAAATAAAAACCAAGCTTTCCAGGTGCTTATTTTCTTTTTCTAGATGCTCATACCAGAATAATTTTCTCCTTCCTATGCATCAGACTGTCTGTTCACAACAAGCAGTACACTGTAATGAACTACTACTCTACCTAAAACTCTGTTTCTGGAGTTTCTGTCCTACCTAAAAAATAAGATGAAGTACAAGAAAAATCAAACAACGCTGGTTCTCAGTTACCTGGCCTACTGTAATGCTGAGGAGAATGGGATGTTGGAGTGTAGCGACCATAACCCAGTGAGCCAGCAGAGCTAGGACTTGATGTCCTGTACTGTTTGAAGGATCTGTCATCTTGGTCACCCTGAGGGGAAGAGAAGAAATACACCATTAGGGAAAAGATCTTCAAATCAGCTAGAACTTCTGATATTTCTGTGCAGTGAAGATGGAACTTTATGCTGTTGTAATGCTCCATGCAATCCCAATGAAGCAAAGCGGCTTTCAGCTGTAAGCACCTCAACTGCAGTATGACTGAAGGAGTTCTGGAACTGCCAGGTTTCACAGAATGGCTATGCTTGAAGGAGAATCAGTGTATGCATGAATTTAGAGTGATGGTATTATTTGTAAAGAACACTGTAGAATTAGTGTTTCAGGACAGTATAATTTGCCACTCACTTTGATCTTCTGTAATGATTTAACATCCTTGGTTAGGTGAAAGACAAGATCAGGTTAGTATGACAGTATTATAGCTATTTTGTCCTTTCAAAGATGGCTGCATAGCACAGTATAAATGTTATAGACACCACAAAATCAGCATCTACTAGCTTGATTACATCACAGAAGCTAACCTGACTGCTTTATAAATAGCCCAGCACACAATACTATGAGCAAAACATAGTAATTATTAGCTAGGTAACCTCTAATAACCACTCATGTAAATTGTGTTAAGAATTAATTCTGCAGCACTGTGCAATTCAAGTCACACAACCTATTTTCCATGAAAGCCCTGACTTCAAAAAATGTACATCCATTCTAAACCTCTTATTCTTCATAGTTAAATTAAACTGTAATTTGCACATAGTGTCTTCTTAAGAGGAAAAACATAACTGAATGAATTAGATAAGGGAATGACTTTCTGTAAACTATCAACAATGCAAATTCAATTTTCTTTCTTATGACAAGCAAGAAATAGCTGGAGTTAACTTAAACTAAAGCAAATCAATGTAACCTACAGATGCTCCCTTACGGAAAGTCTTGTTCTGAAAAATACTACCACCTCCTGTTCCAGTAGGAGTGAGTGAAGAACATGCTATCCCAAAGCAGGTGGTATGGGAAATCTTCAGGCATCTTTAACTCCCACTGGATCATTCATCATTTAAACATACAGCAGGTCCTAGCTATCCCCACCATCATCTCCCAGATTCCTATCAGGGCAACTTAATTATATCAATCCATTCATGGTTGGATTCTTCCCTCCTGCAGCTTCCCATTTGACTACTTTGGGGTTATCCTTGATTCCAGAGATGCATAATGTTCTCCCACCTCACTCATCAGTTTCTATCCTTTGGCTGAAGTGTACTTTTTCCCTTCCAGATTAACTGACTGCATTTTCAAAGATGGAAAATCATTCCATACTGGTAAATCACATTACTGCTTAAATATCCATATCAGAAGACAAATACCAAAAAGAAACAAACAAACAAAAAAACCCAAACAAACCAAGGAGAGCAACTGGTGCCTTCCCAAGCATGCAGTATTCTATAGGCATTTTGCCACCAACTCCTCCATGCTGAGTTCGAGATGTTTCTCTCTATATATAGCAACTTTATTTAATATCTATTCTAATCTCTCAAAAAAGAACTATATGGCAGTACAATCAAGTCCCTTTAAAGTCTTGGAATTACATATAAATACCATATGAGTGTTATGCAATGGTCTATGAAGTGTACAGCTGAATGATACAGTCAATTATTGTCAATAAACCTCTTCAACAAACCAGTGTTAAGTTTGTAGATGATGATGCCTGAGGTCCCTTTCACAGACTCCTTAGAGAAATACAGAAAAACTGGCAAAGCTGGATAAAATGGAACAATCAATACAACATGAATCATGGCAGCACCAGTCTCCATGCCAGTGCTACTTCCGGAATCTAAATGCCTTACAGTGAACTGATAGCTAATTTAAACAAACTATTGCAATGTTGCTAAAAAGAAAGACCTCACATTATTTCAGACCTTACCTCTTGTGTACTTTTGGTCTCTGTAAAGAATACTCAGTCAAGCTCATGAAATACAATATTAAATAGAGCATGTATTTATTTGTAAATTTTCAAATAAACTACATTTCACTACTTAAATTCTCTGCTTAACCAATGTTCAAAGCTCATGATTTATAATATTTTCTAGGAATTTACAACTCTTCACTACTGCCAAAACTGTGCTAAAATGGGAATTATGGAGGTATTAGCCAATCCTGAGATGTTTAACTGACCTTACACATGGGGAGTTACATTAAATGCTTTCACTGCTTCTAAAAAGGTGATACTTCCTGAAGCAATTACTAGCATTCATCATTAGAATACACCAAAATATACCTCGAAGTTCACGTATGCAAATATAACCTAATGGCACATGTGTACAAACAGTATAAACACTCTAAATTGCTTTGGAATAACAATAGAAGAGTAATAAAAAAATAATAATAATGAAAGAAGAGTAAGCATACCAAGCATTAATTCAAGTCAACTCATGCTGGCAGCTTTAAATGAAAAAATAAATCATGTTTCTTAATGTAATTTATTCAGTAGAGCTTGAAGAAGTGACCAAAATACAACCTTTATTTTGGAAAGCTGAAACATGGATGACAGGAGAGATAGATGCATACAGATGACAATGCAGAAGCAGAACATGTATTCAACACAAGTAACACTGGTAAGAACATAAATTCTAAAACCCCATGCACTGCAGATGACACACATTTCAGACGCTGCTGGTTATCAATGTGACCAGGTTTATGCATCACCAAATGGGTCAGAACAGACGAAGAAAGGCACTGGGGATTACCTCAGTAAGTGTTGGAGAGAGCAACTGAGGTGACTGCAAACAGCAACACACAACAAATTAGTGATACAAATTCATGCATGATGTTACTTGTGAGAAGAACTACTCCTAAAATATCAATATCCATGTATAACATGATATAAATAGGAAAAACACCTGTCAAATGAGTTAGGGTAATATTCTTTCATTTTAATCAAGGTAAGAAAGAAAGAGACATAAATTCTTTCCATTGTTACTACAAAATCCTGTGGCCTGTACCTGTACCACTGAGTGCTGATGGTAGAAACCTCACATTTAAATAAGGCATAAGGCCTAGTTATATCTACACTAAAGCACCTCCAAAATCTGGATTAGAATTGTTGTTGCTCAGAACTAGTGATTTCAAGGGAAACAAAAATACCTGCATCTTGCATTTAGAATTAAACATCCTGCAATTTGATAATTTTCCTTTCAAAATTAAACACTAATCTTGATTACTTGAGAACAAATCTACTGAAACTACCATAGCTGCAGGTATAGCCAGGATGATGAAGGCTGAAAACCAGGAGATATATATATATATAAATATAAATATTTATATATATATATGTATATATATTTTACCATGCCAATGTCAAGGATGTAAAATATTTGGAGTATCAAGAAAGTGTGCACACTGGCATTGGATGGAAAGCAGGCAGCCCCGGATACCCTTCACTAGATTATGCATTTAAAAGGAGATAACCAGATACTAGTTTTTTTTATTATTATTATTTATTTTTTTTAAGGTATCACTGAGGTCTTTGTGACATAATGCCTCCATCAGAGCAGGCATACCCAAGCATGCTTTGGCCTAGTGGTGCAAACACCAAGGGAAGAGCAAATGTGTCATGAAATAGAGTTTATGCTTTAAATAATGTTCATACTTTGACCATGAATAGACAGTTCAGGCTAAGTCTTGTATCTTAATAGAAGTCTATATATATGCCACCAACCAGTGCTGAAGCAAACACCCAGTCCTGAGCCTCACTTGGGTCTTTGGGTGCACGGCTATTATTTCTAGTATTCATTTCCAGCAATCTATTTGCATACACAGAGAAAAAAAACTTCCATGCTAGATAGTATTTATCTTACAAATCAATGCAGTGTTTCTGAGAGGTTGAATTAGTAAAGAAGTATCTAAAATTACAGAAGAAATTAGAAATTGAAATAAAAGAGTAAATGTGATGAGGGATGAAAGCTAACTTGTATGACAGGAGTTATATATGAATGTTTCACATACACACACAAGCACAAAAACAACAACCAGAATTAGGATTAATAAGATTACCTTAAATTAGATTTCATTAGAACAAATCGCTTAACATTAGCTCTGTATATGAACAGACTGAAATACATGCATGACATGAGAACACGTGAGTTGAACGTTGTTTTGTTATGAAAATAAGAATAGTACACTTAAAAAAAATAAATGAATAATTAAAAATCATGGAAGTCATTTGGCTTTGCTGCTGATTCCTGCCATTTTGATTAGCAATGGATCTTGTTTCCTACCACATGCACGTAGAACTACTCCTTTCAAAGAAAAGCATATCTAATTACACATCATCTGTTCCACGAACTAAAAAGTGAAATGAAAATTTTCTGGAAGGCTAAAATGCTTTGTGAATGAATGGATGACATGAGTCAGTTAATCAAAGTTATAAAATACATATGTATTTAATTCTGCACATTTGAGTGTTCAACAATGTTTAATGATGCACATCAAATCTCAAATTCATATTAAAAAAAAATACCCATGTTTCAGTACCTCCCCGTAACTATGCCTGTCATCTGAAGAGTAACTGATATATGGAGAATAGGAGATCATATCTGGGCGGTCAATGTTATAGATGGCTTTATTTTTAGGAAGAGCAGCCAAATCCCTGTAGTCAAGAATTTCATCTCCAAGCTTTGCCTGAGGAAAGGAGGAAAGAAAGAAGTAAGAATAAGAATGAATATGGTCAGGAGGCAATCAGAAAAGGACAGATATATGTAGGTAGAAGAGTTGTCATCACAGTAATAAACTACTCTTGTATTTGTGCAAATTTAGATACCTTTTATTTAATACACAATGCTAAATTTTACTGTTGCTTTCTTTTTAATATACATTAATACTATTAGAAGCAGCATGGCATGGTCCCAGATCCTTTGGTTATATTCTGATTGTTAACTGTATAAAGAGACATGTAGTCTTTCTACAAGACATTGTAGAAGACTTTCTACAAGACATTGTAGAAGATATTCCACAAGACATGGTAGTTTTTCACAGGCAAAACAATTTTCATTTTAAAGTGGTTTTGGTACGCAGGGTTCCCCTATCATAAGCAGCAGTGAATAATCAAATGTGTATTTCCAACATATACTCTCCAGATGCTGACAAACATTAGTCAGGTCTTTAATTTCTTTCCATTCAGTTGTATACCACAACGTCACCTCCCTCCTTTCCTGACTATTTCTAAGCAGCCCTAATTATGGGTCAAAAGTCAGCAGATGATGGATTTGCACTGTTGTGGGTTAGTTGGAAGATTAGAGATGCCACTTAAAAAAAGATCAGACCCTTTCATGAGATTCACACAACCAACAGAGGGCTCTCTGCCAGCTGTTTCACTCCCCTTCTAGTATCGTTATTCCAAAAGTAAGATTATCGAATGCCATATTTTCACAGATTATCACTAGGATAACAGTTACTTGCACCAAAGCTGTACACAGCACGCATCAAACTCATAGATAGAACAACAAATTAGCCATATGCAGGGGGAAAATGGCAGTGTAATTCTGTAGTTCCTCAGTACTGTAGTACCTCAGGCTTTGCAGAATGATCAATTCTTTGTTATTTTGGCAGTAAAATGATGACTGAATGTCACATTTCTCTGAGAATCTCAGTATGATCAGCTGTCAAACTGTAATAATGCTTTCCATGTGTAGATAATCTGCAAGTATCAAGGATTTATGTGTGAAGTGAGTACACTTCTTTTTTTGTATGAGATAATTTGAGTAGATTTTCTAGGGAAGTTTTTCATTAAATTAATCATGCGGGAGAAAGGTAGCATGGCAACTTTAATTTCTCTCTTTTCCTGAAACAGTGCAGGAATTCTGCAAACACAAGCAACATGGAAAAGAGAAAGATTTTTCTTAACTAAGGAAGCTACTATAACCACCATATATTTTCAAAACTAGCGACAAAATTTATTTTAATCAGATATCTGATTCTTAAAGATGACACAGTGATCTCATTTTCCTTGCAGCTACTTCAGTCACTAAAGAGCAACAAAACAGACCCTTAATGAAAATAAATCCTTTCTTGCTGGGAAGCCAGTGGAAACCTCTGTCACAGGCACATGTCATTCAACAACCAGGAGTCTGTCTGGTCTGCTCCAGGAAAACTTTGGGAAGTACTGTAGTCTATGAAGAAGGCCACGGAGGCCGTGAAAGTTTTTTAAAAGGCATTCAAGGTTGTGGAGATTATTCTAGTGAGTTCAGAGAAGTTCAGAATTAGGAGTATGTGAATCATGATAGTCTTAGCCCCTGTCTCTCCATAGAGCAGTGCAATGTGATGTCCTCCCATAAGACTTCAGAATTAAAACTTACCTACTTATAAAACTCCTTCCTGTTTAAACGTCATAATATAGCCAAATTTAAATGAAAGAACACCTTAGAAATACAGTTGCTTTCTAAACACTGAACTCCACAAACATTCAGCCTACATTTTTTATTTTACTTGTTTTACCTACTTCCAAATACTCGACTGAAATTTAAATACTCTAGAGAAGGCTCAAATTACAGCTAAGAGGTTTTAAACTATTTCTTAATAATCTGGTATTCTGGATTCTGTTAAAACCACACTCTAAATTTAGAGTATCTTTTTCATTTGGAATATTTACTTTTACAATCTTATAATAGCAAATATGATTGGGTACATAAATGTAATACAATTTCTATTCCTAGTAGAAGCATGTACAGCACAGCTGTGTAACCTAAACTAAACCTTCCAGTTAGGTACATAATTGAAGGAACTTCCTAATTTTCCTTAGAATTTAGATAACTATAAATAAGGACTTTTATTTAAGCCCTTTTTAGTGACACAATCTAGACATTAACTGGAAGTAAATTTTTAAATGGTATGCAGTGATTCAGAGAATGTCTGCAGTAGAGGAAATTTCAGTCTGGATATAATCTAACCATCACTGAAGCTAATTAAAAGATTCCCATTAACTTCAAAGGGTATTAGCCTATGCCCTCTCAGAACAAAAAGCCAACACAGACTGATGTCAACAGAAGAATGAAAGATACACAACTTTAGTAGACAGCCTGCATGAACCATGCTCACATTAAAAAAAACATACTTTGTAAATCACTGCATAGCTAGCCAGTATGCCATGAACCAGAAACATGTCACCCACAAAATGCTGCATTCAATTGTAGGGGTTGGAAGGGACCTCTAGAGATCATGAGTCCAACCCCCCTGCCAAAGCAGGCTCCCTGCACCACGTCACAGAGGCAGGCATCCAGGCAGGTCTTAAATATCTCCAGAGAAGGAGACTCCACCATCTCCCTGGGCAGCCTGTTCCAGTGCTCTGTCACCCTCACTGTAAAGAATTTCTTGCACACATTCGTGCAGAACTTCCTATGCTGAAGTTTCATCCCATTACCCCTAGTCCTATCCCCACGCACTACTGAAAAGAGACCAGCATCGCCACTATGGCTCCCACATCTCAGGTATTTATAAAATTGGATCAAATCCCCTCTCAGCCTTCTTTTCTCAAGGCTAAACAGGCCCAGTTTGCTTAGTCTCTCCTCACAGGGGAGATGCTCCAGGCCCTTCACCATCTTAGTGGCCCTCCGCTGGACTCTTTCCAAGAGATCCCTGTCTTTTTTGTACTGGGGATCCCAGAACTGGACACAGTATTCCAGATGAGGCCTCACCAGGGCAGAATAGAGGGGGAGGATCACCTCCCTGGACCTGCTGGACACGCTCTTTTTAAAACAACCCATAGGCCATTTCCTACCTGCTCTGCCTGCCTTGATCTTTGCTAGCAATATAAAATTTAGACAGTTGGGTCTTTTTCCTGGGTTATTCTCTAGCAATTTAAAAAAGAAAAAAATTTGTGTATGTTGGAAACAATAGTCAGGTTGTTTTCTACATGGAGATAGTCTTAAACCTAACTGAACATATATCTGCGGACCCATCTGCACCAAAGAGGAGACAGGAAAACATGGCTGGAGAAAGGCAGGATCAAGTGTGAGAGACGCCTTTCAGTAGCAGCATAAATTTGTAAGTGGTTAAATCAATCATGAAAAACTCTAAACAAATCTTGAGCATGTCTGTATATCATAGGACTCTTGTAATAGAAAATATAGAAAAGATAGCCAAAGGATTGTTTTGACAATATAGAAGTTCAGTAACACATTTTACACTCTTTTTTTCTCTTCTGTTCATAGAAATAGGATGAAATACGATTTAATTGATCTCAAAGCTTTCTGACAATTAAGCAAGTTATAAACGAGACAGAGCAAGAACTCGTATCCCACTGAGAAATCTTCTTAACCTAATCAACTCATATTTGCTAGAGAACTTATTCTTTCACAGTCCCAGATGCCTCCAAAATATATTACGGTAACAAGCATGAGGGTTGTCTGCTAATTTAATGACATTCTTCAGAAAGAAAAGGAAGGAAGAAAGAAAATGCAGGCTTGCCCTTGACTATTACCAACCTGTGAAGCATATTTAAAGCTGTAATCACAAACATTAAGACAAACACTACCACCTATTACTAAAATACATAAACCTTAGAAGAATGCTCACGGTTATAAAAACAATGATGTAGCACAAGTCTGGAGTGGGAGAGACCAAAAGAAAATACTAAAAGAAAACATTTACGTAATACTTATTGTATTACATTAATACGTAATATAATAAACTGCCTTCACAGAAGTTGTGGAAATGACTTTTTTTTTTTCTTTAATTGGGATTAATCCCCAGCATGCACCCAATTGGAAGGAAAACTTCCAAAAGTACTGATAGCCATTTAGATAAGGGGCAATTCCTTCACTTCCAGCAAAGTCTCACTCATATAAAGGGCTATTTTATTCAAAATAATATCTGTTTAAAGAATGAGGACAAGCTTGGCTCCAAGGCACTGTTTTGCTCATCTCAGTATAATAAATGCAAGCTCTTAATCTTAGTGTAATAAAGCCAGTCACATCTCCAGCAATCCCCCTCTGGTACCATTCAGTGAGAATGACTGACCTTCCCCAGGGATACTTGGTCAAAGAAATGGGAATGCTACATATTTCTACATAATAGTTACCAAGTGGTTTTGCTCATGAATGTTACCTACAGCAGTTACTACAACTGAAGTACACTCAGTATAAGCTTTTAGCATATTTGTCCAGTTTTTAAACTCTCTGAACTTTCCAGAGTAAGTACTTATTAGACCAGAAACACACCAAAGTTTCTCTGAGTTTAAGGACTGGAATTCTTTGAGGCCTATCTCCTGCAGTCACACACACGTGTTTTCACATGCAGTCAGATGCAGGCTTGGCGGCTTGATTTCAGAAAGTAGTATTCAAATCTAAGCTTGTAATCTACCTGTGGGCTGTAGCGTTTATTTAGAATATATTTTTAGAAAGGATTGTGGTAGTTTGGTTCCTGTGGTATGAACCACACTCTATTGGTAATATAAGTGCTGCAAAGACAAAATACTCACATAGATCACACGGCTTGGGGAACCCGATGTACTTGAAGCAGGTACAGAAATTATACTCTCAGAGGAAGTCCTTGTTTCCTATGGTAGGAGAAGAGACATGAAATAGTAGGAAAAGAGAGAAAAGAGGGAGCCACTTCTTTGAATATAACCTTCACTGGCCAAAATAGCAAGTTAGAGTGAGCTCAAAATGGACAGGTATGCCCCCAAAAACCCATCTCTATACTGACAGTTTGAAAAAACAAAATGATTTCAGATAAAACTTGCTCCTCCCCCCTACCCTTCAGAAGGGGCTTGGCTTCCAGGGTGGCCTTAGGTTATTGGAGGTAAAGTTTAAGTTACAGCAGCTCTGGAGAATCCAGGGTCACAAGATGATTTGTTTGTAACATTTTTACTTTATGGTTGTAATTTCAAACTGATGTAGCTGCCTCTGGAACGCATCACTGTACTGTGTCACAGCAGTCCGACATCCTGCAGAAGATACTGAGTCAGACATCCAATAGGTTTGCTTTCTTTTCCCTAATTGTAAGAGATTAATTTTAATGCAGGTAGTTTTGCTCCGTTTTCAATCATTGCAGCATCCAGTCACAGCAAATACTGCTTTTTTTTTTTTTTTAGTTGATTGCTTTGTAATGAAAAATATAATTACTTTTAAATAAGAGGCACGATGAAATAAACAATGACTCAACAGACCTGATGCTTATAACTGAAGTTCAAGCAAATCTTAGTGAGAAGACCATGTTTCCATACCCTATTTTTTTCCATATATGTTAATTCATCATAAGATACTTCCTCTCACCTCTGAAGAAACCTATTTCTGATTGTAAAAAGTATGTATTTTGCCATTTGCTCACAATAATTTTTATTTACTGTCTCACTAAATGCTTCTTACATGGAGGTTATAACTGCTCAAATCCTTAAAAGGATTTAGCATTATTAACCTGTCAGGTCAAGATAGCATCCTACTACTTCAGTCTTCTCTTGGAATATTTGCTAAATTTTTAGTAGACGTGCAAATGTGTCTTATCTCAGAGGTGTCTGTATGACAGGCATTAACAAGGTCCATATTGTTAAGTCTGTAGAGAATTTTAAAATGAGTATCTAGTACAAGAATTCCTTACCAAGCCGAGTGAAGCTGCATACAGCAGTAGAGACAGAGAGAGGTGAACCATTCATGGTAAAGTTAAAATGGTTTGATGGTAATTGCTAAATGTTTTCAGAGGAAATATGAATTTCTAAGTATAAGTGGTATAGCAAGAAGGAATGGCTAACAGCAATATATATATGAATATATATATATATTCATGAATCATACAAGAGAAGTAATTCTTCATTGCTACAATGTTCTGTATTAGCAGAATGAAGAAACTCAGTAATCAGAACAACCCTTCCACAGATCTTTAGCACAAATTAGTCCTACGGCCTACTCTGAGACTATATATGTGGAGATACTCATCCATATTAAAAAGATTTCTGTTTTATTGAAATGCCTGACTGGGACTTTGGAACTTTTTCTTCCTCTCATTTTCAGAAGGCTCAGGAATTCCAGGGGCCAGGCAAAATATCAGTACAATATTATCTGAGAAATAATTGTTGCTGCCCATTGAGATGATGACTCAGCACAAATGGTATAATCACAAATCCTCTGCTGCATGGCCAAAGCATGCTTCAGTTTTCCAGAAATTGTGTGAATTGCATGAAAGTGTCATCAATGCACTGATGTCACATGCAAGCTATAAGTCTTATTCATAATGTCACTACAGGATGTCCATTGCTGTAGAGGAAAAAAGCTAAAGAAAACTCCTACTCCAATGTCCTGTATATACTATTCCAATGTTTTAAAGCCCATTAAGGACAAATAACAGTTTTTGTTTAACCTCAGGGTTTCCTAGACAAAGTCTCAGACCTTCTTCCTTTCACGCTCATCAGCAGAATGTGCTTTAACATGTAGCAGTTAACAACACTTAGATAAAAGTCATAGCATACATGTCTGAATATATTTAATAATGCATAAACAAATTCCCAGAGCTCTTTCAGTGCTTTTCCTCGTCTTAGAGATGCCATTTTCTTTTCAAGAAAAAACTACAATTCAATATAGCTTCTAACTTTTGCAATAAAAGTGCTGAGTCTCATCTTTCTGATGTATTCTTATTCTATTCAGCTACTCCCTCAAAGTGTTCCATTTTTATTCCTGGTGATTTAAACCTGTTCATTCTACATCTCACATACTCTATATTCTCTTCATGATCCATTACACCCTTTTACCATACTTATTCCTTTCCCACTGCACATAAACTTCCATCTTTTGCCACAAATTCTTGAAACTCATTGGACTTTATTGCTTCTGTTCACTTCTTTATTCAACTTATTTCTTTTATTTCTACTCTGCAGTTTCCAGCTTTATCTCTTGTGCTTACAATCTCGTTCGCTTCATTTTTTTCTTCTCACTGTCACTCTCTTTCACAACTTCCTTTTCCCTTCTACTCCATCTCCAAAGTTTAAGGGTGTGATGCCACTTACTTCTTCTCCTTTTGTCACCTACTTTAGCTACATGCTGTGCTTCTGTCTGTGTAAAAACACAGAGAGAATACTTCTAAAAACAACACTGCAAAGATTGACAAGAAAACTGATCAACTTGGGTATCCCATTCCCAACCTCACCCTGTATGTATTCTGGAAATTCTATCACTGCCCTCTTTGAAACAGCATCCTTTCTTGTTTTTTTATTTTTGTTGTTTGTTTAGGGTTTTTGTTTGTTTGTTTGTTTTGTTTGGCTGTTTCAAGAAAAGAAAGCACCAAAGAAAAGGAAAAAAGGATAAGAAAAAAGTCTTTGGAAAATTCTTTGAGCTTTTATATTATTATTACTTTTTTTTTTTTTTGTACTCAGGGAAAAGCCCCACTGACTTCCAGGTGCAGGCAACTTCCCCTGCTGAGGAAGGGGCAGACTCCCAGTGCTCGGGAGAGGTGGGCTACACATGAGAACCCAGGACAACAGCATCCACTGTCTATCATTGAAGGAGGAAAAAAAAAATCCTACCATATTCTACATAGAGTACATGGAGTTTTAGCCCTGCAATTTCAATTTCAATACTCAGCCAGAACAAAATCCTCAGGAAGCCTGAAATACTGCAGAGTACTATTAGACTTAATCAGCAGTACTTATTACTCTCAAGTATTTTGACAATAAAGTGTTTTTTGTTTTTTTTTTTTTTATTATTATTCTGAAATGCCACTTATTTGATATTCAGAGATTGCCAAGGAATACCCAAGAAATCATTTTCCAGCACATGGCTATAAAAACTACAGCCACTGTCCTTCAGGGTAAAACCCAAAACAATATTTTTTCAAATCTGTAATTTAGTCCAAGTGGCACTTGCTAACACTACATTTGTAAACCCTCTTTTTATAGCTGCTGCCTGCTGCTCTGACTTGTGTCCCATGTGACTTGTGCTCAAGACTCGATTCAAAGCAAGGCTTTTTTGAGCAAGATACCAAGGATACCACTTGGAGCATCAGAGAAAAGCAGAGCTGAAAAGCCCTGCAGTTGGCCTCTGCATTAAATGAGATAACTGCATCTCAGTCCCACCACTTCAGAGAGATCATTTCCCCAGCTACAGATTAATTCTTCATTTCCTACGGGCAGCTTATTCATCTGCTAGTCCTGTAATTAATGTTAAAGTTGCCAGAACACTCCCCCTTTCCCCTTGAATAAAGACAGATGCACAAAATCATCCAACTTAAGGAGGTATCCAAAGCCAGAGATTAAATTAAGTTGGGTCTGGCTTGCCAATTTTTTACATGCAAATAATAAAAATGAAATTCCAAGGAGAGGGTGGGTTTTTTTGTTTTTGTTTTCTGTGTTTTTTTTCTTTTTCTTGTAAAAACATATGAAGTGAAAGTCCTCTGATCTTTTAAGTGCCGAGCCACACAAAAAAAAGTCATGCACTGATCATGTCATAATCAGGGAGAAGTTAATTAACTTTTTTTTTCTTCTTTAATTTCCCCATCTTTTCTTGTTCAACTAATATGTACTGCTCTTAGATCGTGGTTCTCCTCAAGCTGTAGCTTTAATCATAAGTAAAACCAGAATATTGAGTGCTTCTCTAATCTGCTACATTTTTGTCACTGAAGTTTAAAATTCCAGTATTGTAAAAGTTTAAAACCCTTCCCTATGTTCGGTTGCTGAAAAAAAAAAAAAAAAGAAAAAAAAAAAGAAAAAAAAAAGAAAAAAAAAAGGAAAATAAAAGAAGAGATTGAAACTAAAATGACAATGAAGTAATACTGGGTAAAAAAAAATAAGGTAACTTACCTTGTTCTTTTCTTCAGCCTTGGCAGCCTGTCTACAAACTGGATGCCAGATGGATGTACCTGGAGAGTAAGTTTAAAACTGTGCTTAATTTGTTTCCCTAATAAGTGTTTTTTTATAGAATAACAACTTGCTGACTGATTCCTCTGCAGTCACAATTCCATGCACACTCCCAAAGCTAAAAGTATCAACTTCCCCATATTGGTAAGCCCGGAAAAAAAGATTTTAAAAACTAGGTGTACTTCAGAAAGCTACATGGATTTCAGCATGCAAAATTAACATCAAAACCTAAGCAATGTTATATGGTACCACTGTAGCTCCTCTGGCCCAACCTCCTGCTCGCAGAGGGTCAAATTCCAGCAGCATAGAGCTGTGCTCAATTGGGTTCTGAGTATCTCCAAGGATGGAGACCCACAGCACTGTCATGGTAATTTTATATTTCCTTATATGAACGTGGAGCTCCCTATTCTCTTGTTATGCATATTCACATAATAGTTTGGCCCAGGTCTTTCTAAGCAACACATGGTGATGGAAAGGAATAGCATTGATCCCCTTAAAACTAGCTGAAAATTCAGTCTTTTATTCAAAATTCTGCATTGTACTGACCTTGCACTGCATGCTTATGTCATATAAATTAAATGCTAAAGAACTACTTAATTCATGGGAATATCCATCCTAGATAAAGCAGAAAATACATGAACCTATGTACCTATCTATACTTCATAAATCTACTGATGAGAAGGGTATGAACTCCAGAGATATGTGTGAAATAGAAACTGAGTAACTCAGGAGTTTTGGATCAGTCAAAAAGAAAAAAAGAAGTCAATAGCTGAGCTATTTCATACATTCAACAGTAAGATGTGTCACATTGGAACAGTTTGCCCAAGGAGGCTGTGGATCCCTGGAGGCATTCAAGTCCAAGCTGGATGAGGCAGCCTGGTCTGGTGGTTGGTGACCCTGCACATAGTAGGGGAGCTGAAACTCGATGATCCCTGTAGTTCTTTTCAACCCAGGCCCTTCTATGATTATAATCGTGTGATACTGTATTCAGTGGAAGTGAAACGTGCGTACTCATATAAAATAAAGATTTATCTGTAAATTTTAGTAGTAAGAAGGAACTTTTATGTTTATGCTGGTCTGATGTAGGACATGACACAAGATAAAGCATTTCTTCACACACTTAAATAACATTAGTACACAGTAAGCTCTTTCCAAGTAAATGGGAAGCTGAGAACTTGTGTGTCATAAATATTAAATATTTTTACTGGGCGTAGGACACCAATAGGAAATGCTTTGTTTTCACAGCAGTTTGATAATTTTCTTCATCAGTGGATTTTGGAAAGAAGATAGAAACAGAAAGCCTATTTCAGAGAAGGCAGATGGAGAGCATCAGAATTTGTTTCACAAAAATAATCTAGATGAACTCAGACTAAGTCAGTACAAGACTATCTGTAAATTCAAACTGGATACATTAAGTTTACTAAGTTTTTGAAGTTTTTTGAGGATGGAACTACCAAAAAATGGCTTAATAGTACCTTCAAATTCAATGCTAGTTTATGTTCCAATTATGAATGTTGCCCACTGAAAGAGCTTGCCCCAGATGTCACACAAGCACATTTTTCCCAGTGTTATTAAACAGAAATTAGATTAACTTCTTTGAATGACTTACTCCAATCTAAAGTCACACAAACTGCCTGAGAAACATTTTCATGTAGAAGAAAAAGGGTCAAATTAATCTGCTGGCTGACTTCTGAAGATTTAAGGTCTGCAGCACCTCAGGTAAATTTAGATCAGTTTAGTAAAGGAGTGAAGAACGTTCTCATAAATCCCTGAGTTTTAGCTAACAAATCTGGTCAGGCAGTCCACATATCTAATCACAGACCATTCACAAAATTAACACCAGTTTCTACTGGAATCTGCTCTTCATCAGAAGACAAAAAGTGCATTAAAAAAGTTGGTAGGAATGTTTCAAGCACCAGAAAATACAGTGGTTAAGATGGCTTCAAATTAATAGGACTTGAGCATAGTTTGTAATGATTTGAACTAAAATTTATCACAAAAACTAATAGTCATCCTTCAGATAAACTGAACTTAAAAAGATTGAATACAGTTGAGTTTCTGAGGGTTTGAAATCTAGAAACAAATTCATAGTATGATATCTTTTTTTAAAGCACCGATTTCCTGGGGGATTTTAGTACTGCTAAGCTACTTTGCAATTTGAAGAACCACAGAATTCTCTGGCTCTTGTGAAAGAACACAAGAGCACAGACCAGGACAATTATGTCCTCTAATGAGCTAGTTCTTGTAGTAAACCAAACAGACAATATAATTGTCATTTTGAATAACCTACTAAATTGTTATCAGATCTTACTGTTGTGTTTTAAGGTCTAACTTTTCCAGCTTAAAGAATGACTTCAAAGTACACTTCTAGAAAACTGTGGGCAATTGTATAAGTTGTAATACAGATCTGGGCAAGCATGTAATTTTGAGATAACATACAACTTTGCGGTTCCCACATCTTACTGTTTCTCTTTTCTATCTTGCTTTGAGAACATAGGGCCAATTAAAGACATAGGCAAAAGCCTTCATTATCCCTGGAGATTGTCCCTATATTTAACCATGCATACCTCTTTTACTTTCAATTTAGTTCAGTTAAAATTTTCTACATCTGAAATGCAGATTTTAGTATTATTATTATTTTTTAATTATTATTTTTAATGAATAAGTTACAGAGCTATTCTTCACTATTACCAGTAAAATTTTCTGACAAAGTAAAGTGAATTTCTCCAGTCCAAGCTTGTGGTTGCCTCTGGTATTAATCTATTGTTTGGTAAGGGCTTCAGATCCATGGCATCTTTATCTCCTCTTTTCAGAGGTAGTTAGGTCTGACTGAAGAGAATTTAAGTAAGGAGCAAGATATTTTCTCCTTGTATGCAAATAGGTAATGAGCATAGAATTGTTCTAAAATTTTCGGTGGCAGCTTTAGGGAACCTACTGTACTATGTCTGTATTAACTTTCACCTGGACCACTTGTAATATCTGAAAAATCACATTTTCCACTAAAAGGAAAATTTTATAAACTGTCAAGTAGTTTCACCTGCAGGACATAACTACTACTACTTATTCTTTCAGTGATTCACACTTGCTATTGATTGAAATTAGGAGAGAAGTAATAGTGAATAAGAAGCACTGGGGAGGAGAAGGTAGTGAGGTGTTTTTTTGCTTTGGTTTTGCTTTTACCTAGCCTATATGCATCAAACCTCACTTCCTTTGGTACTTATAAAGTGGGAATACGCATAATACAACTCAGTCATGAAAGCAGGTATAAGCAGAACAGCCATGATTCTAAGTGTTATGACTTTGTTTGTTTTACCTTGAAGATACATTTCTTCTCCTTCTGCAAACATCTGACTGCACCTGACGCATCGTGCACAAGTAGGATGATAATGTTTTTCTCCTGCCTGCCCAGGAAAAAGAAAAAGAGAGCTGAGTAAGCATTCTGGTGAATTGTGAGGCTTCTTTATGAGAAGGGATTCTTTTTCCATCAACTAGAATATAATTAGAGTAAATCAGTGAATTTTAATTAGTTGAATCTCCTGTACATTGGCAATACCAATTTATTATATACACTTAACTTTATAAAATCAAACTGTGATCTTCTCAGCCACCTCTTCCACTTCTCAGCCACCCACTCAGTAAAAGAGTGTATCCTGATGTCCAGACAACTTCTTGTGCTTCAGATTGTGCCTACCACCTCTTGTCCTGGCACCATACTCCACTGAAAAGAGCCTGGTTTCATCCCCACTCCACTCTTCCTTCACGCACACGCCCCTTTATCCAGAGTTCTTGCATACAACTCATGTGGTCTCTCTGGAACAGATCCTTGTTATGTTGAATAGCCCCCAAACAGGTCCTGAATATGCTCCTAGCAATCCTTGCTCTTCAAAAACACCTATGGAGCCACAAGCCAGATCGCGGCAAACCTTCTATGTTCTCCTTGACTCCACATCCTGCAGTGCTAGACAGAATGGCCCACGATTTTTGGCTTATGCTCAATGCCACTTCTATTAAGAAAAAAAACAAGAGACCAAGTAACTCTAAAGTTAAGTCTGAGTCCAGAAGAAATGCCCTTGAGCTAACAATAGAACAAAATGTTCTTACGTTGAATGTTTCATAAACTGTTAACCTGGAGAAGGTTGAAATAGACATTAGAACTTTGTGTGCCTTTAACAAGTTACTCTTAATTATTGTCCCACTGTCTTTGGAAATCATCACACCTTCCATTTCCATCGCACCAGAAATTTAACACTGTTACTGCAAGAATTACTACTGAGTGCTTTTCACCAAGTGAATGAAGTCACCAGTGGTACTTATACTGAAGAACATATTCTGAGTCTGGAGGCTATTTTGCCATTCATGATATCAAATACAGTAGCGTTATAATTTTAGGTTAAAGAATCTCTGTTTTCTACTTCACAGAATGGTTTGAGTTGGAAGGAACCTCGAAGACCACCATGTTCCAGATCTGCTGCAATGAGCAGGGACACATTTCTTGAAATGAAACCTATCATATCAGAATTACTATATTGAAAAAAAAAACAAACAAAAAACCTGTTCCTTTTTATTCTTTTTATAGTACTGTTTGTGCACACTGCTGAGTGTTTTCTGCAGCTTTAAAATGGAAAATGATTGCAACTTACTATGTCAACACCTTAAGTTATCATACCATTAAGTATCAATATAGGGTTTAAAGCGTACAGGTTTTAAACTGTTTCCCTGAATACCTGTGTTTAAGGACAGAAGGCTACTATATAATTTCATAACATCATGTTGAAAAGAAGGATTATTTTTCTTGGCAGATTCATTTTGCACAAACATTCCTAATGCAATTCATAGCCTCAATAATTCAGTAGATAAAGATCCCAGGTAAACACTATCCAAGGGAGTTCAATTATTCCTGCGCCAAAATAAGCTGTCAGAATACATTCTCATATAACCTGTACTGTAGCATGCAAAATTCTGTTACACTTCTCTTCTAACCAAAGCACAGAATACAAGTCATGCCAGACTCTTTATCAGTAAGTATTTAAAACATCACATCTTTGTAAATGATATAAGGGAGTTTAATGCAGAAAACAAATTCCTAACCATATGTCCACTTCTTTGCATAGTTTGAAAGCTCAGCTTGACAGACTGTTGTCTCAGTGTTTTTGTTTAACAAAATATCAACACACACAGGAGCAACATTAATCTCTGAGGCATCTCTTATTGTTCATGAAGTAGACTATCATAGAAACACAGAATATCCTGAGTAGGAAGGAACCCGCAAGGACCACTGAGTCCAACTCAAGGATCCACACAGGACCACACAAAAATCAAGCTACATTTCTAAGAGCACTGTCCAACCAGTTTTCCACAAGCACTGAGCCAAAATCTTAGTGCTTAATTTAAAGATGGGATCAAGGCAGTCCTAAAAACTCTGAGAAAAAGCATTATGAATCACTTCATTTGTCCTTGGTAAGAGGGACCACTTCCTATGGCAATTCTCTTCTGTGTAGTTGGTGAAGTTTTTTGGACAGTCAAAATGAAGAACATATTCATGTCGATTGTAGATGACTGACAAATCCCCACACTCCTCGCTGAAAGAATGAGGGGCACCACAGTGTTACTGACTGTTCTACAGCGCGTCAACAAGCAAACCCAAGCTTCAAGGAAAGCAGGACAGGTCTTTGCAGAAATGTGTTTATAGCTATGTTTTCTCATTTAACACGCCTTATGGCTTGAAAACACAAAAAGGATAAATAAATAAATAAATGAAAGAACCTGATGTGATAAGAGTGATTCACATAATTTAAAGTACAATTTCCAGACAATTAGGGGAGTAGTCCTGGAGTCTGTAGGGAACTGAGAGCAGTAAGAACATCATGTCTGAGAAACATGCAGCATAATTTGTACCAGAAAGAATAACCACTAAAAGATCGGTTCTAAATTAGCTGTCATCACTCACGGAAAAGATGTTACATTATTGTAGACAGCTCAGTGAAAACCTCAGCTCATTCTTTAGCAATGGCTGCAATAACTGGTGAAGTCATAAAATATATAAAAGAATGTATACAGAAATTTAAACTCTACCATTATGACACTGCTATTCTAGTGTCTCTTGCCATTGTTGGAAGTACAACAGGTGTAGTTTTTTACTGCAGGTGATGACCAATAACTACTTAAGGTCTGACACTTGAAGGACTGAAGGATTGGAAACAGAGTGGCCCAGAGCTCAAATTGTAAACTAAGACCTGGGAAGTAGACTCAAGATTTCTCATGACTCTCCCACTAGTTAAGCATAAGTACATTACATCTCACTGTGTTACTGACTCAGTAAAGTTATATGTAAAGAGAAGATAGAAAGTAGACAAAACCATTTGATGTGTTAAATAATTAAACTTGTAACTACTTGATTGCTGTCCTGACAGTGAAAGGAAACGTGTCTCATTATCAAAATGCATGGTAGCAACTGAAGCCTTTTAACACAGGGAATCAAAAACTTGTTTAAGTGGAAAAAGAAGTTAGACTACTGAGATGAAACCATGAAAACATATTTTCTATGTTAAGGAGATACAACATAGATTGCTGTAATATTAACTAAGTCTCATTTGCTGAGATGTCCAAATCCTACCATCCTCATACTCTAAAATCTCTAAATGAAGTCCTGACTGCACTCTACTTTGACCAAAGATAACACAGGTCAATCTGCAAGGTTAGGTGAATGCGTGGAGCAAACTGAATGACCCAGAAAGTAATTCATTAGAAGACTTGTGTTGAGGTTTCTTAGTTAAATGTTTTCACATAGAACAAATCCACTAGAGAGTTAGGTCATCACTAAAAAGCCACCTGTTCAAGCAGAGAAAAACAGAATGAAGCACAAACATCCAACGGTCTAAACCTTGGCATCAAACAGCTTCTCACAGTGAAATGAACCAAAGATTTTATTAAATACACAACTTAACACCTGCTCCCTGTTCAAGTAGGAGGGTAGAGGAAAACAATTATGTAGTATTGATGGACAGAAGTTTAAAACTTCAATTAGACTATAAATTGTTCTCTTTTCTATACTTTGACTCCAGCTTCCTTAATTTCCAAAAATATGGATTACATTAAAGGTCACTGAGATTTCTGCAGGCTTAGTTAATAATTCAGCTAGCAGTAGAAACACCATTCAATTTAGTGTCAGGAAGTGAAGTGCTGTTCATCAGCCACACGCTAAGAATTCTGCCACCGCATGCACAAAGTGCCACAGTGTGTGGACTGTACAGTCCCTGTACACTGGAATCCATTTACTATTTTCAAATAAGTGCAATGATATTCAGAAATTAGATAAACATTGCTGCTAAAAGTAGATGACTGTGCTCAGTTGTCATATAAAATATCCATTCATATTTATAGTAAAGCCAGATCTTTGCTTATGCCACAGAAGAACCCAAAGAATTGTTCAGTAGTAATTGTATACAATAATGGTTAACTTAGTACACAGCTGCATGTCATCTACTGATTACAAAGGGACAGGTAACAAGGCAGAGATATTTAGCATAGTACCTATTGTTCATGTTATACAACAACACTGAGAAAAGTGTGAGAGTCACAAGACAAAAGGAAAAATATGTGGAGAAAAACTCTTACTAATTCTCTTAGTCACAGTGGGCCTGACTCACCACTGAGTCACTGCAGCAGCATGCCAAGGCAAGTAAACTGTCTTAAATGGGTTTTACACCAGTGTAAATGTTGTTTAATGTTTTGAATTAATCCTCCTCATCTTCTTATTGGATTAATTTCTGAATCCATTCAGTGCCAAGAAACAGTCATTTGAATTGTTCAACCCATGCACCTACAGCACTACTTACAGCTTTGCATGTCTCACAAGTACAGTTGTTTCACATTGTGTCTTGGTGCTGGCTCATCCTCCCTGTACTTTGCAGAGCCTTGAGACTTCCCACCCACATTTTGAGTCATTTTTACTCCTTCCCACACACATTTTATTCTTCTAGATATAAAGTGCAGAATCAAATGTACCAAGAGGGGCATTTACCTCAGAATCAGAGTAACTTATTATATATATCAGACCGATAAAACAATAAGTTTCTAATGCTTTAGGGAGAAATAAAAAAGGAATAAAAGTTTTAAAGGGAATAATTAAGAAAAAACAACAACAGAAAAGGCTGAGCACTATGATAACTGCAGTCTCATTGTGTGACATCTGCAAACAAGTTTTTACTAAGGAGTAATGTCAGCGCTGCCACTATCAGGCAAAAGCTGAAGAAGTTCAACAGAGCAATTTTTCTGCAGACCTTGTTATACTATCGTGTAAATCAAAAAGGTTGAACATGCCTACAATCACTAATTTTGCACTCAGTTGCTTTTGTTATGCAATGAGTAATCTGCCCCTTTTGTCTTTTTCTGCTCAGCTTTGCAGATTTGCCTTGCCACCCACTGAGACTGGAAGAGGCTTCTGTTTTCCATTTGCTCGATTACCTCCTTCATTTCTTTTCAACTTTCCTCTCCCACTCCTTCGAGCTCACTTGTGGCCCACGACAAGCTGCAGCTGTTTCTCAATTCTACCACCCCTTGATAGGGGAGAGAGAGAAAGGAAGGAGAGAGATGACTTGCAGACATATTTATCTTCTTTTTCAAGTTTGCAGCTGTAGATTTAGCCCACCCATTTCAGACAGGAAGAATGAATCTGCAACCAACAGTGAACAGCTCTGGTGAGGAAGGACAATGTATCAAATGAAGGTAACACAGATCTTCTCACGCTGGTTGTGGTGGTCTGGGTTGCACATATCTGAGGGCAAAAGCTGTCTCTCGTGTACCTGAGCGAGGGCTCAGATTTTGGAGCTTCAGATTTAGCTGGGACCAGAAATGCTACTGTTATGTGCAGAATGGACAGTAATAGTGCTTCCTGGAAATAGGAAAGCACTGCTTTCATATCCATCTGTACATTTTTGAGTACTATATATATATATATATATATATATAGTATATATATATGCAGAAAGTTGGGAGAAGGAAAAAGCTATATAAGCTGCTTTCCTGCTAATAGCAAACACAGAACATTGTCATATGGGCCAGAGCATACCCAAGATGCTTTATCAACAAAGGCGCTTGTCAGTAAGTGCACGTATTGCTACAGCGCTGTCACTGTGACAGGAGAGAGCAGGAGGGATGCTGGTTTGATGCAAGCTGCATCATGGATATACTATAGGGCACTGAAGAGAAGCAGAGTATCTAAGCCACACATCAGAAGGCACAAAAAGACAGAAATTATGTGAGGGATGAAAAACCAAAGACTTCCAAAATGCAATGCTTCCTACTGTCAAAATATTCAAATGCTAGCAAAGATTGTGAGATAATAATGCATCACCACAGCAACATGGTGCTCAGAAGGGCACTATAAGTGGCACGCTATCTGCACTTTGTATCTCAGGCTCAGAACATACAGGGTAAACACTTACTTTGATGCAAAACTGTCTGAAGAGATTAATTAAGACAGACAAAACTAATTAATGAGCTAAACTAGTTTGTCTTATGATCACTTACAATAGTTAGCTGATACTACATTTTTGCATCAAAACACAGCAGTGGACACCATTCACTTGCTTTCCAAAGACCTAACCATGAGCCTGGAATACAACTATGCAGTAAATCTCCATCACATACAAACCCACACAGATAAAAGTGCATAGCAACTCTGTCAGAGATCTTTTCCAAATTCTCACGAGAAAAGAAAGTACATAACTGAAATATATATAAAATAAAAATAAAGCAGTAGTAATTATTACATCTGTATGAACTGGTTTCTCACAGATATTGAACTTCTCTTTTGTATTATTCAGAAATAGTTTTGAGAATCTCTAACTTCAGTAAAACTCTGACAAGGTTTAAACTATCAACTAAAGCTCCTCATCGTGCTTACTCAAGAACCCTGAAAACTGACTTACAGGGTTAAAATTCTGCAAACTGTTCCTTTTGATATACACCAGTTCTTCCTGACTTCTGTGAGGTTTTAGCAGTCCAGATAATAGTAATGGATAAGCATAGTTCTGTATCTCCTTCTGGAGAGAACAGACCGTTGCAAAAGGGAAAGAATGAGGGTGGGATGCAGATAAGGTGAATGAACCCAACATATTGCAATTGGTCTACAGAAAAGGTTAAAAGATTGACAATATTTACATGCTTATTGATTGTATTTCTAATCATATCTGTTTTAAAGGAAAACATTCAGCTGACAGTTAGCACTCACCCACCTGAGTTCAGATACAGTGTGCCGATGATTAACCTGCACTTGCAAACCTGCAGCCCCAGACAAATGCACGCAGCACCAAAACAGAGACAGCTTTCAAAGTGCAAAATGTCTTGCATCTCAGTAAGCATCAGTCATTGAAAGCTCTAGTTAATGTTTCCTACCTTCAGCGGATTCCTTGAGCAAGAGCTAACGCTGATTTATTTAGCTGTATCTTTTCCAACAGTTTTCCTTCTTTCGTGATGGAGAGAACTGTCATGCAGAGCAGTATCTAAGTAAGGATTAGTACAGACACTCAGATCCTTCTGCTGCTCTGACAGCCTTCTCCAGGCTGATCATGCTACAGGAAATACTTCATGCACATAGACAGAGTCACTTTTACTACATGCTTCAGCATTAATGCCTGCATTGTAAGCTGCTGGAGCACCTTTCACACATCACTAGGCTTTGTTGTAAGTGAAACAGCAGGGTAACAGGCATTTCAGAACAAACCATTTATTCCACACTGTGGGCAGAAATTCGTGCACCCCGCTGTAAAGAATTAGTCTCGTCTCTCTGCTGCACTGAGACTTTGAATAGGGAAAGGCAATTGATTTACAAAGTAGATGTGGCTGCAAACAGCTCAACCCTAAGGGCAAAGCAAAAAGCAAACTACTAAATAAATAAATAAACAAATAATCATGCTTTAATTAATAAGTCGCTGAGGTATAACTGCCATTTAATTGACATATACATAATTGACATTTCTAGTCTAATTCCTGTCTAGTGTACTGCATTTGTTCCTTCATTTTCAAGTAGCATATGGTTGTGATGAATAGATTTTTTAAAATATTGATTACATTTTATAGACATTTACACATACATGTAAAACAGCAAATGTTAACTCTTCCTTCCCCCATATACTGAGTACCATGCTGCCATTTCGGAGGGAGCAGTTGGACCCATCTTCATGTTTGGCAAATGATATGGTCATTTTCACCAGCTCAAGTGGGACACATACCACAGCAATAGCTGTAAATCAGAGGACAGTGGTAGACAGAAGTCTAGTCAAGATCTGAAAATATCCCCCTGTCTACAGCCCAGATCATGAATTACAGCAGTAATAGGTTTGCATGGAAATAAGCCTCAGGAGACCTTTCCAGAAATATATAATTCTCCAATATTTTACACTATCAGCTTTTGTCCACATTAAACTCAAAGTACCAGCTTCTGGCAGTGAAGAATCATCTTGAACATGGAGGCCTGCTAAGAGGCAAATCAGCCTGGTGAGAACTGCTGCAGTTGCCTATTTAAGCAATCACATCCAGTTATTGCAGTCCACAATATATTTGTAATCAAAATATCTCCAGAGGCTGTCTATGGCTGTGAAGGTTTCATCTAAGGACCTAAGAAATCATTAGTTGAAAAAGTAGATGAACAGAAACACTCCCCAAGCCATTTCTTACAAGGGGCTATAAGTAGTAATAAAGCTGCAGAGATAAAAACACCTTCAGAGCGAGATGTCTAAGGGAAGCAATTTTCCTTAGAAATGGAATTACTAAGCACTGGCCAAGGTAGTGGCGGGACATCGTCCAGAGCACTGTGTCCATCCATGCTGAGATGCATGGATTCTCAGGGGCATTCAGGATGACTACCAGCATCACAATAAGAATCTGGAGCTGATTTTGATAGGATAAGAGGAAATGGTTTCAGACTAAAAGAGGAGATATTTGGATTGCATATAAGCAAGAAGTTTTTCACAAGAAGGTTGGTGAGATACTTGCACAGGTTGCACAGAGAGATGGTGGGTGCCCCATGCCTGGAGATACTCAAGGTCAGGCTGGATGGGGCTCTGAGTAATCTGGACAAGCTGTAGGTGTCCCTTTCATCACAGGGGACTTGGACTAGATGGATGAAGGGTCTTAAGGGATCCCTTCAGACTCAAAGAATTCTATGATTCTATGATTTTTAGGAGTAGAGAAGAATTCAGCTTGTTCATTTTAGCAGAATTGAAGTTGATGGGGACTACGACTGGTCTCTGTAAGTTTTTCTTAGAGTTCCTCAAATAAAAGGAAAATATCAAAAGTGCTAAAAATCAGTCTTTATGGGGAGAACTAGCAACTATGGACTGACCACACACAAATAGAGAGATGCTGGAATTCAGATTATTTTTCTAATTAACAGCTACAGAAATCCTGGCAGGATTCCCTGAAGGGAACTGGAATGTGTCACTTGGCTGCCACCCAACCCCTCTATCAGCTCTCTCAGCGGCTACACAGGCTGATCTGAAGAGGGAGACAGGAGAAAGGGAACCTGCCTCTGTCCCCTCCAAGCAGAACTCAACTAGGAGACTGACTGAAGATCATTAAATAAACACAAATTGTTTTCTGGAATGAAAGGAGTTTGTTCCAGGACCTGAGTTTCCATGTGAAATACAGTGTATTTTTTATATCAAGGCAATTACACTTATTTTGTCTATTTTTATGATATGTTTATTAGCACAAGTTGATAATAAATAACTGCTTATGATATTACAAAAGAGAAAATATATTTTTAGTGTCAAATACAATGAAACACAACAAAATGGGGGGGAAAAGGAGGTTTTAAAGTCAGAAGCTTATTATTTCAAATAGTGTTTATTTTTCTGTGCTGCTGTCTGAGGTTTGCTATTGCTGGATGGGGAACAGAGCTACAACATAAGCTCATGCCCTGTGTCAAAGTTGTAGCACAAAAGGATAAACCCTAAAGGCTTTTAGTTGCACTGTAGTTTAAGTCGAACTACAAAGTAAACTACAGCCATATGTTGCTGCTCATTTTAGATGGTAGCTTTACCAATATAAGTGGTCAGACAAAAACTGTATCAGTTTTCTAGGACAGGGTGGATGCTGCATGAAGAAGTGCTCTTTAGGTTTTCAAACTAAACCTTGTCCAAACAAGCACTGCTGAGAAGAGTTTTTGTAAACAGAATAGCAAAAAATGCTGCCATTTAAAGCAATACAATAATTTATGGTCTCTATAAATCAGCAGTTTAGCCTCATTTGTAGCTTCTTCAGTACGAGTTCCCTGAGGAGACTGGGGAAAGGACAAGGTGGATTGAAGAGGATGACATGAGGAAGAAGTTAGAAACATAGCTATCCTGTGTTTGAGTTTCTTTACTACATGAAATGGAGCTGGCCCTAAGAAAATGCATTGAATGAAGAATTTAACTAAATCATCACTGTATTTGGCTGGCAGCCTCCAAAAGCAACCATATTTTTATAATTTATCAGTAATTCACAATAGTTGACTCTCCCTTCCTCCTCTGCTGAATAAACAATTTAAATGAACAAGTGTTGGAAAGGGCGACAGCATTTTAAAATCTGGGCACAGAACAATTGTGGAAGCAGCTGTCCTCCTGACATTATCTCAGAAATCAGAGATGGAAAAAATCCTATTAGGTCATATAGTCCCGCCCTTTGTCATTGCAGGATTGTTCCCTAACGCAGATTTTCCAGTGCCTTGTCCAATCTAGTTTTAACATGATCTAAGTGATAGCTTCCAGCAGCTCCCTTGGGGGACTATTCCTCTGGCTAAGAAGTATCACAGACAAGATTTTTTCCCCCTTCTTATCAGCAATTTACCCTATTATTTCTATGTCTCTCCAGATTATATCTGACACCACAGAAATGAGTACAGAAGCATTGAAAAATACTTCAGGATTTCAAGCAGCTCTACCAGGAAATGTATACAAGGACAAGCAGCCACAGATATATTTTCTTTTTGCCCTCCTGATGAGGAGACATGCAAGCGTCCCAACAACCTGACCAGAGACAAACACACAATGAATGTGACACCGGCCAGACTGAAAAGATCAGCCTCAACTCCAACACACTGGAATAAATCTTTCTGCCTTAGGCAAGCAAAAACTTAACTGCATTAGAAATAGATGTGGTCTCTGTGTTCTTTCAAATTGGTTTGCTTAAGTCGTGAGTTTTTAGTCTCTCTTCCTCATGATACAAGGTACGCACTACTTCCTTATCCAGCTACTCTTCACTGCTGACACTACAACTCAGTGACCATTTTAAGTGGCCCCTCAGAGAGATTCAGATGCTGAATAGTAATGTACCTGTTGTAATCCATTGCCTGCTTCAGGCTTTCCTGTATGGAAGTGACACTATCTGATGCTGCTATGATTTTACAGGTTACAAAAGTCCTCTCTTCTACTTATCTCTTCTCTGTTTTAAAAAAGTTTACAGAATCCTGCATCAGTACTTTTGGCCACATTTAAATATCATAAGTTTCAATCAACATTGCCTCCAGCCTTCATCAGTACCAAAATAATAAGAGTATCAATGCTGCCATCTTTTTTTCCAACAGAGGAACACTGCAAATGAGTGGCAAAACGGGAGACAATTAAAGGTGCCAAATATCCACTGACCAAAACCTCACCTAGAACTACAATGACCTGCATAACCAGGGATGGTTATGGTCAAATTCCTACAAAATCTTTAAAGAATGATCTTGTCTAAAGTGTATTTTGCTAAATCTGTAGCAAAAATAAGGAAACAAACTGTGGGTAAAAATCAAGAAAAAAGAGTATTTTTTGTACATATGTTATTACAAGTCTATTTACTTTCTGAGATTTTATAAATCATTTCATATAAACAATTGCCTTCCATGCATTATCTGAAACACCTCATGATGCCAACAAATATGGACTCATTGTTCCCTTCTGCTTGCCTCTTGATCCCCCCTCCATAGCTACTACTGTCCACCATTTGGATAATTATTCTGTGCACAACTTCTAGCAGCTTTGGAGGATGCCTGTTGTGACCACTTTCTCTAAACTGCAGAATTGAGTGGAACAAACAGGGATCTGAGGAACCTCTTCCAAACTCCAACACTGCTACGGCTTGACTGGATCACTACAGACAGACTCAAACTCTATTTAGATCAAATGATGCTGGGTTACTTATGTGAAAATCTGGTTCTGAAAAAAGCACCTACAGTAAACATCATTCAGTTTTAGAACAACAAACTCTGAAAAACAAATCTAAAAACCCAATAAAAGCAACAGAAGAATATAGCTTGCTTCTGGGTACAAAAATACATTTCAAGTTACTCATTTTACTTTTACATGCATCTGATAATGCATTCACTTCCCACTTCTTCCATCTGAGTGTTCTCCAGTACTATACTTATTCATTTAAGAACTTAAATATAAAACTATTAAAAGATAAAACAAAAACAATCAAAAAAGTCATGCGTATGATTTCATAATTAAACTTGTGTTAACGCTCATTTGTGAGCACCAAAAAAAAAAAAGAGCAAAGAGAAATTCTCTTTGCATACATTAAGATTTGTTTGAGTGACAGATCTTCCTTACCTCAAGCACTCTTCCTGTTATATATTTTTCACAATTGTCACATCTGATACCAAACTTTGCATGATAGTCCGTTTCGCAATATGGAATGCCATCTCTACAAAGCAAGGACAGACAACATAGAGATTGCTTTATGTGGGGTTAGAGGTTTTCTAGGAGATTATACTGCTAAAATACATTAACGGTTACAACTGAAAAATATGAAGAATAAGAATCAAAGTTTAATGTTTCTTTTTCTAAATAGTTAGAATCAGGGAACTTAGACAAATTAAAACAAACCTGCCTGTTAATTTCACACTTGGGTCACAATTTCACAAAATTTTACATTTAGATCATCAAACATATGAGTGAAAATAAATTGTTCTAGAAGACCTGGGGATCATTCTAATATTGTAAAATGCAAACGAAGCATAGTTAAAATTCATTTAGTGCATTAGTTCATAATATGCTAGAAGAACCCATGATTGGATGGCAAATGCTCAATTTTGTTGGGCTTCTCCTTGAGGAAAAATAAACAGCATATTTTGTAGCAGACAAGTCAGAATGCTAGAGACTAACCTATGAGTAATCACAAAAAATAATTGAATTGATTGAAAAATGGATGTTTCTTCAGTTTTATTTGTTTGGCATTTAGTTTTTCAAGAGAGTAGAATGGGATTTAAGACAATGTGAAACTATACTTGGGAACACCCTTTTCTTAAATACTCTATTCTGAATCTCCAGTGCATGCTGTGAAATTAACTTGTATTAATCTAAATCCAAGGAACTGCTGAAAGTCAGTGGGACACTGGCTGTGAAGCCCCGTCATCTCTGAGTCTCTGGGCGCTGGTGATTGAGTTATCTGTTTAGGAAAATTTTGTCATAACAACATAATTCTCCAATGCAGAAATTAATCCCAGTTGCTTTGGCCAGTGAAAACTCTGTATCTCACCAGACTGATATGAGTGCTGACATGAGACTTGGTCTCCGTGTGTGCTTTGTGCTAACTCTTATTGCTGTCATCAAATTCTGTCCAAATCTGATAGCACAAGTGTCAAGCAGCACAGAACCCCAGTATATAACACTTTAATGAACACTTATGTGAAACACGTGGAAAGGATAATATCTGCTTGTTCATATTACAGAATCACATACAGCAAAGGCAAACACAAAAAACAAAGGGCATGTCTGGAGAGCCTCCACCCATTGGCTTCCTTTAGCATAGATGCTCTGGTAACTCAAGGTAAAATGACAAATTCTGCTTTATTCATTTGATCTTTTTTTTTTTAAGTGATTTTAATACAAGTTGAGTAATACTTGGTAATCTTTTATACCTCCCAAACATTTATAAAGACAAACTAAAGGGTATGCAACACTGAAGTATTTATTTGGTATCAGAAATACGCTGAATAAAACCCTCTGAACTTCCCTACACAACTTACTTGCTGATGTACTCTGCGTTCAGTAGCTTGCCACATGTATTGCACTTAAAACAGCCCAAATGCCAGTGTTTGTCCAAGGCAACCAATGACTGCCCATTTTTTATTTCTGAACCACAGCCTCCACAATCTGCAAGAGAGAAAAAATCCAATGAGTGCATCACATGCTTTAAACACTCTGCAGTACAAGAATCAATTTGTGTCCTAGTAACAGCTTGAACATGCTCTAAAGCTTGCTGCTGACTGCTCACAAATGGATGACAAGCAGTCCTGCCCTAATGTCCTACACGGCATGAATAATCCAACAAAGAAAGAAGTAAACCCTGATAACTTACATTTCTAGTGACCTAGGTTATATTTTAGTCTTCATATACTGTCTAAAAAATGTGAAAGTTTTGCTCATTGAGCTCTAAAATATTGCAAATCAGCTCAATGAGATTAATAAAAAAAGAGCTAAAATTTACAAGACCAAAATTAACTATTAATTCTTTTTGTTAGACTTTGCTTCCAAGTCCAACAGTTTAATTTATAATTCAGATTTGTTCTGCAGTTCGGGAAACAAACTAAGCTGAAATTCTGATTTGAACTTCTGTTATCAGGAAAACTACATAAAAACATGAGAGGCATTACAAGTTCCCAAACAGTTGTGACGTTGGATAATTAACATGTGAATTTGATGGCTGATTACATACTCATTATTTACAGAAAATCACATATAGTTTGGATACTTTCAACTACGTTAGTAAAACATAAAGCCACTCCTAGGCACTATGTGCTCATGACCCTGTCTCGTCAAGCCACACAGACATGGAATTTGAAGCTCTATACTCTACATGAACCCTCAAATATCTTACACAGTCCAGCTCACTTTTTCTCTTCATTCTCTTCAGTTTCCCGTCTCTCAGTTCTCTCATAAAATGTTAGAAAATTCAGATTCACAGTACATGGAAAACATCATTGCTAAACTGATTCTAGAATCAATATCAGTAATCAATCTAATCTTCTGTTTGATATAATTTTTTATTATTTTTTCTTTTGGAGGAATATACCAACAGTTTGCTAGGGAAAAGACAATCCAAAGACACATTAAAGCTTTGTTTAGTGATTCCAGAGAAGAAAAAAAAAAAACAAAAAAAACAGAAACATCTTGCATGGAACAGAAAATATGCAAAAAGCATAAAAAAAGATTTATCTAGTTATTAAGAAAGAGCTCCAAACACAGGATCTCATTAAAAGACTTAAACAGTCCTCTTAAAAAGTTTCTGACTTAAGCTTCTATTTAGTTGATGATGTGATCCTAATGAGACACTCTGTTAGTGCAATTGAAAATATTTAATTTCTCAGCACACAACAATAAAGGGTAAATCTTATTTTCCTTTAGTGGATTTGGAATGGATTAAGAGAGAAACAGTATGTCTCTTTAGTATCACTCTGTAGAGAACCAATACGTGGAAACAGATCAGCACAAAAGCATATGCAGCACAGATCAGAACACTGGAGTTTTGCTAATAAAAGGGAACATTTGGGTACGTGCCTGCATTTGGTCCCATAAGACAATAAATGTTTCAGTATGCATTCTTTAACTGCAATCAGAAAGTTGTTTGAGAGCTCCTATGCACTAGAAGTTTATCTGATAATCTAATTTAATCTTATTGGTTGAATGCTTATTTTGCCAACTTAACACAACAAAGTGCGATCAGAAGTCATTCAGCTTCCATCTTGCTTAAGCCTGGGTGGGCAAAAAAAACAATGTCTTGTGGGCTACTGTTTTATTGCTATCTGTTGCTTTCTCTGTTAAATTCCAGGTAAGTAAAAACAAACACTGTGGTTTCTATGCCAACAGTTCCTGTTTGAGTGATGTTCTTGTTTTCCTGTCTTGGATGCAGCATCCTTTGGTGACTCACCTAATTTCATCCAATAACTCTGCAGTACACATGAATTTACTGCTACATACTGATATTATCCCCAGAGTATTCTTTCAATGTTATCACTGCCACAAGTTGCTTTCACATCTAATATTTTATAAACTAAACAAACAAGTGGGTAGTTATTTATATAATAATAAAAAATTCAAGAGCTCAGGCAGAAAGTCAGTATTCGACATTCTTTGTTTATTCCAAATGTAATGCATGAAAGAGGTGAAAACCAGAGGAAAATAGAAGGGCTGGTTAGAGAGGGTTGTCCTGCTGGGAGCTCAGTGGGTCCCAAGAACTCTAATGAGAGCATTCCTGAGCTCAATTTAGAGAGAAATGGGCTGACAAACAGCTTCCATAAAACATAGCAGGCAATTCTAAGACAAGTATAAAACCAGCATAACAGTGGATTGGTGTAGTACTTGGTCCTTGACTCAGTTTACTTGAGGAGATGTTTTCGTGCACTACTAGTCTTCCATAAAAATAAGTAGGTCACTCCTAAAGTAATGCCTCCTACTTATTTCCACAGAAATGACAACAGCTACAAAGGGCACAGTAACACTATTTGATAAAGAAAACTCTCAGCTACAAAACACTAATTTTCAACACAGTCACAACCATTAGCGGTGAATTTTCACCAGCAATGAACAAAATCCTGCATGCTGCTCGAAGCAAAAGCCGCACCAGTGGAGGTGATCCACTGTCACTATCACCACCACAGAAACTCACTACCCACTGCCTCATCCTCTGTTTAATCTCCAAAAACATTTAATAAGCAATGATGAATGTCAGTGGGTGCCATTTGTTGACGCATCTTTGTGCCATGCACACTTGCATGTCAGATACCATCTCATCAAACTGCCCCTCTGCTGTCAACTGTCACACAGCAACAAAATGTAATGGAATATTGATGGGAAGATTCAATCTCTACTTATATCCCACCAACATCTGCTTCTGACATCAGGGGCCAACATAATAAAGTTGGAGGCATTCCTTGCAGAGTAACTCTCTACCAAACATTATATTCCCTACCCTAAGGAGGAATTATGCCACTGTCATAAAGGCATTCTTCCAGGGCTTATTCTTTCTGAGGCACGTGGTTTGCTATGGGTCTGCAGGTAAGGAGCTGCTGTAGCCATGCACTGGGGAGGCATGGTGAAGGGACCTGAGGGAAATGAACTGGGGAAATAAAACACAAGCAGTCTCTGTAGCATGTGTGTGTAGACAGATTAAAGTATATTAAAGGATTCTGTATTACAGATAATCAAATAAACTTGCCCTGTCAGTACTTAAGCAGGGAAATAATTTCCATTAAAGTCAAAGCCAGTTTTCCCATAAGAAAAGGAGACAAATAGATAACAGGCTATTAAAGTATGGATCTACAAATGCAGCCAGGCAAGATGGATCATCCTCAGCCAGGTATCTTATCCATCTCAAATAAACAACAAAAGGAAGAACCAAAAAGAGACAGCCACTGCCTCTGCTAAAGAGAATGGCATTAGCAATAGGGGATTCAGTGTAGCGTTGTGCACTGCATTTACACACAAAGAACAGAAGGGAAATGGTGAAAAGTACTGCTAAAAGAAAGATCTGGAGGAAGAAAAAAGAAAAAACAAAGAAAAAAAGAGTAATTTCTCCCTTAAGTGAGGTAGATTCTTACGCAGAATCTAGGTGCTCTGTCCTCAGTCATGCCAAATTCAGCTTGAGGTGACAGTCAATAAGAACATTTCTGCATTCATTACTTGATTAGATTACTTTTGCTGCTCAGTTACTCTTTAGGATGCGTTTGAATGTTAAAGTATGGCAGCTTCTCATGGACAAATTAGTTCAGCAAGAAAGTTCAGTGCAGCAATGGCACTCCGCTCAGTTTTCCTGAAAATATTTGGTATGAAAAGACCAAGCTTCTCTGTAGCGTTTGTATGTTCTGATAGGACACAGTAGTATCAAGGTCAACGCAAATGCCTCTCTGGCACACTGTATACGCTCCCTGTTGCAGTATTCAGACATGAAATTACAATAATTATGTCTGTTTTCCAGGACCGATTCAAATAACATATGATGAAATCTCAAGTTGGATTTTATTTCAGTTGCAGTTGGATTAAACCCATAAATCTATTAACATTTATATCATGCCCTGTTCCAAACATTTCAATTTACTGCCATTATAATCAAGTGTTCTGAGAGGTTCTGTGTATTATTAATTCTACAAAGGTGCTGTTTGTGTTTCATTTAAGTATTAGCCTTTTTTAGAAAACTGTTGTATATTTCTTTACATCATTATACTGTAGTTGTTGACAGCTTTTGTGCAGCATAGCAGTTACAAGGGTTGGTGTAAAACTGGTTCTTCAGATATGGGCAAGCTAGAAAGTAACAACAGAACACAGCACAACTCCTACTTACTTCGCAAGTTCTGTGCAGGGAAAGAGCCAGTGCTGCTGGAAGGTGGCAGGGAACATTTCTGGCAGATGCACTCTTTCCCATTAAAAGTTACCCGGTCACCTGCAGGGAAAGGCAGCCTACAACAGAAGAAACAAAAGCATACAAGTTACATTCAATTGCCCTTATTGAAGTAAAATGCATTTCCATAACAGAACTCATTATTGCTCTGACAGCTTTTTCCCCCCTTGATCAGTTTTACAATATCTCAGCCACTAGAGGCTAAAGTATTGAAGAAACATATTAGACAACCACAAATGCAGACACTGCAGTTACTTAAAAACAAGACCTAAAGATACACACACTGAGCACTCAAGTGCAAGGTCTTGTGTACATAAGGAACATATCATCAGCAATGACTGATCACTAACAGGATGGGTTACAGAATGAAAATTAAGTCGGAATTATGGGGAGCTGCTATTAAGTTGTTAAAATCCTGCATGAGAGTGATGATTTTTATACCTTAAAGATGACAGCATTTGTCCCCCCAACACTGATCATACCAAAGTTGTTCTCTTAACCTACTTACTCAGAAAGCAAATATCAGTGGACTCTCATCAGTGAAAGTACATTCCTCTTATAAAAACCAATAGTCTAAGTTACTCATTTGTTTTACCCTAATAACTACTACTTAGCCTTAATTAAATCCTACCTTTTAATCCATGCCCTTAAAACAACAAACTTTCTGCTGTGATCTTTATTGTCCAGGAATGGAAAATGCAAAGATTTTTCTATTTCTAAAAGCACCAGATGGACAAATCACTTTATTTTATTTTCAGTTAAGCAAAGGATGGTGAGGAGTTAGAACCACATTTCTTTCCACCCAAAAGCTCAACTAAATCACTAGCAAGATATCAAAATATGGCTTAATTGGGGCATAAACATATTGCAAGCGTTCTGCCTCCTTATGAAGTGTATCTGATCAGATTAATTCATTAACATTTCATTAGAACTCTGTACGACATTCCCCCACAAATGCTATCAAATTTATACTAAATGAGATAATATCTTTGCTGCAAAAGCTGCACAGATACTGCTTGGTAAGCATAACCATTATTTAATTACTTATAAAGAGAACAAAAGTAATGTTATCCTTTGTTTTTTTAATATTGTTGCTAAAATTCATTTTAACCATCGAGATAAGTTTTCAGCAGTGTCATCTGTTTCGGATCACATGTAATACTTTAAAAATTATGAGGACACATGCGGCCTAAATATCATTATATCTTTGGAAATCTCATTATTAATTTTGCTTTCCATTTATTTATTTATTCCTTTACTAATGACTTAATACTCCAAACATTTTCTTCCTTCTTACTAACCTAAGTAAGTAAGGATGATAAAAGGACCAGATCATAGAATGGCCTATGTTGAAAAGAACCACAATGATCAACTAGTTTCAGTGCCCCTGCTATGTGCAGGGTCACCAACCACCAGACCAGGCTTCTGAGAGCCACATTGGGCCTGGCCTTGAATGTCTCCAGGGATGGGGAGTGATTCTGGTACAAGGAGTCCCAAAGCCATGTTAGCATAGAAATAGGAGGCCTAAAAGATACAGATATAGATTTATGAAGATTGCTAATAATCTACTCAAAATTAAACCTCCACAAAAAGATAACCTGCTCCACAGATGCTATCACACAACTACCCTGTCATCTTTCATACTCATGCACCTTTGCATTCCCTGAGCAAGATGTTACCATTCACTGTGGTTCACCATAGTCTTCAATGGCAACAAGGCTGGGAATAAATGAATGACCTAACTGGACCATTGTGTGAGATATCAGCAAAACTGAAAGCTTTGCACCATTAATCCTACAGACAGTGATGAACTGCAAGCCATAAATGATTCACTTATTTGAAGAAGCATTGCTACTACTGAGCATTCTTGTAACTTATATTAGGAATAGCAGTCAGTAGCAAGTTGATTTATCTAATACCTGATCTAACTTGCAAAAATCCATCTGAGCTTCTGCACATAGAAGCCCATCTAAAACAAATGCAGCAAACATTAAATAAAGTATGTACTGATCTTTGGATGGGTTCTTCTATGTTAGGCAATTGGACAATCAGAAGATGCAGTTTAAACTGGAAGAGAATAGAATATCTGACCTCTTATTGCACAAAAACAGAGCTGGTAGATGACACCCACAAAACACACCAGCACTCACACACATTGTAAGAGGCCAGAAAGCATACTTCAGGGGGAGGGTGTTGGAAGGTTTTACTACCCCATTAAAATGGTATGCTTTCTGAAAGTTTAGTAACTAATCACCAGAATTTCTGTAACATCTGACCTCCTTTCACAAGCTATTCCACTCCAGGTTTTTGATGCCAGTACAAGTGAAAGCTCAGCAGAAGGTGATAACAGACAATTAACAAGGTTTCAGTTTCTGAGCTCTTTAACTTGTAAGCTGGACTATATATAGCATGGTAGGTTAAAAACAGTGTATCTGCCTTTTATTATAATGACATCTCACAACCAGTCACCCACTGAATATCACTAGGTATGGGATTTAATTAGATATTCATCCACTTAAAAACATTCAGTGTGATTTTCACAGTTCACTCCTCTAGTTTTAAAATGAGAATAGAGTATCTTTAAAGCAGCTCCTTGGAATGACTTGTAAGGTTTTGAGTGTATCTCTTATGATTCGTTTTCCAGTGAATTTTGTTTTATCCATCTGCCTCCAGTATTTGTAGCTGGCAGTGATGGTAGGTGACCAAACTATATTGTAAAACATAAAGCAGCATCAGCCTAATTCAGGGCAACAGTGTGCTGACACTGAAAGGCCTGGCACTTGTTTCTCCCTTCTTTGCACCATGGTTCAGCCTTTGCAGCTGAGGGGCAAGTCATTCAAGCTTTCTGAGCCAAAAACATGTTCTTTTTTTTCTTTTTACAGAGCTAGCTCATGGCCTTCTGTTCTTTAAGTTGCTGACCTGACTTTTTGGCAGAACCATCAACTGAATTTGATATAAGAAGATTAACATAAGCATATGGTCAGGAATGTGGGGAGAGCAAGGCTACCCATTTCAGAAGCAACCTGCAGTTATGCTGGGTCGAGTGCAAAGTCAGACTGCAACCTGAGTACCTACAGGATCACGTTGCGCTCTGATTCACACCTGGTACAATCACATCCCTCAAGGTTGCTCCGTGTGGCAGAATTTGGCTGAGGATTTTAAACCTGATAAGACAAAGCAAGCATTACTTGCTATTTTCTGTCTTCATGAAGTTCTGCAAGGGCAAATGCTAAGTATGTACCTGAGGAGAAATAATCCCATGCATCTTTACATGTTTGGGGTAGTACTTCGCAGAAAAAGATGTAATGGACACTAAGTGGAACTTTAGTCAGTAGCTTGTCCTTCTAGCAGTGTTATTTAGGACCAGAAATATATATATATTTTTTTCCAACAGGTCTTCTGAAATTTTATATCTAACTGCTTGGATATGTTTAGTTTCTTTCTTGAAAATAACAAAAATATAAATTGATAGAGAGAAGTTTTTAGATCTGGATTTAGTACAAGCTCATTGAAGAACAGCATAAAAATGCCTCACACTCCTCTATTATTCATTATTCACCTCTTGGCACGCACTCAAGTTCTGCCAATAGACTGTTTCAAGCGAAAACTTTTTAAGTTCAGACAAAACACAATATTTGAATGGTCGAGATCTGTAAAGAAAGCATAAAGCTGTTTGGTTATTAATCTGAAACATTCATTAAACAGATAATGATTACATGCATTCCTCCAAATGGGTGAATAGACAACTCCTATCCCAACTTTATTAATTATAAAAAACCATAATACCAAAATGCATACTGATTCCATGTGCACACGTCAGTAACACTGAAATCCAACATAGTGTCCACGTATAGTATAACCATATGTCTACATACAGCAGACCATATGTCTAACTTGTTTGTGTTGTTTATGTCTAACAAAAATTCCATTTTAAAAAGCATTTATTTTCATCACAAGTATAACTTCCCATTGCTTTCTGAAACACTCCATTTTCTGGCCTTTTACATCCTGAATATGCTGTTCTGGTGATCCAAGTCTCCAAGTGCCATATAAGAATTCCATGAACAATTTCAATAGCCTTTGGCCCCTCTTGATACAAATAGATTTAATTACCTCTCTCTTTTTATTTCACTTTTACAAACATGAGACCTTTCAGGGGAAACATTTCTGGTAGCCCTCTGTAGGACATAGGCCCTTCTAGCTCACAAAAATGTAACAGGACTGCTTACTCACTTGCTGGGAGTTCAGAGTAAGTAGTCGATCTGCAGGGGTTTTTTTTGAGTCTATGTTATTATTCTTCTACTCTTTCATGATTTTAAGCAATAAAATCACAAAATACAACAGCTGCAAACAGTTACACTGACTACAAACAGCCCTCAAACTATGCCAGCAGAGCAAACACGCAATTCAAACCTGAATTTGTTTAGAAGCCAACTGGTCAGTGCAAGATAGAGACCATCACATAGCATGCTAGGATACAGTGCATTTTTAACAGTCATTTTCTCATCTATCAATTACTGAACTGTGGCAGTGCAGGGCAAGAACATTTGAGTCCCAGCAGATGCCTTAGGGAAGGATTTGGTTTTCTGACACACAAGTTTTTTCACAGAGCATTGGAGCAGCTTATCAACGCAGTGCAGTCTGCAAGAGGGAATACAGCTTTGTATGACAGTGGTTCACATGGCACTCAAAAGGAGCAGTGTCAGTGGCTCCAAAAAGTGAATGGAGCTATGCGACTGGCATTTTCCCCACTGCTCCAGCTAGCTGTGTGCCTATAAGGTTTTTTCACTGATCTGAATCCAGATACATTTCCTACTAGTTTCAATTCAAATCTTCTCTTCTGTGAAAATAATAAAAAAGGAACTGCTAACATCACTGGTTTACTACTTGACACAGGAATGTTTATTTCAGCAGCTACAGAAATACAGGTTACAGAAGTATTCATGTAAAGCACTTAACAATACTGCAATGTTTTGAGGACCCTTTTTACAAGTGCAAACCTTCAGCAGCCAAATTTTGTTTATCCTAATGAAATTGGTAACAGCTGTGCTTGGTTCCCATTAGGGTAGGAAAGGTGGTTAGTCCCATTCCAGAAGTCAGAATTCTAACAGAGAGCCTACATGACAGTCCAATTGTAAGGGGTAATATCAGATGCAGTTTGCATGATCATGTAGCTGCCTTGTTATTTAATCTTTCCACCCATCTAAGAACTGAGGACACAAATGGTACTCTGGACACATTCTTCCAAGGCAAATGCCCAGTAAAAATGCTTTACAGCATTGTACCCCTAACCAAATGGCTCAAGGCCTTCTTTCTGTCTGGCATGTTTCCTTTGTTTTATTTTGTTGTTGTTCATTTTTTTTAAGGAAAAAAACCCACCCAATTCTGTGTCAGCTTAAAACATATGTACTCTACTCACCATATTTTTGCTGACGTATCACTTAATAACATAAATGCAGATGATGATTAGATAGGACATTCTTTCCCACAAAGAACATGAATTACATTTGGCTTGCAAAGACTAGTGTAGTTGAAGAAATGCTGATTTAAAGAAGTTGAGAAAACGGTCCAGTGTTTTTAATATGAACAGATGATGGGATTCTTCTGTTGATCTATGCCACAAGTCAGCATTACAACCCCCTTAGGAGACACTAATTGAATCCTGCTACTCAGCTGGATGTTAGTTGGCTTTGATGAAGACAACATGAATTTGTGTGTCCTTCAAAGGAAAGCAATGGATGCAAACCTGGGTCTCTCTAATGAAGTTTCACATAGCAGCAATCAGAAACTTTATTAGTGGAATCACTTTTAATCCAATTATTCAGTTACTCAAGAAGGTTAGAGAACATCTCTGCATCATGGAATATTAGTAGCATGCTCCAGTAAGAACTGTCTCCATACTGCAATTCATCTAACATGAATTGTTAGTTACTTATGTAATTTAATATCATGAAAACTTATTCTGATTTTCCAGGGAAAGGAGACAAATTTTAACAGAAAACTCTAAACCATCAGCTGAAGGACTGGCTAAATACAGCAAGACTTCTGTACAGCAATAGCCTCCCTCAAGCCTATGTGAGGTACTAAGCTGCTAGGTACAGGCAGAGAATCATCGTGGAATGGCTTATGTTGGAAGAGGACTTAATAATCATTTAGTTCCAACCCCCAACTGTGGGTTGCCAACTACTAAATCAGACACTAGACCAGGCCACCTAATGCCTGGGACATCCTGTGGGTTCTGTGGGCAGCCTGTTCCAGCAAAGGCATATACTAGGCATGTGAACTAGCCCCTAATGATGTGGTGAAGAATGTCACCACATTTGACAGGAAAGTAGAATCAGTGGGTATTCTTTTCCTCTTAGTCAAAGAAGCACCACCTTACACGGAAGGTACCAGCACTAACAAGAATTGTAAAAGAGCTGCTACACTGACAGGCTGTGCAATCCACATTTAACTAATGAGTGTCACAATTAGACACTTAAACCATTCTACCTCCTATTAAGTATACACATATCTTCAGGTTTGTTATCTTTACTTTTCATGTTTGTTTAACCAAAAGGAAAAATCTACTAATATTTGCAGAATCTGAACAGACACAATTTAATCTAACAGAAGCCTGTCAGGCTAGTAGACTTCCCCTTATTACAACTAATTAATTATTTCTGCAGTTAGTAGATTCAAGCTGCACAGACATCTTGCCATGACACATGACTGTTCTGGAATTTAAAGCAAGCTCTGTTTCTGTATCAGAACAGGAGGACATCTGAGCTCATCCACCTGATGAACTGGTTAGATTTGGTTGCCATGTGGCCACAGAGACAGAGATCCTTTGGACAGCCCAAGTATGTGAATACAGCACCAGAAGATAAAGAATCTATAATGTCATGCCTTGATGCCCTGTTAGTCACAGCACTGCAGACTGTACTTTTTCTTACCATTTGGAGTTGCTTTCATGTGTTGGTACAAGCTCAAATTTGACAGAAACATAGCTAAAGCAGTCATTTCAAATTACTGCCACAACAGCACACTTCATGGAAACATTGAATGGATTGCACTGGGAGGGACCTCAAAGATCATCTAGTTCCAACCCCTGGGTTGCCAACTGCTAGATTAAGCACTAGATCAGGTTGCAGAGAACTCCATCCAGCCTGGCCTTGAACATCTCCAGGGATAAGAGCATTCAGAATGTCTCTGGGTAGCCTGTTCCTGAAGTTTCCTGAAAGTCTGGCATACATAAAGTTTCTTCCTTAAGTTTGTGTTATTTCCATAGAAGAAAATCAAGACATAGTTCCAACAAACATCAACTGTCTGTACTTCAGAGCCTGTAAAGATTGTCATCTTCATTGGATCACAGTGGGAAATGATCTTATCAACCTCCAACAGGCATTTCATGGAGGGGACATCTTGCGTGCTCTGTCACTTGTCACCTACACTCCTGCTGGAGACTCTTGGTGAAATTCAACACATACACCAATGTTTGTGAGATCAGGGCATTTCTGTCCTATTTTAAGTGACTACTGTAATTCCTGTGAGGCAGAACTGTGATATTTTGGTTTAAGTCTACTCATACAGTATCTGCTTGGATTGCCTGGGACAGCAGGCACTGATATCCAAATCCTGTGTAAACTTCAGCCAACAAAACATGAAATAGCAAACACCAGAGAAATCGGGATGAATATCTGGGGCAAAATATCTGACTAGAGAGACAAAGGCAGTTTCTTGAATACCTTAAAAATTTCACATATAAAATATCATTAAACAGAAATAGAATTAAAAAATAGAAAGGGTACTTTGAATTTGGATTTTAAAAATCTGCTCTTTAAAAAGTAGCAAATATAATAGAAATTTTATATATATATATATGTATATATATATTTAATCTATATGCTATCAGTTTGAATGCCTGGTATTAGTCTTTCAAAATCTATTTTTTTGAATGAAATACAACTTCATAGAACACATACCTGCAAACAGCACACACAAAACAGTCTGGGTGATAGGTTTTGCCCAGGGCTGAGACCACTTCTCCCTCAATGAATTCATCACAACTGAAGCACCGTGTGCCATAGAGTCTCTGGTAGTCCAAAGTACAGATGTAGTCTCCCTGTCTCACAAAAAACCCTCCTTGAGCCAGGTCACATCCACAAGCTGCAGGAAGAAAAAAGGCAGACTCAGAAAGCTGAAAAAGGAAAGAGTTCTCTCCAAGATTAATCTGATCAGTCGATCACCTTGCAGAATGTTTAGTACTTCAGTATCATTATATCATAGTATCATAGTCTCGTGCGGGTTGGAAGGGACCTTAGAGATCATCGAGTCCAACCCCCCGGGATTCGAGCCTCTGTGTAGCAGAGCGTCATTCCTAACATTGCGCCACCGGGGCACACACATGTACATGGCCTTATGATCACAGAACAGTTGTGTATCTGAAAAACACTGCTTTTGCAGTGCTTTTATGTCAGTCATCTATTCTGTACGCTAATAGTATAAAGTTAATCTTTGCAAAAACACTAACTTCAGTGCAGATGCTGCTATTTCAAAGTACAGTCTTTTAGAGTAAAGTACAGGGCTGACATACACAATACTTGTCATATAATAGGTTTAAGAACATACATAATGAGTATAAACCTTCAAAATCCAAAGCACAAAAGTTGAAATGAATCACAGAATGGCTTGGGTTGGAAGGGAACTTAAAGGTCACTGAGCTACAATCCCCTGCTATGGGCTTGTTCCCCCCACCAGCTCAGGCTGCCCATGGCCCCATCCAACCTGTCCTTGAGCACCTTCAGGGATGGGACATTCACAGCTTTTCTGGACAGCCTGAGCCAATGTATCATCACCCTCTAGGTAAGAAAATGTCTCAGAGATTACTATACAATTGCTCAATAGACTTCCTGTGTACATACAGTGCTGAAATACTGCTCCCACTAAGAATGGGGTCTGGTGTGCAAGGCAACTGCTTTCAATGTCCATGACAGCTTACAGAATATTTTAAATTAGAACTTATGTTTACCTGGTAAGTGTCACACAGCAAATATGAATTGAAGGGATAGCCACAACCAGCTGCTCTGGGCAAAAGTAGAGTTTTTAATCCTATCTGTTATTTTATCATTTTAAAGCTGAATATGTAGGAAAGAGTTAAAGTTGATTGACCAGATGTTGGTGAGACTTTGCAAGAGGCTTTCTCCCTTGCACCCAGAATGCAGATAGGCTGACATGTTGAGATTATGAAATGGGAAAGAGACAATAATCTGGTTGAAGTCACAAAGAAGTAGACAGAGTTGCAGAAGATGGCTCCCATCTATATGGACCAAAATATTTGAAAACCTACCAAAACTGACTTACAAGGAGTAATTCAAAATGGTGATTCTGGCACTGTCATGAGCACTACTTATTTGAGACATGCTTTTTAAAAGTAGTATCTCTATTCATAACAAAGCCCGTTTTCCATATCAGAATCTGTCATCTTGCATCTAAACAACGAGAAACAGGTCCAACAATCATGCTTAAGGTACAAAGTAAAATATTCACAGCATAGAAAACCCTAGAAAGCATAGGATCCTGTCATCTTTTATTTAAAATTAAATCCAACCGCCTGTCTTTTTTATCACCTTTCTTAGCACTGGTGGCTTAATGCCATCCTGGCATTTATATTATAATCTTGCTCTATGGGAATGATCCTAACCACTAAATTACAGAAAACAACAATCATGCTGATAATGCTTTAATATGTGGCCGAGACTCCCAGGTTAATTAACTTTTCTTCTTTGTAAACCAAATATTCCAATTACATTACATTTGCCAGAGATAACAACAATAGGTTGAATTGTTTGTATTGCAATACATCGTTCATGGGCTTTACTTCACAAACTTAGTATTTGTGAAATAACATTTTTCTTCCTAAACATTACATAAAGTCCCTGCTCCAGTGTGTAGTAAAGGATACGCTTTCTGTAGACTCCTCACAAATATCACAAGACCTACTAAGCGTTACATGTTTCCTTCAGTTGATATATTTCACCTACGTATGTACTGGCAAGATCAAAAAAAGAAAAAAGAAAAAAAAAAAAAAAAAGCACAAATCAACTGTGGTTTCAAGATGATTCAATTTGTCAAGTAGACTATGAGTGAAAACATTTAAAGGACATAATTAGACATCTGAGCAAATGTGGGTGGTGACAGCCCCGTCACTAGTGCTAGATAGGGATCTGTTTCATCCTGAAAATATGAGGGCTGCTCAGAAAGTAATGACTCCTATTTTTATATTGTTGTCCAAGGACATGAGAAGTGGGTCTTGGTGGTATGGTGGTAGAGGATGGACCACTACTTTTTCCTTACATTTTCTTGCTGTGTGACAGATGGCAGCAGAAGGACAGTCTGACAAAATGGCTTCTGGCAAGGAAGAACAGGTGAAGAACAAGCATGATATAGAGAAAAAATGGCACCCACTGACAGTCATTGATGCTTTCTGAATGCAGAGACCAAACAGTGGATGTAAGCACAATGAGTTGGACTGCATGGGCAACAATCTTCCCAACAATATGACCATATCAGCTGTGAAACAGTGGAGCACCTCAGCTGGTACAGGTTTTTATGAGCACACATGCAGGCTCTTGTCCATTGCTGAGGAAAATGAACAGTTAATGGCGATGGCTCTGTTGAAAAACAGTGCTTTGTAGCTGATAATATTCTCTGTGAAACAGTGTTATCATGCTCCTTGTAACTGTTGATTTCTATGGAAATAAACACTAAGCATACACTTTCAGAGTAACCTATGTATTTTATTTTCCCACAGACAGGTTGCAATTACCTTGACTTACGTACCACTCCACAGCAGATGGCATTAATGCAGAGTGGGGAATCGAGAGACTGGATGCCTTGAGACATCAAGAATGGATTTATTTTGAAGACACAATGTGAAATGTCTTCCATGCAAACATGAACAACAACAACAAAAATCCTGAGTGTCAGAAGAAGACTTGCAAATATTGGCAGTGATGGAACTACAAGTCATTAATGATCTCAGTAACAAAGAATGCATTGTGCCAAGCAAGTCCTGCAGAGCTAGCTAGTATCAAAAATGATATACCCTGTGAGACATCTAGCACTTGCTCAGTTATTTTCACAAAAGACTGATTCACACCAGAGCAGGTGTAAGTGTGGCTATCAGGATGACATGTAGAAAGAAACTTATTTTAAGAAACTAGCAAAACTTGGCTTGTTTAGCCTACCAAAACCCATACATTGGGAAACAGCTAATACCTTAACATATATCTGAGGTTCAAACAGAGTAAGCTAAAGAAGAGATGAAGACCTATTTAAACCCAGCAAGAACACTCATATGAGAACAAGTGAGGAAACCTTGACCACAAACAAATCGAGCCTGAAAATAATAGAAACGTTTCTAACCGCCAGAGGAAGTCTTTGGAACGGCATTCCAGTAAGAAAGAAAATACATGGGAAAAAATGGCCTCAGATCTCTCTGGCTTCAGAATGATGTCTGAGCAATATTAAAAGGACATCATTAAATATGGCTTTTTTTTTTAAAGTACAAGAGAGATGCCATGGGACCAAAAAAAGTGAGAGACACACCCAGATAGTATTAGAATTATATGTTTATAAATATATATATATATATTAAATTTCTTGGATATTCAACACTTCAAATCCAGTGCCACCCATGAAATGAAAATATCAACATTTTAAAATATAATTATTTCATTTAATACTCCTGTTTAATTACACAGACGCATCTGGCATCCCCTATAAAATCAGCAGTCAGTAAAAGTTACCATATAACAAATACCTGAACATCTTTATTCAGCTGTTCCTTTGCAAAGCAAAACATTTCAAGCTCCTGAACTCTATGGTTACAATGGAAAGTGCATAGGAAGTAGGGAAAAAGCCACATTCATTATTTTTTCCACTTAGTATACTAGCTTCTGTGTATTATCATAATAGAAATACACCGACATAAATAGATTACAGCAAAAATGTATTTGGAAACAATTAGATCTGTAACAAATTGAATTGCTACTACTGGCCAACATAATTCTGTGGAGAGTTGATATCTTCTTCCGCTCACCCAAGGCTATGACTTCTGAGGTACATCAACATGACTACTGATTCAATTTAGTTCAAGAACTTATTTACAGTAGAGGGTTATAACTTTCTTACCTATTTCTTTCATAAACCAAGCTGCTCTTTTGTCAGTGCAATCTAAATTGTAAAGACTACAGTGTTACCATTTCTGCTTTTAAATGAAGACAGGTTTTTCATGCAAGAGTGCCACGTACACTCTAAAATACTTTCTCATAGGGAAAAGCTGGGATGAAAAGTTTTCAAACAGGCTTAGCCATCACACAACAGTTCTCTTTCTGCATCAGCAATATCCCTTTCAATACAAGTTTTCCAGTGTCTTAGCATTCAAAAGTCACGTTATCAAGTCTTCATGCTATGTTTGTCCCCTTAATTTAAATTCTCATCAATGATCATTAGTCTCTCTAGAATTTCTTCTGAACTAATTCACCATAAGCAAAAACCCTAAATAAGAAAGGCCATTAATGTTTTTACTTTGTTGTTTGTTTTTTGTTTGTTTGTTTGCACAGAAATTTGAGCAGAGTGGGCTTATGGCATAGACCTATTAGCCCTATCTTCAGTGCAATGCCATTCCCCTATCCTACTGCTTTATGTGGGCAGGGAGCCCCTCCCAAGCTGGACTGATCCTGCTCAGCTACAGAAATGAAAAATCAGGGAAAGAGAACCTAAAGGGAAACCTGAAGGATGTTTGTGGAGCACATTCAAAGGCAACTACTAGTTCTCACTCTTCTTGGAGAGGAAATCAGTGTTATGTCACAGATCCACGCCCACCCAACACTTGTCATCCAAAATGAGTATCTGGAGGTAGGGTTATTTAAAACCTAGAAGCATCTTCCCACTATTACAGAAATTCTTAGTGAAGCAAGGAAAGCATTGCAAACACAGTACTTGAGATAAAAGGAAAGAAACGCTGAGAAACTCATCTGCTTGTCTTGGCATTACCGTTCACTTCAAGGCAGTGCCCCATGCTGACTGACTCTGTGGCACTGAGGGACATGATGGCAATGAGCTGATGGTTGGACTAAATGGTCTTAAAGGTCTTTTCTAACCTTAATGATTCTATGCTGAACAGTCACTGGCTTCAGGAGCAATTTTTAAGTAACGAATAAATAAGCATCTGTCTCTTGTGAGGGCATTTGGCAGCCATTCATCACCAGGATGTGGTGGGGGATGTGTAACAGATGGGAGGTGCACTGCCTCTGCAGAGCGTAGCTCAGGTTGGTTTCTCTGACAGCTCAACATTTCTACTCATGAAATTTTCAGTGACCAATTCTGAAATAACTTACACAGACCCAAGGGGCTTGTCTATTTGTTAATAAGGTTGCTACGTTTCCCCAGGCTGGTGTCCGTAACAGCATCTTGAGCACTGCCATTTATGCTGTGTGATTTCATGGGCAATCTAACTCCATAATCCTTTATGGATAGCACATCACATCAGTGCTACAGTCTATGAAAATAAATAGCAGCAATACCAATTAATTAGGGCACTTTAAGCACACTGCTAGCCCCACTACTATGTATCATCAGTACTGTATTTGCACTGTACGGATATAGAACACATCTCTACCTTCCCTGCTTTCACATGAGCCTAGTGAAAGTAGATTAAGTTTTTGGCTGTGTGCTGTGTGCCAAGAGGCCATGCTGCTCTATGCTACAGCAGCTGTAATACTAAAATTCACAGGTTGCCTTGTAATTCACACAGCAATGTTTAACTTTCAGCCTGCCAGAAAAACAAGTATTATTATCAACCTGCAAGCACATGTATTAAGTTGTTTTGGTTTTTAAAAAAGCTTTGTTTACCCTCTCTGTTTACTTGCGTATTTGTGTAAGCAAGCAAGCATCAATCCAACACAGGAGAGAGAGGTAAACTGCCCAAAGACACAAGAAGGAAGAAAATGCCAATCATAACATTGTACGTTAAGCAAGGGAAAGAACCTCTGCTTGTCCAACAGCTGAATAAGTTGTCTTCCTCAGCACTGCAGTTTAAGTTCATTTCTAGTATTTCTCTTATAGCTCTGAAATGGATGGCTGACTAAATCCCAAGAACAAAACACTGAGTATGCTACTGACATCATTTATTGTGGGCAGAAAATAGCATTGACACAATCTAGGAGCTTATTCTTCAAAAAGCCAGTTATTTCTTGAGTATTTCACATGGACACTCTGTCCATGAAAAACAATAGCAATCACCTGGCAAGCTTCCACTGCTACCACTTTGACTTCAAACTCACTTGCAAGTAATTTGCAGCAATTCAGACTAATTTCCAGAAGACAACTGCCTGAGATGCTGTCTTTCTGCTCTGGTGCTGATGAGTCCAGGTAAGCTTTCCACAAAGGCTGATGGAAAGACTTTCATCTGTAAGCTTAAGGGCCACACAAAGTTTGTGTGTGAGTATCATCCCACTTGCTGTTTTAGTCAATTCCCAACTTAAATTCTTTGCTTATAGGTGAGGCAGAAGCAAGACAGAAGGAATGATGTTTAATCTATATATTCTCCATAATCCAGCCACTCTTCCTAGGTAACTGTATCTAAAACTTTCCATGTAGATGTCCATAGTATCAAGAATACTCAAGCTTGCCAATCTCCTATAGTGTTTTAGCTATGATACCTGAAATACCAACTATTATATCAATTCGTTTTCTTACAGTATCTGGCAAGCAATAGAAGGAGGGTGCAGCATCAAAAAACACTGCCAATGTGCTGAACCCTTCCCCAACCTCCAAACAGGAACACACAGGCAGACAGCTCTGAAGAGTAAAACCAGAACTTTCTGGAGCAGATAAAATAGAACTGTGGGAACTTATCATATCCCTCATGCAATGTTCCCCCTTATGTGTGTAGCATTACAGAAAGCATGGCTCCCAGGCTAGTCTGCCTATTATATTCATCAACTAATTTGTGGGCACACAGTGCAGCAAAGGAAAACCCTGAGAGATTCTGAATGAATTTGAGAGACTAATAAAACATTAAAGATTCAGGTGCACTAATTAAATGGAGGAGAGTGGGGATTTTCCTGTGCATTATGTAATTTGATATCTACATATAAAAAAAATTGTGAAAGTACACATCCATTTTCCATTTCCCTCTTGGAAAACAGTTTCACATAAACTTAAAGACAGTGTAATAGCTCAATAAAAGCTCTTACATGGTGCCATCAGTGAAAGAGAACACTATACACATAGATATTCAGTGCTACCAGAACGACCTCCAGGAAAATCAGAACATTAGTCTGTTTTATATTGATTTACTATTTTAAGGAATCATTCTGATCATTTTTAATTTACAAGAAAACTAAATAGACTGAAGAAACAGAATAAAGAAACAGAATAATGCTCTTTCAGTCATTTTCTAACTCGTAGCAGCTCTGGCTGCTCTAATAAAATACTGTTGTCATTTGCCAGGCCAATTAAGTCATTGTGTCATTGCTGGTTCTTCTCTTTTGTCTCAAAAAAACCCCCCACAATAGTAGTGCTTTACACAAAGCTATTCAATATTTTCTAATTTTCTATAATCATGCTTCGGGTATCAGTTACAGGTTTGCAAATAAAGTGCTTAGTCTGGCTATGCACAGATGGTCTGGTGTTAATGAGACATGCAAAAAGCAGGAGGTGGAATAACACCACCAGTGACAAATCTTATGCAACAGCTTTCACGTCTCCCTGCAATCTTCACCTCACCTTGGTACACTGAAATGCCCATTGAGTACTTAAGTGCATTGTCTGTGTCCCTGCTGTACTCCCCTAAGACAGTGTATGCTACAGACAGAAAGTTCCCCTCTGTAAATGAAAAATTTGCAGTGACATCTTTTGTGTGGGTAGAAACTCTACCCTAAGAAGAGAATTTCAAGAATTCAAAAGAATTGCAAACTCTTCATGGGGATGACAATATCTAATGTAGGCTGAAATTATGTATGCTCAAAATTGCCTCATCTGAACAACAGCTTTAGCACTTGCAAAGTTTATGTTTCCATCCACCACTTAAAGTAATGAATATCAAGCATCATTTTTAAATGAGTTCAGTTGAGCATTTCTGCACATGGCTGTATCTGTGGTTTGGATCGTCCCCCATAAGTATCAGCAATTACTTCTTTGAAAATCTCATCCATGCTTTATGAGCACTGGTAACTGGAAAAAAAGAAAACATCTCTCCCATTTATAAGAAAAGGAGAAAGGAGGAACTGGGGAACTACAGGTCGGTGAGCCTCACTTCTATGCCTAGGAAGGTCATGGAGCAGTTTCTCCTGGAAGATGTGTTATGGAATATGAGGGATAAAGCAAGTGATCTGAGACAGCCAGCACAGCTTCACCAAGGGAAGGTTGTGCCTGAGCAATCTGGTGGCCTACTACAATGGAGTGATGGCATCAGTGGATGAAAGGAAGGCAACTGATGTCATGTACCTGGACTTCTGAAAGGTCTCTGGCATAGTCTCCCACCACAGCCCTGCTAAGAAGGCTTAGGGGTCTGTCTTGGGAGATGAAAAATTTAACATAAGCCAGCAGTGTGCACTTACAGCCAAAAAAGCTAACAGTATCAACAGGGCAACATCAAAAAGAGGAATGACGAGCAGGGCAAGGGAGCTGACTGTCCTTCTCAAATTTGCCCCTGTGAGGCCCCATCCAGAGTACTGCGTCCAGCTCTGGGGCCTCCAACACAGGAAATATGTTAAGCTTTTGCAGACAGTCCAGAGGAGGGCCACAAAGATTATCAGAAGGCTGGAGAACCTCCGCTATGAAGACAGGCTGAAGGAGCTGGACTTGTCCAGAGAAGACTGTGGGGATAGACCTCTTTACAGCCTTCCATTAATTAAAGGGAGTTTATAAACAGGAGGGAAATCAACTTTTTACATGAGTAAATAGTGATAGGATGAGGGAGAATTATTTTAAACTAACAGAGAGAAGATTTAGATGTCATGGGGAAATTCTTCTCTGAGAGGATGGTGAGATGTTGGAACAAGGTGCCCAGTGAGGTTGTGGAGGCCCTGTGTCCCTGGAGATGTTCAAGGCCAGTGGATGGTGCCCTGGGCAATGGCTTGATTGAGCTATTGGGAATGCTGTCCATGGCAAGAGTCTTGGAACTTGATATTTGAAGTCCCTTCTAACCTAAGCCATTCTGTGATACAGTTTCAAGTATAACCATTCAGTCTTTGGACTGCAAGATAAAACTAAGGACAAAAGAAAGCCAATAGAAAGACTAAAGTAAAATATATTTGACTATTTGTGAAAATATAATATCCTTGGTGTAAACACTACTGCAAGCAAATAAGCAAGTTTTACTATATGCTAAAAAAATGTAAAACTTCAGAAACTGTCTTTAAAGGAATTGAAGGGAAAGTGGAAATAACAAGATTCTGGGTTCCTGTGAAATAACCTCAACTGAAATGTTTTAAAGATACTCCTTTTCCAGTCCTTGCAACCATGATACTTTTAACCTTGTCTCTCTCACCATGCTTTACTAATACTAGATACATTCATGAATGATACCTAAAAATATAAATCACCAATTTCTAGATTTAATATATGCCTTGAAACATAACTTTTGCTGAAACACTGTTGTGAACTGTACTACCAACGCATTCAGGGCTAGTGAGTGTTCTTCATGAATATGAAGAACGGTTGCAACTAATGAGTATATGATTAAAACAACAGAAAAATTATCAATTACTCTGTGATAGTGAGAGTTCAATAACTATTTTTCATATTTAATAAGCATAATTTATAACTGAGTTGTTTTTAGGGAGTTAAACTTTAAAAATTGCTAAATATTAAATTAAAATAATCTCAGAACCACAATAGAGAACAACTGGCCACTGCATCACATCACATTTACAATAGCAGAAGTATAAAAAGTGTAAAAATATATATTTTTTTTCAGTGATATAAAATGTAAGGATAGCATGACGTTGGTAAGTCAGCCCCATACCTACCATGCTGTTGGAAATGTAAGTTTTTCTTATTATACCAAGTTAGTGTGATCTGGGATTACAAGATCCTAAAGAAGCTGGGAAGCATGAGCACGTTGCCGAGTACCTGACAAACAAGAGCCACCACATTTCATCCCAGTGCCCGAGATACCACACATGCCACGAACCGCCACTGCTTTGCCAAAAGTTGGCACTCAGAAATCTCACTGGTGAGTTTCCCGTAAATGACTTCCATTCTGAAATGTGAAACCCGTTTGCTATGTCCAAACACCAGTCCCTCAGATTACACAGCACTGTTTTCAGCGCACTTATTTATATCCTAGCAGATGCGTTTGATCTAACAGACAGATCACTCCTACTACCAAGTTACTTGATGTTTTTAACCTTTTCACTGAATACCCTGTTTTAGACCTTCAGATTAACATGGCTTCAGAACAAATGATTTGAATTCAGAATGCACTGTATGTTTTAATGAAAGCAGCATGTCTGTGAGGGCTTTAATGATGATATAAAAATCCAGCCCAGGGTTCTTTCACAATTCCCAGGAAGCTGTTATGTCTCAAGATAAACATTGACTCATCTATCCAACTCCAGCTGAAGATATGAAACATTCAGGTTAACTAAACAAATACACAAAAATACATGGGGAAAAAAATACTCTTGAACCTGACCAGCCATGATTACCGTCAAAGACTGTAAGCACATCAAGACAGCAATCCAGGGAATTTTGATTAGAGGTCGAGCAACATGAGCTACAAAGACATTCATAGTGAAGCTGACCTAGCACAGTGTCCACATCAAGCTTACTTCATTGCACTGAAGATGGAACCAGTTAAGGACAGATATGAGTGATGGCTCATCTTACAGATGAGTTTTGCTGGATTTCCACATTTAATGAAGGTGTAAGCTGCAGGATAATTGCAGGTAAAAAAATTTGCAGACACACTATGGATTTTCTGCTATTTGTTCTGCTAGAGTGACTATATAAAATACTGTAAAATGTTTTCAGCTTTTTATATAAAGCTATAACAATCATATTATCCATACTTCTTATCCTAGCTTTGATTCAGACTTCCAAGATTTCCTAAATACTGTGTTTGACAAAGGTTAAAGCTACTTTGGGAATGCTAGGATGCTATTACACCATAGGAAAAAAAACACAACAAAAAACAACTGAGAAACACTTATAGAACATGTAAATTTCTAGCTATTCAACTCTTGCATCTAGAATTTAATGTTAGTGCCTCTAAGGGCTTGCTAAATTATGCTGTTGTAAATGAACATCAGGTGAGAAATTGCCTAATACAACATGCTGTCCGAGAAGCAGCCCTGGAAGACACCTTCAGATCGAAGCAGACGTCTCAATTAGGTTGAGTTTGATAGTCTGAACTGACTGTCAATATTTTATCAACTCTTTTTATTTTTCTCGTTGCTTTCATTACAGCAGTAGGAAATAATACGGGAATTAGCAAATAAAGGAACCAAAGCTTTTGAAATCTAACAAATAAAATATTTGCCTTGTATTTCAAAGCCATTTTTTTCTATTGTAACTGTGCTTTTATTGACCTGATTAAAGTGGAAAAAAATTTCAAGACTGAGCTAAAAAATTTTATGCGAGACTTGATGGCATATTCCCTACAGCATTTTACTAGCAGATTACTTGTGCATCTTAACAATAAATAATGTATATAAATAAACATGAGGATAAGCCTTATTTCTGACTGCGCAAAACTAGTAGATCTTCACAGAACTGCCAGCAGAATTTTTCATCTGGGTGAGTATCCCACATTCTGGAATAAGCACAAGAATCAATCATCACTTGACAGCTTCTCTTAGGCTTCTTTAGAAGTTTTATCAGGGGAGATTAGAAAGAAATTGATGGAAATGAGTCCTTTTTTACTAACCTTCCTTAGTTTGGGACGGTTACATAATTTAAATATGAAAGGTGCCTACCTACATGCTATTACCATTCTGATAATTTTTTGGAATTCACAACCATTTAGGGGTGTTAGAACTAGATGATCTTTGAGGTCCCTTGCAACCCAGGCCATTCTATGATTCTTATAGGAATAATCAGATGACAATATGGCAATATAGAAAACTACCTTTCACATCCAAAAAAAAAATATAATAATAATTAAATATCTACCATACAGAACTCCAACAATATCCAATAAATGGTTTCACAGTTTACACACATTCAAAATATTACATGCGAATTCTTTCTATGTAATATCATTTATGACACAAAGTCACTTCCAGTACTTCTAGTCAGCTCACAGGACATGCCTAACTGTACTTCCTCACGATCCCTTGGTTAGTTTATGATCTTCAAAATCTACACATGTGAAAAAACCCACAATTTTCTGCAGGCCTACATGTAACATGAGCAAGGTTGTCTGACAAAGGCTATGGAGTGGTTAAATATGAAGGCAGTTGACCTAAGAACAAAAGGCACACAGCTCTTCCAGACCACACCCAGGATTCCTTGTCCTGGGACACTTCTGCTGCTACACTGGACAGTTATGCCCTGTTGAGGTTGCAGATTAAGCTAAAGGGGGCCAACTGCATTACTGAATACCTTCAAAATTATTCATCCCAGGGAGGAGTCAACTGTAACATAAATACACTCACAAGGAAGTTACCCTGTCCACACATACAGGCCCTAGGCAACCTGATCTAGCTGTGGATACTCCTTTTCATTGCAGGGGAGTTGGACTAGATGGTCTTCAAAGGTGCCATCCAACTCTAAGAATTCTATGATTCTATGACCAGTGACATGATAGAGGAGGGGTTCATAAAAAGGATTGTGGCATGAATCTATTCTTCAAGTTTAGAAACATGTAAATGGTCAACTGATCAAGGGAGCTGATCACCACATTTTGTTTTTGCCAAATCCTAGCAGATTAACTATTTTATTCATCCACTGATTTATGCATATGATTAAACATCCAAATCATATTTCTTTAATCTCATTTTTTCCCTCTACATTATATAGCAAAATGTATGTTCAGTGATGTGTTCTTTTTCTAATCTCATTTACACAACAAGATAAATTCATACCAGAAAGTAACTTGAGGTTCTCAAGTAACATATAAAACCAGAAGTCAAATAAGAACAGATACTAGAAGCATGTTAGCTAATTGCTGGAAGTCCCTAAAAAGTGCTAAAACAAATTATGACTTTTTGCTAATGAGAGGGAAGAAATAAAATATAAATCCACGTGTGCAAAATTTGTGCTTAGCAAAAGAATTAATACCAAGATGCTATCTAGCCATACATCTCTTATATCATCTCCCATGCTAGTTTGGAGTTTGATGTGCAGCTGACAGAAGCTACCCAACTTACTGCTTATTAATATATTGGGGTGATTTTTATTTCTCATTTTATTGGAGGTCTGCCTGAAGTGAATAAACTACTATTTATTTCTGTCAGGTAGGTAGGAGCAATACAGCATCTACAAAACCTTCTTCTTCTTTTCTTTTTTTTTAATCATGTACTGAAAAAAAGAGCCTCAGCACTGTCCAGATTGGGAATCAGTGAAAGTTTCAGGCTCAGCTTGCTGCATTTGTGGGTGATCTGGCAGCCCATGAAAGTAAATGAAAATGAAACGAATACATGAATAACTAGTTCTTTTTATGGTTCCTTCCATAGGACTTGTCAGTTTATTGTGTCATATCTGTATAAAAGGGGGCTTGTGTCTCATTAAGGTACTTATACGCAGCACATACCAGTATGTTACTATACTTTATGCAGAAAACAAAGCTGCTGAATAGCAAATTACCTGTTCTCCTACTGAGCTGGGTCTGCAAAACTAATTTGATAATAAAGTTAGCCAAAAGGACAGATGACTTAAAAGAGAGAGAGAAAAAAAAAAAAAAAAAAAAAAAAGCATGGGTTGTGTACTGCTTTAAATACCATTTTAGTTCTGAATAGACAACCCAAATATTTTTGCTAAGACAGCGCACTATGCTTACATTTCTTTCTGTGTATTTTTGCAAAGAATGCAATTAAGGAGCTGGACATTTAATACCACCTATCTTACTCAGAAACAACTGACTCAGATATTGGAAGTGATATAATTTGTTCTATGGTATGTATAAAAATTTCCATGTAGTTGACAGAATGATTTTTTTCCTGATTGGTTCCTCTAATATCCACCTCCAGTCTTTTGATAAGATTTTCAGCAGCATTAAAGAGAAACTACTTGGTAGACATGTGCAATGTAGGAATTACTAAACTTTGATCTGGCAGTTACTAGCTGACATCATTAGCAAATCACTTCATCACATTTCTCACACAGTTCTCCTATGTTTGCCCCCCTAGGCTGTTTCTATCCTGAGGAGTTACAGTCACTTGGGAATAACCGTATCAGCACAGCTAGAAGCCGAGTCACATTTGTATTTCTAAGCGGTGCTCAAAGAATGGACAAATGCCATTTTACAAATACCATTTTAAGTGCAGTTTAGTGATGATGTAAGTAAGGTATCCAATAAATGTCAGATAACATTTGTATACTCAATAAAGAAATAGAACTTCCAGGTAATCTTCCATGTACCTATATAATGCTTGCCTATTTATTAATCCCCAGTCTCTTTGCAAGACACTCACTACTTCTACCATCTGCAACATGCCAAGATTAGATCATTTCCAGGCACCATTCTGGGATAAGCAAAGTGCAAATCCCCCAGAAAGGAAAAGCACAGTCAAGTTACAACAGGGTTCAAGCATCAGTGTGACATAAGACCATCTGAAAAAGTCAAGCAATAGCTTACCCACTGAATACAACAGAAAGCTGGAAGAGAGCTAATCTCCAAGTTTCTCCAAGCCCAGTACTATGCTTTGCTATCACTTCTACCAAACTGCTCTTATTCAGATCCCAACTGCACAGTAAACTCTATAGCTTTACATCCATTCAAAACATACCTCACTTTTTGGATTTAACATGTTTACAGTTTTACAGTAGGCAATTGTACAGTTTACAGTAGATTCTTTCAGGCATGGATTGCACTGAGAAATATTTTTGTGAAGTCTCCAGTACCATGAAGTCATATTCCCAGCTTTAATACACTATTTATGGTAACAGCTTACCTTTGCAAACAAAGCACTTAATATGGAAATATTTGTTCTGAACTCTCAAAACTTCTCCTTTGCATGGTTTTCCACAGGTATTGCAGAGAATTGCAGTACTTGATGGCTTCTCCAGTTGGCTGTGTACAGCCTGCGGTTGTGAAACTGCGGGAAAGACAAAAGGTAGAAGGTTTTAAAGGCCATGAGATTCATAACTGCAACAAAAACATCTTTAACACTCACAAATAATGGCAGCTAATACACAGAACAAATCATGTCACGTGAATCAAACAGTTTTAACTTATAGTGTTAGCTAAACAAGCCAAGATTCTTGTAACAGTCAAATCTAATGCCTGCAAATATTTAAATCATAAAATAACAGAAGAAAGAATCCAGATGTTCAAGTCTTGAGAGATTCTGCCTACATTTCAAGAAATGCTCTGTGGCATGTTCTTTTCAGGAAGTCAAAAATTATAGGTGAAAGCTATTATTTTTATGCAAAATACTGTTAATTAGATTTAGAACTACTACACTGTGAGTTATTGCAATTCAAATCGATGCCTTTTTAATTGATGTTAAGACAGAAATATATTGCAAATGTTTTGAATTTTTACCTCAAAACATTAACATGTCCATAAATACATGTGTGTATGATGATTAAATAATCTATTTTGTAAGAAAAATGATTTCAAGAGATGATGTTTCTCGAGACTAATCAAACATGAAATGAATTAAAAATTTGCTGCCATCTTGTGATGCAAATTAGAAATTGCATTTATTGGACCATTAATTTAACCATATAAGTTGGCATTCCAATGTATTATGCAGAACAATTGAGATATGACCATATTCTTGCAATTCAGCTGCTGTACACATGATTTTTTTTTAACTGCAATGCACTAAGCAAGTATCTAGAGAGCCAACATCAAGTTTGTTAACTTTAATGAAGCTGAACTACAACTCAGCCCTTTTTTCTGCAGATGAACAAAAACTAGTAACAGAATAATTTAAGACATCCAGCCAGTAAATTATATGGTTAATCATATTCTTTAATGAAGCAAGTTTATTCTAAGGTTGGATTGCTCATTTCAAAGTGATTTATATATACATATATATATTTGTATCAATATATATACGCACATGATTTTTTTCCTGTTGTTTATATTTTATGCAATTACTTGAAAATAGACTTAACAACATTAAGTAATTTTCCATAGGCCATTACACAAAGTGTGAATAGGAATTAGTTGTATTTCCCTTTCAGTATTTAATCAAAGGACAATGATACCGCTGGACCATCCTTTTCTATCATTAATACTGAAAAATCCATCTGGAATGAGATTTCTCTGTAAGAGTGCTGCCACTTGATTAATAAATTTATAAAATGCTGAGTTAAACTCAGATTAGTCACTATCTTTAGATTCTATTACTACAGCAGCATCAAAGTATTTCAGGAGAAAAGAAAGAAAAAGACTTCCCAAAGAAAAAAAAGAAGGAAAAATGACACAATTTATTTTAACAAAAAGATGATTTAAGAAAACCAAGCAATGCCTGAATCTGCACCATATGTAGGGTTGACAAATAGAGGCTCTGATGGTACTGCCACTATAAGCATATTCTATGAGAAATGATATCAACTTCTGTAATGAAACCCCATTCAGTTCTGTTTAGGAATGTCTGTTCTTGCTGCTCTTTCACACCACTCAACTCCACCACCCACAATCATAGAATGACCCGGGCTGAAAAGGACCACAGTGATCATCCAGTTCCAACCCACCCTGCTATGTGCAGGACTGCCAACCACCAGACCAGGCTGCCCAGAGACACATCCAGTCTGGCACTGAACTCCTTCAGGGATGAGGCATCCACAAGCTCCTTGGGCAACCTGTTCCAGTGCGTCACCACCCTCTGTGTGAAAAACTTCCTCCTAATATCTAACCTAAACCTCCCCTGTCCCAGTTTAAAACCATTCCCCCTTGTCCTAACCCATTCCCAACCTCATAAACAGCCATTCCCCCCTCCTTATCCATGAACCTAAAAGAGTCACTGTTTCAGTAGGATGTTCAGCCTCCTCATGCAGTCTTCAGTGGCAGTTTCTGGCAGTTTTTCCCAAACTGGGAGGACTCTACTCCCAGAAGCAGACGAGGTATGCGTTCAATTTTTATACAAAGAAGATGTAAAGAATTGAATTGCTTATAGCAGTATCCACCATCCTTTAGCATTCTTCCCTGTCTGATGAAATTCCTCATTCCCTGACTGTCAAAAAGTCCTGCTCAAGGCAATGTGAATTTTGGAACTACTACTGAAGCCCTGGTTGTAATTAAACACATATCCAATAGAAACAACACAGCACAGTCAGCAATTAGGAGCTTACAGAAAAGCAGATGCCCAATCTTACATAAACAGCGCAAAGTTCAAGCTAATAATTATTCCTCAGGAGAATAATGATGAAACTTTGAACTTCACAATATTCGATTTATGACATAAAAATTTTCTCATTAATGCATCCTGTCCCAAACTATCCACCCTGAAATAATGGAAGAACATTTTCTGTAAGAAATTGAAACAAAGCATCTTCTTGAGCTACATAGTGCAGCAGCATCTTGCAGCTGTGGAGAAAGAGGGTTTTTCCTCCAAAACTATAAAGAAGCATTGAATTTATAGCATTTAATTCAAAGACTAGACTTGAAAAGAGCTGACTGCACCCATATCGTGTTGGCCTAGAAGAGAGTTCCAGAGGTGGTGGATAAACTGGCAGGAAGCTCTGCCACAGTCTGCAAGGACAAACCTATTGCTCCAATAATGGAGTCAATATATTGTCACTGTTTCAGAGAAAACTTTACTTTTCTTCTTCAAAGTGCTTAGACATTCTGCCTATGCACATGCACCCTTTCCTCTCATTTTTTCATGTCAAACATGTTTCACTACCTCGCTACCCTCATAGTGAAGAATCTCCTTCGAATATCTAATATAATCTTCTACTTTAAAGCTATAACCCCTTGTCCTATCACTACACTAATAGAGAGTCCCCTCCCCCAGTTTTCAGTTGGCCTCATTTAGGTACCAAAGGGATGCCATCAAGTCTCCTCAGAGCCTTCTCTCCTCCAGGCTGAAAAAGCCCAGCTCACTCAACCTGTCATTGTGGAAGAATCCAAGTCCACAGAGTGCCACGTTATCACTACAAACCTCTGCCAAGGTGCCCCTGAACACCCCCACATTGGCACACTGGTGATGTTCTTAGTATGTGTAATGTTGGCTGCATCCTTCTGGCACCGAGAGCATAATGCTACCTGCCCACTCTCTTGTCACATACCTGACAGTTTGATGTTACACATCTGTGCTTCTTAAAAACACCATAAGAACTTTGCATTATGAATATTTCCTTATCAAGGTACAGAATTTAAAAAACCCTCAGATAGAAATTACAAGTTAAAAAATTTAGGTGAATAATTACTTTCTTCTCAGTTCAGACCTAACTAACCATACAAGCAACAGGAAATACAAGGCCATCAGGCTCTATACTTAGGAAAACTGTTTAAATAAATGCTCTTTCTCCTAAGAAAATGACACAAAAATGATTATCTGTTTTATACTTGAAGACTCTTTCTAAATGTATTATGCTTTGTGTCCAAATAGCAACGACTGATACAACTTTGAGAAACTGTATTAAACACCTTGAAATTTAAACTCTGTGCAGTTTGAGTGATTTACCCTATATTCACATGGTAATTTTTACCATTCTGTTTTCATGCCGTTATGTATCAACATCAGTCTTCATAAGGAGACATTACAATCAACATCTTTAATGAGTAAAATAGTGAATTAATGGTGAAATGATCTCAGACAACTCATCTGATCCCAACTGACAAGAGCTCATTAAAAATTAAAACAGTACATTACACCTTGATTTGCAGAATTGAACGACAACAAATTTCTTTCTAAATGTTAAATGTCTCTGTCTGGAAATACAAATGAATGCCTGATTTCCAATTACTGCCTTTCACAGCATTCTGTTTGCTCTAGACAAATGCACTTGCTGTATGCACTATGAGAAAGAGAGGATAATGGTATCACACGTTATTAAAGCTACATTACACACCTTAGTGCAACTGTAAAATCATGTTTTCAGCGTGTTTATGTCCTTGCCAAGCTTTACTCATTTATATCTGCATTCTTCACACTTAATGTTCTGAAGCTCAGTTCTTTATGGAAAATTTCAGGCAAATTGCTTAAGCATTTCATAAGTAGAACAGGATAAAACAAGTTGTTTGTCAGTGTTAAAAAGGAAGAACAGCATCTTGATTTCAGAAGTACTTAGGAGTAAAGGCTGAAGTCTGTCAAGAGGATGAACATCATGACAGGTACAAAGCTCTATGAAAATCTCAAATATGAGGTCAGAAGAAACCCTCAGAACAAACCCATCTCACTCAGCATTGCTGGACTAGAATTCAGCAGCAGAGAGGACTGCAGATGTGGTACGAGGGATGAAAGAGAGATCTGGCTGAGACAGGAGTGTTTTGGAAGTAGCACCAATGAAGTTGATGGCAGCAGAAGAAAAGAAGATTATGAGTCCCCAGGTCATACTCTGCCCTGGAGCCCAGAACAGAGAAATCTAATCTTTGGCAAAAACATCCTGTAGGACTGGTCCATGTAGATGACAGCAAGCCACTTCACTACCAGACTATCTTTTAGCCAAATGATAGAAATCTGCATGGAAGATTGCAAACCCTATGGAGAAACATATGGCTCAAAACTGCACAAACTGACATAGCCCTAATGCTTTTTTCAGTTTCACACCCTCCATTTTCACATAGCACAATAAACCACAGAAGCCATAACTGTGCCTAGAAACCAAGTCCTGAACAGTCAAAAAGGGTTATGGTTAGGAATATATATTCAACCTCAGATATGAATCTTCATCTTTTAAAGACTTTCACCTGCTTTAATCAGTATATGGACACAAATAAGGCTACATCTCTCATTTACTCCATATTACCTAACTGGTTCCAAACAAACAAAAAAAAACCCCAGTGTATGAGACTTCCTGCTCTTGGTCACTATAGAAGCCTGAAATAACAAAGGACCTAATTACACAATTTAGTAAGTGGTATGACAGGTGCTTGCTGTTCTCTGATTCAGACATTGTAAAGAGTACTGTGAAATAAACAGAACAATTTAAATACATAGACAACACTGATGGGAATAAATATTCCTAAAGAACAGATTTCAGCAGTTCCAACAATTACGTCTCAATTCAGGGAAAATGCTATTTCTTCAAAAAGATTCTTTGAAGGATTGTGTAGGACAAGAGCCAGAAGATGTAGATAAAAGGAAAATAAGAGAAACAGGAAGAATTTGTTGTGGTGTGGAGGTGGTTCCCCTCTCCTGTTTTTGATTTATTGTGTTCATACTGTTTTGGTGTTTGTTTATTTTAGCTCCTGTTCTTTAGTTTGGGTACAAAAGGGGCAATCCTTTCACCTTGGGCCCATATAACAATTCTCCATCCAAAGACAATCTACAAGAGTTTTCCCACAAAAACTATCAGCACGATTGACTCCTTAAGTACATTCAGCAACCCATTGCATTCATTTCACGAAAAAGAAACCTTTTGGATGAGCAAAAGAAAATAAATCTAGAGAGTTAATAATGCCTTATATTATCAATATCAGTTATTTAGTTGGTGAAAAAACAAAACAAAAAACCTAAGTCTATGTTCGGACTCCAAGCCAAAAGCACACATTATCATTAAGAATTCATAATAATAATGAATATTATTCCGCACAACTGGATTAAAAGAAAATTATCTCAAAAGACTTGATACAGAAACTTGTCACATCTGTAACTAGACACTGTTCCTGAAAATCAAACAAATAGCAGAAAAAAAATAGGATTTACTCAATAAATATTTGAGAAACAGGACAGAAGCACTGATTCTTGAAATCCTGTTTCTTAGAATTTGGGGAGGGTGTGGTGCAGGACAGCCTAGAGAGGAATTAAATTTGCAATCTTCTCTGAGCAGGATTAGAGGAGAATCAGATGAGAATTAGAGATTGGAGCTCAAGTTGTTATTTTGTCAAGCATTTTTGGTGTTGCCTCAATGAAAGCATGCAGGGCTGGATGTAAAACCACCAGATGAAAGGTGAGGAAATAAGCATTGAAGTGCATGTAAATATCCTGTTAGGCACTATTTGTGGTTTTAGGTGCCTGAAGCTGCCTCGCTGCCTCCCTGCCTTGTGTTTGAGTGTAAAATATAGTGACTAGGAGCACCTGTAGCACTGGCATAGGCTCAGAGATAGTAAAAGAGAGTAATAAGGTAATACACAGTGTTTGGAGAACTATGTGTGCATGAGATAAAAATTTCTCTTAGACAAAGAGTTTTGCTTTGTTGGTGTTTTTTTTTCCCCTAACAAGTTGTGATTCATTACAGAGCACTGTGGGGGCGTGAGATCTTTATGGTTCTTCAACAGCACATTAAGTATCTGGAAGCAGCCTGCTTTAACACGTTTTTCAATTAGCAGTTTGTGTTACAACCCTTTTTTCAAGATAACACCTTTGCATGCTTAGCGATGCCTTCTTGTTATCACACCTGCTTTCATACATCACAACAACACGGACAGTTCACAAGGGGAAAGAGAAAGCCAAGCCAAGGAAGCTTTCTCTTGCATTTCCCCATCACGTAGCCCCTCGATGGCTCTAGAAAGCTGTTCATGGCTAAGCTGTGTCCACCCAGAGCTCCAGAATGAGCTGCCCTCTCAAGAGGGCTTTGCTATACCAGCTGGGTACAGGTGCTCACTGCTTCTTGCAGCCCTGCAGCAACAGGCTATTACTGCTCCCCTCTTAAGTTCATATTCCATAGGTCAAGCAATTCAGCAAATCCAATCTGTCTTTATGCAGTAGGTCCCTATTTAGTTAAAATCACTAACACGGTCTAAAAAGCTAAAGTAGGACCATTTGAGATTTGTGTTCCTTTTTGAACCACAAACCTGCTGGTATTATTTGTAAACAACAGCTTGCACAGTGCCTTTGGCACAACGGAGAGGACAACATGCCTTTTCCAGCACTTCCTAAGGATCCAAAATCAAATAAAAAAATCTATAGCTGATACAGGACAGCAGGAAGAGTGAAATAACCCATGATTTTTCTGCTAATTTATGGCACCAGAGATGAAGTGTTATCCAGCAGAATGCAAAGCAACGCAAACATGTAAGATAAGCAATACAGCACAAGCACTCAGCACACCAGAACTCCAAGTCTTACCATATGCTTAATGCAAAATTCACATCACACAAACAAGCTTAGAACAAGCTAACCTCCTGTCCTCATCATTGTAATAAAATATTTACCAAATCCAAGTGCAGCTAGAAAGAAATCTCTGCTGAATTTTAGGAACTGCTACTGCAGCAATAGAAAGGCTATTTTTGTATGACTTCTAGTAAGACTGCAGTAAGAAATCTGCATAAAGGAATAGAGCCTTTTTTTTCATTACAATCTAATACTAAATCTAAAGTATTATGAGGTCTTCCAGTATGAAGTACTTAACTAATATTTTAAAAATCTTAATTTTTCAGATTGAGCTGTTACCTAACAAATGCCATCATCATCATAACTTCAAACTTAATATAATATAATTACATGAACATAAAGCATAATCTAAAATAAATGTTTAAACAGCGTTCTTTATAGCATTTCCAGGTAAACCTCAAATAAATATTCTCATGTCAATACCAGTGATTTAGTGACGCCACTTCCAGATGAAAAACAACTCATTTCAGATCTATGCTCCCCAGAACCCGCAGTCATCCCACCATACCTGTATCCTCTGGCATGCCTGTATTAACCCAGCTCTACCAGGACAGTGACACGAGCAATCCCACCATGTGCTTCAATGTCTTGGGGGCACGCAGTGGGATGAGAGGGCTCTGTGGCAGTGCGGTCATGAGCCTCTCCGGCACAAGTGCGGCTGGGGCTCAGATGACTCCTGCAGCACCCACGCACAGTCGGGAGGCGAGCCAAAGCCTCATGTAAAAATAGCACCCGGCAGAAAGCTGAAGGTTCGCACGTCCGCAGGGCATCCAGTGGTGGTCCACCTCTGGCAGGGACAAGGAAGGAGCACCTTTCAATAGCACTGTAGGGTGGCACTTCGGAAAAAAGGCTTAAAGAAGGAAAAACTTCAAACTGTCAGGCCAGGAATGAAAAACATAGTCAGCTGATAAGCTAAAAATATGGAATCTGGCATCAGAGGAGAAGCACCTCCAGCTGTCCCCCTTGGTACAGGCTGTCCCCATGCCCTATCACCATGGGCAGGAGGGCACGGCACTGATTTCGGAAGGAGATGCTGAGAGGTTACCCCTCTCCAGAAGGCAGTCACTGTCATAACTGGCAGCCAAAGATTTGTCCCCTGCTACCTCATATGGAGCTGGGACTGTGCATCTCTGGAATAACAGTGATGTATTGAGCTATTTAAAGCAATACTTGCTTGCTCAGTTAGCATGTGAATGTTCTGCGAGGGTTAAAAATCTGTACCTTTTGCTTTTGACTAACTTTGTGTAAAGGCAGAAAGGTAGACCGTGCACTGGGAAGGGACCAATAGCTTGGGGAGCAGCCTGGGTAAACTTGGAAGAAAGTACTGAGGCAAGAACAGGGCTGCATCTCTCTTTTACATGAAGATTTTAGTTTCTCTTGCAGTCATTAACAAAACATTACTCTCCCCCCCCCCCCCCCCCCCCCCCCCCGCTTTCCCCCATCCTCTCTACTCTTACAAAGCAGCCAAGAAACAGCTTCTTTCTTTCAGCAAACAGAAACAGCTCAGGGGTGTAAATGTGAAAATAGCATGTGTTGCTGCTGAGGAAGGGCTGGGAAGCAGCAAATTATGCAGCACTTTGCACAAGAGGCATAGCAAGTTCACCTCACTGTGCAGAATAAAGGATATTTTGCACTGAATCTTGTTGAAATCTACTGACAAAGTGAGTGAAGAACCATTCTTTTTTCAAAAAAAAAAAAAATCGAACAACCGAACAACAAAACCATCAATGATTCTAAAGCATTAACATGCAATTACGATCAAATCTGAAAGTTTCTCGAGGATGAGTCAGATGGTTCTTACTGAAAGGCCCATCAACAAAGGCAAAAATGAGTAAGTCTACCAAATTTTCAGAATGTTATTCATTTTTTTTTTCCTTACACTAAGTATATTTACATTTCTTAAGAGATAAATAAGAAAGCATTTTTTTGTTCATCCTGTGCTGACAATTGGGAAAGGCATAGGCTGTCTATACCAACAGCTAAAGAGCCCTGACTTAGAGATCCCTATGCTCTCCCTGGGATACATGGTCCAGAGCTTCCCAGGGATGCTGCCTGACATGGACGTAAAGCACATCTAAAGATCTCCACTCCTGAACACAAATTCTGCACGCTGAAACTAATCCAGCTTCCAAACAATGCAATGAACTACTTGGATTTGACTTCCTGTGCTTTTCCCAGAGGCTACCTCATCTTGGCAGAGACACAGAAGGCACTTTGCTGAGTAGTACTGCTCAGAAGGAAGGTAAATTAATAGACAGAAAAAGCTACAGAGCTGTACTGCAGCCTTTCCCTTCGTGTGCCAAGCCCTCTTCTTTGCAAGGCTAAATACTGTGCAACCCACATTTTGGTACTGTAAAATCATAACACAAGGACAACATTGGTGGTAGATGGTTGGACTAAATGATCTTTGAGGTCTTTTCCAACCTTAATGACTCTGTGATAACACAGTTGAACAGTGCACTAATTTGCATTTACAGTTCTGCTTGTAAGCTTAGAGCCTCTCCTAAGGTCTCATAACTTGGTTATGGAGGAGGTAGACTCCTACATCAGTAGCTGTGAGGTTTTTGATGGTGTTGCAGTGAAACTTCAACAGTAGGATCTGGCTTCATGGACACAACCCAATAGACCAGTGCTTCACAATTCTGTAATCCACTGACAATGGAAGGCAATAGCAAGAAGTCGCAGTGATGGCAACACAAGCCAGGCAGATAAGAACTGCTGGTATACAGGATCCATAAAACATAATAGGCTTCTCAAATCTCAAAGTTGAACACCTGCCATAATGCAAACAACAGTTCATTGTCCTTGCTATAGGAAAGTCCCTTGAATCCTCATGCAATTTCAGGTCCCATTTTGGAAGGCATAGCCATGCCCTCACTGCATCCTCACCACCCTTCTGCTTTAGGTTTTGTTTCAACAAAGGTACATAGCCGAGGTCAGTGCCTTTACTGATGGTTTTGCAAATGACAACCAGACAGCTTAAGAACAAATCCAGGCCATGCTGAAATGGATTAGCTGGCTGCAAGCTCTCTATAGCCTATGGTGCCATTGGTTGTAAATGGTATTTTTTTAAAGATTTCAGATCTGATCGTGATTAACTTGCTTTTTTCCTATACTTGCTTCCCGTTTCCCAAGGAAAGGGAAGTGCAGTAGAATGGAGGGAGTATACAATCTAATGCTCTTCTTGCTCTCCCATGCTCAGAGCTCCTTTTTTATCCATTTCAGCTTCTTTTCCATGGCCTTAGAAAACATTTAGAAAAAAAAAAAAAACCACGTATAAAAAAATTACTTCTTATAAGCAATCTGTAATTAACAAATTTTGCTTTAAGTATGCTGGAAAAATACAATAAAGCATCATATTTCATAGATTTTTCTCAACATGTCTTAAGGTATTTTTCTTCCTAAGTCACTGGCTGCAACTCTACCCAGGGCAACGTTTGATTTTCCATTAAGAACAGAATGATCTCAAATAATGACAACAAAAGCGATAAAACTAAGCATATCTCTTTGTGTAACGATACAGAATTTGGTAATGCTCAATCACTAGAACTAAGGTAAATTAAGTTTCCTTTTAATTATCATTGTCTATTAACTGAATTGAAGCAATCCACAGTGGTTGTGCTCCAAGTTGGCACTAGTGTAGCACAATCCTTGCCCTTGAGCACACACACAGATCCAAACAAAGAGGACAAACATATGGCAGAAGTAAAAACAAACAGTAAGAGGGTAAAGGTTTAATGAGATAAAGTAGGATAAGCAGTGCATCTACAGCTACACCCATGTCTTCCAACTTACTGCCCATCCTTTCTTGATGCCATCAAACACCCACTGGGACCAGTTCAACCCTGCCAAATATGTTCTGCTCAGAAGCAGCCTAAATTCAAACTGCTGGCTATCCAGCACTTCTGTCCTCAAGTCCACGGATGAGCAATCAATCATCTGCATAGCAATGAGATGTAGACACCAATATCTCTAATTGAAGAACACATGCAGCAAGTCAGAGAAAAATAACAATTTTTGTGTTGGCTTATTTTGTAGTACAAGGCACTGGAGTACAAGGTATTGAATGTGCTGCATATTTATAATGCAGAAAAGCTTCAAATGGGAGATGAGGTTGAGATTCCACTCTGAGTTTTGCATAAAGGATGGCACATAGCGGCGCATGTCCCTGAGATAACTGGGTCACGAGTCCTTTTCTGCTTCCTGATATTTGTTCAGAATAAAGAGTGTCCTTCATCCCTGAAATTGGTGCTGACAGCCCTTGTCTGCTGGCCAGCCCATCAGATGAAGGAAACCGAGCTAACACCTATGTCAGCTGCTTTCTCACAGGGGTCCCCCTGTAGAAGACCATAAACAATGTGCTGTCCCCTTTCAGTGCCCTGACTACACCAGGCTCCAGAATTCTCCAGAAAAACATACTAAGACATTCAAAACAGTGAGGGAAAGTAGCACAGCCTGCAATGCCTGTAACAGAGCTTTCATAATGACTCAAAGTACTACAAGAAAATAAATAAACAAATAAATGTGGTATAAAGAAATTTTTTTATAGAACTAAAATAAAAGAAACAAACAAAATTCCTGTTTCTATCTCATAGAATCACAGAGTGGCTTGGGTTGGAAGGGACCTTAAAGACCACGCATTTCCAACTTCCTGCTATGGGTTGGTTGCCCCCCACCCAATCAGGCTGCCCAGGGTATCATCCAACATGGCCTTGGGCACCTCCAGGAATGGGGCATCCACAACTTCTGTGGGTCAGTGTCATAGTGAAGCCATAACACACTGACACATCCAGAAGTTAGTTTGCTTAGTTATAAAGGTCAGAGTGAAAGCAGACATTTAACATTCTGGTTAGCAGCAAGTGACAAAGAGAGCCACGGAGATGCCACTCTATATCACACATTTTAGAAATGGACCCACAGTACAGGGAATCTGCCAGCCTTGTGCTACCAATGGGGATGGCTACCAACGAATGGAGCAGACATCAGAGAAAAAAATGTGATGCTTAAGTAGAGGTTATAAGGCAACACAGCAGAAAAGGTGCTGTGTAATATATACGTGCAAGGCAAACATTTAACAAAGGGTGTTAGTTACTAGGTCGGACACTACAGGGGACTACAAGGATTTGAGAAAGAGGGAAGGAAACTCAAACTCAAACACTCTGCTGAGTGCACTAAGAAGGAATGCAGTCAGGAAAAGAGGATGCACTGTGTTCAGGACAGGCATCATGGTGCTGTAATAAGAATTGCCCAGATAAAATTCAGAATCTGAGTGCAGAACTTTACGGAGGGGAGATCACAGGAGCAGAGTGAGGCAATAAATGACAGCAATCATGAGAAAGTACTCTCAGGGAACCTTGGAAGTTAGAAGAGGTAATTTATATCCATGGATACAGGAGGAATCAAACTACAGAACTGTGACATCGTGAGGATCACAAATAGTGCAAGAAAAATGACAGGCACTGCAAAGACGCCAAGATTATTTGGGGATATTTCTTCTGGGAGCAGATGAATGCATGGAACAGATACTTTTTTTTATGGACTTTTTTTTTTTTTTTTTGGGGGGGGGGGGGGGGGGGGCTGATGCTACACATACATAAGTAGAAGATGATCACTAAATATTAATTTATCATTGTTTTACACAAAAAGCTGGCATTTAAATAGTTCAATTTTTTTTTAATGCATGAAAATTTCCAGTGTTTAAGTAGAGAATAAAATTAATTATTAACTAAGTAACTAGACTTAAAGGGTCTTCATTTCTTCATTCTCTTCTGGAAAGTTATATAAGTATTTCCATGATTTTGCATTTATAAGCTACCTATTGTACAGGATCATCAAACAATAGTGTGGTTTTAGTGTTCTGTAGGAAAGAAAAAATGCTTAACTTTTTCACGTGTTACTGTAATATAGAAAACTAATTTCAGAAAAGTATAAAAGATAAAGATAGATAGATAGACAGACAGACCGACCAAGAAAACCCCACACGCTCTGAAGCAACTGATTTTGAGAGTTGAGAGAGCTGGGACTAAAGGGAAGGGAAGATTCTTGTACTTGAAACATCACACATATAAGGCCAGATCTGCAAGGCTGAAAATCTCTCCTTGCAGCCTTCTTACACTTGTTTCTTGCTGAGACCAGTAATAGAGCAGGCTGACTTGCAAGCTGACTTTTCACTGCGGACAGCTGGGAAATGCAAGGGAGCAACTTTAGTTCCTACTAACTTAGCCATAAATAGGAGAAAGGCTTCCAGTCTGATGCATTTCAGGTTGGGTGGGCAGCAAGAGACTTTCCCCTTCTTGTATTATCTCCTCTCCCAAATACACTAGGTGATTCTGGGGGGTGTTTAGGCACACCCAGTTGGATGGACACCTGGGGGCTTCCCAGAGATGACCACACAGACATTCTTGTTTGGGAAGCCCGAACACTTGGAAGAGGAATACAACTGGAATAAGTGACACGAACCCTACGAAGACTTGTAGAGCAACAACTCAAAGCATTTTTAAGGCATTTACTCTGTATCACCCAACAGATCTGATCATCTTCTGTTTCAAGAGTTTACTTCTTTGTTCTCCAAGAAAATATGACTACAGAAACTAACAGCTTTTTCAGGTGTTCTGCTCTTTTGGGGATTTGCTGCAAGATCATGCAGTTTAGTGCATCCCTGCTGCATGGCACCACTAGGACAGACATCCATGGCAACACAGAAACTACACTGTGCAAAGAAGAAGCTATAGCCTCCTGACTGTGGCAATCTGAAAAATTGATGAGTTTAAACCTGATAGGTCTAAATGAGATCTCCAGCTGGACATATGACCTGATGTTGCAAGAACAGCACTGCTCAGGTTTTCAAAGACAAGCATAGGTACTAAAATTTGTGAATTCCAAATATAAAGCCATAAATTAGAAACCTGCCCCAGAGGACAGAGGGGATTTGAGAAACATCCCACTTTCAGCCACTATGCTCAGGACAAAGTCTCTCCATGCCCACCGCACTGAACTCCCAACGATACTAGCTCACAATGACCATACCAGAAAAGAATTTTTTGCCTGCTTTCCTAATCCCATGCTCTATAGAGGGATGTAGTTGCAAAGTAGCAGGGCAGATCCAAAGCCTGCTTTAATAGATTAAATCTTGGATAACCATCACTGAGGAATTTGCCAACAGTATGAACTGCTGCTATTAAAGAAAATAAAATAATAATAATAAAAAAAAAAACAACAAAAACATGTAATCAGTGGGAATCTGACACTGTTGGACTTCACCCTGCTCCAAGTAATGCCCACCACTATAACTGCTATTGATTTGGATGGAAGAATTAATTTCTGATCTCAGCTAAGTTTTGATCTCAGCCATTCAGTTATCAAAGTTCAGTCTTTCTGCTATTTGTGTAAGGTTATAACATCTCACCAGCAGCATCTGAAATGCAATTATGTCTCTGAGATCTCATTTAATACCAAGAAAGAAAGCAAAAGGCTTTTTCCTTTTAATACTTTAACTCATATTCTTTATTGTTCCATTTTAGCTTAAGTAGCTCTGTAATTCACAACTTCCTCATTTTTTCAAGAGATAATTAAGAATCCCAGGACTCTATTATCAGTGTATCAGCAGGAACCTGAGATAACCAGAAACCTCAGAACACTCAAATACTACACACTGATTTGTCATTAGAGGAAATTTATTCAGTAGTTCCACAGCTTTCTATATGTGTAACCTGGAAAGGTCTCGCAATACAAGTGCCCTGAGGAGGCAGGTGCTGTCAGACAGATTCAAACACAGGGTGCAATTGATGGGCAGTAAACAATAGGCTGGAGCTCCCTAATTGTCCTATAATCATTTCTAGTATATCCAGAAGTTAGTGGAGCCATATTTCTGCCTGTCCCCTTGTCCTTGGGGCATAAAAACATAGAGAACATCGGCTAGAACAGAATACAGAGTAGAACAGCGCAGAACATCCTTTGTTCCAGGGACAGTCCTGGCTCCACACAGGAGCAACCAAAATTTAAGCCCTATGTCCAACAGCATTGTTCAAACACTTCTCAAACTCTGGCAGCCTGGGGCCATAACCACCAGCCTAGGGAAACTGCTCTATACCCAACCACCCAAAGATGCCCTAGGGAGGTTGTGGAGTCCCTTCTCTGGAAATATTCAAGACTTGCCTGGACGCCTACCTCTGCAACCTGCTGTAGGGAGTCTGCTTTGGCAGGGGGGTTAGACTAGATGATCTCTGGAGGTCCCTTCCAATCCCCACAATTCTGTGATGCTGTGACTCCCACCACCAGATCTGCAACCCCAACCAGGCAGTGTTCCTGCATCCTTCCTGCCCTTTTCATGTTGATATTTGCTTCCATCTGCATCACAGAGCGGAGAGGAACAAGTATGTTCTCTGGCTAGAAAATGAACAAGTGTTTGGAACCAGAAAAAAACAGTTCAGAACAAATTTCCATGGCTCATTTCTCTTCCCATTCCCTGTTAGAGTAACAACAACCATGCCTATTTGTTATAGCAACACCAAAAAGCAAAAGCAAAATAAAATAACATAGAGTAGTAATTTATCTTGCTAGTCAAGCCACAATGAATTACCACCAATCATTAATTACATTACAATGTATTAACATTCCATTAACACTATCTGAAATTGAGCTTCTATAAGCATTTAAAACAATAATTTAAGGACTTTTCCAAAGGTTTCTCTTTTTTTAATATATTATTTTCAAGGACTATAAAAATGTCTTGAATAATTAATGCTGCAACATAAAAATGAACTCTTCCTGGTTTTATTTGCTATGCTTAATTTGGCTTTAAGAGGGCATAATTACCATTTTATTGCAGTGATATAGTTATTTCAAATATATATTGGTATTAACATTATTGAAGCTAAAGTCACACATGAGAACATCTTGCATAGAATTAAATTGATATGAATCAAACTGTTCTTCATCCCCATCAGAAACAGCATCACATTGCCTCCATTTTCACATTCAGGCTACACAATTTCTGCAGACTCTTGTCTTTCAGCACTGCATTCATAGAAGAAGTGTCATGTAAACACAACCTTAAGCCTGGAGCCATCGTACTACATCTTGCATAGCTCTGCAACCAACATTTCTGCTGCCTTCTGACACATTTTTGAGCTGCAACAATAGTCCTTGAAAATGTCACTATGTTCACTGTGACAAGGAAACAAGAGAGAGGTGCTTGTATTATGCAGACAGCAGATGCTGGAGCTGCAAATTTCCATCTAGTCTGTGCATCCTGGCTGCTTTTGCAGGGAGATCTTGTTTGGGGAAGTGCTGGAAACTGGTGACAAAGGTCTGGTTTAGGGCTGGCTGAGCTCCAGCTCCTGCAGTCCTCACATTATCTGCATTAGCTTACTACAGCTTGCTGGAAAGGAAAATTAAAATGCAGTACTGTAGGATGGATTCAAAATTTGGTTTCTATTCACCAAGGGGAAAACTGTAAAATATGGTTGGAGGGCAGAACTGAAGTGCACTTCTCTATTCAAAGCAAAAGAAAGCAGAGGAATCCACTTTAAGACACTTCTAATATGAATTGGCTGTAACTGAAGTCCTCTTTCAAGATGAACCTAAGATCATAGCCAAGGCCTCGTAAACACAAGCTGTACAAGCAAACCTTTATTTTTCTCTGTCTCAAGAGATCCCTCACCTTCTGCCTATCCCCAAACAAAGAGAAGCCAAGATTTCCTGCAAGCAGAGGCTGGTGATCACTACCTAACCCTCCAGCAGATGTGGGTCACACGGCAGGAAGGCACAGTCAGCTTCATCTGCTCACAGTCTGCTCTACTTGCCAATAATCCCAAGGACTGAAGTCTGTAATGACAATGTACTAAGACGACGATTATGTAGGACACAAGTAGCTATTCCTTGACCTATATTCTGCTGAAAGGAGTCTCTGTTTTGCTGTCGTTGACATAGCCAGTCAGGACTCTGCTTGGGACACTTGATACTTAATGCTTGGCCAGCTGGTATTCTGGAAAAGTTGGAGAGATTATATTTGGCAGAATGAGACCTGACAGCCTTACTGTCCTGCAGCACTGCAGAACACAAGAGCTCTTTTTACTCTGCCCCATATCAGGACACAATCTGCTCTACTCCCCAGATATCACACAGAAACACAGGTTTTAATAAGAGAGCATCCCAGAAAGATCAAGTAATCCATACTATTGCAGCACATTTCTAGTGTTTACTTCACACACAAAAAAGAATATAGGCAAAGATAATTCACCTCCCAAGCCAAACACCCAAAGTAAATGATGACTAAGATGGTAAATACCAATTCCATGGCATCCTAGTTCTCTCTGTCATTTAGAGCTACAGAATTAAGAGACAAATCTGCTTTGTGATGAATAATATCAACATTTACTCTAGAATGATTTGCTTTTCTGCACTGCTGAGCACTATCAGTTTTCAAAGCCTTTTATTTTTAATAGCATCTCTCTAGGAACAGGTATGAATTTCAAAAATTTCCTTAAAAAATGGACTTGAACATAGTTCTATGTGAACTACCTAAGAAAAACAGGGTCTAATGAAGTTAATCTGATCAAGCTAGAAGAAGTGAATATCAATTTCATATTCAAAGCACGATATCTAACTCTGAAAAGACTGACGAGGCCCTCAGGGTATGAAAAATGATAGGATGTGATTGAATTATCGCAGCAAATACAGTTCCTTATATAAAAGCTAGAAAAAGGACACAGTAAGGGGCTAACATGTTAAATAAGCACAGGACTAGGAGCAATTCCTTAATCCAATCAAATTCTTACATTTCTAATAATTTAGCGACAGCTGTCATTGATGCTGTGCAAAATGAGCCATCTTCTGGAAGTGTTTCTCTCTGCTCATTAGCCACCATGCTCTCAGCCAGTGAGATGCTAGGTGCCAAAAGCATAAATCTTTAAATTAGTCATCGTGACTTGCAGAAACCCTTAATTTGAACTAACTTCCAGAGTCAGTCATTCTCTTGACATTTTTCATATTGTCAGTCACAAATCAGTCCCCTCTCTTTAAGTTGCTCTACCTGCAGTACTTTCCTATATCATTAAGCATTGGAAATCCCAGTGCTATTTCAATTGCAGTATCTCTTCTAGCACTGAGTTAAAGTAGACTTGAAGTGCCCAGCCAAAGATGGGAATGACATGCACTTATGCCCCGAGCCATACAGCTTAATTACCCGCATCATGTAACAGCTTCTCCAGCCTACACCACACTGACAACCAAAGTCAGACAGGCTTATACTATACTGAATATCACTGATTTCATAATGTCAATGGTTTAGACAGTGTTATATTTCCAAAGCATTACGAGAAAGACTAATATTTCAAATCGCAACTGTAACCATTAAAAAATGAGTTTTCAGCTCTTCACCCCATGAAAAGGTGAAATTTCTGTCTTCCCTTGTCTGCTGGGATAAGGAGCCTTCTCATGTAACTTCAGGCAACTAAGACTTAGGAAAGCTGTTAAAGTGGGCTTGCATTAAAATACCCCATACAACCTGACCTAGTGAGTGGTAATACCACCCATATCAGGGATATGGAACTGGATGATTTTTAAAGATCCCACCAACCCAGGCCTTCCTATGATTCAAGCAACAGAAGCTTCCCAGCATGCAAGCAGATCCCCAGCATCAGACACCAACTAACCATCAGCTGCTATAGAAGCCCCTTTGGAGGTGCCTCCTTCCAACAGAATTTTTGATCAGCTTAGGCCTGACATACCTCAAATTATGAGATAAACCCATACCAGAGTGTGTAAGTGCTCTTTGCTTTCTGTGTGTGTTTAGAATTGTTGGGACTCTGAATTCCTTTGTTACAAATGTAAACCATGTTGATGATTCAAACATATCCTGGTCCTCCTCTTCCATGCTTTTTGCCATTCCAAAGTCCCCATAAAGAAAAGAAAAACAGCTTTTGAACCACACAAAAATTTGAGAACTATAAACAATTAAACCAATATCATGGCTTTCAGAAGGTAGATTTTACAACAACCTATGGAGGTTGCCAACACCTCTGTATCAAGTTTTCTATCCACCACTTTACCATAGAATCATAGAATCACTCAGGTTGGACCTTAAAGGTCATTGAGTCCAACCATGACTTAACCAAACTAACCTAACTATCAACCCTCTGCTAAATCATGTCCCTGAGCACCACATCCAAATGGTTTCTAAACACATCCAGGGATGGTGACTCAACCACCTCCCAGGGGAGTCTATTCCAGTGCTTAACAACCCTTTCTGTAAAGAAGTTTCTCCTGATATCCAACTTAAACTTACCTTGGTGCAACTTGAGACCATTTCCCCTCATCCTGTCACCTGCCACCAGTGAGAGAAGAGACCAGCCCTGCTCTCACTGTAAGCACCTTTTCAGATACTGGAAGAGAGCAATAAGGTCTCCACTCAGCCTCCTTTTCCCAAGGCTAAACAGACCCAGTTCCTTCAGTCTCTACCCACAGGGCATATTTGAGGTGAGGTCTCACCAGTGCTGAGTACTGGGAATCAATGCACTGTAACACCTTCTGACTTGTGTGCTATTTTTCCCCTTCACATACATCTAGATGATTATGAACTTTTAATTACAAATCATCTCAATTACTGGCTATTTAATTTTCCTCTGCAAACATGAACCCAACAACAGTCTTCCATGTTTCTGGATGGTTGTACCAATAGAGTGCACAGCAATATGAACATGAGTGATGAATAAAAAAAATTTAGTGCAATATTTCAGTTGTATTGAAGTCAACTGAAATAATCCAATGTTTAAAGTCAAAGACCTTCAAATAGATATCTATCCTAATGGATTTTGCAGGTCAAACTACCAACTTTTTGGAGAAAGGCTCGATTTCTTCACATAAACTATATGATGCCAGTTTTTGTTTGCTGAAATAATACTGACAGTAGCAATGGAAGCTTACTCAGAAAAATAGCAATTTACAAACAAAAGCACTCAGCCAGACCACAGTGTACAACACCCCAGGTAACAATATTTTATTTATAAAAAAGGTACTCTTTATAATGGTTTAAGCATCCATCCCTCTTGAGCAGAAACTAACAATACTTAGCATTATATAATGAACAGGAAATATCTTTAATCTCTTAGTTTTAAAATTAGGTGATGGAAAAAGGAAGTCTCTCTCTGAATAAATGTTCCCACAATGTTACAAACTCTTATTTCCACATTCTGAATATTCAAGAAGTAAATGCTAATTCACATGAAAACCATGTCTTTAATGTAGACTCTTAAGAAATCTTTATAGATTAATTGGAGGGGGAAAAAAAACAAAGATGCTGGCAAACACAGACATCACCCAGAAGACAGAGAGAAAGAGGTAGGGGAAAGAAAAACACGCCAAGTCTAATCTCCATGAGAAAAGAAGATTTACAGGCTACCTGCAATGAAGAAATAACTGAAAGCAGTGACTGACTCAGGAGATCTCCGAGCCTGCTATTCATAACAAAAAATGTTTTTTCTTCATGTTTGTTTCTTAAAAAAATAATATTTCAGAAGGAACACCTGCAACCATTATTATGTTAATAGTTGTTAACATTGTTAATTATCGTTAACTATGTTGTATATTATTATTGCTAATTATGTTAACATATTGTTAATTATTCTTCCTAACCAAAAGAAGTGCCTAAATGCTGATTAATCATTTGCAAACAGTAAAAAATATATTAAAAAAAATGATAATCCAAAAATCAATGTCGTATCATTCTATGATGAATAGCTACTACTTTAAAAATCCACAATTTGTTGATAAAATGTCCTTTCGTAAAGGTGGTGTCTTGGAGGTTTCCTATAAGTATGGTAATATTTTACTAATAACTGCAGCAGTACAGTGGAATTCAGTATGGCGTTCAAGAGTTCAACATTTATTTACCAAGTGATTGGGCCAACCCTGGTTCTGAGTTCCACTTAACAAGGCTTATAATTGTTTCTTCTCCAGATATGCAGCCAATCTGCCCTTTATTAAAGCAGTATGACAACAATGCCCCAAGGATTCTCCAGCAAAATGACATTGCCACACATTTCCCATTTCTGTATTTGATCTATTAATAATTACTGGAAACTAGCAAGATACTGAAAATAAACTATTTTTAATTAAGCTGAAATTGACTGAGATTATTTTTTTCATTCACAATGTACATCCTGTTTTAAAGCAGTAACATGTGCAAAGCTAGCATTATAACTACTGCTTTAAAACGCATTTGTCTACCTACACAGCAAGATTTATTTTGCTTAAAAATGACCCAAACCCTTTCAAATACACTCAGGTCCACTCAAAGACTTCAGTATGACTATATGCTAATCCTGTATTGTATCCTGTCATGTATTAAATCCAGTTATTAGTTTTATGAAGAAAATTTTAAAAAATCTGATATATTTAAAACTGATAATCTTCTCTATAATCTTTCACAATCATTTCACAGATGGTTTTTATGTTTATGAGATTCTACCTCTCCTAGATAGATTCCTAAGAATTTACTTGTTTTACATTCATTCCACAGGAAAACACTGGTCTCGAGATTCAACTTGAAATCAATACATGATCTTAAAAGCAGCCTAGTTGTAGTAATAACATATAAAATCAAAATTTAAAAGCTGGGTACTCTGTTTTGCAGAAAAAAAATTACAGAACGTTGGAAATATATTGACTTTTTTCCCCAGGTCAGCTTTGTAAGATTACATCTCTTAATTATCTGTTGCAGAACAGGAAATACGACTCTTGAATCCTCTCAGCTGTTCAGTTAATGACGTGCAAAATTAAGTGTGACCCCTTACAAAACATGGACACACACATCCTGAGACATGGCTACAGTTTTAAGACAGTCATGTTAGCTCTCAGCTGAGATATCATTGTGCTACAGAAGAATTATTTCCATTGAAAGCCTGTCTACAGGTGTTTTGGTTTTTTTTGTAAGTGATGCAATAGAATTTCAGAAGTGTTGCCTTGTTCTTCTGCTCCAGTTTTAAATAAAAATTTAATCATGCCAAAATCAAATTTAGCACTCACAGAGACTATATTTAGACCCACAGAATCACATAGGCTGGGAGGCACCTCTGGATGTCATTGTGCCCAGCCTCCCGTTCCACAGATTCCCCTAGATCAGGTTCCTTAGTTCCGATCTGACGGAAGGACAGAAGGCCACGACTTCCCCTGACAACCTGTTCTGGTGCTTTACTTTTGGGGCTTCCCCCCCCGCCTCTTATGCCAGTCTGAACTTCCAATACTGCAGACTTGTCAGATTGACTCTTGTTTTTTCTGTCATAGGAAGAGGCTGCCTCCATCTTCTTTCCAGAACACCAGGAAGGAGTGGAAGACAGTGCTTCAACATCCCCCACAAATAAATCTTCTGTCTCAAACTACTAACATGAACATCCCCACAAGTGCATGACGATGCTTTACAGCAAGGAGACTGCAATCAGGCTCCCAAATTCATATTTAACATCCATGGAAAAGTAGCCTGGCATTCAGTGCTCCAAGTTAAAGGTGTTTGGCAGCATCTTTGCTCATCTCAGTTTTTACAAGGCCATTTTCCATCATAACATTTTACTACACAATTAATGAAGTAAAACTTTACTCTGGAACTGCCATAATGTACTTGGGATTTCCAGAGAAGGGGAAAGCCAACATTTCTGTTCTGAACTTGTAGTTTTAAACCTCTGGATTCTTATAAAGCAGAATCTAACTTTGGGTACACTCTAATAAATGGATTATTATTTTCAGATGCATAAATAACTTTCTTATCTCACAGTGCTATCAGTGTCATAGTGAAGTAGGGGAGAAATGCCATCATTTTAAGTTTATGCATATGCCAAACATATGAAAAAACTGATTTGGCTTAAAAGTCACACACTTGACAATGCACTTTCTGGGGCCAGAACTTAGAAAAGTATTAATTTTATTGTGACAGTAACTACAGACCCCACTAAACCACATATGATATGGAGCATAATCTTAGGCACAAGCTTTATTATTCACACAGTACAGTAGTTCCCTTTCAACTCAGATGCTTGGAGTACTGCTCTCCTGTGTGTTGAAATTTGGCTGACTCTTCCACATAGGAAGTGGGAGTTTGAAACAGCTTCAAAATACTTGAGGTTTTAGATTAAGTACCATCAATGGGAGATCTAAGATGCATAAATCTTTTTTCTTTTTTATTTAATCTAGTTGTAGATGTTTTAATTGCAGAAAGTGGTTAGAAAATTTCACTATTTTTTAGATCTCCTCATCTCATTCCATGTATGAGCAACACAAAGCCCTAAGAGCAAAAGAAAAGAGGCTCCACTTCATATTTTACTTTACAAACATAAATAATGTTGTGTGTGCATTCTCCTCCAATTTTCCTGCATGCGCACATGCTCTACTTGATAGCTCAATCTCAGGGGTAAGCATAGAGTAAAATACAAAACCATTTAAAATTCCAGTGATACACTAAAACACCTTGTTCAGAGGAAGAATAACACATTAATGTTGCCATGCAGCCACTTTTCCAGGATATTAAAGGAAGAATAATCTAAGGAAAGAAAACTTACAGATTACCATATTCCTATTACTGGTTGGTAATGACTTAGAATGGCACACACCAGAAACACCAGCAAAATCCATTTCATGCCACTTATCAACTTTAGCGTTACAAGGAGAAAGAGAAACAGGGCAGCAGCAACATGCCCAGCACTAAACATCCACAAACCTGGGTGCGATCAAGGGGCCAGAAGTATCTCATCAGCGTGACAGGTACAGAAAGACCCAAAACTGACCCCATCTACTTGGAGCATTAAATTCTGAGCTGCTGGGTCTGCCTGCACAGCTTTTGCCACAATGCTTAATTTCCTAGCCCATAGGCAACAGATAGAACAGATGTTACTGAGATGACATAGTGCATTAGGTTATCTGTTTAATTATGATGTGGAAAATGTGTCACACTCAAAATAGTTTCCTTTTTTAAAATACCAATGTAGTGACATACTTTATTGTAGATTTATTTGCTTATTAATTTTATTCTGAGTAATAATCAAACTTTGTTCTTGCTTCATAGCTACAGTTTTTTTTATGTGCTTCTAACGTGCCCTGTAGTTTTCTCAAGATGAATAAACAAAACCATTATCTGAAAACGATGTTTAAATATTTAATGTCCTAGCATATTTTATCTACTATTTGCTTGCATTAAATGACATAAACACCTGCATCCTTCCAGAAGAGGTTATTCAGCTAATTATTTGTAACAGAGTACTTCATAAATAAAGGGGCAGGGGGCTCAGTTGTAAAGAATAACATTTCGGTATCTACACCTGCAGAAGGAACTTAAAGCAATGTAGCAATGGTCTGTGAGTAACACTGAAGTCTCCAACATTTAAAATACTTGAGTCAAACATTCTCAGAAAAAAAGAAAAGGTTCTTCAAATTTTAAAGTCTAACACACGGAACAGTTTTTAATAAATACAGCAGTTTGTAAGCCGGAATTTATCATAGTTTCTCATAATTCAGTAGGGCTATAAGCAAAAAAGAACACAACCAGTCTTGAATTTTAAAATTATTCTAAAATTGATTCTTCAAATATTTTTGAGATGAATAACTTTTAAAGCATCACAATGAGCACTAAAAATGAGGAATTTGGTCAAGCAGTAAACAAGAATAATGCCCATTCCAAAACAAAGGCACAATAAAATGCCTACTAAATTTAATGCATTTGTGGATTGGCAGAGATTCTGAAGCCCTATTAACTTGAAGCATGTATTAGTAAAATTAATCCTCTTCAATAAAGCTGCACTTCTTTGATAAGTCAGCATCCCTAGCATTAGAATGTTTGCTTTCTTGAGACTCTCTGGACATGCATAAGATAAATGTAGTCTTCTAGCGCCTTATTCTGATGTTCTCCCACAGCATATTTTGACAGCCATTCCCTATGGGGGCTGTAAAGCTTGAAGGTTGCCTCTTGTTTCATCTGGGGCTTCACAAGAATAGCTCTGAAGATAAGCTCCAAGTTATTTCTTAAAACAAACTGCAAATTCTACAAAATTTGGAGTTTACCTTTCAATATATTCCTGTTTTGTGCCCAGTTAAAGCTTACTATGTGTATGATGCCAAGGGTGCCCTGTGAAAAACCACAGAGTGGATTAAATCAGAAGGGACCCTAAAGATCATCTAGCTCCAGCTCCCTCATGTTCAGCAGTGTTGCCACCTAATATGTCAGGCTGCTCAGTGCCCCATCCAATCTGGGAAGACTTCACTGCTGCCACCCAGTACCTGAAGGGAGTTTATAAACACAGGGAAGACTAACTCTTTACACAGTGCAATAGAGATAGGAAGACGAGGGGGATGGCTAGAAGAAGGGAGACCTTAGTTAGATGTTAGGCAGAAATTCTTTACTCAGAGGGTGGTGAGCTGTGGGTACCCCATCCCTGGAGGTGCTCAGCACCAGGTTGGATGGGCCCTGGGCAGCCTGAGCTGGATGGGTGAGGGGATAAGCAGCCCATGGCAGAGGGGTGGAACTGGATGGATTTAAAAATCCCTTCCAACCCAAACCATTCCTGTCCCCAGGAGATACCTGATTTTCTTTACAGATACAAAGTGATCACAACCTGAAGACAAACACATGAATACAGGATCTTGATGTTGCCACACCTATGTAGGAAACGTTAGGTGACAGTCAGTGTGATGCACCTGGGTCACGGTTTCATTGAAACCCTGTGGTTGCTTCAACTAATTTCTAACAGAAACATTATGTGTGGCTTGGAGCAGGTCCACCTTATGTAGACAGATTTTCCCAGTAAACAAGTTTGACTCAGCACAAGCCCTCAGGACTGAAATAATCTCCCCCCAGTAACTAAGCTCTCAGCTCACTGGGGAGGTCAAAAGCTTAGAGGTATTATCAGTCTGAATCAAAAATACTTTCCAAGTTACTTATTATATTAATGCGAGCACAACTGATGAAAACTGAAGAAATTAGCTCTTCATCTTATTTCAGTTGGACTATGAAGATCTTCAGCCATCTGACACCCTTCAGCAAAGCACAGGCATCATTTTGTTTCAGTTGCTGACCCAGCCTAGTGTTTGCATCCTGCTCCTATTGCTATACTGGCTTACTGGTTAGGAAATGGCAATGGATAAGCACATCAGGGGCTTTGCCCTTTTTCTGCAAAAGGCACTGACCTTCAGCGTGAGGAAAATATTAGCTTAACCCTGCCCCTAGAGCAAAGAGCTGCATGTTATCTCCTTGATGTTATGTCACCTCTAAACAGCTTGAAACAACAGGCAAGTGACAGTGGCAGCTGCTGGCAGGGCTCTGCTGGGAAATGTGTGCTGCGAGCTGCAGATTCCTTGGTGGGGCTGCACAGCTGCAGCTCTGGTGCCAGAGCAGGCAGCCTTTGCGTGTAAAATAAAGCAAAAAACAAACTCACGTTTTCCAGGGTTGGAATTGTTTTGTGGAACTTTTTTTCTTAACTGGTTTATGTGCAGTCTTATTTGACAACTGACATTGGATGTAATCCTGATTTCTTTATAGGAATGAAGTCTCATGGATATGATCCAGATAGAAACAAAACTTAAAGAGAATATCGGGGCTGCCTAGGACATGGCATTAACAGCAGAAGTCAGCCTAATTGCAGTCAGTTATACTCAACTCCAATTCTTTCTTTTCTTTGTTCATCCTTAAGCCACTGGAAAACCTAAAAACTGGATTTTATTTTCCGAACTTGGTGGAAAGCAACAAACAAGAGTTAATTTTCTTTTCTTACTTCTGAAGAGAAACGTCAGTCACTTATGTCAGTGCCAGAAAAAGCCCAAAACATGTTGAGCTTATACATAGAAAGACCAAGTGATTCAATGGATGTGAGGCTTTGCTATTCCTCATACTTTTCCTCTTGACCAGTCTTACCAAACAAGTCACAAATCTATTCTCAGCTACCCTATATAGGAGGAGCTCCTTCCACAGCTCCCTACACAGGAATTAACAACTCACTTCTCTTGTGAGAGCTCTGCATCCAAATGATGAAGTGTACTATTAAAAATCTAATTACATTTATAAAAATATGCAACATCAACATTGCTATAATGAAATTCTACCAAAAGGAAATCCTGACACTATAAATGTGAAGAGCAAGCCATGCAATCCAAAAACTGAAGGAATTCTAGAGAAAACGCAGGAGAAAATTCTGGAGTTTCCTTCCATTTTGGGAATAAAAAAAGTACAGCTGTTTGTGCAGTACATGACACAGAGCCTCCTTGCGAAAGCATGCAGGCTAAATAAATCACAGCCAGATGAAATATAGGGAAAATTTGTAACAACATTAATTACCCTCTTGATTGCACTATTTGTATGTAGAAAAGCTTTCCAAAGTTTTATCGCATTAATGACTTCCTTAGGGCATAATATCTCAGAACGCTTACACTGAGGTATGCAACAAACAGTGTGGGGAAGCTGATAAAAAGAAACCTTGTAAGCTAACAGTGAGACATAGTAGTCATCTGAGGCATAGCAATCTTGAAGAGATCACAGCCCATAGGCAAGACAGAGTGGAGCATACAGAGCGACCAGTCTGAGTCACTCCCTCCTGCACGTGGAGCTCTCGCTGTCCATCACAAACCCTTGCTCACTGCCGTTCAAGAGCTATACATAGCTGTCAAGCTGAAATGTCAAATAGCCTGAGACTAATATAGGATCTTTGGTAACTGCTGATTCTTCATAATACCACAGTGTCAATGCAGCAAAAATAGTTTCCATACCATACTTTTTCGTTCCATACCATAATTACTGAAATTTCTCTAAAGAAATCATAGAGGTTTTCAGCTAACCTGCAGTCTTTCATCTTCCAATATGCCCAGAGAACAACAGCCATCCTGCCCTCCAGAACCACAGCAAGGAGTCATGGGGCAAATAGCTTTCTCAGCCATATCACATTTTGCTATTTACCCACCGCAAAGAAGTCACTAAGCAATGCTGGACACACAATGCCTTCACAGATCCATTTAAAGCAAACAGAGAAGATATCCAGTGTTTCTGAAACTATAAAAGAGAATGGTACTTTCTAAGCAAGAATACTGACTGGTATAAAAAAGGACTCTCAGGTAAAGTGATAAGTCTGTTAACTTCTGCTGTCTTTAGGGAAGACAGCTCTGCTCATCCTGACATCTCAGTAGTGACATATGTGAGCACAAACAAAAAGTTACACAGAGAAGTAGCAGGTGATCAAGCAACTGAATTTGATCTGTAGACTGTACAGTGCCATTAAAATAGCTTAAACAAATAACTAGAATCAAACAGAAAGATGGATCTAAACTCCAGATTTGAAGTTGGTGAGCTGTTTGATGTCCACAGTGCAAATAGCTGTGCTGCAAGCACCCATCCCTCTGCTGAACAGATTGCAGCAGCACTCTGGAAACACGTACAAGATAATTACCAGGGCTGAAGCTGGGAGTGCCCCCTATGTATTTCCAAAACTATTAAGAACCTTTGTAGACTAAGAAACTAGACTAAGATTTTTTTTTTTTTTTTTTTTTCCCAGAATGGGTGATTCAAGCACATATCCCACCAACATTATAGCAGCTTCTGACAGCTCTAGCTTAACAGCCAGGCTTATTCTGCCAACTTCCATTTGCAGTTAGAGCTGTGCACAGCTTTCCAAAATAGCCATGACTATGGCACGCTTCTAGATCTGTATAGACATTATGTGCTTCAGAGACAATATGCAGAAAACCCAGCTGAGCATTTCTTCAAAGCTGGCAGCATCACTCTCATGTTAGTCTCCTGCTCATATGCGACACTGACCACGTTGTTCCTATGGAAAATGAACACTGACCTTGAAAAAAACTGTGGCTTATCACAAATTAAAATGAAATTTCTCTAAGGAAGAAAATCTGAATTTGAAATAAGTGCCTGCTTCCACAGATTTTCCTGAAAATGCAGTATATAACTTAATTCTTTTGAACTCCAAGGTTCAGAAATAACTGTGTATCAAGGGTCTTCTGCACAAGCTGGATTTCAATCTTAGGACAATTCTAATTAATAATACAGACAAAGTCCAATCTGCTTTTCAGGGTAGCTCTATTAAGACATAAATGTATACTAAAGTTTTTTACCTTGCTGGCTTTCTGCAGACAATGACATTTAGGCCCAGCTATTGAAAAAGCAATTAAATTGGGTATTTTGTGTGAAGTATCACTTCATTCTCATCCCAGTCTTTTACAATTTGATCATGTTGTAAGATGTTGCTAAATCTGTTACCCACAGTTCTCAAATCAGGGCAATGGGCACTGCTAGACACAGGGCCCCAGATGGTTAATCCAGGCTGATGCAGGCATCATTATGATCTTGAAGTCAATGAATATGATATACAGTGAGACAAAATAGTAATGCTTATTACTAAAGTCTTGTGCTAGTAAACACATAGGCAATGACATATTAAGGCAGTATCTGACACGTTATCTTAGTTTATCATGGACAGCTATGGCTATTTGAATAAAGATATTGAATAAAGATATTTGAAATTTCTAATTCTGTATACAACCACAGAAATAAATGGCCTTACTGCAGGGTGGGGAAAAAACAACCACAGCATCTCACACTGATTTCACCCACAGGTGACAGATGTTTAGCACTTCTCCCAGTCCCAGTGCTTCTGGAGAAGCCAGATGTTCACAAAAAAAAAAAGAAAAAAAAACCAAAAACACACAAACAAACCAGGCTGGTGTTGGTTGTGGAGGGGCCCTGGAGCTACGAATATGTAGCCCAAGGGAGAAAGTCTGCATCTTCTAGGCAACTGCTCAACAGGTCTGCAGTACATAAATGCTCTTCTTGTTGCAGAAGTAGCAAATACTCTTACATTATGCCTTCCTTTACTCAACTTCCTGAGGCAGGAGTGACAATTAGCAAGGTACGTGGATGAACCTGCCTGTTGCAGCACCTCCACAGGAGCTCTGAAGCCTTGCTGTAGGATCCATTAAGATAACCACAGAAAATCTGCAGCTGAGTAGGATGCTTAGAGGTCTAATTCCAAGCCACATCCAGCATGGGTAGGCTTCAGGGGGCACACAGCTCCATGTTAACCAATTATCAATATCACATACCTACAGCCCAAGCCCAGGCTCAGTTCTGTCCCACTCCAAGGGCAGAGCATGGTATTTTTTCAGTTTAGTCTGAGTAGAGAAGGAACCATTGAGCACACTGGAACTCAGACCACAAGCATAATCCCTAGCACTGGCACTCAGAGCTTGCTGTGTGGCCCGGTTAGCAGAACAGATAGCATATGTGCGAGTTGCAGGGCAAGGTGCTGCCATCGCTGCCAGACATTGGCTGCAGCACAGACAGACGAGGCTCCAGCTGTTCCAGATTGCCTCGTGTTCCATTTATGTGATTTGGCTGCAAATCCTTTTCTATTCCTGCCTTCCTCTCATCAAGGGTAACACTAGCAACACAGCCAGCTTCTGTGGTTCACTTTGGTCTCTGTGCCCTACACAATCATACACATGCAGCCTCAAAGATTAGATCCCCTGTATCTGCACTGTATCCAAAATCATAACCAAGTGATTGTTTTAGTGCTGCTGGTTTGCAAAGCCAAGAGAACACAGGAACAAGGCAAACACTACTAGGCTATGGAAAGTGAACTTGTCAGTTGAACTCTCTTAAAGCCCCTTGCTGCTCCATTACAAGGTAAAGAACAGAAATGACTTGCAGATCCAAGAAAAGTCTGCACCAACAGGAAAGGAAAAGGGCTGTAGAGAATGTGTAAACTGAGCAAAGTAAACAAAAGGAACTGAGATGAAAACAAAGATGAAACTGGAAAAATATTTTTCATGACTTCTAGAGCATTCACATCACTTTAAACTGGGATTTATAAACACACCTCAGTGAACTCTTGACAAAAGTAACAACAAATCAAACACAATCTGTCCTTAGATCAAGAACTCTCTGAATTAAATGTTGCATATATATATATAAACAAGTGCATATATATATATATATATATTATATATGTTATTATATTAATTTAATATAAATCATTATTTATTATTAATAATTTAACCCCATTTAATGTTGCTTAGAGGGTAAGATCCCAGTGCTTATTTAGAAATCAACTAGTTAAATGCCTCTGAGCAACTAGTTAAAACCTCTGAGGCTTCCTGCTACTTGTGAATCCACAAGCCACATACCTGAGAGGGGAATGAGCTACAATGACCTATTTTCTGAAGTGGCAAAACTCACACATGACATACCCAAGTAGAACAGGTTCTTTGACTTCTTCTGCATATGATAGATAGCAAATCTGAACTCCTACCTCTTTCCCTAAGGATTTCACCATATGAACTGTATCTTAGGGATTTGCTTTGTTATCCTTTGAAACAGACTCAAAGAAAAACAATTGTTGCGTGCATACTGCTCCACAATTATTCTGTATTCTGTTATCTCACTCTATAAGCCACTAGGAGTGAGGGCCTTTATATATGTATGTATATACTTTGTCCCACAAAACACTTGACAAGAGAGAAGGGGAAGAACACAAGACATTCATGTTTCATCCTCTCTCCTCATTGGACCAACCTGAGCTAGAAATGACATGAAGGGAGGGACTCTTGAAAAGGAGTGGAACAAGGAACTGGGTGCTGTATTTGTGTAATTATGGTGCCACATTTGCTCCCTATATGTGTCATGAGGACCAGATTTGTTCTGTTACTGAAGAAAAAAGAATTAAAAACAAATAAAATCACTTAATCCTAAAAAATAATGGTTTCTATTTAGAAAAACCCCACCATGTTATGGGAACATTAAAGTATTTTAAAAACAACTCTAATGATATAATTCAGAAGTGTTTACTTTTCATGGCTAAATGAAGTTAGATTTTTTTCCCCTTCGCCATAGATAAATCAACTCATACTACAGCTGGAGGAAAATCTCCAAAACAGAGATATTGATCAATTTCACTAAGGCCAGTTTTTGCAGAGAAAGGGAGAAAAATAGCTCCTAAAGCAGACAGAACTGAACACTGAATGGAGCTTATATTCCTCCCACAATCCTTTCCAAAATGGAGAAGTAAATAACTGTGGTTCTTGCAAAAGATGACTCCATCTGAATTTCACAGTACAAGCATCAGCTAACCAGCTGTGAATAAATCCCTCCAACATTTCAGATGGTAACAGCTCAGGGCCTTGACACACCACTAATAGATCCTGACATGGGGAAATCATCTAAATTCAGAAACATTTGCCCAAAGTATGTATTAGGGATGCATATAATGAGCCAGCAAATTGTCCAATAATCTCAGAGACCTCTCCACCCCCCTGCATGAATGAACAAGGGAGGAGCAGCAGCATTCCACTTCTTAATTCACTACAGTGATTGCTTTGCTCAAAAATGTCCCCCATCAAGACTGGAAAATGCTGCACTGAGCTTCCAGTTACCAACAGTAAGGAGGGAGATTTCCACAGCCTGGATTTTGGGGGGTCTGTGAGCTGTAAAAAGGGGAATGATTTGCCAAAGCAGGGAAAACTGCAACCAGAGTTTCATAACTTTCCCTGATATTGGCCAGTCCACAGCACAGAATGAGGGAAAAGAGGGAGAAAGTTATCTCAGTAACCATGCTTTATTTGATTTTAACATCTTTTTTAAGCTCTTTACTTTTCTTAGCTCTCCATTTAATGAGAAAGTAGAATATTGAGCATTACGTATGTAAGATATTAATGCCCTGAGAAACAGAAGCAGAAGTACATTGCCAGTGTGCAGAAGTAGCAGCCAGCTGCAGGCAGACATGCAGCCACACAAGGGGCTCAGCTCTGCACAGGTACTACACTGCAGACAGGCAAGAAGCAAGGATGGCTCAGAGTCATACATCCAGGTTTGCTGAAGCAGAACTGGCTACCTTTCCTGTCTGAGCAGTGCTTGGGACATCCTGCAATCAGAAGTTTCAGCTGAGGTAGATATCCCCTGATAACCTTTTCCAACCTATTTCATCTTCTTGTAGCACACTGCTCTGTGTTCTTACCAGCTAAAAATATGATGTTATAGAGAATAATTTTCAACCAAAAAAGTATCTTTTAGAACCATAAGATACAGCTTCCTTGTATATTCCATGCAATTTAATTTCATGTCAAGAATTACCATCAGGAAACATGTGCCACTGCTTATTTTTTCAGCAGTATTGTACCATGGCTAAAATGGCAACGAAATGAAGTAGTTCTAATTCTTTTTAACTACAAAACATCAAGGACTGTGCATTTTGATCTACACACATACATATTTCATTAGCTGGTGAACTCTAAAGCAAGGAGACCTCTTGCTTCTCCCATCCAGTAATTTAATGCTCTCTTCTACCAGTGCTCAAAGCAAAGAGCAGAAAGTAAAACAGTGTATCTAACTGTAAAATATACTACAGCCTAAAACAATCATGCTATTGTTCGTACTGTTCATATTTGCATGTGAACTTTGAAAAGGAATTAAACCTCCTGCCAGAACACTAAACCTGTGGCATCAGCCTGTGCAACCAGTAATACTGTAATCTTGCCCTATTTGGGTTGTGAAACTCCCTTCACCTGCTTTCTGACACAACCAAATTTTCCCCACTGATGGAGTAGATTAGAGACTAAACATCCACATGAATTTGTGTCATGACATTAAATTAATCTAAGATAATACACATTGTACATAATTAGCTTTGATTCTTTTTGCACTCAGATAATTGACACCACAATAGCCTATTTCTGGGACCTGATGAGAACCTAGTTTTTCCTGAATTCCAAATTTTTAACCTACTTTGTTCATCTTGCTATGATTTCAAGACAGCAAAGAACTGAACTACCGGACTGATCATATTATCATAAATTCTTGAGTTACACTTAGAATCCTGAGTATACAATCATTCAATGCAACTCTCCTAGGTAAAAAGGCTTGTGAGGGAGCCTTTGCTTGACGTATTTTCAGCCAAAATCAGGGGGAAGTACATGGAATTCAGCTGAGGAGAAATCATGTGTAAGAACATCTAATTATGACATAAACATACTATATTTGAGCTGAGTTTTTCTAAGCCACATGATCATATATTTTCTAGACTTAAAACTACGCCATGAGTCTGTAGTCCATTAATACAGAATAACATTTCAAAGTATATCCTCTTGGGCCATTATTATCATATTACCAAATAGAAACATTTATACATCTAAAGCCAAATGTTATATATACAGAAGACATAGACTGAGCAAAGGTTTCTGGAGCAGCAAGCACAGATCTACAAAGATTGGCTTCATCTCACTCAGATCTGCCCTGGATTCCTGAAGCCCTACATGGGGCTGATTTTTGCTACCAAATTTCACCCTCATTTTCTTTGCAGAGACAGAAACATCCTCCTGTTACAGCGCCATCACCAAGTTTTGAATCACAGCCTTTCCAGGGTAATATTTGTGGAAAACTTTTGTAAACAGTAATTCTACTCAAGCAAGCTGTGGCATTAAATCTGTTGTATGATACTTGCCCCATTGATGTAAATGGAAAATTTGAACCAACTTCAGAGAGAATGGCTGAGATCCTCACATTTGATGTATTGTAGAAATTGACTGTAAGTTGTTTACTCAGTCCACATAGACAGGCAAAAGGGAAATATGGAAACATCAAAGCTGAAGTGATACTGAAAACCAGTGTGCCTAAACTACCAGTTATACTTTCAAATGAGAGCTAAGAACTCTCGGGGGTTTTTTCCACCCTTATACTCAGGCTGTTATTTTTATCTTGGCACTGTTCATTTTTGCTATTTCTTTACATCATGTTTGGTGCAATTACAGAGACAGAACTGTGTCAAGTCTCATCTGTACTGTTACCCGCTAACTCTTCTTCTGGGTTTATAACTTTGCAACCTATTGAATTTGTGTTTAAAACATCCTTGAGATACAACTCTAGAATTTTCTACTCCCTCTACCAGCCTCAGTTCAACTGCTACTGAATTTAAATGTTTCATAGTATTACATATTCTTCCACTGAAGATTACAGCTTGGTAACAGGATATGATTCTGTGTGCGACTTTAATAATTTCTAATGCAGATGTCACCATCTATGTTAACCATCCAGATTCCTTTAAAGTCAGAGGAAAGGCTCAGGATTTCCATTCCTACTCTGCTTCCACCTGTGCCCCCTATGCACCTGCCCCAGCCATAGCTCTCCCCCAGGGCTGGAAACATAGACCACACAGGAGCACAGCTGACAGAAAAGCAGGACAATACTGATACTTCCAATAGAGGAAATGGAAAGTTACATTATGATCTGAGGTCTCTGGCAGGTGTTTGACCCCAGGTCTCTCACTGCTCTAACAGGGAGCAATGCCCTTCGTTGTTCGTGCTGCGCTCCCATTTGGCTTGTTGAGAGGATGTGGTGTGATTAAGCGTGTTGACATACAGAGTCAGCACGTAATTGCAGCTATTCCACATCTCCTTGTCGTTGTGGCAGAGGGTATATTTAGCCTCTACTGTTCTGCTCAAAAATGAAATATACAATCAGCTCTTAAAGCCTCCCCTTTCCCTAAGCATAAGCCTGTATTTGCCTTAAAAACTGTAATATTTGGCCATCAGCTGCGCTCTGAAGCAACCACCCCCTGTGCCACCCGATGCAGACAAATGCTGAATCGCTGGAAAACACAATTCTGAGCCAGTTCTCAAATACTGCTTGTGTCACGGCATGAATTACTTTCACATCGCCCTAGGCAACTGGATCTCCTGCGTGGAAATCCTACCCGAGGTTCCGATGAAATCTCCGTGATTTTCCCCTCCACTGCCGACACGCTCGGCCAGGAGCAGAGGCCGAACTGTCACCCCAAATACCCCCACCCAAATAGCCCCGGTTATGCGGGAGGGGCAGGCGGAGAACGCAGCCACACACACCACCGGGGGGCAGCGGCTGCCGAGCCCACCCGGGGGGCTCCCACTGGGGCTGCGGGCGGCGACCGGAGCGACGGCAGCCCCAATGGAGCACCCGGCTCAGCACGATCTCTCCCGACATCCGCAGCTTCCCCTGCGCTGCGACAGCTCCCTCCGGAGATACACAGACATCCCATTTATTTTTCTTATCTTCCAAATAGACAATACTCAGCTCGCTCCCCCCGCACCGCGACAGACCCCAGCTCCCTCCCCAGCCCCAAGCAGGGTTAGTGGAGGGCTCGCCGCCTACCTGTGCCGGTGCTCATGGCGTGCAGAGGGGCCGCACCCGCCGCTCCGCTCCGCTCCGCTCCGTTCCGCCGTCACGGCGCCCCCGCGGGCGGCACCGAGCCCATCCCCGCCCGCCGCCCGCAGCGGGGCAGGCGGCTCCGCCCCATCGCCAGGTGCCCGCACCCCCTACACGGCCTCGGCGCAGCGGGCACCTTGGGAAGTGTAGGCAGCCCTACGGACTACATCCCCCTCCGTGCCTTGCTGCTCCTGCGGGCAGCGCTGCTGCATCTTCCCCCCCCCACCCCCCCAACCCAAAACCACCTTGCTCGCAGCCTGCTCCCACCTGCTGCCCGTTGCTCCGCGGGGGAGATCGTCTTCTGCATCATCCTGCCCTACTGGTGCGCGGCTGATGCGTTTGCCAAAGCAAGTCAGCGCACAGGTGCTTTAGCATGTCCCCCGACGCCTGGAGAATGAAGATGAGGGTGTTTATGTTGTTCCTCCGCTCGGCCTGCACTCCAGGCAGCGCTGCACCACAGCTGTCTGGCAGCACGGCTGGTTTATTAAGGAGGAAGGCAGTGCTTTCTGGAGCAGGTGAATTCTCACCCATCCTTCGTACTGGAAATGAAGATTCATAGTGGTTTATAGACATCAGCCAACCCAGTATTCCACCTGTCTAAAAATTAACTACTATAGCTTTGGTAGAAACTATGTTAAAATAATAATAAATCCATTTTAAGAAACCTAGATAAGTCCAGCTGCAATTACATAACACAGCCTTGCACAGCTCCTCTTATGTGGAGCTCAGGGTTCAGGGCAGCTCAGTGTTGCAGAGAAAGGAATCAGCACTGTGGGTAAGGTTGCTCTGCATTCAAATGAAGCAAATCTAGGATTGAGTGCACCTGGAGATAATCAGTACCACCACAGAGACTACGAACCTACAATGAGGATGGGACAATCCAGGTTTCTCAGAGAGGTTATGGATGACCCATCCCAGAGGTGCTAAAGGCTCGGTTGCATGGAGCCCTGGGCAGCCTGGGTGGCCCACAGCAGGGTGTTAGAACTGTTAGACTGAAGTTCTTTCCAACCTAAGCTATGATTCTGTGAATCCAGTGTCCTGTTTATAGCAGTTGCTAGCAGGGGATATCAACAGAAGGGACTTCCTGAGCCAGATGTGCATTCTTTGTGTTAAAGAAACTTCCATGCATTTTCTTCCATTATCTTATTCAGCTGTTCTTTGAATCCATGCACACTTTACAGCAGCCACAGCATCCTGCTTGAGGAATTTCACATTGAAATGTATTGCTGTGAAGAGCCATCTACTTTTTGCTCAACGTGCTTTTTGCTATTTTCATTAGAAGAAAAAGCAAATGTTCCCTGTTCACTTTCTCAGTGCCACTCATGGATTTGCTCTATCAGATTCCACTCTTTTAATGTATTAACTCCTCCTTTAAAACTCTTGTTTTGTAACTTCAGCAGCTGCTGTCACTTCCTATCATTAACTGAATCATTGATTCTCTTTAACAGCATGTTTTCCTTGCTGCTTTCATTACCTGTTTTCCATCCTCCAGCCATCTGTCACCCATTTGCCATGGAAAACTTTCTTGGGCTGCCCAGCTGTGCTGAAGCAGCTGTGTTGCTGTTGGCCTTGTAAAGTCCCATGAAGTTACATAACATACATGAATATCCATGTGTTTATATATGTTCTGTATCACACTAGCAGAAATGTGTAAAGAATCTCAATTGTGGCTGTGCAGCATTCGTCTTGTCTTTGTTCTGCATTCATGCTAATGAGATCTGGCTTCCAGCATCACTGCAATTTGTGTAATAATTTGATCATGAAATATCTTTGCATATAATAACCATCATGAGTTCAAGGCATTCTCAGAGTGATGCTGGTAAGCCTGTGGCTATGTGGAATTGTTGCTTTGAAAGCTCAATGAGGTATAACTTACTGTATCAAAGACAGTGGATATTCAGTCAGTATTGGATGTAACAAGAAAAAACTGCTTTAGGGATACTGAAGTTTGACTCTTCATGCACTGCTGCTCAGTGGAAGAGACTACTAAAGCCTTTCTTTTTTCACTGCAGAGAGAACCTCAGGTCTATGAGAGGTGTTACCCTGTTCTCTTATGGAATCTTCGCAAATGCCTACTACTGGGTTTTGCTAACTCTCTTTTGTTTGAAGAAACCTCCCTAAATATCTGTATGTTAAAAATATTTCTGCTTTTATTTCCTGTCTTGTCTCTCAAGAATTCAGCACTGGACTGCTTTGGGTTACAACCTCAGCAACTCTAATTGCATGTCTAATCTTCAATTCAAGTTCTTGCCCACAGAAGGAGGTTGGAACTGGATGATCTCTGAGGTCCCTTCCAACCCAAGCAGTTCTATGATTCTAAGATATGAATTGTTCTGTATTCAGGCTAGCATATTCAGGCTGCTTTATGAGAAAATTAATGGCTGTGGGAGAGCTGCCAAAATCTGCAGGCTCATGTTTGCAATCTGTGGGTGCCTGTGGCAGTGGGTACCTCTCTATCTTGTGCATGGGATTGTCGTGTGCTGCTGTGGGCATCTGTAGTAAATAAATCAGAAGTTTAAGCTGAAGTTTCCAAAGAGTAGCAGGCTGGGATCTGCAAATGAGATTCTGGCTATGAAAATAAATGTATGACTATTTGCAAGGCTAGATGTACACATGTTTAGAAATAATGAATTAGTGTGAAGCTGCTGTAATGAAATAATAACAGAGCACTACATAGAGCTGTCTGTATTGCAATATCAAGATGTCAGTAACAACTTTTATGTAGAGCTCCTCTCACTGTGGGCAGAATAAAAATACTACATCAGCAGTTTTAAGTTAGAATTCAATTACCCATTGCAAACCTAAATGCGTTATGATCAGTAGGTGAAATACAACTCCAAGGCAAACTTTGCAAACAGAAAGAATGGAATAACATCAAAGGGAGCAATGGCTGAGGATGAAAGAAATCTCTGTTACAACGAGACAATCAAGGACTGTTCTCTCTTGTCAGCAGTTAGCTTTTGGGAAGTTGGTCAGAACAAATAAATTGTGATGTGGGAGACTGCTGTGTGTGACAGGAAGTCTAGCAGGTAATGCTGGCATCACTGTGCAGTTTATACATGAGAACGACAACCATATAGGTTATAGAAATAAAATGTGCAGAAACATAAAAACAAAGAATGGTTTGAGGAAGAGCCAAGATAAGGCATGAATAATCGAAAAGTCCCAACTGCACATGCAAAAACACTGAGGAAAATTGAATTTGAGAACAGCAAATGTAATCTGCAAGGATTCCAGTGCAACGTTACACAATCAGCGTAGCCAGCAGAACCAGTCTTCCTGCTTGTAACCTTGTAAATAACTTTGTGCTTTCTGGAGCAAGCAAAGTGACAAGCCTTATACTGTCCCCTTTGTGCCTGTTGCAGAGAGGTTAGCACTCTTTAAGCATACTGTGATCTCTTGCAGCTGTGACTCCTCGATAAAATTGCTGTTTATGTGAAGCTACAGCATCTCACACCACATATATGATTGTACAGTCCACTGGCCTTGGGATAATATAACTCTGTACTCTGCAGTACTGGCTGATATATGCTGGCTTCCCACCGCTAATCTCACACTGCATCTCTAACAGTTCTACTGTAAAAGAAATGCTGAGCCATGTCAGCAGAATTTAGGCTCTTACTGGGTGACAAAATTCTTGCATAGAACCATGTGCAAGTGAGGCTTTGCCAGAGATCCATGACAGCTTACAGAAGCTTTCACCACTCTCTGCCAGGGAATATACCTGGCCTGAAAGCATCAGCCCACAGAAAATGCTGCTGTGACAGAACACTTCTGTCTATATCCCCTGCTGCAGCAGAGCTGTCGTCTGCTATCAGTACTGCTTCCCATGTTCAATGATACAAGCTGAAGTTCCCGGTCTGTAGGTAATGACTCGAGCCAAGCTTACCTGAAATACTGCTTATGGGCCACAGCTGAGAATGGTGGAGAGTGTATGCAGAGAAATCCACAGGAAAATAAGGAAGAACAGAAAAATAATATGTACATATTCCCAGGTACAGGAAATAAATTGAAAAAACATCACTGAATATAATGTATTATGATAAGACACATAGTGTATATTTAATGTAGTGAGCCCAGAATGTGTTAATGCTTATTATAAATCTTCTTTTTGTTTGAATGAGAGTAAATTTAGTCAAAATCTGTTCATAGCATGTCCCACACAGTCATACCTTAACATAACTGTGGTTTATGATGTCACTAACAGAGATAAATAATAAGCCCCTCCACCCTCAAAACTGAAAGCCTTATATTTATGTAAAGTATCTTTCACTGAATCAAAGTCCATAAACAGAACCATAAGGTAGTTCAAAAGCTGAAATCCATGTTGGAAGCACCTCAAGTTCTGATGATTTTCAGATCCACATCACCAAGTCATACACTGTGCCTCAGATCTTCTCTATTAAATAGAATATCTTTACTCGTAGTTCACAAGACTTTTGGTGTGCTGTATCTTTAAAGATTTTAGTCTATTTCCAGAAAATGCCACATGAATCACATCAAGGTTAGACATGGAAGTAGCAGAAAGCATTGGCCTTGTTATGTTTGTTACCATTGTTTCATAATTCTGAGTTGTGGGATCCTTGGCCAAATGCATATAAGAGGAAAAATGTTCCTAGGAGAAGCTGTAACTTCAGATCTGTGAACAGAGCTACCACGAATGGGCACTGATTTGCACACACAAGCCCTTCATTCAGATCTCAACTAGGTGGCAGCAGTATTTTGGAAAAATCCCAAACTTCTCTGCTGGCTTTACGTGGGTGCAGAAATTCATGGTTATATGTTAAAGTCAGGATTGTCAATGTAGGATTCTCTGTCTTGGAGATCTTTCAGGGACAGGAGACATTAATCCCAAGAAGTTATTACTTTGTGCTACCCTGAACAAAGGGAAAACCTTCCTGTTGCATGCCATCCACATTCATTCCATTCTACACAGAAGTTACCTACACTAAACTACACTGCATCTCATGAGTAGCACAAAGACCATGTGATAATAAATCAGTTTTACCACCATAACTAGAATGGTGGCTTCCCATCACTTTGGGTCCTCCAGGCATTTCCTCAGGTATATTCTCTTACAGAGCACATGCAGAGCCCAAACCAAACCTTTGTTTTCATTCATAGGGAGAAGTATGAAAAAGTTTATTAAAAGTTACACTTCCATATGAATCCTTAGAAGGGGAAAGGAATTGAAGCAGAGCAATTATTCATTGCCACTCCTCATTCTGCTATAATATTCATCTTTTGTTAAAACCATGTCCTTTTCCACTTTGGTTTTCAGTCTTCACAACAAATACATTCAGATATACTGAAATCAACATATCATCACAGAACTATTTCTTGGGTAACTACAAGAAGGTTACTTTTATTATCTTTTATCCATAAGAATTTACTCTTATTTCTATGAGAAAACTTCAAGCAGCTGGAAATGTCAATGAAAAATCAGTCCACCTGTTTATACAAACCTTGTGATTCTATGATGTGTTCTATGATATACGTTCTATGAGAAGGAAATAATAGCCCTAAATAGGGCTTGTTAATTCTCTTGGTGAAGACAAGATATCTGGTACTCAATTAATAATAATAATAATAATAATAATAATAATAATTAATAATAATAATAATGCCAGCAATGATAAATTAGGAAAAACTCATTCCCTGTCCTGGAGCTTGTGGGTACACACACTGATGGCTTTGGTTTGGGGGCAGAGATAAAAGCTTTATGTGGTACATGTGACTAAAAATGTTGTGAATAACAGTATGTTGTTGTGCCTGTAGGTCGGAAAATGAATCATGGCAATCCAGAAAGTAAAGGAAGGAGACATTATATCTTCCAAGTGGTAAGGGTGAATTGCCCTCTTTTATCATGAGCTGATGAGACCATTCTAGAAGGAGTATGTGGTTTGGTGTGGTGATTATTATTATTTCTTCTCTCTCTGATGTGTGGAAGCTTAAAATCCATGTCATGTCTGAAATAGACTAGGGAGTCCTATCATGTTGTGACCTTCTGGCCTGGGACAGGAGCCTGAATGTTTTTGCTGGTAGGAGGAGAGTGTTGGCTTTTTGGTCCTTGGCCAAAAATGCCCTCAAGCCGGTAGCAGTGACTCTCAGGAGTTGTTAAACTAAGGAAGAAGCTTTGCCAGGTGTGTGACAAACTGTGGCTTGTGGCTAGGAATAGTGAGCTTAATAACATCTATTATTAGCATATGATAGTTGTAAGTACTCTGCACTGCTGTTTGGTGAGCTAGGTAAATAGCTGAGGAAAAGTGCTTCAGCAGTGCAACAGCTGGATGTTTTGACTCAGCATTTTCCTGCAGACTACAAGGCGACAGTGTTTCCTTGCAGATGGATGAAAGTATATTTTTCTTTTCATGTTTTCTGTTTTAACTTTCCAGCCCAGCCTGTGGAGCTGGGATGGTGTTTTTTTTCAAGGCCTGAGGAAAGTAAAACTATTTAGTTCCAAACAGGCAGGGGAAAAGATGACAGGACTCCAGGATAAAACACTTTAACTACTTACCCAACTACACATGCAGTCACCATGGAGAGATAATGCCTTAATCAAAAGGAAACATATGGCTAAACCTATTTTTATGGAAGCTTTGTGTAACCTGTGAAACATCAACACAATAACATCCATGAATATCAATAAGCCTGATAAATATATATATACATATATATATATAATTATTTTGGCAAGATTGGTACTGTAATTTCACACTGCAAAGCGTATAGATTTCACATTTGTGTGCTCAGCTGGTGTTTCTCTTCAGATTGTAATTCTGATTGCATTACATTGTTGGTTTATACTGTTTGTATGTTTGGTTGTTTGTTTTTAACTGAGTATATCTTGGCTGCTGGATGAAACAGAAATCAAGAAGTTGGTTTAGGCAAGAAAGCAGTATCTTGCATGCATCCAAGCTTGTCATGCCAGCCATAGGTAGTAAAGAGTAGTAATCTGAGCAAAGCATTGTATAGAAGAGGATCATTTTATTATAGCATTAAGCAAGGAAAAATGACTTTTGTGACATTTAGTGGGCTTGAGATGAAAGATTATCAGGCAGCAATTTAATGAAGCAGATAAACTCTTTTCTGCCTAGATTTGTTCTCTGCTATCAGTTAGCAATTTGGGTTTAAATATGTTACATTTCAATGTCCTGAAGAGCTAAACTCGGTCCCTTTGGTAAAGGGCCAAAATATTTCTTTATGCATGTGTCTGCAGCTGTGATGGAAGAGTAGTTACAATAGAAGGTGTAGCCTGGCCTGAATGTTAAAATGTGCTGTTTTTCGCAGTGCAGACTGCTGTGATGAAAAGCTGTTAGACAAACACGCAGCTGCAGAAGGACAGACAAACAGGATGATGAACAGCAGTGCTAGAGTGAGACAATTAGAGGAAGTCCTTTTTTTCCCCATATGCAATGTCCTCTTGGCAGCTTCTTTTAATAATCCTGAAAAGAACAGGGAAAACACGTGTAAACAGGCCCATCAGGTCAGCCTGTAATTTTAAGTTTGATAATGAAGATTTTGAAGCCTGCTCTTTCAGGTAAGGAAACCTGAGCAGGTGGCACAATTCACAGGCAGCAAATCGCAGAGTGATTAAAATGTAGCCTACTGGATGTGATCACTGATTCAGAAACTGCCCTGATACCTTTGTTTTATCCGTTTGCTATGGTGTATATGTCTCATGGAGCATAACTTCAGTTAAGCTATCAAGTTACATTTCTGTAAAGCAAGTTGGTTCTGTTTTTCAGAGGGCAGAAGGACAAATATTTGATAGTGTTATCCTGAAGCTGAAAACTTTGTTTTCCTGTAGTAGTCTGTGTGTCAGCAGAGTAAAATCACAGAGGATGGCTGAAGAAGAAAATATTTAACAGAGAGATGAGGTAACTGGAGCACATTTGTTGATATTTGTATGTTTCCTTAAAGATGATATTTGTCTCCTGATTTCACTTTTCTAAAAGAACTGTGTAATCTTTAGGGACACACAAAACAGGAGTATATGTCTACAGATTCTGCAGTGATGTCACTGTAGAAACAGAGGGTGGAAGGCTGATATTGATAGGAATACCAGTGAAGAACTGAAGTTATAAAACATGATTGAAGATTATTCTATAGTATAAAAATGATACAAATGTGACAAAAAGATTTAGACATATGAAAAAGAAATAGAAACTTGTTTGTAAAATAGTTACAGAAATATGATATTTTGTGCTCTAGGCATAGCTACTATACAAATTATTTGGCACTAGAACAGAAGCTTGTGTACTGTGTTACACAGCAATATCAAATCAGTCCCAATGGGAGAAAAGCCATGCGGGATGGCTGGTTAGGTGTGATTTGTACAATCATTTGAATACCTTCCAACTTGATAATTTCTTGAAGGATGAACTGTTCCCAAGCACACTGCAGGAACAGATTGGCTGATCCATGTGAAGTTGCATTTATAATTCATGTTAATTTAGCACAAGAGGGTGATGTAAGGTAAATGAGAGTATGATCTGTAATTAATCTTTTTTCTTTTTTCTTTTTCTTTCTTTCTTTTTTTTTTTAAACAAAGTCTAAAAGCAACTTATGCGCATGCTGCAATTTTGCTGACTAAAGATGTCTGAGAAGCCAGGTCGTGGGCAGGCACTATTTGTTCTGTCCTCTGCTGAGATACTGAAGACAGACCATACCACAGCTATTTGAGGTACCCAGTGCTTACCCACAACACAACGGTGTGTGTAACTTTCAGTACATAAGGCAGAAAAAAAGGGTAGAAACAAAGTTATCTTCCTCTCAGTCTGGAGGGCAAAAAATCCAACAAATCTGGATTATAGTGGGTTCTTTTTTCCTTCCCTTGTCTCTGTGGTGTGGGGGATCATTGACAAAGTCTGGTGATAAAGATCACTGTCTGGGATTCTTCACAAGGCTTTTTCAAGGTGGGATAATGACAAAAAATCAAAATCTGTGGTCAAAAGCAAATGGTAGCAAGACCTTGTGCTGCATTTGAAGGTCTATTTGTTGCTTTGTCTGAACAATGCTTGCTTAGCACAATGGCTTGGATATGTCCCATGAAAGCTTTTAGTAGCTAATGCAAAATGCCAGAAATGACTTAATGCTTTGAAAAGCAGGAGTAAGTGAATGAGCCTTCCAGCACATTTGATACATTTTTTGTTTTGTATAATGAACTTTAGTAGCTCAATTCCATGCTTATTAAAAAGTTTTTTTTTTTGTTGTTGTTGTCTTTCCTCCCCCAAACAAGCTTTTCAATTAACAGTATCAGTTAATAGACAACTTTTTGTACTTACCACATCCCAGCTGGGCTGTGCAATCAACAGGAAAGATAAGAAGGTCAAACAGGAAGAGCTGTGCTGGAGTCGGTGCTGAGCAGAGCTGAGGAATGCATGGAGCTGCCTGCTGTTTACGGGTATGTTACAGCAAATTGGATGTGGAAAAGGTAGGAGAACTCCAGTGTTCTGTCTACATGTATGTCTTGCTGTCATATAGGTACTGTTGTCTAGTGTTTGATTGCTGGTTTACTGTCATTGTGTTAGAATTGCGGCCACTTAAGGGGGATAATCCTCCTTTGTACCAATAATGAAATGACTGAAAGATGTATGTATGTGAACTCTCGTGGTTATGAGGAGCTACTGGAGGCTCCTGCACTGTTCTGGGCAGGACTTCATGAGCTGAGCTTTTGTCCTGCGATGGAAGCGTTCCTCCTGCTTTAGCTACCACAGGCCAAGCTGTCCCACCTATCATTCAAAGTGCTGAGATTCACAGATGTTTAGTTTTCTAAAAATAAACTGATTTTTCTTTTGAAATATCCAAAAACTCATGTATTTTTAGTCAGCAATATTAGTTCTAAGTCTATGCTTTCAAAACTCAGGAATTTTGGATATATTGAGCATTCAAATCTGAAGTGTGGGTGGAAAGTATATTTCAGTGCTACTGGAGTATGAGGGAAATGAATCACGAGAGGGTTAAAACCTGCTGAGGAAATCTGTTTTCAAACTTGAAGCTTGCTGGAACTTGTTTGTAGTCTAAACACGAACAATGATACTACTTGCAACATAGGTAAGTTATCAATTCTTAGTAAACTAAAGTTACTTGGGTGATAAAGAAGACTGTCTTCCACTCAGATGCCTAAGTCCATGTGACTACTTTACAGATCTGCTTTGCTTTTCTGTGTAACAGTGAAGGAAGAAAGCTCACTGTTTTAAATGTTGCTTCTACAGCCCACAGTATTAGTTTTGTTTTTAATTCATGCCCGTGACTGAATTTCAAGCAGATCAAGGCTGTCTCACTCCAAAGACAAGGTTCATAATGGTGTTAGTTGTATGATATTTCTAGCCTAATAGAGAAGATGTGAGGCAAGTGTGGGTTAGGAGAAACAGAAGGAGGAATATTAAAATAACTACTTGGGCATTTGATTGAAAAACTATGTAGTTGGACCATATTACTGTTACAAGTCTGAGGCACTTTGCAACATATGCATAGGGCATACAGGAGACAAAGTAGATCGACAAGATCAAGAGCATAAATGCAGTCAAATATGCTTCATTTGAGAATAATACAGATTTTGCTAGCAGCCTCATTTGGTCTGCAGTGTCAGAGGAATGCAGCACAGCATGAGAGGAGTAAAAATTATGGCCACTGATGTCCTACTGCATCAGGTGCAGAAGAGGCTGGAGACTTTTAATGTGGAACAGTTGCCTGTGAACAGCTGGAGCTCAGGTGATCTGAGGAGGGACAGGTAGTAGCAGTTACTCTTTTAACTTAAAGATGCATAAGAGGAACAATGACAGCAATGGTGTACCATCCATGAGGTACCCAGAGTGCCTGAGGTGTCCTCTTGGGATAAACTGATTCAACTTCACATTGACTTCTGGATTCTTTAGCTAACTCCTCACTACTTCTACAGCACTCCCCTATACCAGCAAATAGTCTCTGATTCTCAGCTCTGTAAAATTAAAATGATTACGGTTACTACTAGCAACCTGAAGTTAGGTGTTAGAAAATTGTCTTGAGCCTCTGAAAAGGCAGGAGATCAAAATGAATCAATGAAAAGGAAATACTGCATAGTGTGTGGGTTTGGGGGAAAAGTTCAAAGATCACCTAATTCATATACTTAGTACCTTTCTCACACTTAGAAACACACCTTTAAATAAACAGAACATTTTCAGCAGATGTTAGTTTTGTTCTTCAGCTTGCTTTAGTTGGAAGATAACTGGAGTGATAAATGGTATTTCTGTCATCTACAATTCCTCTTAGAACAGCAAAAATGAAGGAAAAACCCTCAACTTACACAATTAGGGAAACGGAAATGGTCAAGATATGCTTTTTCTTCTGCTTAGCTATGTTTCAGCTAACAGGCATTCGAAGAAAAGGAAGCAGCAGCAGAGGAAGAGAGCATGATAATGCAAATCTTCTATTTAACTTCCAGTAGGGAAATGAAGAACTGTGCGTTTGAGAACAGCTGAAGGCAGGCTTTTCCAGCTGTGCTTGGTGTTATCATGTTAAAGGACAGATAGGTGATGGAAAGTTCAATGAAATTTTTCTCACTTAGAACTAAATTTGTATCCCTTAAGATAAATGAAGATGCTTAGAGATTGCCTAGCCTTAGGGAGGCTATTTACTAGCTTGTTCTCAGCACTTGTATGGGTGGCCCCTGGTTAAGGTGAACATTGAAGTTTGAAAAAGAAACTGTAGAGCTGCATATAGCTGTCAAATATTTCTGAGATCTTAATTTCTATTCTGGGTATTTTGGAAAAGACATGAGGAAATTGCTCAGAACACATCATTTTTGCTTTGCTTTCTGCTATTGCTTTTGTTTGTTTATTGTTTTTTCCCTTGGATTAGGTCTAAGATGCTATAACTTCTTCAGCATATCATATCTATCTTGATTCATTCAAAAGTCCCACCTGTTCTTACTTTGGCAGCACTGTCCCCTATAAACAGGATTCTGAATTAACCTATGTTACCCTTACTGACATGCAGACTCTCATACAGAAGACAGGATAAGTTACTGTAGGATGGAGTGAGAGCTGTGCAAACACATCCCTGCCTTGTCCTGCATAACAGACTGTCTTGGCATACAGCTGGAGGCTGGTTCCACTGGTCACATGGGCCATCCATTTCTTTAGGTGAAGAGACTTACGACACTTGATAGGGATAGAAGTGTTGGAAGACGTTTGTTTGAAAGAGAAAGCTAAAGTAACAAGGTCATTATTCTCACTGAAAGGGAAGGGGGAGATTTCCAGACTGATCTAGGAGCAGATCATAGAAGGACGAGATTGCTCAGCTTACTGGTCCGAGTTCTGGAAAAGCAACTTTCCATCATCAACTTCAGTTCTGACCAATTTCTGCTGGAAAACAAGTAGCAGTGGAAATTTCACAAAGATTACAAGCTCAGTACACTTATTATGACAGCAGGTTGTTAACAAGTACAACTGGAATAAGCACAGTGCAATTTGGGTTCAATTTGGAGTGACAGCACTAATAGAAAATCTATCCCGAGACTTTATGAAATCAATCAAAAAAGGTACAGGAGCGTCTACTGAGAAAATGAACTTCAATGTGACAGTTGGTGACCCTGTTTGGAAGAGTCAAAGCCTTTGTAGATGCACTCAGTGATGCCTAGTTACACTTTTCTGAAATGAAAGTAGCTTGCGCTCAAGAATCGTGACCTGGATTATGTTTCAAGTCAGTGCCTTGTGAAGGAAGCAGTGAAGCTTGCAACTAGTGTTGCATGTTCATTTCTATTCCTTGTTCTCAGCGTTTGTCCCAGTAACAGGGTTGCTGCCAGGCAGCCTTGGGCTGCAGCGGATTGATGCTGATGTACTGCAAGGAAATACTCATATGCTTGTGCACCAGACTTCCTACATTGAATTCCTCCAGAGGACCCGTTCTTTAACTGGATTTATAAAAATCTCTCTGCTTATTTCAGTCAAGCATGCAGTGCCCATTCATTAGATGCTTTTCCCCTGCATTGCCTTTGTTAATGTGAATGATGCTCCCCTTGGAGGCTCTGCCTTAAAGCCAGACAGGAATAAATAATTAGCCTTGGGCACAAGTACATTTCACTTCAGGGCTTGGATTGTTGTTGCTAGTCAAAACCTACTTCCAAGGTGTTTACAGGGTAAAATATCTTGTCCTGTTTAAAATGAAGATATGACAATGAGGATATGACATCTATACACTTCAGATTGCCCACACCTGGAACTTGGATATCTATCACAAAGTATTTCTTAACAGCTGGCTTTGGGAAGCACTCCTTTCTTTTTCCCATCACTACTGTATCTTTCAGATTTGAGCACCAGCAGAAGAGCTTTACACAGACAGCTTCTACTTCCAAGCATTTCTTTCCTTCCTTGTTATCTCAAATAGCCAGCTCAACTGTCCCTTGCAACAAAGCAAAAATACGCTGCTGTTGCTATAGTAATCGCATTTTCTGCTTTATCTTCCTTCCTTTATTCTGTTTTCTCCCCTCCATTACTTAATAGGATGAGTTTTCATTCCTGGTGGGCCATGAAACAACAATATATATTATAATGAAAAATAACTCCCCCAGGAGATGGAATGCTCCTGAATATGTGCATGTATAGTGAGACTGTTTTTAATGCGTGTACTGATTTTCTTCTTATTTTTCCCCACTCCTCAGATTGCTGATAATGTTTATTGGATCACTGTGAAGAACTGCAAGTAATGTCAAGTTTGGCAGCTGAAGGCACTGCATCTGTGCTCAACTCTAAAGCCACCATGGAGTTGGGGGTTCCTGCTCCTAGTCTAGGAAGAAAGCAAGACAACAACCTTGAGAGGAAAGAAACGCAGCAGGGAAGGCATGTGCATGGTTGGATATGTGAGGCAGCCAGTGCAACAGTGAGTGCTGCCGGGGGTGGAGACAAGACAGACACACTGCAACAACAAATGGGTAAAATCTCAATCTTACCCTGTTTGGTTACTTTGCTCTTTACTCTTCTTTGTGTTTAAATTGATATTTATTTATTTATTTTTTTAAACATTCCTTGCTCTATGCAAGCAGGGAGCCGTCATGCTTTTCTGCTGAACATTTACAGCTGTGAAATGCAACAAAACAAATTATTCTATTTCCCCCATGCTGAACAAGGTGGTATATTAAACAAGCTATAATGAAAATCAGTTTGGACAGACAAATGGAATCATACAATCACCAAGGTTGGAGAAGACCTAAAAGATCATCCAGTCCAACCGTTCACCTATTACCAATAACTCCCACTAAACCATATCCCTCAACACAACATCCAGTCTATGTTCTAGCTATCTATGGAAGATAAGATAAGATGGAAATTATGAAATACAATCAAGATGGCTTGAGTTAGAAGGGACCTAAAAGACCATCTAGTTCCAACCCCCATCAGAACCCAAGAGCAAAAACATAGCAGAATATAGGAACTTTGCGTAGCACTTTTTGCTATAAACTCAAAGAGCTGGAAACGAAGATGTTAGAATTCATGCTTCCATTGTACAATACTGTCTTGTCTGCAAATGAAAACATGATGCATGCAGAGGAAACGTGTAAGTTAGAAACACTTTTGGGTGGATTGGTGGAGTGGCATAGATTTTTCAAAGCCAATGGTCACTAGTTAATAGGAGGTCTGAATGCAACATTCTGAACATGAAGATGCTTTAAGAACCTATGAGAAACTGTTTCATTCTAAATTATATGTCCTATTACTTAAATGATTTCTTTCTGTCACAGTTTCTGCTCTGCCTACACCCGGGAATACCAGATACAAGCATCCCAGGGCAGTTTAAATTCTCTTTGGCTTGCCAAGAAACATGCAAGTTATCCCTTTCATTAGGAAAGGAGAATGAAAAGCATGCTAAGCTTTTTAATCTGACTATAGAACTTCAGAAAATGTTTAAAATATATTTGCAGTAACTCATGCTTTTACTCAAATTTAATAGTAAACCATTATTTGTAATTAGACTCCTGTGAGTAATAAAATGTTTGCTTGTACTGTTCACTTCCACCAGGTTTAGTTTTTGCATAAAATATTACCTACTGTGTTTCAGTATCTCACCAGTTACAAAAGAAGTCTACATCTGGTACTCCCCTCAGTATGAAATTATTGGGAATTGAAATCACTAATGTTAGTATCATTCAATAATTATCCTTAAATTTGACTCTTTTATGGCTTTTTTTCCCTGAAGCAAAAAAATGCTGTGCATGTGTTCTTATTTTGTGTCTTTGTCCACATAACAACAGCAAATGCACCAAAAGGGAAGATATTTTTGCACCCAACTATATTACAAGTATTTATTTATTTTTTTTAAAGCAGAGTAGAAAATTTAAGGATATATACAAATTTCCTTATAAGTAATGCTTTTTTTCCTATTTATAGCACTGAAGCTGAAATGGAGGTCACTACTTGGTATAGGTGTAAATGAAAAGAAAATGATACCTGAATCTTGTTCTTCCTCAAATTGGATGTCGGTTTTCCTTTCCATCAGTTCTGTTGTCTTGAAACTTCACATTAAAATGATAGAAATCAAGATTTAATTACCTGATATGCAAGAAACGATCATAGTATCATTGAATGGCTCAGGTTGGAAAACATCCTCAAGTCCAACCTCAACCTGATCTTCAGATACTTTTTATATCTTTAGGGAATTTCACAGCAGGAAGTAGAAAAAATTAGTTTGTGCTAGTACTTTTCCAACACATCAAATGTCACTGTGATTTGTTTGCATGTGGGTTTTGAAAGTGCGCTTAACTGTTCATTTATCATAATAGATTATCCACAAAATGAAAAATGTATGAACATCAGTTCCAGAACCCTTCTCAGTCAAGCTGAGAATATTCCAACTGGTAAGAAATCTTCCTTTACATCTTACAATGTTTTCTCATGGCTTTTCTTGAGACAACTAAATAAACAGTGCTAGCATTGTTGTTCCTCTAGCTTTGACATTTCATGGACATCCACGAATACCTATGAAGTACGAAACTTCTACATAAGATTTGTTGAAAAGTTCTCATAAAAACAGAAAAGTATTTAGTAACAGCTCTGCCACCTTTGAAGTAAAGATGATCATTCCCATGTTCAGATAAAACACCTGTGTTCTAGTTTGCCTGTTCCTCCTTGACCTGTTGCTGGATGCTACTAAAAAAAGCTTGAACCCATCTCCTGGACTCATGCACTTCACATAAGAATAAGCATTTTTAATATCCCCTCTCAGTCTTCTCCAGGCTAAATAGTCCCAGATCTCTCAGCATTACCTCATATGGGAGATATTCCAGGCCCCTCATTACCTTTACTGCCCTTCATTGGGCTGTTTCTGGGAAAGGTACAGTCATACAATTACACAGTCAATAGATAAACAGAAGTTAAACAGATGCTTCATATAAAAGATTATCATGATAGAAAGATAATCTATGATAAATGGAAAATGCTCACCAGTGTAGAAGGCTTGCAGTAAACTCCACAAAGGAGCAATCTCCAGAGAAAAAGATGCTGCCTTAGTGGCAGTCAGCCCTTAAATGAGATCTGGGAGAGGTGGAGCCAAGCTGAATTATCTTCACCTGTGCTCCCACAGCTGACTCATTGCTTGCCTCAAGTGGTTAATCAGAGGTTCAGACTGCGATCAACACTTTCCCATACGGAGATTCATGTTTGTCTTGAACTGGGTAACCCAGAACTGGAAGCAGTATTCTAAATGTGGCTTCACCAGGGCAGAGTATAGGGTGAGGATCACAACCCTAATGCTGCTGGCCGCTTTCTTTTTTAGTACCTCCCAGGATACCATTGGCATTTTTTTGCAGCAAAGACACACTGCTACCTTATGACCAACCTGCTGTTCGCTAGAGGGCCCAGGTCCTTTTCTGCAGAGCTCTTTTCCATCAAGTCAGAATCTAGCCTGTACTGATGCATGTAGTTGTTCCTTTATCTTGGTTTGTACTACTCATCAAGTTTAGCTGAGAAACAGCTTTTTCCTATGTTTGGTTTATCTTGTGAAGTATTAGGGGTGATGTGTCTGATAGCCATGAATTTAAAATTAGCATTAAGATCTATTGTAATATACTGTGACCTTTATTTTTTTCTTCTTTTCCAGAGATTCTAGTAGGTGTGCCTTGACTTCAGAAATATGCACAGAAAATTTGGAAATCTAGGCATGTTCTTAATGTCCACAGAGCTGTCTGTTTTTGATAGATTAACAATCTGCTTGACTTTTTTTCTCCTCTTCTCTCTTCTGCATCTCCAAGTTTGACAGTTGCTTTACAAGTTTTCTAAAGGCTTGCAGATCCTCTGTGTAGTTGAGGCCTCTAATACAAAACTGAGAAAAATCTTATGCCTTGTGCTAGGCCATTATTTCTGCTAGATGATAAAAAAGACGAAAAAAGTCAGCCCATACAGCAGCTTAGTTTTCTGTGTGTCTGTTTCTGAAATTATAAAAGTGTTCCTTAACATAGACTACTTGATTTTTGAGAGATTTTCTGGTTCTACAAATCTGACTCTTTGTGACCAAATTTTAGCACTTTAAATGGTTATTCTTCTCCAGATATCTCCTTGAAGCTAACAATGGTGAGACGCAAGAGTGGACATCCTGATCCCAGACTCCAAAAGCAGCTCAGAGGACATCTCCGTCTTCTGGAAAATGACAGCAGGGAAGTCACAGCTGTTTTCAGTGTAAGTGAAGTGCTTTGGAACTAACAGGTGTTTTTTATTCAGAGAGCATAGATCTATGCTGCTGAACTCATCTGTGAGATTCTTGGGTTCAGTTTCTGTCCAACTGATGTACAGTGAATCTGAATGATCAGAGTTTCCACTTGGTTCCCAAAATCATCATTAGAAATATCAAATCACTGAAAGAGGTGGTAGCACTGAATTTATGCAAAATAAGCTAAATAAGATATTTCAAGGTCTTTTTTTTTTTTTTTTTTCTTTTTCCTTCGAGTTGCATCACTGGAAACTGTTTTTTGTCTGCTTTCTTAATCTGACCTCATACTGACTTTTCAGTTTCCAGTTGCATACAGTCATTTGGCATGTAATTTACCAGGAAAGAACACAGCTAAGCCAAAGAGGAAATCTGAAGGAGAATAGTATAAATATTGGGCTTCCTAATGCTAGAAAACTATGGGTTGAAACTGCACACAAAAGGGTTAGGCATTTTTTATTACTGTCTTTGATTTGTTTTTATATAGAAACCCTGTTGTGTACTACCAGTGAGGTTTGCTAGAAATACAGTTTAAAGTCTCTTTTTTCCTCCCAATGGAAAAAGTAGGTTGACACAATCTGACGTTTGGTGCTCTTTTTTCCTGTCCTAGACTCCATCTCTAGCAAGCCAACCACCGACATCTTAATTAGTTATGACTTTATGACTGTCTTAGATGTATTTGTTTTTACACAATTTTCTATGAACCCTCTGTCACCAGCCTGCTGATTTTGTGGTTGTGAAAACAGTCTGTGCTCCTGCTGCTCTGCTCCTGCTTTTGTTAAGGAGGAGATGGAGAGATGGAGGAAGAGGGGTAAGAAGGGGAAGGAAAGAGCATGCAAATAGACTAGACTCATGGCCATATTAAAAAGAGACTTGGGAAAAGGACTTTAAAGGAAACAAGATTTATAATGATAAATTTCCTTAGAACGTTGTTTTGATATTCAGCAGTGCGTGAAGCCCTTGCGGCTGAGATATTTTTGCATGTGTTGGCAATTTATTAATAGATTTCAGGCTCTCGTTAATATTTAATCTGGTGAAGTATTCACAAGATCAAAGCAGTGATGAGATGTGCCTTTCAGAAGAGGCTTGAGGTGGAGATGTATTTTCAAATAGGAGTTACTATTTTAATCTGTTCTTGTTGTGTGAATTACAAATACACAGATAAATCAGAATTAATTTGGAGACCTTTAAAAATCTTTAAAATTATTTAAGTCAGAAACAGTGGATCAAGCTCTCTTGGTTTTTTGTTTTTTTGGGTTTTTTTGGTTTTGTTTTTTTTTTCAGATTACAGAAAGAGTTTGACAAAATTTTTTTTGTAGGTTTAAAATCAGTTTCTGGATTATTATCATTTTTTTTAAGATGCACTTCAGTTCCATGATGTGCCCAAATCAAAGGTCCAGCAGTGGAAAATGATAGAGTAAAATGACACAGGTCTGCTGTGCATCCGACTTCCAAGATGTCGCTTCAGATACTCGAGTTAAATTTGAACAGTTGTATTTTTCTGAAAGATAATGACCAATATCAACAGAGCCCCATTTTTAAGAAGTTAATATGCAGCTTGCCTGTATATTAAGAGTCTTTGTCTAGAATGTATGTTTGAAAATACATTTCTTGCACTTATTTGAATGTTGATCTAGTTCTCACCTTGTAACAGTCAACTTTATAACAATCATCATTTCTCATCTTAGTTAAAGTCATAACTTAATGTCTCCCTAGCAACATGAACTCTTACAATTGAGGAGAAAGGGGTGTTAATGTATGCTTTTAAAAGTAATATTCAAATGTACTTCTTTAGTCTTAACACACAGAAAGAGTGAACTAGAGTATGACTGCTCCATGTCTACCGCAGCACAGAACCAGTGCTACACGTAGCAAGTTCAAAGATATAACAAAAAGAGCATGTTTTAATATGCATACAGAACTCTGAGGCATTCTTCTGCAGAAGGATGCTTCAGATCTAAAAATTTACTATATGAAGCCTAAATGATAAGCTCAGGTGACTTAGAGATGTTTTAAACTGTCAATAATAACAGCAACAGCAAAAAATTCCTTCTGCTATTTACTATTAATGCCCTTACTTTTGACAAAAGTAATTCCTAGGCTGCAAATTGCTTTGGGCTAGGAGGGTATTCTTGGAAAGTAACGCTGGATGCTTGCCTGGCTCTCATGCTCCACATAGAGAATATTGGCCACTGTACAGAGGCAGATCTGAAACAGAGAGGCATTTAGTCTCAGTCAGTCCTAATTTCTTTGTAAACTAAGCTCACTGGAATTGTTGGTATAACTGCTAAGAATAAATCTAATTAAAATTTGGCTGGCTGGATGTTGTTGCTGTATGTGAGGAAGAACAGGTATTTTATATAGGCAAAATTCTGGATGATTTTTCTGTCCTTCTTAGTACATGGTATGTAAATGTGTTAACTAGTGAGAAATTGTGTTCAACTCAGGTAAAACTATAATTAAAATGTTGTTTTTTGTTATATTTTCTTTAGGAGCTCTCTGCTAGATTGCTCTCTATTCACAGTGATCAAGATCTAATAGTGGTGACATTCAAAACTTTTGAAGAAATATGGAAGTTTCTAACTTACCACTCACTGGGTAAAGCTATTTCCCCATATAGATACGCCTTTTTATTCCTCGGCACAGAATTTCTGCTTGACTGGGAACCTGCTGAAGAGTATTTTAAGATTCTTATTATATTAACTCCTAATAACAGTAAATAATGCACTTGAACTTGCTACTGATGATAAGGTAGGGGGTAACAATTGTCATCTTCTGAACTTCGGAATAGCACTTCAATGACTGCTCACCCTCCCTATTCATTGTTACTTTATACGCAAACTATGAGCTAATGTTTCAGATCCTTTAAATAATTTACCAACTACAGCATGCTGATTATTACAACCATTCCATATGTTCCTGTAACTGTGATATAATTTTGAATACCTTCAGTCGTAATGTACAAAGATCCAGTATCCAAGATCAAGCGCTGTGTTGTGATTTACTTAACTCTGACATACAACATCATCTTTTCTTGTATAATATAGAAATACTGAAAGGAAAACAAGCTCTTAAGTTTTTGTTTGTTTGTTTGTTTGTTTTTTTCCCTAGGTTTTGTAAATCACTGCATGGAAAACTTATTCCTAGATCAGTCTTTCTGGCTGTATTCTCAAGAGGAGGAAGAAGCAGGCATTGAAGTCTGTATAAATGAAAAATCATTAAATTTAATGTACAGAAGTCTGCTAGTACAGGAAGGTAAGGAGGATTCTAAGATTAATTTGAGAGAAACATTTTCCTTTAAAATCCTACAAGCAAATCTTAAAACTCACTTTGATACTTACTGAAGTTGAAATTTAAATCTTTTTAATGTATGTAATAGAAACACACAGAGAAAAGAACAAACGCAAAAAGAATTCAGTAGAATCAAAGGTGAATTAGTGAAAATTGTGTACAACTGGTCCACAAATTGATGTCCAAAGGATTGGATAGGGATGTGTGTAGGGATTTCAATTTACTTAATATCCTTGTGGATCCTGTAGAAATAAAAGAGATTACAGTTAGTTGCCAGGCTCATGTGCTTTTTCTAAACAGCATCATCTGTGAGGCAGCGTGCTAGGGTAGATGGGCTGTCAATCAAATTAATAGGAACAATTCTTGTATCCCTTAGAGAAAATAAATGCATATATCCAGGTAATCTTCTGCAAAATATTGCAAAAAGAAGGTGGTAGAGGATTCTATGCTTCATAGGACGTTGTTATCCCAAAACAGAAACCAGACAGAAATGCGTGAAAATCTCTCAAGTAATCAGAAAGAAAAATACCTGTGAAATCTCAGATTTTTAAACTTTAATATACTGCTAATATACAGAATACTGCTCAAAGCAAGTTTTTAAGCATGTATGACATGAAAACATTACATAAATGGCATCTGCTACACCGCTTTCTTTTTAGGGGCATTTTTTGTTCTAGGTCCTGACAATCTGGTAAGAAAGATAATGGCTACAGACTGCGAAATAAACAGTTACTTTGAGACTGGGGCTTTTACTGCTGGTGTAGCAAGTGGATCCATGGATGGTGATGTGACGATGCCGTCAAATGTTTCTCCGGAGCCCTTGATCCCTTTTCATCAGTAGGTACCTGACTCAGCTATTATATATATATCTGTTTTATATGCATGCACCTACTTTGAGACAGAGGTGTCTCTAATGGCAGCTTGTTGTGGAACATCCCTTTTCTATTAACAGATAAGTTAATGGAAAAACAATAGAACAAATGCTCTTCCATACTTCTTCCATACTAAGTAACAGAAATGAATTCCATGTGCCTGTAGTACAGCATTTAAGGAAGGGTGTTGAAATTGAAAGATACTGATTGGGAGAGGTAAATATTTTTGTTTATAAATGGATTTAAAATATCAATGCTGCTGTTGCAACTTCTAATTAAATGTTTCACACACAAACTACACTTTCTACTTTCAGGTGGTTTCTTAAAGTGTATTCTGATCCCATTGATGTTACATACAAAACTGAATCTAAATCCATCAGGCAAGTTGGTAAGATGTTCCAATAAAATATCAACATTTCAGAAAATTAACTTATTCTATGCTTTCAGAATAACACCCTCTCAAGTGTTCAGAATCTTTTCCCATTTTATTAGGGTAGCTTTCAAACTGCATTGCAGTCAAATTAGTGAGGGCATGAATTTCTGCCTATGGCAAAGGAGTTTTACAAACTATATGGCTGGACATGTTGAGTTTAAACTCTGAAGGCTTCTCTCCTTTTCTTTTTGTCCTAAATATTGTGTAAAGCAGACATGCAAAGTAGAAAAGAATAATTAATTTGCCTCCATAGATTTGAAGATAAACTTTAAAATCAGAATATTCACTGACATTATTTTTGTTATTTTTCACGCATGTAGTGCTTTATCTAATACTGATAAATAAATCTCATGGAGGTGGGCTCAGGTTAGAAAGTAAATATGGATTATTTTCTGCCATATATGTTGGTCTTAATACTGGTATGTAACTGCATTTTATCTAATATCAATTTTATAAGCCAGTTCAGATGCTAATGCTTCTCTCAAGAAGTGGGAATAGGGACTTCCAAGAAATTCCAACTGTCTCTTCATACTGGAATAGGTTACAATGTTAATTTTAGACCTTGCCATCTAAAACAGCTGGGAAATGGCCACCATGAGCTTTATGTTGTGCATTTCACAATGTTAATCACTCAAAATTTATCATCTTTAGATGCTTTGCATCTTGCTGTGTTGGATGTGCAACTGAGGGATTACAGGAATGTTTTTTGCTATGTGAATTTCTCTGACAAGTTGCTGTTCTATTCGAGTCATTGTTTAACTACTGTCTCTACTGCAAATGTTACTTGTCTCTTTATTACACAGCAACAGGATCCTGTCTAGCTGTGATGAATTATGATAGTGCTGTGCCTGAAGAGATTAGTTTCCAGGAAGGGGACAAAATTGAGATCCTTGGCTATTTAATTGAATGCATGGAATGGTTTGTTGGAAGACATTTGTTTACTGGCCACGTAGGCTTTGTAAAGACAAGTCATGTGAAGCTGGATTTACCTGGAAATAAGTAAGTGGCATAACTTGGAAACCCAAATAGTCTTACGAAGAATATATTCAGCTTTAAATTACTGAATGTTCAATTTAGGTGGTTCTGTTTAGTTTTGATGAAAATTGCTATAGCATATAGCAGTTGGAACAAATTCATTGCAATTGGAATATGAAATCTGCTTACGTGTTGGGAACCTGAGTTTCTTAGTGGGCAAGGGAGGTATCTGTAGTTGCTTATATCCAGTTCACACTCTGTTCCTTGGATCACAAAATTGGAGGGTATTTACTATTTCAAAAGATTCCTTTTTCTTTTCTGATTTCAAGATCTATGTTAAAATATCCAAATTCATTCTTTCCTAGTACCTTCACTATGGGCCTCAATTTGTTTCACATGGGGTTCCTTTTACAAATAATTGCTAATAACCCATAAAGAAACCTGTAAAATATGTATTTCAGCATGTGTTGGCACCATATGCAGTACACATTGGCTGCCCCTACTAAGAAGTCTGGGTTTCTTGAATGCTGAAATGAGGAGTTCTCAGATGTTGCTAAGTAGCACTTCTGTTTAATATGTAGCCTTGACCTGTTAAAAAAATAAATAAATAAATGATCAGCACTACAGTGTCTTTAAATATCTGTGCTCTTAATAAACTCTTTCACAAAATGCCAGACAAAATTTACTCTGATACAGTAACTGTTAGCTGCAAGAATACATATAATCAGTTTTTGCACAACTGTTGCCAATTTTGAACACAACAGAACCTGCAAATCCTGTGTTAGTATCTCCAACAAAATCAAACTTCAGTGCCACAGTGAGCTGCTCAGACCAAATCTGCTTTCTAATTTGCTCCTTTCTTTGTTAGAGCAGAAGACTTGGATTTTCTTAAAGCAGAAGAGTTATCTTTCTTTCCAAAAGAAAAAAATGTGGAAGAAGTGGTACATTTGTTGAAACAAACCTCTATAACAGATGTTTGTTCTGTGTATAGAATAGGTAAGTGCGAGTTTTGCTCATTTTCACTGCACTAGTTATACATGAAGTTCCTCTATCTGTGCTATAGGTGACTTTATCTCTCTTGTAATGAGATTCCAGCTATTCAGCTACTTTGAAATATGCTGGTGTTCTGTTTGATCACCAAGATGGCATTTAAATAATCTTTGCTACTTTCCTGCTGATGTGTGACTTCCCTGCAGAGCATTTACAAATCTTCTTTTGTCCATTTTAAGTGAACCAAACAATAGGACTTTCAAATGCTGCTGTTGAACTGAACAAATTTTCAAGCATTTAAACATTAGAGTGGTGTATTAGACAAGACAGCACATTCAAATAAATATGGTCTGCTTTATGTTTCTCTTAGGAAAGGTGGCATGTTATTGACAGCTAATGCAAACATACACCTCTTCATGTTTTATTTAACTATCAAAGACATAACAAAAGAAATAACATATTAGTTGTATCCTCTCTCTCATGCTTCACATAACACAGTTGAGACAATTGGGATTTCCTCTTTACGGGCTTAGTGTAAGGCAATGTAACAGACCTGTCTCACTGAGCTGACTAGGAGCAGCAATTTCTTACCCAACCACAGGTCAGTCTGTGGTCATGTGTACACTTCCCAAATATCTTACAGGGTTTATCACCATTAGATGGCTCTGAAGAGCCCATAGGTCCCAACATGAAAGGAGATAGTGCTGAAGGTTTGACGCGCACTAGCTGGATTTTGTATTTTTGTACCTGATTTTGGAGATGTAGGGAATAACTGTATCTACACTGCCCCTTCGTAAACAGACAGTATATGCATTCAGGTTTAATGCAGCAGTGATGTGTCCCACAATTGAACAATTAGACTTGACAATTTAATTCTAATGCTATATGCATAAATCTACACAACATGCTTTGCAATGTTAGTTGTGTGCAATGATAACCATGCAAAAAGCAGTGAATTTTACATACAGGGGGTCAAGTGTGTTAGCTTTGGGTCAGACTTAGGAAATTCATCTTTTTAATATTTACAGGACATATCCAAATTTTCCATCGTAAGGAACTGAAGTCTTATTTTAGAATATTTAAGGCTGAAAAAGAAACAAGATACCATAACTTGCATGGCCTGTTTTTTTGTTTTTTTTTTCTTTCTTACAGACCAATTAGAAGAACAAGAATTTCAGAAAACGTGTGAATGTGGTAATAAATATGCATACGCTTTCTACGTAAATTAATGTTACTCAATTTTTTGCTATCTTTGCCAGCTTTTCTCTTTGTATTGTCTTTCCACATTCCTATTTTTTCTGCCATTGCTTCTCTAAGTTTTCACCAGGTTTTGCTATAGAGGCTTAAATGCCTTTCTATCCAATTGACCTTGCCATCAAGTTGTCAACTGTACAACTTTTACTGCCATGACTACCCTACACTTCATTGTTTATGAGACACCTACAAAGAGTATAGTTTAAATTTGAGCTGATTTTCAGTGTGCTAGAAAACATCCCATAAATGTATTCCCCAAAGGAGATACATTTAGAATGCAGAATTATTTCCAACTGCTATTTAGTTGCTAAGCTGTTACTATTACTGCATTATTCTAAATGCCAGTTTTTGTATCTGATTCTGGTGAGTTCTAAGGAAAGCTCTATAAATCTGTACCTTCAATAAACTACTGTTGGTGTTCAGCTGGTAGCTTTACATTATTATCACAACATCATAACAAAGGGGAAACTGAAAAATGATGGTTTTGTTTTTTTTGTTGGTTTGTGGTTTTTTTGTTTTTTTTTTTTTTTGTTGTTGTTGTTTTGTTTTTTTGGTTTTTTTTGTTGTTTTGTATTTGGAAAATATCAGCAATAACACTCTAGTAGAATTTATATCAGTGACCACATTGATATAAAACATTGTAATTCCATGCACAAAATCTCTACCCGCAAAACAGCTCTTGCTTCAAACTTCAACAATACAGTTAGTTCAATTTTTACCATCTGTGGCTAATCTGCCTTAGTTTCCTAGAACAATTTAAGGATAATTTTACTCACATGCCCACACTTAGGGTTCCTTGTGACGTTAAATCCTTCCTAAATTCATGCCCAGACTTGGGTCAATTATCCAACCTCTAATTCAGACCTTAAATATTTCCAGATTCTGGTGATCCTCCTGCTTATCACCTACTCTGAACTGTAACTCTCTGGCAGGTTTTTCTCTCGCCCTCATAAATAAGCAGAGAAAACAGAAGATATATATCTTAAGTGTATGTTTTAAGTATATACTCAAACACGAAGAATTTTGGATCAGTTTAATAAAATATATCAGATTTTGGTGATGGGGTGTAGGTGAAACAAGCATACTGATAATCAACCTGTTTACATGTGGCAGGTTCCTCTTATCCCCATTCCTCCACTTCCCATTCTTGTTCCTCTCTGGCACATCTTGATTTCTCTTTCTCTACCTTTCATTTGTCACCCTAACATACTGCTTTCCTAACAGCTAGTGTTTTTATAAAGTCTCCTACTGACAGATAGTCCTGTTTGTCTAAGAAAGACCTTTGTGTGTATATACACATTAAATAGTGATCTGTGATTTATTTTTGAATTTCAGAAATTCCATGTCCACATTCTGACATGATAGCCATTTGCAAGAAGAAAGACAAGATAGAAGAATTTGTGGAGAAGTTCAAGAAACTAGAGGTCACTCAGGCAGAAAGACCAGCTACAGAAGGGAAGGATTCTGCCAGTTCTTCACATGAAGAAGTCTTTCCTTCACCTGAAGGACCTTCCTTCTACATATATCAAGATGATGGTCAAGAATCTGATGTCTTTGAGTCATTGTTACTCTTCCTAAATAGCAACGAGTATGAGAGTGATTTCAGAAACCTGTATGATTTCTCTTATACATTCATTAATAGCATGTTTTATGGTTTTTCAGAGGAAGATGAACTGCTCAATTTTTTTAGTTTAGCAAGGGAATTAGCAAAGAAAGCAGGTATGTCATGGGCACTGGCAAGGCTCTGCTTTCTCTTAGGCAGGCTGAGTGTCAAAAAAGTCAAGTTTTCCCAAGCTCGGGTTTATTTTGAGGAAGCACTGGGAGCAGTAACTGGAGGATTTAGTGATTTGTACTTTGTAATTGCTCTTTACACAAATCTAACAGTCATCTACTTGACACAGAAGAACAAAGAAAAATGTTCTCATGTTTTTGACAAGGCTACATCTCTTCTCCTGGGAATTCCCAACCACATTTGCAGTGCTGACCTGGAGTCAGATATTCTAAAGTATGCTTTGAAGAGGACGATTTTGAGCCAGAACAAGCATGCAGAGGCTAGGGCGTGTTTTTTACTGGCAAAACACTACACTGCACGCAAACAACATGAAGAGGCACTTCCCTTCCTAGAAAGGCTGCAACTGTTGATTAATGAGTTGGGTTTACAGAACAACTTATCTAAAAACTGTTATTTCAAACTAGCAGAATCCTACAATGAGAAGTGTTTGCCACACATTGTGTTAAGCTGCATAAAAGTCTCCTCTTCCCAGAACTCAAGTACTCTAATGGATTCCCTGAAAAGGATTGATTTAGTCATCAAAAATGCTCCCAAACTCTATGGCTTGAGAAAACTCAGACAAATACTTCCATCCCAAATTGCTCCTTACCTCACACAAGCACTTTCCTCTGCATTTACAAATGAACAGCAAGGACTATGCAGCACCATCTATCTTAGTTTAGCAAAACTGTATAGCCACCACAAACAGTATGGAAAAGCCATCGTTTACATGATGAAAGCCCTGGACTCTGATACTTCTGCTAAACCAGAGGAAACTATTAACTACTTGGTTTCACTTGCTTGGTTATACATTCTTTACAGGCAATATAGTGTGGCAGCAACCATTTTAAATGCCGTTGTGGACTCCTCGTGGAGCAATCCTCAACAGCTGGGTGTTGCTTATAACATGCTTGGTATTGCTTTGAAAAGAACAAATAATACCAAGAAAGCTGCTGAAAGCTGCTACAAAGCTCTGCGTCTTTCTGAAGAAGCCAGCATGACTCATAACCAAGCTATATCCCTGGCTAATTTTGGGGTGCTCTGTCTGCATGCAGCAGCTCGTAAGCTGGCAGAGCATTATTATATCAAAGCAGTGAAGCTATTTGCCAGGCTTCCAAGTATGGACTGTGGTCAAGAGTTTATCCAAACCCTCCTTCAGTTGGGATGTTACTATGTTAGTAGAACTCAAAGAGAAAAAGGAAGGTTTTATTATGAATGGGCATTTTTAGTTGCAATGGAGATAAGTCATCTGGAAAGTAAGTGCTGGGGTTTTGGGGGGAGTGTTTGTTATAGGGATATATTACAACTTGTTTTTCTTTAATTGATGTTTTATTTTCTGTTGTTTGACAGCTATCAAAGTGATTGGAACTTTTGTTCCATTCTATAATGGGGAAGACATAAATGCATGTTTATTTGCTCTTTTCGTACTTAGGTTTGTCAGAAATCAGGAGATGTAGAAAATGTGTTAAGAAAGAACTAAATAGTAAATAAATAAAATAAAATTCATACGTTTTTATATTCAGTAATACTGATAACAACTATATAATTGGTAGCAGAAAAAGAACTAGAATCAGGTTTAAACATCTGGAAACAATGGGTGATCTGAATTAATTTTGCATAAAATAGTTCTATGTAGAAGAGCCATGCTATATTCATTTTTGTTACTGTGATTTAGGCAGCCTAAACATTAATGATAAGATTTATTTTATTCTGGAGATGAAGTAACTTCTAGCTTTTGTTAATTCTGAAGAGGTTGAAGAACTTGCTGGTGGAATCTTTTTGTCATTGCTTCTATTTTTATTCATTGACTGTGCAGAAAGTGTGAAACAATAGGAATGAATTGTTTTTAAAATGAAAGTCAAGTTATTTTAAAATAGAGATTCATAGTAGTATTGTGCGTCTGTTCCCCCAGGTCAACTTCAAGCAATTAAACTGCTGTGTCAGTTCTACAGTACAGTCATTCCCAATGAGCCTCAATGTGTCATCTACAATGAATATCAACTATCTTTAGCTAGAAAGATGTCCAATAAAGTCCTGGAGGGACAAATTTTGGAAACCATTAGTCAGCTCTATTTGTCTATAGGAACAGAAAGGTGAGACATGCTGAACAACTTTGTTTTTATCCTGATTTGAACTTTTATATCATGTCAAGACTCTGAGTCTTTGCAGTAGTAGTATATGAGCAGTATTTTTCACTTTGTTTTGCCAACATACTTCACTATATTTAAAGACTCATATGGTAGTGGAGACTTCTGGTTTGCTTTAAAATATTTTTTTTAAAGAACTATAATCTCTTAAGGGAACCAAGATATGAAGTAGGGGTTATAACACCACTCTGAAAGAGAAATTATTTTTTAAAATTTAAGAAGAAGACTGAAAAAATGTATATGCTATGCAACTCTGGATGACTGTAACGTCTTTAGAATTACTCATTTGTATTCACATGACAGCTTTTCTATGGGAAACCAAATGACATATTCCAAGCACGTGAGACATTACAGTATCTCTATGGGGATGTTTTTCTTTGAGGAAAATTGTTATCAAAATTTCTGTGAACAGAAAGACTATTTATGGAACTACACATCAGTCTACAGAAGTGTCTACTCTGCTCTTGTTCTTGTTTATACCAATCTTTTCCTTATCATTAAAGAAAAAACAGATTGCAGGGGTCTACAGTAACTACAGTGCTATAGAAATGCCGAAGTTTATTTAAAAAGAAAAAAAAAAAAAAGAAAGAAAGAAAGAAAGAAAGAAAGAAAGAAAGAAAGAAAGAAAGAAAGAAAGAAAGAAAGAAAGAAAGAAAGAAAGAAAGAAAGAGAAAAAAAGATTTTGTTAAGTTTGTGTGTTTACTTTTTATATCACAGAATCACCTTTTCTTTGAAGATTTTTAGGTATACCTCATTATGGGTAAGGAAAATAATTACCACTAGTGGGGAGAGAGAGGAGGTGCTTATTTGATGTAGTTGAAACCTCTAATTTTTCAGATTGATGTCCAAAATATTCTGCTTCATTGACTGCGGCTGAACTATATAGTTGGTAATAAATAAATAAATAAATACTTCAGAAAGGCTGAATACAAAGGAGCTGGTTAAGATTTCAGTCTAACTGAAATGTGTAGAAGGTTTAAAATAGGTGGGAAAAATTGCTGCTTTGTATTCAGCTAGTGTAAGGAATTTACACACCCTAAGACTCTGGTTCCCAAAGACCATTGGTTCTGTGGCTTGAGAACACTACCGAATGATAGCAGGCATTCAATATGACATTAGATGCAGCCTGACCTGTTCCATCTGCTGTTCTGCATTTTGGATTACTATATGCTTCCACTTGCTGTGAAAGCAACTTTGCTTTTTATGGTACATTTTAAAATGTTTATCGTGCTAGTGGAGGAAAATGCAATGGGTCAAGGCAATGGGAGTCTATGACAAGATGGATAGGGAAGGATTTAATAAATAAATTTGGAGTTCAGCCAATCTGGCAGCTCTTATCAACAAGAACCATGAGCACTTCTAAAAATGCTGTGCCCTTACAGCTAAAGAAAACTGTATTGCCCAATGGTCTTGTAATTTGGGTGTTTCACTCCACATCTCACCTCAAAATTGTCTACAAGTGCAGATTGTCTGAACTGTGCTCAAGTTGGAGCCTAAGTGATATTTAGAAAAAGTGTATTTCAGACATTATTTCTTTCTGAGTCTTAAAAGAAAAAAAAAAAACAGAAACTGTAGAAGAGTTTAAGATGAGGATTTTTTTTTCCCTCATCATGTGATAACTATCTGTCTAATAGACCAAATGAAAGAGGAAGAAGACTGAGATGCTAGTTGCTAGCAGAGGATAGTTGGGAAATTGACTGGAGGAACGCTGAATGTAGGAAATATTGCTTTACATTAACATTAAGTTTTGTTAACTATGAAGAAAAACTCTTGATTCTGAAGAGTCACCCTATTTTTTTCTCCCTGTTTCAGGGCTTACAGATCAGCTCTTGAATATACCAAAAGAAGCCTTGGAATATTTATAGATCTCCAGAAAAAAGAAAGAGAGGCATATGCTTGGCTACGGGCAGGAAAGATATATTATGTTCTGAGGCAGAATGAGCTTGTGGATCTCTATATTCAGGTACGTTATCAACACCATTCCACATGTCATTGACATGCTGCAGGTGGCATGGTAAGGTAACATGTAATTTTAACATTCCCAGAGCTTTTACCAATTGACCTTTGGAACACAACACCACCATTTATGCAGTAAGCTTAACAGCTGAAAGTCTGATCTGTTGCTTGACTCACTCCATGAAGATTCTGAGAGGTGAACTTTACTGCCTGTTTCAATGCAAATTCTATGTTCTGTGCAATTCTTCATTTTATTACATTACTGCCTACCAGGTGTACAAGAGCACAGCAAGCAAACTGTACATGCTTGCTGTATTCTAGTAGGTGCAGTGTACAGGCTGGTAGGCCAGATCCCCAGGAAAACTGTTGCTACTTCTATTGCTGTGTTAGCAGACTGTAAGCTGGTCTGATCTAGCCCTTGTGACTGCTGAAACAGAATCATCTAGTGTCTACCAGAGCCACACTGCAGCATACATATGAGCCTTAAAATGGTCTGTATTGCTTCCAGCCAATTGTGTAGGTATTTGGTAAAATACTTCTCCAATGCAAGGGAGAGTGCTTGTAGAACAGCATGTATGTAAATTTGACCTTAGTAAGATCTGAATCTTGGCTGGTGTTTGAGAGGTAACAAAAATACAGTCATAAAATAAAAATAAACTGAGACCCACTGTTAAGATGTACAGCTTCCAAAAATATGACACAACAGTTCTTATGGTACCTGAAGCCAAAATAAGCTGAAAAGGATCACTGATATTGAGCTGAAGTAGGGAGCTGGACTTACATTTATGTAACACAATTCTAAAACCAGAAATCACAAAGCCAAAGCAAGAATCATTGTGCTTTGTGTCTAAGTCCCCTTTCCTATCAATGTCAGTACTGGAGTGTCCTTGCAACACTCATTTGCTTTGGAGCCAATGCATGCATGCTTCCTCTCCAGATATCCTTCACACTGATGCAAAATATACTTAGTTTAGAACAGCAGAATAGTGGAGTTGTGTTTATTTAAAATATACACAGGCTTTTAAAACTGTTCTATTAGCTATAACTAACTTGTAATTATAATTTATTCCTATGATAAAGTTGATCTCAAATTTAATATTTTGCAGTTACTGACAACACTACTGGTGTTCTGTTTTAGTTTTTGTTTTGTGTTTTGTCTGTGTGGTGACCAATCTAGCAGAAGACTATTGCCAGAGAAAGGGAGACCATACCCATGTATGTGTCCTGGTCCCTATCGTACTTTTTCAACACTGAGCTACTTAAAAAGAGCATGTACCAGAAAGAAAAACAAAACATTGTGTCAACATTTTAACAAGAAAGGAGTTGTTAACAAGATCTTTTTTTTTTTTTTTTTTTTTTTTCCAATTGTTAATATTTGTATATACTCATTTATTTTAAACAAAGAAGTAACCAAAACTTTCTTTTATCTAATTCCATTTTCAGGTTGCTCAAGATGCTGCTCAGTGCACAGGAGACCCAAATTTAGCAATGGAATTGTTTGAAGCAGCTGGAGACATATTTTTTAATGGTAAACGGGAAAAGGAGAAAGCAGTGCCTTTCTACAGGGTTTGTGCAGTTTTTTTTTCCTCTACTGATAGTTACATGCTTTTTCCATTAGCAGGTGTTCTAGAAATCCTGAACTTCTTAGCAAACTTATTGAGACTTACCTAACACCCTGGTGTTAATAGATTTTACCTGTTTTGAACCTTTCTTTTGGGTTTAAGACATAGAATACTCAAAAAGTAAAACAAAACCAGAAGTCACTTGGCATTCCATCAATAGAGATTTGTCAGTGCACATCTTGTGGTTCTGCAATACATAAGCTGCTCTTATGCATTTCAGGACAGGGCTCTTCCCCTTGCTGTTGAGGCTGGCAACAAAAACACTGAACTCAGATTATACAATAAACTGGCGGAGTTGCTGGTGAATCTCAAGGTTTACGAGGAAAGTATGGAATATGCAAAAGCATCTCTCATGCTCAGTGTAAATTTAGGTAAGACCAGTTTTGGTTACATCTAGATATTACAATTACCTTCAGTTTAAGGCAGGATTCTAAAAACATTTTCTTCTACAAATTCTCTGATTTACTGCCAGGATTTCATAATAACCCTATCATTGATATTTTTGCTTCGTTTCGAAAAAAAAGAACAACTTAGCCTTCAAACTCTAAGATCGTACAGAGAATCTTTGGTACAGCACAGAATTAAGCCTGGGATTCCAAGTCCAAATTCAATGTGCGTGCTGAAAGACAATCTGTAATACTCATGAATGTTGTGCCAAGAGGCTTTCAAATGTCAATATGCTCTTTTCAGATTTGCTAGTAGACTTGCTAGTAAGCACACCTAGGAAAAAGTAATTAAAAACAACATGGCTTGTTTCCAAAGCAATAGTCTTTGAAGTTTTGAGAAATGTTCAACTGACTAAGAATGGTCGAATTCCTCTGTGCCCGCAGAGTTGTGTCATTTTGATCAGTCTGATCACTGTTTTTTGTGACATAATTTCTGATAGAAAGTTTTTACGGACAAGGATAAGAGAGTTTCTAATCCCATTATCTACTACATTTTCAAGATAATCTACTTATATTTCTATAAATATGCACTGTGTGTATATATCTATACACAAAAGGTATGGATGTAGTTATTTCTTAAGAAAATCCCAGTGTTGGTGAAATACAGAAGTTTGAAATTCATAATTCTTGTGGGATTTCTATTTAAAAGAAAGAATAGCTGTAGGGCATGCATCTATTGGGGTCAGATAGTTATATACAATAAAATACCATGTAGATATAAAACAAACAACAAAATACCCTAGACATTTCCTGGCTTGAGATAATTTGACTTCTTTGTCTCTTTGGTTTTGTCCTAATTCTTATCTCATTAGGAAATCAGCTAAATGAACGAATAGCTTACCATCGCCTGGCTGCCATCCATCATCATTTGGGTCACTGTGAACTAGCTGAACATTTTTATTTAAAGGCTTTGTCCCTCTGTTCCTCTCCTCTGGAGTTTGAGGAGGAAACTCTGTACTACGTCAAGGTGTACTTGAACTTAGGAGACATCATATTCTACGATCTTAAGGTAAAAAATACTAAAAACTGCTGTGGAAAGACATTACGCACAGTGATGTTTTTTTGTATCATTTTACTCAATCATTGTTATGCATTTAGAATATTAATAATAAGGTGAGAGAACTTTCTGAAGTTCAGTAACTATATTTTTCTGGTGCATTACAAACAGACTATGGATGTACTCTTACACAACTGTACTACAGGGAGTACTATCTTTCTTTTATTCTAGGATCCCTTTGATGCAGCAGGCTATTATCAGTTGGCACTTGCTGCTGCCATGGACTTGGGCAATAAGAAAGCTCAACTGAAGATTTACACAAGACTTGCAATAATCTACCACAACTTCCTTGTGGATCGGGAAATGTCTCTCTTCTTCTATCAAAAGGCAAGAACCTTTGCAACAGAGCTGAACGTTAGAAGAATAAATCTAGCTCCTGATCAGTGTTATAAGAGTTTATAAGCATCTTTGAAAACTATCATCTTAGTATGAAAAATAAAAAGGCCTTTTCTTTTTCACTGTTAGTAAAGAAAACCTATCTGGTTTTGTCTAGTTGCATATTGGAAAATGATAAATACATATATGAATGAAAAGTATTTAATAAAGCATTGCAGAGAAACATTCAGCACTGACTTTCCTTGTATGACCTTGTTTATATATGGTCTCACTATGGAATATGCTTTTGTAAATACTTCTGAAAGATCTCATCTAGTTTACTTGATGATGTAGAATTGGTTTGATCAAGTACCTCAGCCATCATCCCTCATTTCTCAACAAACTCATCTACTGCAGAATCTAATTATCCCAGAATTCCTGAAAATACTAATTAGTGTCCAGAAATGAAGTCTCTGGCAATATATATGTAAGTTGTAATTCTCTTCATTACAGCAGATGTGTGTAGGCTCTCCTTCCCTTTTCAAAGACATTTTAAAATTACCTTTTTTTTCAGAGCTGTCAGCATTGTCTGCAATGACTTAATACAGAATTTTTATCACATATCATTACATTATTGCCAGAAAAATGCGCTCCTTCACATTAATTGCAAAAATACAACACTGTTAATTTTGGACAGTAGTTAGAATTCTTTGTTCCTCAAAACACTTTCATATCAAAGCTATATGAGAAATGACATAGTAGATTATATTGCATGTATTGAATATGCATGTCTAGGAAAACAAGTCTGATATAATTATGCATTTTGAGAAACTTTGAAATCATCTCTCCTGTCTGTAGAACAACTTCATACAGAAACAGTTTACTGTGGTTTTAAGAGACTTTATGAAGAACAGAATTTTCTCTGGAAGAGGTGTTGGAATCAGCTGGAAGTTGCTGGCTATATACATTATGCTGTCAAACCTGGGGAAACTTATGGGGAAAAGTGAAAGGTGCAAGAAAAAGTTCATACTGAAACAACTTATATGTTCTGGTCTGTGTAGCTATATATTCTCAATAGCTTGGTTCTTTGCCCAGGAGTCTTTCATTTACTAAAATATCATTCACAGCTGAATGAACTCTTCTTATTTATGCATTCTGGCATTTGTCATCTCCCTGACCTTGTGAATTCTCTATCAGTTTATTGACTTATTTCACGGAAGAAGTACAGTATACTTAAATACAAGAGGATAGATTGACACTTAGGGTAATTTCTAGAGACGTGGCAAGAGTATCTTCTTCCTGAGAGCATCAAGAACTAGTAATATATCAGACAGCTGAACTTATATGTTGCCTGTGTTTTCACTTTCACACAGAGTATTAGATGCTAAAAATTATGAATGTGATAATCAGTTGTTTGTAAATATGTGGCACTTGTCAAATATTTCTCAGCACTTTGATTTTAAAAAGGAAAAAGCTTTAAGTTGAAGAGTGAGTATGATCCTTAACATCTTGGTTGCAGGAGTGTATATTGATGAAAGCAATTCTGCACACAGTATTCCTGAACACACAGACTTGACCTAAGCATTAAAGTTGAAAGTTTTAATGTGCAGGTAGCTTGGGAACTTAGATTCAGACTGGTGTCATGCTGTCCCAAAAAGTATGGGGAATTTCATGTTTTCTTCCTTACCTGGATCTGAAAATTCAACGGAAGTCTTGTATTTTGTCTGTAGAGCTGGGAAAACTGTGGATATTTTTCTCTGTTAATTAACTTGCTTCTTAGTGCTTGGCAGCGTCTCTGGTTCTGATTACTGTTATCACAGGCAGTCTCTTTGTATGCTGGGAAGGGAAGCTGTGTTTCCTAATCCACAATTCTACTTTCCTGATAAAGCCTACATTCTTTCTAGCAATGCTACTTCATATTCTTGACTTGATTCCACAGAATTCCATAGGCAATACAGTTCTTTGTCACTAATTCACGCTTTAAAATTAAATAGAGCTTGTGCAGTTTATAGCACATGATTTCATGGGCACTGCCTTCAAGCCAGGTATGTAGCATGAAAAATGTAGTCAGATTTCAAAAAGCAGCACCTGAATACGCCCTCCTTACTTTGATGGTACAGAAATTATGACTTTTCCTACTTAATGTGGTTAAAGCAAGGAATAGGTATAGAACTTCAAAGAACTGCATCTCTGCCTAATGTCTAAATGGCATTTAGATTTCCAAAAGTTGCTTCAAAACCTGTTTGATTTTCAAATATGTCTTTGTCCCTCAAAAACAGAACATCATTTTATAATTCTGCAGTAAGAAATGTGATACCTGAATATTCTGGGAATAACTGAATCTGGGCTAATGAGTTTTACTACTAAGTTTTGTTCCCTTTGATTGGGAGTGGTAGGATTCACCTTCCTTTTGGGAGGACACGTGGCGGAAGGCCATACTGCCTCCTAGCTTCAGGGAATGGTCAGCAGCTTACAATGAAACATTCTACAGGAGGGTCAGATGAATCTCACCTGGCATGTTTCCTGGTGCAAGTCTAGAGAATGTCTCTAATAATCAGATTTCTGCTCTGTTTTCTCATAGCTGTTTTGTAAATGATCAGTTTTGGCTAGGTGACTGGCAGAACATTCTTCAAGTTTAATGGAGCAAAAAAGGTGGAACAGCATGGTATCCGGATGCCTCCTTAAATGTGGTATAAAAAACACACCTCTGCAGTGTGTTTGTTAAAAAGACAGCAAGAAACAGAACATGTGGATGTCATATGAAAAAAGACACAGGAGATATAGATTCAGTGGGCTTATACTTAGCACCAGTTATATAGCCATGGAATAGAAAAGAAAGTTTGATACTCATTTAATGAGCCAAAAAATCTTGATGTGTTGTTAAAAGCTCTGCAGGCTCTGACACATAGGTTATTTCTGCCTGAATTAAGAAAAGAACAAGCTCCTGCTTACAGGAAGGCATGGATTGGTGAGCAGGCTGCATACCTAAAACCCTGTCAGGTGCCAAGCCATACATTAGTGTTTTCTCATTCGTGAAGGACATATGTTTCCTGGTGTCTTTCCTGCATTTTAAAAATGGAATTAGGAAGAAGGATTAGAGAGAAGGGAGTCATAATGTTTTTCATTTGTCCTTGATATTACTGCCATTGTATAGAATATTTAACTACTGGAAAAAGATCTCCTTGATGTCTCCATACATTCCTCAGCCTGGAGAAGCTCCCATTGCTGAAGAGAAAAATACAGAGAATCAATATCAGAAGGCTGGGTCCATCTCTCCTGGTTAGATAAAATGGTATGCCAAATCATGTGTACCCCCAGGGGAAGTGTAAAAAGGAAGAACAACACTGTTCTCTCTAGGCTAAGAGATTCACCAGGGTGTAAAAGAAGGTTGATCTACATCACCTGTGCTCTGAAAGACTTGGTTTAAACACTACTGCATAAAATACAGCCTCTTGATTAGAAATAAGCACGTGGGATTGCTGGATTTTGGGTGTTCAGTCATCTGTTTATTTCTTTTTTACTTGACTAAGGGCTCCGTCGTTTTATTCATCCCCCTATATTAGCAACTTTAGCCACATTAGATAAGTTCACGCTGGTCTTAGAGAGGTCTATTCCATTCATTCTTAAGACTTTAGTTTTTCCAGGACGAACACACAAACCATTGACTGTCTAAACGCCTGCAGCCACACGGTGGCGCTCTCTGGCTTTTAATACAAATCATCACGTTGCGCATGCTTCATTCTTACTCTCCAAGCAAAGGAAATCAAACTAAAATCAAACCAAACCCTTTTAAAATTATGCCTGAGTCCTTTTATGGTATAAAGTCTCCTTACTAGGAAGAAAGAAACACTGTCCTTCCCCAGACAAGCATCAGCTTGTTCTTCAATGAGAGAAGTATGCTCCATGAAAGCAATGGGGCACTTGGAAGGAGCAAGTAATCACATTAAGCAACATCTAAAATACTTAAAGTTCTTATCTACATCCAACCTAGATAAAGTTATCATCTGGAGTGCAAATACAGAATACTCTGATGGAGAAAAAACATAGAAAAGGATGCCAGAGGCAGGCAGACACTGCAAACGTTGGTGTTACCTGGAAATGGTAAACTTCTGACATGTACCAAGACAAAAGTCATAGGAACTGTTTTGTAGGAGCCTGGTGTTATAGTGCTCTAGGCCGTGATACTCAACATAATTAACATATGAAGCCAGACATACCACTTTTCTTGAAAACATACAAAAAATATTAGCAGTTATCAAGTTTTACTATATATTTTTCCCTGTTGTTACTCTCAGCTGATGTTCAAAGCAGATGTGCCCCTAAATATTTCTGCTTTCATTTTGCTATTTCAGATAATGAAGTGAGGAAAGATAACACTGAATTTCCCAGGAGATTTTTCTCTATCTAGCACTTTGGCACTGAAAAGGCAGGTTAAGTTTCTCTTGTAGCGCAATGACATAATACATGGATTGTATCTTCACATGAAAATGCAAACTAAATAAGATTAATCTGACTTAACATTAAACTTGTATGTTATTTAGCGGCTTTCTTTTTTAAGATGGCTATTTGCTGGGAAACCCTTGAAAATTTTCAGCAGGTGCTTTTCCTGATGCGGCACATGTACAAAATCTGCTCAAGTAATTCTTTCTTTGCCAAGTCAACAGAAGGGGAAATTCATGATTGCAAGGAAAATATTTCATTCTTTTTGGAAGTTGGAATAAAAGTGTGATAAACGGAGCATTTCTCTTTCTTTAGAAGTAAAATATCTTTTATTTCTGAATGTTTTCTAAAGTTTATCTGAAGTTTATCTAACTGCTGTTTTTCAGTGTCAGTGAAGCAAATTATCCATATTTGCTTTGCATTCTGAAGTAAATTCTAATTATTTGTAGTTTCCTTTTAAAGAACATCCTCAGCCTTGAACAACCTGCTGTTTACAGTGGTAATTTCATTCTCAATTCATATCTGAAGAATGGAGCATCACTGTAAAATGTGATTCTACAATTTTTTGTTCATGTTTTCAAAGCTCATGTTTTAGTACTAACCAGGCAGAATGAACTAACATATAAAGAATTAGGATGGAAAAATAAATATATACCCACTGTCTATTGAACAATAGAAACTATTATTTCTTGCATTTATAACTCAAGGCATAGTTCTGCATTTATTTTTCTGGTAGATTAAATGTGATACATGCTGCAATTTTCTTGAATCCCAAAGTCGTGTCTCATATTGGTTAAGATTTACGTGGCATAAAGGCAGTTCAAATGTGTACACGTTCATACTGATGGATCAAACTGAAGAAAAAATGTGTACAGTGCCTACTAAGTCATCTGAAAAATGATCTTCTTTTGTGCTCTGCTACAGGTTTGCTAATTATACACTGTATTAAAAATATCTTTATTTTTCTGTTTTTCTTGCATGCCAGAGATAACAATAGTCTCTACACAAACATACAACTGAGTAAATGTTATTCATGAAGTAATGATAACCACATTGATAAGATGTTAACAATATTGAAGTATCTCAGATCATAAACTCTTTTCTAAGGTTCTGACATTATCTTACTTGTTGACAGCTATAGGTTTGTTAAGATCTTGAAAGACTCATAATTACAAGAAGTTTCAAGAAAATTGAGGTGTGTGTCAGCAAGTATCTTAGCCTAAGATTTTGTCCTAATACATTTTAATTAATTATTTTCTTTCCAACATATTTTTTCTTCTTTGTTAGATATGTGGAATCGTTTGAGATAATCTAACAAAGTGATTATGTTTCTTTTATTGCTAGTTGATATAAGTTCACATCTGGGATTTTCTGGGTCACTGAATCACAATTTCTTATTAAAGTAGAGAGAAGTTGTCCTTGTTACACCTTTTACTAATTACATTCGCTCTGTTGCTTTACTTTTTTTTTTTTTTTTTAGAAACCATTTTTACTTGTTTTTAGGTCTGACAGACTTTTCATCTCCCTTGCTGAATCCTGGGTGTCTGCCACATACCAGTTAAAGCTGGAAACAAATGACTTCTATTACTAAGAATTAGCCTGGAAAAAAGTGCACTAATTGGTCAATGTTTATTTTAAACCAAGTGAAGTCTGGTTACCTGTTCTCTACAAAGCTTTGGCAATGAGAAGCAGGGATCTACCAGCAAAGTGGGGTTTCTTTAGGGATGGTCTTTCTCCCATCTAAAAGTATCCCTGTTATAAGCTTTTATTGGAATTATGACTTGTATAATAAAGAAGTTCTGATGTGCTACCAAAATTTTAGAAGAAATCTGGAGCTATTTGCATCTTTAGTAATTCAGTAGGATCTGCCATGTGTATGTTTCAAGCTGTTTCAAGGGTAAAGGGAATATAGCTGGGAGCCTTGCCATACATAAGTGACTCACTTTGAGAGAGGAATAATGCTTAACCTCTACCCAAAATATGGAAGAATTTCAGAGGAAAATATTTTACTGTGATGCCAAAAACTGTATCTTGGCAGTAAACAATGTGCAAATAACATTAAACAATAGTAAACATGCAAAAGCTATGTTATTTTGGGGATTTTCTAAGTACTTAATGTTGCTTCATAATTGCATATATAGACCATAGATATATCGTAAATATTTACTTATTTGAGTACGTTAGTGTTACCTAGCATTCCCCTTATATTCCAACTGATATTAATTTTGAAGTAGAAGATCCCAGGATTGAGTGGGAAGGGAGCTACATTTAAATATGCTACTTTTGAGATGCATTTTATCCAGTTTCCTACAATTACATCTTAGAAACCTCAGAATTTAGCCCTAAATGCATCTTTTTGAGTCGGCAAGAGGTGAAATGTAAAGCAGTGCATTTAATATACCTCTCCATGGTCTTAGTCTTTATAACATGCAAATATCATCAATTTTTCAAACTGCTTATTTAGTACTACTGAACTTTACTTTTAAAGCTGTACCTGGACTGCCCAAATGTATTTGTTCATGTTTTCTGAACTTTCTTCTATTTTTTTAAATAAATGTTGATAATCCATTATTTGCCCCTGTTTAAAAATGTACTGGATATGGTTTACAACAAGTTAATTCTAATATAAACTTAGATTGAGCATTTAGAAATATTTAGATTGCTGTCTTTGGACCTCCGCACTCACAATTTAAGGTTTTATTTCACTCAGCTGCTGAGACATGGAATTTTGATTTGGACAATGGGTCACTTTCTCAGTTCACATAAATCAGCTAAGCTCCATTCAAATAAAGCTCCAGTCCTGGGTTAAGTTAACAATTTGAGATTTGGCTCAAGGGCCATATCTAACATGACATTCTCTTGCCACAAGAGATTAGAGCGAAATGCTGAGGTCGCGAATAAGGATCCAAGTTGAATGGACTCATGGAAATATTAACTAGATGTGGACTGAGACATCAGATCTTTCTCCCATCTCATAGAACAGCTCTGCTGTGTGGCTCTTTTCCCATGTGAGTCTGGAGCAATAGTTTGTATGGGTACTGCCAAAGCGGACAGACTTCTCCACATCATGTCTGCATTGAGCCATGCACGACTACACAGTATGTCCAAGTTTTGGCGTATTGCTGCAAATCCTCCTCCTTGGTTGTTCTCTCCATGACCCTTCTATCCTCTTCACTGCTGTGCAGAGTATTAAAGGCTCTATTAGAAATAGGGCTATGGCAGAACACATTTTGCAGCATTTGGTTTATAAGACCTGTTAGAAAGGTCTAGTTCTGAAAGAAGGCTACAAGTGCATGCTCTAAAATCATTCTCTCTCTTTCCTACTTGTTCGAGATCTTACAGAACTTTTTAGTCTTATCCACTGAAAAAGTTTGTAGCCCTTCAATGTCATATCTATATATACCATGTACTGTAAGCCATGATACTGTCTGCTTTGTTCCCATTTTTGTTAAACTGATACATGGCTGATATGACTATATTTTTATTTAAAAAAAAAAAAACTACTTTGATTCTTCTCTGCTTCTTTAGTTACATTGTGCGGAAACTTTGCTCAGTTTGTCAATAACTGATATGCTATTAATGAGATCATAAAGTTATCCTGCATTTAATTTTGAATATTTGTAAGAAGGGAATTGTAAAATCGAGCCTCCAGTTCCCCTGAATTGGGATAGGAGGGAAACTGTGAATAATTTTCTTCTCTCAAAAGTGCAATCAAGGCATATTTTCATGTTTGCTTTTGTAATTTTAGCTAAAGCAGCTTAATATAATGTTTCAGATTAAGCCAGTACATATATTCTCTGAGTCACTCAGTTGGTCTTATAAGCATCAAGCAGAATATGTGTCTAGTCTGGTATTTTATTAAAGTAACAATGTGTGTGGGATATTTAGCAGTGTTTTTCCATTGTGGTAAAAGTAGTTTGGAGAACTCAAATAAAAGGAAAACAATCTCAGGACACTTGGAGATCCTTCCTCTCTCTCTCTTTCTCTCAATCAAGCATAGAGGTCTAGGATTAATTATTCAAAACAGTTCCCTTCAGTCTAAAAAATGTTTAAAATTTTGAACTAGACAAGCACTGGAGGGCAAAGTATTTTTTATATATTCATCTCATCTTAAAAAAAAAAAAAAAAAAAAAAAAAAAAGTAAAAATTTTTCTCATTTTTTTTATTATTTAGGTAAGACCAAGAAAAGAATAAAGCCATTCACACCACTATCTATCTGCAGGGAAGTCGTTCAAATTGTTAACTGGAGTAGGCCAACTCAAGTGTCTACTAGCTACATTCACCAATACAGACTTGGGTAAAAAATACGTGTACAAAAAGTAACCATAAGAAGATGGAAGAACCAAGATTTGGGACAACTTGTTTTCAAGACCTTAGATACTTATATTCGCTTACCGTTTTTCCCCCTTTTTTTAATCTTTTTTTTTTTTTTCCTACAAACATATAATTCACAGTAAGATTTTTAGCACTATTTTAATTTTGCTTAAGTGAGTGCAGATTTTATTTTCAGTAGTAGAAGGAGGACTGGATTACTGAGGGAAAATATATATGAAAATCTAAATAACTGTTCTATCTCAAAAATGAAATACCAGAGTTACATCCTGTGAACTGCCAAGGTCCACACATTCAGTCAGCTAAGTTTCTCAGATATGGAATAAATCTTGGCCAATGTTTGAGTTTTTACTAGTATTCTTAGTTGTTGTAGCCCATCATCTGTATCCTCAGGCATTATTTTTGAATAAATGGCAAGGAACATGATTGATAAAGTTCAAGCAATTATAGAAAACATCTGCAAATAACCTGAAGCTATTTTTCTTTCTTTCAAATTCTCAACCCTTTAAGAGGATATGGCTCTTCTTTACTGGGTGGTGTCAAATATCACATTTCATTTAGTCTGAACTTCACATTAAAATCATGTTCATTCCCAAACTTCATCTTTTATGAATAAAAACAAACTAATAAAATTTCCTGGAAAAACTCACTATGCAAATAAAATGTTTCACTATTACAGATACTTATATCATCACTTAGAAATAAGTGAATGTACTTATTTTTAAGTTCTAAGCAATTGAACTTATTAAAATAAAATATCTTGTTACAGATTTGTTTCACACACCCTTTTCCAGAGAATTTCCAAATCTGATTCAGTCCCAGAAACCTGAACTTAGGCAAACTATTACTGTAAGTATCTCACTACAAAACTACAAAGTCTAAACAGTTTGGATTTGACAACAACTTTACAATTTCTAAATTAATTTCTTGCAGCTTGTGAAATTTGTAGTAGAAATTTAGGTAGCCACCCTTCCTTTGGACCCCAAGGACTTCAGAAGTGGGATTTATTTATTAAAAAAAAAAAAAAGAAAGAAAGAAAAAAAAGAAAGAAAGAAGAAGAAAGAAAAAAAAGATGTGTTTTCTGTTTCACAGAATCACAGAATTGCAGAGGTTGAAAGGGACCTCCAGAAATCATTGAGTCCAACTCCCCTGCTAAAGCAGGAACCCTACAATCTACCTACACAGGTAGATGTCCAGACTGGGCTTGAGTATCTCCATAGAAGGACACTCCACCACCTCCCTGGGCAGCCTGTTCCAGTGGTCTGTCAGTCTTACCATAAAGAAGTTTTTCCGCATGTTTGTACAGAACTCCCATTGTACAAGTTTCAGGCCATTACTCCTTATCACTACACACCACTGAAAAGCACCTGGTTCATCTACTTCCCTCCCTCCTCCCTTCAGATATTTATCAACATTAATCAGATCCCCACTCGTCTTCTTTCCCCCAGTTTACTTAGTCTAACTGTTTTATCTAATGGAACAGTGGATGAAAGTTACATTATAAATGCCAAACTAGGCGTAACAGTGTCACATCACACATTCTCCTCTTTGAGTATATGGAACGTGGTCTCAAAATTTCCATTAATTGAACAAGTGATATACTAAAATTGCAAAATTACTTCACAGTAGCAAAATAGAAAAAAATATATCAAATAGAAAAAAGAAAAGGGCTTTTCAAATTATTCAAAGAAATCTAAGTGTCTATAGATATCTGAAGATGGCAAACTGGAAGAGATTAAGTGCACTATTAAGGGTAATGGCACAAAAAATGCAAACTCCAATCAGTAGAAGTGTCATGGACAACAAAGAAAATTATTCTCTGTCCTTCAAGACCTTGGATAAAGAATCCTGCCCGGTTTTGGCACAATACACTACAAGAAGGATGTTGACAAATCTGAGCACAAAGAGGAACAAAAACATTGATACAAACTTTAGAAAATATGAACTTTGAAGAAGGGTTGAAGGAACTATGTTTGTTTAGTCTAGAACAGACTGAGTGTAGATATAACTGTCCTCACAGTGTAAACGTGTCTTGTAAAGACAGCTCTTCTTAATTGCAAGAGGAAGAAAAATAAGATGCATGTTGTGCATTTTCATAATAATAGAGTGATGAAGCACTAGGATCTGTTGTGTTATGAGGATTTCTTTCTTTACAGCTTTTATAAACAGATTAGGTAAATATCTTCAGCTATTTGATAACCTGATTATACCTATTCCTGCCTCTGTGCAAGAGATTTGCACTGTATCCTTAAGAGATCATTGTGATCCCATACACTTACATGCTTTTAAGATTTATTTTGACAAAATAAAACAGTGTCAAATATGAAGAGATTAAAAAATATCCAACTGTAAAAGTCATGGAGCATAGTGATATAAACCAAAGGAGATGATGATTCAAAGTCTTTCATGTCTGGTCCTTCAACCTCTAGGTATCAGGGCATTATCTGCAGAAAGCATTGGGTTGTGTTCTGCAGAGGTAAACCATGCTTACATCACTGGAGTGACAGGTAGAGGAAAACTGTTTTCTGTCAATTTATAAAGATACAGATGCTCCTTTGGCACTATCAGAGCTGATGTGCATATGACCAGTGCTAAAAATTGTAAGTGTAAGTAGGATTTGATTGAAGACTTGAGATTTTGAATATTGGCTATACGAAAACACTGGGTACATGCTTAGTAAGGAATCTTGTGTCCTGGAGTGACTGAGTGGGTTTTGGTCTACTAAAGCTAAGCAATACAAAATCATTTTGGGAGATTTAGCATATTCATTGTATTATCCTTGTGATTTTGCTGTGCTCAGACAAGATTAGTGCTTGTGAATATTACCAGATATAACAGCAGAAAATACAGGCATGATTTCTTTATCAACAAAAGCACAGTGTGAACTACAGTGGCAATAATAATGCTAACAGACTTTCTCAGTTTAAGAGAGAACAGTTTAGTCTTCAGATTGAAGCAGAAATTACTTAGAGAAATGGATGATTCTGGTAAGGGCATCCATCTACTAACAAATAAGATTGAAAGGAGTGTAGGTTAAACAGCTATCACTGACATCTCAGACAAGATGTAAGCCCATAATTTAGAAAAGGAAGCTAACATCCATTGCCTCTTACTGTTTTTTTATGAAATTTATTATCCACATATCTTATAAGCAGAATTATTTTATTCACACAGTTTTACTTCAACAGAATTTAGGGAACTAATTTTGACTGAAAAATACAGATCCAGATTTTTACAGTATTTATAAAGAATAATCAGATTAAATAGCAAGTCAAACATGACACCAGCTCATCCAACAGTTTTTCTTACATATTTCTGCTGGAACACACCTCTTTTCCAACTGTCATTCTCAGTGAAAATACTTCAAAGTACCAGAGAGTGTGTTAGATATAATAAGTAGATTGAATATTAGACACCAGACATGAAAGATGCAGTCCTCCAAACTCTTGGTTATGAGCTGACTAAGACAGTCTGAAATCCATAGATATGAGATCCATAAGTTTGACCATTGCATTCTCTTGACTAGATGTTCTTCTTGTCATACATAATTCCTACATCATGATGAACTCAAAAAGTTTCTACTACCTAAACTCCTTTGGAAGCTGCTAGCAAGACATTCTTTTGCCTATTTTGTTTGAGAATACAGAATCCAGAACACAGTTTAAAACTTGCTCAATAAATGACTACTTTCAAAAAGAATAATCAGAAGAGATTGCTCTCGGTAACAATCAAACGCTGTTAATTTTGGAGAAGAGCTAATAGACAATGAGATAAGCATGTCACCGAAAGACCAATAAGACTGAGAAATAAGTGGAGTGGAGTCTCTGTGGTTTAGTAGTATGCCTTTAGCATAAAAATATGATCACCTCTACTAAATAGCTTAGTACTTATCCCAAGACCCCAGACAAATGTATGTGGACTTAGCAGTTCCAAAACTGCAGAAGAAAAGATTTAGTTTGGAAGAGGAAGGACACCAGCAAAACAGTGAGGTAGTCACTGTACACTTAGTCTTGCCATGTCTCAATTGCTAGTATTGTAAACTTCCATTACACCTCCAATTGGCATGGTTGATTGGCATTTCAGCTTTGGGCATTGTGGTTTGGTGCTGATGAAAATTCAGGCAAATACTCTAAAGGCTAAAAAATGACTGTTTTGTTCAGTGGCTATGGTATTTATGCCAGTAACATCATGAAGTTTACAAAGATATGATCAACTATTCCATGCCATCAAATCAACAATAGGAACAATAAATCATCTGTATCATTAAATACCTCAAAAAATTGAGGCTAATGTCAGCATTATTGTGTTTAATTGGTAGAGTCCATTGCGCTGTACTAATTTTGCCAGCTGAGAGATTTGTTGTCAGTGAGTGTGGCATCCTATTTCAGGTATAAACCAAAAAATTTACCCTAGAAATATACCCGTTTTTAGCCACTGAGTTTATCACTTTCATTGCCAAGGAAAATATTTTCAAAACTGAAAAACATGCAGCCTTTATTTTCATACTTGTTAAAAAAAAATTTCCACTGCTACACAAACACACCCGTGAGCACAAATCCCCAGTGAGGTAATGGCAAAGCTAAGAAGCAAGTCTTCAAGAACTGAGAATTGCTTATGTGGATAAAAAAAAGTAGTAAATTTACAGTCTGGGCTGCTGACTGCTATCTTTCACAGGTGCTGGACTTAATTTAGACTTTTTTTTTTTTTTAATTACTGGATACAGTTTTATTTTGTTTGCTGTTATAGAGAGAATTTGCCCTTCAGAAGCCTTTGAACCTAATTACTATTTTCTAATTACTTCTACTAAGCTCCTTTAATTTTAATGGATATTCCTATTTGGCCTCTTAATGAGGACAGAGAACCAAAAATCAAGGAACTGCTTTGTTCACACTTCCATTTTCACTGGAAATTAATTATTTTCTAGTAAGTTCTAACCTGAAAATCTGAAAATTCCAAACACACACACAGATAAAATGGCTATTATCCTGTATGGAAAATGAGATGCCTTCAAGAATATTTTATCCATATTTGACAAATATGGATTTCTGACAATGATTTGATGTTTCTCTGATGGAAATTTTCTGTGGATTTATGAGTCATTTAAAGCACTGAAATGATACCAGTGCTGATTATATTTGTCTGGGGATATTATTGACCTATGTCATGAAGCTTAAAGCTAAGCAAAACAAAACATGTATTCTGTGACAGAGAACTATGAAATTGGTTGTGGGAAGAAGTAAACAAGTTTCTTACCTCCCACATAAACAGTTTCTGGGATCTCTACCAATTTTAACCAGATTATACCAGATTAGACACCACAAAGATGAGAGATCCCTGAAGCCCGCAAAGAGAATCAGAAATGTCATGTTTGAAATTCTAAGATAAATTCCTTGACATGGATGCCTGTGCACTTCTGGGTCCATCCAAAAAAATATTTCTGTAGAGTGAAGACCTCAATTCCCTGCTCCAACGAGTTGTAAGATAGTAGCAAATATGAAACAACTAAGTAAGAATTACAAATAGCAGCTGATGATAGATGCGACCCACAGAAGAATTCACACTGTACTAAAGCTTCTAAGAAAGTCACAGAGCCACTACTGAGCAAAATTTGTAAGGAACTTATGGAAACAACAACAGAATGGAAGAAATGATCACCAGAAGTGCCATGACGTACCAGAGAAATCAGTATTTCACAAGTTTATGGCTACAGAAAATGGTTTTGCCCTTTCACTCAGCAATCTGGGAATGTAGGATTTAAATTATTCGTAAGGTAACATTCTCCATGAGATCTTTGGGAGGACAGACACATTGTCTTCACTGAGACCTCGCATAATGATGTCCTAAAAATGCTGACTGAGATCAAAGCTGTTATCTCCTACAGTTCCTTGGAAAAGTCTTACAGTGTAACAGATTGGGAGACAAAATGTGGGTTGCCAGGTATATGTATCTGATTGGTTTTGTGTCCATGGGAAAGCAAGGTATGTTTTCACTTAGGTATGTATTTACTAAGAGATAACACACTTCTGAGACCAGCTGAGTACAGATCTATCTGTCTCTGAGAAAACAGCGTTCTTTCAAATGAAGAACCTATTAGTGGTAAGTTTATGATAGCATCATTTGAAAATTACTTTTAGGATAATTTCTGCCTTTCTATGAAATCTATAATGATAGCACTGGACTAAGGGATTATAAAGCTAACATTAAAAAATAGAAAGCATATTAAAAACCATCTGCTTAAGTAAACATGAGATCTATTTAAAACCATATATACAAAGAAAAAAAAAAACTGGCAGCAATTTGTTAGTCTATAGCATGTCAGATAATTTCTAGGTCGAAACCAAAATGAAGGACCAGAATTCCTATGACAGCAAAATTCTTCTTCATGCTCCACCATAACATGGTAATTTTTGGAATTATTATTGCATAGAATAAATATTCTTTCATTAGTGAAGAGGGCTGATTCAATACCAATAGAAGTAATGGAAAAACTAGGACAGCCATTAAGGAGAGTTGGAATAGTCCTTAAAGGAGGAAGTCTGTTGTGAATAAAGCTTGTTCCTTAAGGTATGGCTTTCTTTGAATGAATGCACACGTCGACAAATAAGTAAAAAAAATAAAATAATAAAAAAAAATGTTCTCATAAGAAACATTAATTGCTGTGAACCTTAATGAAGCAGAAAAATTGAAGATCCTACATCACCTCCTTTTCTCTGTAGCAAATGCATAACTCCTACATCTCAAGCAATTTAGTCAACTGCTTACTGAAGGGCTTCTTTTAACAGTCTTGAAGGAGATCATGAGAAAAGAGATGACAGTTATTCAGATTAAAAATGTAGAATTTGAATATCAAAATAGGATACTGGGGAGTATCCTACTGGATTAGATGGAAAAGGTGGTGCAAATCTTGCTAATGTTTTCTGCAGGAGAGATACCAGAAAAGTTCAGTGTCATTAATTTTATACACATACATTTAAATTATTTATATTATATATTATTATTATATTATATTATTTAGGTTCATTCTTTCTGAAATCATGCTTTCTTTAGTCCCACAATCTAGCTGGTATTATCAGTTTCATACTGGTACAGTAGAATGGAATTGATGACACAGTAGGAGCCTTTTCTAAACCAAATGAGTCTATGTAATCATTATTTTTAGCTAACGCAGATTTTCCAGCTTCTCTGGTAATCCTTGCTATTCCAGCTATGCTTCTTTATTAAGGGAAGAGATACTCCTTACACACTCAAAAAAGCCAACCCTTTGAATGCAAATAAAATGTCTAATGCTTCCTTAAGCTCACATTGGTTTCATACAGTAACTTAAATGAGAGGATATTAGTTCATCTATGACTGAAAACCAAAACCAGATGGATTAGCTTTTTAGAGTTCCCTAAAAAATATAACTATGAGTTATAGTCATGGTTGGAAATACATTTCTTTTTCAGTTGCCTTCTTTTAAGCTTTTCATTCAACTGTCACACTACACTATGCTTTTAGAAAATTGTTCCATTTAATTTCTTCTAAAACAGTCTTACTGAGTAAGGGGGAAGCAGCAGATGTTATTTTCAAATGTGAAAAATGTACCTAAATGATTAAACGAGTTTTCTAGGTACAATTCATAAACCCTATGTATTCTACTACTCTCTTCTTTCAAAGAGAAGCCAAATTTGAAATACAGTTAGAACAAAAGGAAAAAGAGATATTGGTTTGCTGCTAAAACCAAATTCTTCTCTATGAGTCTTCCCATGCATTTAGGACTAATGAATGAAAGTGATGATGGCTGGTGCTCATTGCTGTCTGTACCTATAAGAACATGTTTATTAACATATGCATCAAAGAAATTTAGAATGAAGTGTTGCAAATCATAAGAGGTTCTATCAGGGAGACAGAGATGCAATTTGGTCAGGACAGCACAATCATACACATCCCAGGCAACACAATCTTATACACATAAAATATTTTAATGAGAAAATAAGGCTTATTGCATTTCAGCTGATTTTTACTGTGCAGGTGATGGAACACTGGCACAAAGAGGTTGTGGGGCCTCCTTGGGGATCTTCAGAAACTACCTGAACACAGGCCTGGGCACCCTGATCTTTTTGGCTTGGCTGGAGCAGGGGCTGGCTCACCCAGAGGTCTCTGCCAACCCCAACCATTCTCAAATTCTGTGAAATACCAGGAAAAAACTGTGATTTTTAAGATTGTAATTTATTCAAGACACCTACACAGAGCTGCATGATACAAGAAGATATGACAGATATATGTTCTTTTGGGGTGTCAGAGTCCTTTTGGAGGCTGGGCAGAATACTTTCAAGCACCTAAAATGGCATTGATCCATATGTGTTCAATTGAATTGAGTCTTAATTTGTAGCAAAGCACATATCTACTGGTATCTCAAGTGTCTTAGGCTTCCCTACACCATCAGTAGAATTACTGCATCAGTTAAATACTAAGAAATATTTGTTCAGTTCTCGTGTTGACAAATTTGATCAAATTAATTGTGCCCCAGACTCCATTGACTATATTCATCAAGTGTTTTTTGCTTACTATCAGATCTATACATATTCCTTATATATACACATACATCATAGATATTTATAACTCTTGTAATTCCCATGTGAACAATGCCCATATTATCCTGTGTGAACAACTCTATAAGAACAAGAGAAAAAGCAAAATGTTTAGTTCATACATAAGCTCTTTTTCAAAAGAATGTTTGAAGGAACTTTCAGTTAATTATTTCAGTTACTCTTACTATTGTCTTCCACCCACAATAAAATTAAAGCCATAGACATCAGCTGATCACAGTATGTGTGAAGAAATAACAATACAGTCAAATCACAGAGGGAATGAGAAGCTATAAAGCACTTTGTGGTCAGTCAAAGCAGGAATCATGCACGAGACTGCAGAAAACTTTAGTGCTGAAGGTCAAGGAATGTTTTGTCTAATCCTTCAGTAGACACTCAGATCTGATCAAATCAGTTGCATCTCATACCCTATTGACTATATTGATAAGAAGAACTAAAAGTTCTTTTATTCTGTAACTCATAGTCCATAATAGTAAAAGCAGCTAAAAAGCCTGGGTTTTGTGGCTGACCACCAACACTGTACTGAAGTTTTCATTTCTCTGCTCATTGTGTCTAGTCTAAAATACAAAGATTTTCTCTCCTAGGAACTGTTATGTCTCACCAGCTCATATAATTTTCTGTATCTGCATCCAAATGAGTAAATTTCTGTCAATTTAAGTATAGATTTAGCTGTCTAAGGGAGAGGTTGGATTCAAGAGACAGACTTTGGAATAAGATATATAAGTTACCTGTATATTTAGCCATTTGACAAGATAGATCGGTTTGATCTTTGCATTTGCAACTTGAAAGCTATATTTGCTGGTGGAATTTGTACATAGGCTAAAATTTAGCCAGCTATCTGTATAATAAGGAATGTAGTTATCAGTTTTCTATTTAAAGATTTCTTAAATTTTAAAGCACATTGCTCAAGCGAGCCACTATACTAGTTATGATCTTTCCAGATCTTGTAAGACAACACAGGCTTTGAGAGGCTAAAAACTGAGTGAAGGTTGTGATCTCAAGGAGCTTCCAGACACTCCAATAAAAGAGTGGCTGTTCTATCAAAAAAGAAGGAGGGTTGTGATTCCCTCTATGTTCAGCATTAAAACAGTGCCTGGTGTGCTTCATAGAGACCCTGTACTGATGACAAAGATAAACCTGACTATTACTGACTTTGGAATCTTACGCACGTGCAAAGACATTAACCTCTGCCTTTTGGTCAAGTTAGACAAGATTAATAAAATCAAGTCCCGAACATTTTGGATCCAGTTGTGCATTCCTTGCTCAGAGCAGGGTGCTTGGATCTCTCCTGGCGTCTTTTGAACTCAAATGAGTTCCACCGGATTAAAGCTGCATGGAATTTGGCTCTAGAATCAGTTCCCTTTCAGATCAACTGTGAGAAGGCACTGGGAAATTTACCAGAAGCAGATCATTTTTTGTCTTGTTTTGGTTTTAATGTTGTCATTTGAGTGGGAGGTATTTGAACTCCAAAGACAGAAGTGGAAATCAAGAAGCCAGCTAAATCCCAGTTGACTGTGTCCGTAAGCAGATGTTTTAGAATAGCACAATTAATAAGGCTGTGCAAAAAAGCATCATTTACAATAAAAAACAGATTGCTGGCACTTAGTGTACACTTAGTGTATTCCAAGAAAAGAGCACCATGAAGGTAGGAGCAAAACAAAAACTTTTTAGGTTTGTGCAGCTAAATCATATTTTCTTACTAAACACTTATACCAGATGAGTTGCCATTTGCTGATTAAAACACTTCAACATGATAAAGGCTTTCATTCCCCTTTCTCTCTCTCTCTCTCTCTCTTAATTTGAACAAGCCAAGCTTCTTAATATCTTGAATATGAAATTTAGGGACAAATATGGTCACAGTTCAATTGACTGATTGTATTCTGGATGCAACAGTCAGACTTGATGGATTATTCTGGCAAACTAAATCTTTGGGATACTCACACTAAGAATCTCAGATTCCAGCATGAATATGCCCTAAAAGGTTCAACTTGTTCCTTAGCTGACATACCAGTAGGAGTATTTTTTTCATTATTGCATGGAGATTTTACCAGTCAAAAAACTTTTCAGGTTAATATGAAACACTATAAAATGAGATTATTGCACAAAAACCTGGGGAAAGATAGCTAAAGATTGAAAAAGAACAGATTTAACTTAAACAAATAATGTATTTTACTTGAATGTTCCCTGCAACAAAGTCAAATACATGGGATAAGAAAACTTTCTGAATGTGGGAAAAGAGGGAAGGGGACAGAGAGAGAGAGGAGGATTCTGCAAGAACCAAGATAAGAAGATAAAAGTGAGGTTAAAGTAGCTTTTGTGAGGCAACCTCACAAGAACATATTGGAATGGCTAATTGTGTTTAGATGAGTGATTATAGTAGAAACTAAGAGGTGTGGACAAGAAATAGGAGAGTATAATGAGAGGCCAGCAGTAGGGAAGTGTCAAGCGTGCCTGAGAATAATTCATAGGGAGCTGAGGTAGTAATGCTACAAAGTCAGCAAAATTCTGCACCAACAGCAAGTACCACTGACTATGAGGACACAGTCTAAAAGATCTCCTTAACACCTAATGTTTAGTAATAAATGAAACTAAGCCACTGTTGATACAGGTTACTTTGCAATTCGTGGTCTGAGTAGTCACTCCCAAACATGGATTTTGCTGTGGATCAACCCTTTACTAAGATTTGACAGAATTAAATTCTGACTTTTTTGCTCAATTTGAAACAAACAAAACCCACTAGAACACTGTCTAGCTCCCTTATACACACAAAGATATTGAGTGGTATTTTAAAGCCTATTTTTATTTTAGATAAGTTCTCGTAAAAGAGGCCAGCAGCCTGAGAAAACATAAAGAGACTTTGAGACTTGGAGGTGAGTGGAATCTTTCTGGAGAGAAATGTAGTCAATTTGTGACCATGTTGGCTCATTGTGGTAGTCGCTGAATGAAGATGACATTGACAATATGAGAAAAAGAAACTGTCCTTCCATCTGAGGCTCATCCTGCCAAACATCTGAAAGCTTCTTGAATATGTGTACTGCTAAAAATAGAATTTTTGAATCCTTGTTTTCTCTTGCAACCATTAATATGACATTATTTAAATTTCTTTTCAGATATGATCTCCACCGCAAATGCTGATATATCCATCCCGTTTTCTTCCATATGTAGTCACTGCCCTTTTCTCACAACTCCAAAATGCAGCTGTACCATGACAAGTAAGGGATGAGAAAACAGGCATGCATGACTACTTGACTAGTAAAATTTTCCAAAGACTGGGCCAGGAGAACACAGAAGTCTGGGAGATGGCGTTCATTCCCTTGGGTTCTTTGGAGTGAAGAGAGAGAAAGAAGGCATCTCCTATTTTCCTCCCTCATATCATAATAGATCCTTCTTTTTTTCTGCACATCTACAAATACACTTTATGTTCTGATTTCACTGCAGTAATATGATTCAGTAATTTCATAAGGCGACTTTATCTAGAGTGCTCTGTCTCCAATCATCATCAAAATTTTTGCAGATTAACAGGTGTTTTAACCAAACATAAGAAAAAGAGTTTGTTGAGAATACCAATGAAAACATTTTTCTTAGTAATGAAAAACTGTGGAAGATGTCAAATACAGCAAAGAACATGACCTTGAATGCAAAAGGAGCGTGAAGCAGACGTGAAAGATGTGGAACACCCATTCGTCTTTCATTCTGGCTCAGTGATACACAGAATTCCAACAGGGATCTTTGTAGAGAGAGTGGCAAGCAGAAAGCCTTGTCATGACTGCTAGTGAGTTTACACAGATAGTCATCCATGGAGACAAACCAGAGAAATGTGATTAATGAGCTGGAATAACACCATCTTGATGAGTACTGCAGTTTGTGCTACAGTGTTTCTTCCCACTGCACACATCTGTCACAAACACGCTCATGAAGTCATTTGCTGTTAGCTTTATCTGCAGAAGCATTCTTTGTGTGCTGACATCATATAAATGGTGCCAGGGTAAGCAAATAAAACCCTATGGCAAACAGATTAATATAACAGTGACACCTGTCCTCTTAAACTGCTTTGGCCAATTATTTCACAGGGTTCAGCAGAGAAAAATGCACACAGGTCAGGTGAAATGTTCTAATGACCATCTTCCTTTGCAGTATAACTGACTTACTCAAAGTTATCATGGCTCACAGCATTAGTGGAGAATTTCAGTATAAAGTTTAGCAGAGGTACTAGAGGACTGTGGCAGAACATGAGCAAACTGCTGCTACTCTAATCAGTACTGTCTAGGGTGGGCAAACGTTAGCTCAGGCCTGCCCTGTTCTTCTTTAGAGGTCTGCTGTAAATCATCATAAATGAGAAAACATCAGCTCTTTAGACTGATCTAATACCACATTTGTGTTCTTATCTCTTCCCCACATGAATCATTACTCTCCACTTTATGGTTTCTGCCATGCTATCAACTTCGCTACCTTAGCTTTGAAGTTCTGCTAGCTGCTCTCTTTGGCCATCATTCAGCCTTCACAGTGAAAATTCAGGCACTGCTATAATTTTCCTAAGAAGTTGACTTTTTCTTTAACTCCTTACAAGTAGTTCTACTTACCTTCAAGTTCTAGTTCTCTAACTTAAACCAGTTTTTCCAACTCATAGTTTTACTGTGAAACTCGAAAATGCAGTGTTTTTCTTAAAACATTTGCTCTTGTAGTAACCTGAGAGTCTCACGTTAAACAGTTTTCCAGCTCTTGTTTGATGGAGCTCAAAAACACAATTTCTGAGCTTATAAAAAGAAATAGAATATAGATTATTAATTTTAACATTTCTTTTTTGAATAGGGTCAGAAGTTTGGAAAGTTAAAACTGGCAGTACTCCTAAGCCTGCTTTTCTTCAGCAATCTTCCTTTACATTGATTAATTAGATACATTTGATGAGAAAAGCATCTAGTCATATACTGCCTTTTTGTATACCCTCACCAGGAAATATTCTCTTGGTAAAACTCATAGTCTTTTCAAAGACTGAATCATTTATCCATTCATGGATTAAGTAGAATAAAGCTTTCTTCTTTAACTTAAACTGTTTACCCTGATCTCTATAATTAATTACAGAAACAAATGTACAATTGCTTCTATATTTCTATTTTAGCCTTCCGATCCTCAACTCACTTGGCACCCATTTTGCAGACCCTCTCACAGAAGGATTGGCTGATATCCAGTGACATTCACACCATCCTTCTGCAATGCCAAGACACCATAAAAAGATTCATAAAATCTGCAGGCCCCTAAATCTTGTTACGCTGCCAGGGAAGGAAAAAAGCAGTCATGGAAAATGGGGTGGTACCAACAAGAAAGATTAAGGAATAGAAGGAAGGCAGAAGGAGCCTGGTTTTGTGATACGTGACATAATATCTCTAGTTATATGCTAAATACTAAGTGACACCAATAATGACAGTCACACAGGGAGCAAGTTTGATTAAGACAAAGAATTTGTATATTTAGACTCTTTCAGTGCTATCTGAATAGAATGTAATAGAATACACTTGCTATACCTTTCTTCACAGTACATCCTCCTTTTGGCAAGATTCTATAATCTTGCCAATCTTTCAAGGAGATAATACATGCCATCTGGAGGAAATGTTTCTCTTTCCCCCACCCTCCATCTGTTATATATTTCTCTTTGATCTTCCCCACCCCCAGCATTTTATCCTGTGATCATCTCTAGACCTCAAACTCCCTTGTGTGTGCTCATTCACATAGCTATACAATCATTTTCACTTTCAATCTCACTGTATTTCCATCTAGGTTTTGCCTTGCGGTTTTATCACACTACTGAAACTGCTTACCAGAAATCATCTCAACTGAATCCTTCTTCATCTCCAATTCTAACACAACTCTTTCTTCCTTTTATCTTGAATCTCCAAGTTAGCTTCCTAATCTATTTGCAGAGCTTTTGCTGTCTAATTTTATACACTTAGGCAGATTGTATGAATTAATGTCACGAAATCAGAAGAAAGTAAGAAGGGAACTCAAGATTTCACCTACCCAAAGGAAGGCCAATTCTTACTAAATAATTTCTGAACAATAAGTTTTTTTATAAAGAAGGCCTTGAAAACTGATGTTTTATATCTTCTCCTGAAAACTCAGTTCCAGAGCTTTTCTATCTTCCTATTTAAAAAAGTCATTCCTAGTAACAGTCCTAAAGTCCTAGCAGCATTTTCAGCTTTTTTTCTGTCCCATCAGAGTGAACATGGAGAACAACTTGTTACCCTCATTTTTTTCAGCAACCTTTTACATATTTGAGGACTCAAGTCATACCCCCTTTCTGCAGTTCTATTTTTTAAGACTAAACAATTTCAGTTTCCTCAGTCTTTTGGTGCATTTTTAGACCTCTACTTATTTTACAGTCTTGGGGTTTCTCTCCAACTGAATCACATCTCTTTGGAAGTGGGACATACACAACTAGGCACAGGGGTCCAGCTGAGACCTTACCAGGATAAAGGGAAAGGTGATTTATTTATTTTTTTCCTTTCAGTAAAACACACAACGTATCTACTTATTTCAATGAGGGGAGAGGCTTTGTTGGTTTTGGTATGTTTACCCACACTCAGCGTGCAGGCTGATGGTCTATCATAAGCTCAAAAACTGTTCTGCAGACCTTGTGGAAACACCTGACACATCCTTCCATGTAGACAATTAAGGAAATATGAATTTTCAAACAACAGAGTTTGCAGAAATTATACATCATGAATTTTCACTAGATTTGTATTTCACTTTTGGCTTACAAAGACATTATCAAATGCAGTATCAAAAATATTAATGTATGTATTTATATGACACAGCTTGTACCCTCTCAATAATTCCATTTTTTAAATTATTATTACAGATGAATTTATGTTGCTGAGCCTTTATATGTTCTTAACCTACTTGAGTAAATTAATTGTTAATAAATTGTTGTGCATTGTCTTCTGGTGGCTTATGAGCTTGTTTCTTTTCAAACTACTATGAATTGCACTTCTAGGTTGCTTCTGAATATTAAAAGCATCCTAAGGTGAATTTAATTCTCCTCAGATGAGTAGAAAACATCTGAAAGTGACTGTTTGCCTTAACTCATTTTATTCATATTCAGTCCTCTTTCTTTAATACACTGTCCTTTTTCATGTGGCATGGTATTGCATGGTATATGTATCCACAAACACATCAGTAGGGATGAGGTTCCTTATGATTCTAGGGAGTTTCTCAGCAGCTAAGAAACAAAATTTCACTTACGTCTGTGTTTTCCTCCACCTCACTGTAGCTGTTTATTAGAAGAATAAGGAGTTTCTATGACTCATGATCATTTCCATGCAACTCTTGATTCCACAAAATCAAGACACAAACACAAATCTATGTACTGGAGCAGACTGTGGTGGGGCTCTGGCGACACATCTTGTCTGAAGAACCCACAAAAGTGTGGTTTGAATTGAAGGAAATTTCTTATTCTTTCACATATCCCCATGCATGCTAAACTGATAGCAGTTGGTGTCACATTATCTATCTTTGAAGAGAGAATTAGTAAGAAACAGTACAGAGGTATTTTTAGAGAACTACAAACATACATAACCTGCTAAGCAATGGCTCGTCCTTAGGTCTGCCTAGACCACACAACCCCGCTCAGCAGCTAGTTGAACTTGCATTTTGCACCCACACACCTAATGCAAGATCTTTATAATCTTACAGATGGTTGAGACCTTTCCAAGCACAGTAAAATGGCCCTTTTCAAGAGACTCTCCATACACTACCTGTGCCCAATTAACAGAACAACATGAAAGTCCCCATAGGATGGTGGGTTGCAATGCATAAACCCTGAGCAACACTTGATATTTTTGTTTTGCTTTTCTTACACTTTAAGTAAGAAACCTATATCTTCCACAGCAGATGGAATATTTCCCTGCAACATAAGAACACTAAACTCCTACCTCTTTACCTTTTCATGTTTACAAAGGAAAAAATATTGAGTCTGAGTCTTCTACATTTCAGAAGAAAATCTCAACAATTTGGTTCTTGGATATCCTTGAGGGGAAAGGCAAGGAGGTCTTTTCCTTCAGTCTTTCATTCTCTATTCCCACCTCTTCAAGCACACTCTTTGACCAGATCTACCCGCCTTACTTATGCATACCATCACATATCAAACAGTTCTCCTGAGCACACGTTTTGTTCCTCTGAATACCCTTCATTTTTATGAATCACTATTTTCTAGTAAAAAATAACAGTTTTATCCCAGACTTCTGTTGAAATGCACGTTACCTCTCATTGCAGATCCTTTAATGATTAAAGTTCAAGACTGAATCCCCTCTTCAACTGCTAGAAAATAAAAAACAAAAAACTATTAAAACTGAGAAAGAATTTAAAGCCAGATTTCTAAGCCAGTTCTGCTATTAACAATCTGAATTTCCTCTCCTTAAATGTACTAACACAAACTGTTCTTTTGGCCAGAAGCAGCAAAGAATAGAGCAAGCTGTGGTATTTCCTTCAAATAATCCTTTGCCTGCACCAAAATCCTACCTATTTTTTCTTGCACCAAACACAATGAGTTCAGAATAGTTGTAGCTCATGTTAAAGGAGAGTGAGCTCCTGATTTTTTTAAATTAGCTTTTGGTATACACTGAGTAAGTATTGCTGGAATACATTTTAGGACTCACAAACACTTCAAAAAAAGTACTTATTGGCATTGGTTTGAGCAGAACATAAAGAAGAAAAATGACTCCTTGCTCTACAACTGCTGTTAGAGAATGGGTAAAGCTCCTTAGAAGTGCATTTCTAAGGTACAACTTTCTTGGCCACTGAAGGCAGCTAAGGAAGTTCTCACTATGCTCAGATTGATGTGTTTGTTAATGTCTAATTTCCTCACCCACTCCTTTTCTCCCGCAATGTCCAGTCTTGAAAACAAAATGACAGATGTTCTCTTGGATCAGCTTGTGAGACTTGCAACGTCAGAAGTGCAAACAGACTTTAGCTGTTTAGTTCAGGAAATGAAATGCAGACAATCTGATAAACAAACAGTGTTTATTTCTCCAGCTTAAACTGTGCTTTGGATTTCTTTTCAAAATACTCCTACAAGGAATTGACTATGAATATTAAACATGTGCTCCTATTTAGAGATCTCAGTGTCAAGGTCATAGTGGTCTTTAACTTACTTGATTTGTATAGTGAGGCTGTAATGCAATTGAAGGTCCCTGAACAATAACTATCTTAAAGAAACAATAACAGCAAATTTTAATTACCAAAAAAAGAAAGCTTCCAAAGAAGCTTATAAGACCTATGAATACACAAAGATGAATTAGAATAACAGGATTTAGAACAATGCACGATGTAAAATATGCTGCAATTTAATCTAAGAGAGACAAGCAGACAGGCAAATAAACAGAGGTTTAAATTAGCTGATACATAACTATATAGTTTGGACTGGGACAAGCCAAAGTGGAAAATATTCTTAAACTCCAATGATTCAAAATGTACTTTATTGTTTACTGGGTCATGTGTTAAAACATCATTCAAATGGCTCTCCCTTGACCAGCAGCAAAATTGATCTCTATTGCAGCACTTTGGTGATACATCATTTAATTGTGAATTCTGTACAGGGATGCGATGCCCTGACTTTTTGCCATAACTATGTGGACTACACAGCCCAGAAGAGACCAGTATCCATGGCTCCAGAATCTCTACAAGGCTCTCATACCTGTCTCATGTATACACCAGGGGGGGAAGTGAGCTGGCACAACAGCATGATTTATACCACAGAAAGTCAGCAAGGATATTTTTCCTATTCTGAGATACAGAAGAAGATTTAGAGCGCAGTAGGTGAGCTTTGTAGTAACTCATAGTATTCTCTGAGGATCAAGAGAGCTACATACTTTCTGTCCTTTGGGGCTTGCATAAAACCACAATTTGGCCTTTAAGAAAGAGGACAGATACCCATTGAGTCACCAGTAACGTTTCCTGCATTGCTTCAGACACCTCCCTTCCAGCTATGCAGTAAGCATCATATTCACCAGGAGGTGATTCAGAACCTATGAAACAGTCATTTTTCCAGGCAGCAGAGAACTCTCATTGAACTAGCTACAGTTTGATTGGTTTTTAAATGAATTCAAATTGAAGTGAAAGAAGTTCAACAAGTAGTACTGAGCCATGAAACCTCTTACTTGCTGTTCTAAAAAGGATCACACCATATTTGACACCTTTCATTTTTTTTCCTAGCCCTGATCTCCATGTCACTCTTTTTTAGTGGGAATAATGAAATTAAAAACAAAATATAAAAAGTGGTTGTGTAGACTTATGTACCCCCTGTAGTTCTTGTTTTGTCTCTTGTAATAAATAGGACCCTGATGAGTACTCCTCAGAATATAACTGGTGATTCACTTAAACAGCTTATCAGAGACAAATTATGTTTTATTTTGGCTACAAGCCAGCAATCAAAATACCTTTCAGACTTATTATTATTCAATAAATTTCAAATTAATTATCCATGAAAGATTCTGTGAAACTTCTTGTACATATCCTAGATTTCAAACACTTCAGATGATGTCATAGAATCATAGAATTACCCAGGTTGGAAAAGTCCTTGAAGATCATCAAGTCCAACCTCAGCCTCACCAGTACGCAAACTCTAAAAACCCTCCACTAAATCATATCCCTGAGTACCAGATCCAAATGGCTCTTAAACACATCCAGGGATGGTGATTCAACCACCTCCCTGGGAAGCCTGTCCTGCTACTCATCTCTGTACTTATCTTGTACTTCCTACATGCTGTAGGAAATCTTCATGTGCAATTACAAAAGAAGCTAACTAATAAGAATATCAGTAGAGCTATGAAAAAATTCTGTATTCTAACAGCAATAACACAGAAACTGCTATTTGTTCATAATCTGAAATACTTTCCCCGAGCTCTTCCTTGTAAATGTCATCACAAATAATGAAAACATTCATGTTTTATACACACAGAGCCCTTGTTTCCTTCTGATCTATGTTTCAGACTGAACATTTCAGGAATCTCCTGTCTCCATAAAGAGCAAGTTGGGATCAAAATATAGACTTCTTTTTCATACTTTATGTATTGCTTTGCAAACAAAACAGCCTGTCTTACCTTTGCTGAGATGCAGCAAAATTTATGCATTTTTCATCTCAAGCCACAACATATCTTTAGCTGTCACCTATAACTTTCTTTAAGAGGGACTGTAGCTCTCTGCAGAATCCAGTCTCGAATCCTGTCCTTATAACATGAGAAACAAAAATACCCTCAGCTTTCTGTAGCTGAGGATTCTCCCTACTCTACTCAAGGTCCTTAACTAGAAGACAGTACTAACGTGTCTTCACTTCTCCCTTCAAATGACTGTGAAACAAGGTGCAGCTGGTCAGTAAATTAAAGCCATCCACTGCCTACTTACACCCAGTCAGTGGGATGGTATCAAGAGGAAGCCCAAGGCACTACCTTTCAGAGTTGAACGAGTAGTATCTCTTATGTGATAAGGGAACTATGGGCAGAAGTGAAGGGTAAGTCATATGCAGCAAGGAATGTTTGCCATGCTCGTTTGGTCTTTGGATGAGTTATGACCGAGGTCTCTCTTCTTAAGTTATTGTAAGGCTTCTGGAAGAAAGGGACAGCCTCTTTAGCTGTGAATGTTGCAATAGGACAAGGGGAAATGGTTACAAATTAAAAGAGAGGAGATCTAGATCATATATATGGAAAGTTTTTGACAGTGTGGTGAGGCACTGGAATAGATTGGCCAGAGAGGTGGTGGATGTCCCATCCCTGGAGACACTCAAGGCTGGACGGGGCTCTGAGCAACCTGATTGAACTGTAGCTGTTCCTGTTCATTACAGGGGACTATATGAACATTCTGAGTCTCTTCCAACTCAAATGATTCTACGTGGGGAGACAGAATAGTTTTCTACCCCTCTTTTCCCATAAGTTACAACTTCAGATATACACCTTCACACACGCAAACATATATATATCGTTATTTTAGAGCATCCTCTTGCCTCACACCTCCAGACTGCTGCAGCGGGGACCTCGGCCCTTCCCCCTGGGCAGCCAGTTCTCAGGCGTCCCCGCCCGAGGGGAACATGCGGTCCCTCCCTGCCCGGGGTGGGGCCTGGCGGTGGCGGCGCTCCGACGGCCGCTGCTGGAGGCGGCGGCGGCCCCGGGCTCGTCCCACATATACCCTCATCGCTCCGCTCGTCCCAGCTTGTCCTCATTGCCTCCTGCGGCCGCTGGGCCATGGCCGGGCCCCTCAGCGCTGCCAGCTAGTCCCGCAGCTTCGTATTCCAGCCTCCGCCTTCCCGTCTGCTGCTGTCTGCAAGGACTTCCCCACCCGTGTGTGCACTATTCGACTTTCCCGTTCCTCACTGTACCGTGACTGCACTTTTCCCCTTTCTTCCTCGCTCCCCTCCTGCCGCCGAGGATGCGGCTGTCGCTGCTCAGCTCGCTTCTCGTTCTCTGCATCAGCCGCGGCTTCGCCGAGCTCCCGGCAGCCCGAGCCAAGTGCCCGACCCGCTGCGATGTCTCCAAGTGCCCCAGCCCCAGCTGCCCCAGCGGATACGTCCCCGACCGCTGCAACTGCTGCCTCATCTGCGCCGCTGGAGAGGGGGACTCGTGTGGCCGCAAGGAAGACCCTCCCTGCGGGGACAGCCTGGACTGCCGCTACCCCATGGGCAAGCGCTTCGCCAAGGGGGTCTGCCAGTGCAAGCTCAGCGCTCAGGTGTGCGGCAGCGACGGCCGCACCTACGATAACATCTGCCAGCTGAAGGCTGTGAGCCGCAAGGCGCTGCAGCACGGGCTGCCCGCTGTCGCCCAGGTGCAGAAGGGAGCCTGTGAATCGGGTAGGAGCATGGCGGGGCCTGATGCGGGGCGAGGGCTTCATGCAGGGGTGGGAAGAGGTGAGGGTTGGGTTGGTTAGGAGAGCTGGGGGTTCCCCCAGGGCCAAGCAATTCACCCTGTTGCTGGTTATCACTGTGGTGTGGATCAGGGGCACGTGAAGGGGATCGGGTTCTCTGTGAACAGCACAGATCCGTCTTCTTGATCCTGTGGTGGAAGCTGGGAAGGTTGTACGGTGGTGGCATGGCTGTGGATACCACAGGCACAGCTGTCAGATCAGTGCAGCACTGACACCCTTCACAGTCATCATCTAGGCAGCGCTACAAGTTTGCCCTGAAACCATTCACATCACTCTTGTTTTGGAGCCATAAAGTCATTAAGGTTGGAAAGACCACTAAGGTCATATAGAGCAAACATGGACCTATGCCTGCAACGTCTCTAGACTATGTCCCTCATTGTCAAGTCTTTTTTTTTATGAGAACTTCCACGGATGGTGACTCCACCACGTCCCTGGGCTGTCCTTTCTAATACTTTACTCTTCCTGAGAAGTTTTTCTAACATCCAACCTGAACCTCCCATGGTACATCTCAAAGCCAGTACCTCTTCTCTTATTGCTGTTTACCTGGGAAAAGAGGCTGACCCCCACCTCACTACATGCTCCTTTCAGGGAGTAGTACAGAACGATAAGGTCTCTCCTGAACCTCCTCTTCTCTAGACTGAACCATCCCAGGGTTGGCACTCGCTATTGATGTGTTTCAATGACATTACATGCCTGGGCTGCCCTGCAGAGCCATTATGGCACATCCTACACAGAGCACAGCCTGCAAGTGTGCTCTGAGACCTTCCCTGGAGATGTTAGCAGATGTTAATTGTATTTACCAGATGAGTATCTCTAGCAAGAAGTGCAGGTTAAGGCTGTATTGCTCAAACTATGCAGAAAAAGCACCAGATAGAAGACTATGTTTCACATGTTCTGTTTTATTTTCCTCTGACAGGAAATCCTGTAGCTGTAGTCTTGAGGAATTGAAAGGAATGGATGCCTATGAATTTTACTTATGGTTTAAAATCAGATCAGATAGTCCTTTGTTTATCAGTAGGATACTACGGCCTCTGCTTGTCCTAGGCTATTGTAATAATTTGTGATAACCTCAGGCTGGATGGTATAACTTTAAAAAGCTTAGTAACCACCTACATTGCTTTTTTTATTTTATTTTTTTGTCAATGTTACTAAAATTGGTCACTTCATGGAAGTGTTAACATTTCTAGTTTATTTTCACACACTTCCTTGTATATTATTTTAAGATTGTACTTATACATCTTTTCGCATACTGTTCCTGGAAAGAAGAATCATATGTGTAGCAGGGTTTTAAACCATGTATTAGTGCATGTATCTTTTCAGAGCCCAGAATTACTCGGATGCTAACCTGAAGATGTGATGATCAGTCTCTCCTGTATTTTGCAGTTATAAATTGCTGTTTGTTTCTTTGTGTTCCCCATAAGCATCCATCAGCTTTAGTACTCCTAGTAGTTGGTTGGAACTGATCCACTCGACATATCTAGAGTGTTTACCCAAGATGAGTGAACTAGCCTGCATCTAGGGGCTAACATACTGTCAGGGGGTTGGCGTGTATGACATTCTCTTTAAGAAATCCTCCTGACCCTACTGTTTAATAGGCTTAGGAATTCAGAGTGTTGAGGTAGAAGTAATGCTTTTTTTTCAAGCAACTTTTTTAGTATTCACTTTATTTTGGCTTTATGTTTTGTTCTGGTTAACCTCAGCTTAGTTGAAGCATCTGGTTCTCTGTGAAGTTCTAATTTTTTTTTACTCAGTTCTACAGCTGTACAAACTGAAGCTCAGAGAATCTAAGTGTCTTGCCCAAGGTCATATTGAGCTGGTGGCTGAGCCAGGAATAGAACTCAGTTATGGTACTTCTTTTCGTTGTATTTTTTTTCTTTCTTTTTTTTTCTTTAACAACAACATGCAATGTCTGTAATGAAAGGTTTTAGAAGAAAATCAACAGTTTAAAATTACTGTCGAGTGTCTCTATTTTCCCCACTGGTGAAAGAAATCTGGCCTCAGATGACTCAGAGTTTGGAGGCCTAATCTAGTTACAAAGTCAATCCAGTTTTACTTAACTATGCATAAATTAAAATAATCATGGGTAATAGTAGCCTTACATAGCATGACTTAGTTCTTTTCAGAATCTTCAGTGTCTCTGAGGGGCAGCTCTAGATACTTCTGCTTCTATCACAGAATCATAGAATGGCTTGGGTTGGAAGGGACCTCAAGGATCATCAAGTTCCAGCCCCCTGCCACAGGCAGGGTCACCAACCTCCAGATCTGGCACTAGACCAGGTTGCCAGGGGCCACATTTAACCTGGTCTTGAACACCTCCAGGAATGGAACATCCGCAGCTGCTCTGGGCAGCCTGTACCAGCACCTCACCACTCTCTCTGTGAAGAACTTCCCCCTGACATCCAATCTAAACCTTCCCTCCTTGAGCTTAAGACCATTTCCCCTGTCCTATTACCCTCAACCTCATAAAAAGTTGTTTTCCCTCCTTTTTATAATCTCCTTTTAAATACTATAAGGCTGCAATGAGATATTCTTCAGTATATGCCTGTGTCCTGAAAGCCACTACCTATGTTGTTAGCCTTATGCATCTAAGCAGATGCATAAACTTATCAAAGACACTACTATAAATGGTATGCAGAACTTCTGGACATATTTAAATTGTATGTTACAAATAATTGTGACGGTGCTTTTTTTCCCCACCTGTTTAACTCAAGATATCATACTATATGGTAATTTACTGAAACAGCTAGCTTTTTCCTTCCTTTTGTCACTTTATGGCACAAAGTTGTACAGACTAATGTAATGGTATAAATGTTTATGGAAGACAAACTCTGTAGTCAAAGACCTGTTCCTACACAGCTCTATTTCCCACTGTAACAAATATAATATTTTACAGTGTCACATAATCTACTATTAAAATATCCTCACCCAAAGTATTCATGAAATCACCTGTGATTTATGGCCAATTTATCTCAGATATTTTCTTACACAGAGGAATGTTCATGAGCTCTCAATACTGCATTATTGGTACAGTTAATAATTCTTTGCAGCGTTATTTTCCTTATGGAAGGTAGCTCAAATGTCAAAGGATTTGGGTTGCCTTATGAGACAAAATCCAAAAGACTGATTAGAAAACCTTTGAAAAAATGAATTCCAGGAAACATGGCCATCTGGCTTTAACACTGGTCTTTTAAAGGATTCTGCCTTGTATAACTGAAGTTGCTGTTGCGAAGTGGGCGTGATGTAAAGCCTTACCCTTGTCTTGCAAAGGTTTGGCTGACAGGAGCCTAGAAGTTAAATTCCTGAAAAAAAACACAGTTGAAAATACAGTTAACCTAAGGAGTGTAAATGCAGGTAATTCTGCCTGAGGCATTTGTAATGTGCAAGTGTGTAACCATAAAGATACAGAGGAGTAAATGACTAAGTATGTCATTGCTTTCATTTCTGAGAAATTGCCCAATTAAGATGTACTGAGGTCTCCTACCAGCAGTGCTGTCATCAAAGCTTTGCAACTGACTCCAGCTATATTTAGGGAAATGTGCTGCAAGGTGTTGGCTACAAATAAAGTCCAATTAAATTTCTTTACTGATTGTTTTCCTTATGTCTGATATTGTTTTGAGTTCCTGCAGGTGAGGATGAATCCTGTACATTGCTTGGTATATTTGAGAGTACAGTGCTTTATTGCTTTCATACCCATCAGAAAGGAGATGTTCTCATAGTGTCTCAGAGTGAGAGTCACTTGGGAAGGTGGAATAACAAGCTTCTGAATTCAGTGAGCTGGTTAAGTACCTTTGATGGAAGGCATGTGCTAGTTTTTCTGTCTAGTCATTGTGACTGCTGTATTGCACAAGAAAGCAACTTTGGTGTTGGTTTACCAAATTGTTTTCATCTGTTCATGGTAGACATCCATTGTATAAACAAGTTGCCTGAACCATAGAGTGGCATTAAAGCCATCAAGGCTTTATGGTCAGTGCACAGCTATGCAACTTGATCTTAATGCTGAATTCATCAGAAAAGCTGCCCATGAACCTACATTTCCAGCAGATGTTTCTGTTTTTTAAGTAGAGACTTTATAATCTTTTATTTGTCTTTCATTTATTTCCATGAAAGCACAGTAAGGACAATATTTATCCCCAGAGATCAGATCTGCCAGGTTGCAGTCTTTTCTTAGACATAATAATTTTGCTGAACATACAGATCCTTTCTGAAGTTGGTTTTAGAAGAGGAATGAGAGAACAGTCTCAAAAGAATAAGTCTCCCAGGCTCACAAATTCCTAATGCATTTAAAATTGTGGCTCTTAACACAAAGTATTGTCTTTAAGAAAGCACTGAATGTGATTTGATTCAATTCTACGGTAAGTTGGCAGATGCTCAAAAACTTCCAGTCTTCTGAGATTCTAAATGGTTCTAATTTTATTGTCTTCAGAAGGATAATGACAATTTATTTCTGCTTTTTTTTTTTTTTTTTTCTTTCTTCACTTTCCCTTCCCCCCCACCCCCAGTTCTTTTTCAACTCCACAAATTCGTTATTGTTCCTGATTTACAGCAGTGTTAATATGATTGGACTGGGTTTACTGCCTCTGCAAGAAAGTAAACATAAAGCTATTAAATGAACTCATATCCTGTAGGTAATGCTGTTATCCAAGTCTTTGGCTAAAAGTAAGTGACTCCTACCTGACTGTCACTTAGCTTTAGCTATATATAAATCCAATGTGGTCAGAGCCCATAGAATTGGAACCATGAGATCAAATTTAACAAAACAGACTGAGCAATTTAAACTGCAGTTTATGCACCTATTCCCAAGTGTGGATTTTAAGTGCTCTGTGAGAGGTGCTGGAATGAGAGTTGAGATTTGCTGAATCTGGTTGATTTGAGGGCATGGATTGGACAAATCTAGTCCTTTTAATAAGAAAAATACAGAAATCTTAGGACTATAAATTTGATTTTGCTTCAGGTTTGCAGCACTTTTTAATGTCTTGGTTTTTTTATAGATAGTTAATAGGCTTACATTGTTTCTTTTTGCCAAGATAAATTAGCTTTGGCTAATGTGAAATGATTTTGAGCACAGAGTAACAACATGGAGAATAATGGGTGCTATTGAGAAACTTTTGGAAAAACATGCGACAGGTCTCAGTAGGTCAATAGGTCAAAAAAAATGAAACTCAGAGCTTTTACAGTCACAGTCCAGCAGAGGTCTGAGAGCTGCATGGAACTGCAAGGCAGCAAGAACGCCTGGTGGGAGAGAGGAAAATGAAAAAGGTACATTTAATGCTATGTTTTAGTAGGCGCAGTAGCATTTCTCTACCAGGTAATGCAAATCAAAGGATAGATTGAAGGTCTGACACATAGCTTCTTGTCACCCCCAGCTTCCAGAATGGGACTGAAGAGTTTCTATGCAAGTATATCAAGGTTGTAAGTCAGTTTTCACCAGTATTTAGCCATCAGCAGATTCTAATAAGGACGGCTCATCTCTCATCAGCCCAACAATTTTCAACTAGACCTTTCTTACAGAGCTTATGTGTGTATTATTCTTAATCCTCCTTTGTTTTAATTTTCCCCTTCCACTAGGGAAGGCCAATTTGGATTCACCTTTAGGTCTGAGAGTTGCTATTTTCTGATCCCAGCAGCAAGTCTCAGGATTTGTTTTCAGACCAAGAAATACTCTAACAATTATATGGGAAGAAGAGAAGCTTTGCTTCAGTTTTACAGTTTCATCCCTATTTTACTGCATTTTATTTTCTTTCACTCTTTCAATATTTATGTTCATCTGCTGTCTTATTCAGATTTTCTTTCTACTTACCCCCACATCATACCTGGAAAGCCATTCATAATGTTTGCCTCGTGATGGGTTAGGAGCAGTGTGACGCTGAGCTTTTGGCAGGCTTCTTCCTTGGCTTTTGGCCTTGTACAGTGCTGTGACAATGTGGCATGGGTTGGAACAATTCAGCACTCAGAAGATACCAAGAGATTTAGTTGCCCTTAGTCATGCAGAGCCACTCTGATGTACACCAACAGAATGCCTGCATTCATAGTGCCTTTCCCACATGCACTTCAATTCTTGTACAGTGACCAAAGGTCTGTCCAGCTGTGTTTCATACATGTGCAGTCATTTGTGTTAAGGCACACTTGATGAAAATGTTGCATCCTACCAGTGAACACTGCTGTGTATGCAAGCATTTAAAGTCATGTTAGTAGACTTCAAAGGATATACTGCGTAATCAGGCAAGCTTCTAATGAGCTGAAGCTAAGATCAGTCTTCAGTGCCCCAGAAAGCAAAATAAATGATAGTGTATTGTGCTTACGTTTGTCTGACTTTTTAATTCTTGCTTGTATCATCTCTTTTAAGCCAAGTACTGAAAGAAATGTATTCAATTGTTTAGAGTGATTTTTCAGAGTGCGTGAGAATGTACATAGAAATAATAGACTGAAACTAGTCCTGCCAAGTTCCATCTGTTTATACCGTATCATATAAATTTAGCTTGCTAAATGTAAGCATGATTTCTTTCCCCTTGAAAGTAAATTTCATATCCAGTAATGGGGAAAAGTACTCACAGATTTTTATGGAGAAATACCTAGTTGTCTTAGTCTGATCTCTTTAATACTTTTTATTCATAGTTGTGTTGTGTCTGTTCCAAAAGTTGCAAAGCTACTGTCTTTGCTTCACGTCCTTAGTTACAGTGGTGAAAATAACCTTTGAACTGAGAATTACACAAAATAGTATGAGACCTACTGTGAGCTCATTCTTCTGCATGAGCTGAACTTGGAGCAAATCATGTTGGCACAAAGCATTGCTTCTGTATAGTTGGTGTCATTTAGACATTAAAAAATAGGAGTTAAAGTGTAGACTCCGCACTTCTTCACCAAATAGAATCTGAACTCCTGGACTAAATGGCATCCTGCAGCACCAGATTTGGAAAAAAGCAAAACATGCTATTGCTGTATCCAATCACAATTTCTCTACCTTCTCTGCCCTGGATCCCATAGTTAACACTGATATTTGAATGTAGTGATATGTCTCCTAGCATATGTTTAAGATATGTGGTGATGTGTATCCATGCAGTAGGACTGCAGATAAACATGGCATTCTTCCAGAATACTGTTGTTTGTGATGTTATGACATTAGAAGTCATGATGCTATTTTCCTCTAAGATCTCTATTCCACAGAATTATATTCTGTACTTCTAACTGCTCTACATAATGCTGTTTGACCTACATAGCTTTATCAGATAAACACTTATCATATGGTAAACTGTTGCTGTGTTAAACCACTTGTGACAGCTTAAATCTTAATTGTGAGCTTGCCAGGTATAAAGGTTATCGTTTACAGCAAATTTCTAGTGTATCTACTTCAAAAACTCCAAACTTGTGCTGTAAAAGAAGTTCCCAAATGCTGCAGCTATATTACTGAGTACTTGTTAGACTACAGATTGAAAACCACATCCTATTGGACCTCTCCATACAAGAAAGACTTTGATAAACTATAATGAGTTCATCAGAATGTCACCAAGATGTTTGCAGGGGCTGGTTCAGCCTGGAGAAGAGAGCTTCAGGAGGACCTAACAGCAGCATTCTGGTATTTGTGAGGAAGTTATTGAGAAAGTGAACCCAGGCTCTTCATAGCTGCAAGTAGTGAAAGGATGAGAGACCATCCATGATGAAACATGAATTTCTACAAGAAAGATTCAGACAGGGTATAAGAAACTTCTGTCTCATGGGAGTGAGCAGAGCAGTGGGACAAGTACCCACAGACTTTCCAGTATCTAGTTGAAAGCTCTCTTGGTAGGAGAAACAGATTTGAAATTATTTTTATCTTATCTGCTTGGTGAAAAGGGTATAGTCTTACTAACATATCCAATTCTTTCTGCTAGTATAGGTCACCTACAGTCCAGCAGTCCGAGATACAAATTCAACTTCATAGCAGATGTGGTGGAGAAGATTGCACCTGCAGTTGTGCACATTGAACTGTTCCTCAGGTAACTTTTAATTCTTTCAGTTGTAATTGCTTTGTTTTACAAAAGTCTACAAACATTTTTCTTTCTTCCCTTTCCAATTAAACAGAACATACTGACTTTGAGTTTCTAATGTTCATAGAATACTCTGAAACATTATAGCAAACTCATTTATTTGGAGAAGGAAAATACAAAGATTGTGAAATTGAGATATCTCCTGAATGCTACAGTTACCAATTTGTGATTAGTATTTTGAGAGAACGTTACAAATGAATGTTTTTAAGATATTTGCATTCTATATGAAGGCTTTTTTGTTGGTATTTTTTTTTCTTTATAAGAAAATGTTTTTCCAGCAGCCTTGGTGCTAATTGTTATACTGCCTTCTGCCTGGGATTGACTCCAGTTCTTTACTGCTGAATAACCCGGAACTTTCAAACAATTTCCTAATAAGGATCACATCTTAAAAGAAGGAAGAATTTGTGGACTTTTTCTCATCTTCTGCAGCATTTTCTGTTCCTCTAACAAATCTAAGGTCATTAAGCAATTGTAATTGTTCACAGAGAAAAGTCATAGTACTTTAAACAGTTTATAAAGTCCTGTCTGTAGTGCAGTGAACATAATTCCCTTCCAAAAGTACCTGTTGTTAGTATTTTTCATTTCTTTTGTCTTTGACATTCCCAATCCTTTTAGTCCCCAGACATCTTTTTCTGACAGTCTGCCCTTGTGCTTCATGATTCTCTGAGACATCCCCTCTATGTTTCCTCCTCTGCCCGGCTACAAGGTTTCTTCTTTGTTCTTCATCAGCTTTTTCCCATTAGAGGATCAGTCCATTTATCCATTTATCAGCTTTACAATTTTCTATCATCCTTTTTTTTTTTTTTTTTTTCCTTTTTTTTTTTTTCTTTCTCATATGGAAGGAACAGCTTCTGAGTCAGATGGGTTTCTCTTCCTTCCATTTTTATCTTTGAGCTGTTCTGCAGGAAACCAGAAGGAAATCAAAGAAAAAGGAAAAAGCCTTCAAAATACATAAATAAATAAAATAAAAACCAATTCCTATCTCCCTGACTAAAATCAGTGTGCAGTTTTCAGAAAGAAATTAATTTTATTTCTTTTTTTTTGTGAAGATTTCAACATTGGTCATCAAATGCTTTGTTATTGGCTGAAAGATGGTAAATGATCTCTGATGCAATCTTCTTTAAATTATGTTTGCCTTATGAGTTACAGTTACTTGCTTCTTGTTTAGGCACCCTCTGTTTGGTCGAAATGTCCCACTTTCCAGTGGATCTGGGTTTATTATGTCTGATTCTGGTTTAATTGTGACCAATGCACATGTGGTGTCAAGTACCAATGCTATATCAGGGAGACAGCAGTTGAAAGTGCAGCTACAGAATGGAGATACATATGAAGCAACCATCAGAGACATTGACAAGAAATCTGACATTGCAACAATAAAAATCCACCCTAAGGTGAGTGGTATAAAGAGCTGAATTACTTAATTTGGTAACCTTGTCTAAGTTTCATTGAGTACAGACGTACTGGCTGGAATATATGCTTAGGGATTCCTTGGAAATGTGCCTGGAGATAACAACGTACTGAACAAACTGTTTCTATAGGCCTGGAATTTTTGTTGCATCTTAGAACTGAATAACTTTGTCTTCTGTGCAGGGGATGGCTATAAGAAAGAAGAGGGCAGGCACTTTAGCAGGGCATGTTGTGATAGGATAAGGGGAAATGGTTTCAAATAAAAAGAGGAGGTCTAGATGGGATATAAGTAAGTTTTTACAGTAAGAATAGTGAAGCCCTGGTGCAGGTTTGCCAGACAGGTGATGGATGCTCCATCCCTTGCAACATTCAAAGTGAGTTTGGACCAGGCTCTGAGCAGCCTGATCTAGCTACCTATTGCAGGGTAGTTGGATTAGATGACCTTTAAGGGTCCCTTCTAATTCAAATGATTCAAGGAGCTGTTATAAAAGAGAAGCAGCTCAGCTAACACATGGCCAGGTTTGGCTACCTTTCCCTGAAGACACAGACCATTCTGATTACTTATTGTATTTTAATGTTCAGTACATTTACTGGTAGAAAATGTGGGAGAAGTGGCAGGCTTGTATGTTATTGCTAGGAGGAGGAGAGAAGAATCTGCTGGAAAGTAGGGAAATCTTGTTCAGAATCTTGCTTGCATTTTCTGGATGAAATTGGAAGGTAATGCCAATGGCAGTTTGTCTCTGATAGTTTAAGGCAGTAATCTCCTTCCGTATATTAATGTTATCAGGCATGATTCTGGGATCATATTCTAGGGAGATGCATTAATATAATGGAAAGTATATGTTCCTAACTTCTAACAAGTTTTTAAAAATCTTTCTAGTTATTTTCATTATAAACTAATGACTGCTTTTTTTCTTCTGTTTTATTTAAGAAAAAATTACCCGTATTGTTACTGGGACACTCTGCTGATCTAAGACCAGGAGAATTTGTGGTGGCGATTGGAAGCCCGTTTGCCCTACAGAACACTGTGACAACAGGTATTGTCAGCACTGCTCAGCGAGATGGCAAAGAACTTGGCTTGCGGGACTCGGATATGGATTACATTCAGACAGATGCTATTATCAATGTAAGTACTAGGTATGCGAGAAGCTGAGCTTCACAGTCCTGGGACCTTGAAATACCCACATATTCAGCAGAGAGATGAATCCACCAAATAAAAGCTGCTTTGTTTGAAGTCAGTGATAGGCTCTTATTTTTGTAGAAGACTATACAGTGCCTGTCAGTTTTGTTCAGGCATTAATGTTGTGAAAGGGATATTAAATAAAATGGACCTCTATGAGCTTGTTGTCTGCAATGATGTGTGACAGACTCCTCTCATTCTGTAACTCTTGTGCAGTAAGATGTGATTATATTGACCAGCAGTAAATCAACACATTTTTCTCCATGCTTGTTCAGCTGGTCTGGTCCAGCAAGCTGTAGAATAGAGCAAAAGTTTCTTCCATCTCCATCCACCAGAAGCAGATGGAGCAGTCAAGTTCATAGCATCTGCTTGAATTTAATGTCAGGACAGCTAGGTAAGATCTTAGGGAGAGCTTTTGGTTGTTCTTGTGTTTTTAAGGAGATAGGGGGGCTGTTGTTTCCCTTTGTGTGTCACACACTTCAAATGAGAATCTAGATTTAAAATTATATAAAATTTGAAATCCTGTATAGACTTACACATCCCTCTAGCACTGCACGTTGTATAGAAATGCATGAAAACAATATCCTTCAGAGCAGCCAGAAGATGTTGAAAGTGCTTCAGTGAAATCCTTGGATGTGCATATAACTTGTAGCAAGTCTAAAAAGAGTACTGTGTGTGTATCTGAGGTAGAAAATGGCATGAAATTTTACATCTTAAATCTGTTACACTTTAAAAAAAAATGTATTGAGCATTTGTTTGCTGGAGCTCAATACCAGTTTTCACATGAAAACTCATAATGCTTAGCATTTCACACATGCAAAGCTCTTGGCACATGCTTATCCTCACAGACCTGTTGAGAGAAATTTTGAGCAAGAAAAAACAACAAACAAGGGTAAATACTTTTTTGTGCTAAGATATGACATAAAAATTTGCTTTTTCAAGAAGTTCCAATAACAATACAGAAGCTGAAGCTCCGAAGACATTGATTTGGAATTAGTTTTTTAATATGTAAAAAAAAAAAAGTTTGCAAAATTCAAGATAAATGTGTTACTTGGAAACATACTCCGAATTGGTTGCAGAGAAGAAATTAGAACATGGGATTCTTGACTTCACGCCTGTGCACATTCCTCAAGATCAAACTGTTTTCTTGCATATTCTTAGGCATTCACTGCCCTCAAAAGCTAGTGAGCAAGTTTAGGTTAGCAAAGTGTTTTGGATGATACTAGTGCAAATGGAATATTGATGGTAAAGGAGGTAAGGAAAATGACAACACATATGAGTTGCTTTGTCACATGAAACCACAAAATATGGATGCAGTCACTGGCATAGGGATGCTGTGTACTTAGCTAATGTGCTAGTTTTCTCCTGAGAATGGGAGGAGTTTGTGTGCTGGTCTACTCAGAGCATTCCTGTGGCTCAGCCAAGACTTTCCTGTAGGAATGTGCATACAGCTGCCTTCTGAGAAATGCTAGGACAGCAGGAACGTGGAGCAGGAGAAAGCACAGCCATAAGTTCCTAAGTGGAGCTGTATTGCTTATACCAATGTTCCTTCCATAAGTAGATCCTTTAAACTGAGGAAAAGTGAAGGAGAGATGGTAGCTGAGGAAGGCTGAAAAGACAATTTCAATTCCTTTGTATGTGTAATATAAAAATCGAGAGTGTGGCTTTTGATAGCTGAGAAGATGCAATATAAGAAACCAGTCTCTATTAAACAAACTTCAGTGATGTTTTTGGAACTTTAATGTCTGTTTTATTCTTAAGAGAATCTGTAAGTTTTGCCCAGTGCTATCTAAGTGTAAACAGTTTATATGGCTCATGTTGCTATCATGCATCACTTAGCTTTGGTTTGTTTTGAGTGGTAAGTTGCTGCTTTTGGCTGTTCAGTAGATCTACTTGAAAACTCTGGCCTCACTCAAAAACAAACTTATTGAGCCAACATGAAGATGAACAAGGAATTTCTCAACCTCCCACTTCCTGTAGTCCTGTTCAACGTTCCTTTTGAAAGCCATTAAATATTAGGTAATTTCAGACTGCTCAGAATTGCAATTTGCTCTCCCTAGGGGTGTATGCACCTCGTTGTTTATTAAATCAGACGTCACATAGTACCAACCTCATAGCAATGCTGTGATTAAACAAAGCACTGCGTTCTTTTCCAGCACAAGAATAAGAGTTACAGTGTTACAAACCAAAGTGATTAATAGAACTGTTTCAAAACTGTGCATATGTTGAATGCAACTTAGAGAAATATAGCTTTAAAACTTTTTAAAACCTCATTCTAACAGTATTTAGCAGAGTTGAAACGCTTGTATTAACTACTTAGGGATTCTTGTTAATTTTAAGGCAAAACTATTTTGAGTGTTAAGCTGCTGCTGGTAATTTAAGGCCTGCTACTGAAAAGAGAAATCTAATCATAAGAGGTGTAAACAAATATGGTAGGACCTACTTGTAATCTTCTGTCATCAGAACTGTGTCCTTCAGTGCTGCATAAGAAATGCCTTGATCTCTTTCATTTGCTTACAAATAAAATACTGCTTCAAATACAGTTTTCATTTCCTGTTGTAAAGCACCAGTTTATTGTTTCCTTTATGTCATTTTTACAGTATGGCAACTCTGGAGGACCTCTAGTTAATCTGGTAAGTTGAGATTACTTGTGTTTTTTGTTGTGTGGTGGTTTTTTTTTGGTTTTTTTTTTTTTTGTTTGTTTGTTTTTAAGAGCTAGCTTGAAATAAGTGGGATGATTTTTCTTTGAAAAGGTTCATTGATTATATCAGCTTCTAGTCATTCACGCTAATGATGGACAGATAACCTGAGGCTAATAGAAACAATGCAAATTGGGTTTTAGTTCATATGTCTTTGAGAAATGTTGCATTATAGGGTACAGGAAACTTTATACAGCAAATAGGAAAATATGTTCTGGTAGAAGTTACATTCTTTCACACTCTGAAAGCTGGGATGAAGGGCTAAGATGAGATCTGGGCAATCTATGTTACTGATTTTAAAACCAGGCCTGGTTTTGCAGTTTGAATTCTGGCTGTAGTGATAGATGTGACTCCACCACCTGCTTGGCAGAAGGAATATCTTACAGAGTGGTTGGATAGGTCTTGGATGAACAAACTGTGCTGTAATCTCTCTGATCAACCCTGTTAAATGTGAGAAGGATTGTGAATCAGAGCCCAGATCCTCCCTTAGAAGTAATGTTTAATTCTTGAGTGATTACAGCGCTCCAGAATTACTTACGCCAGCTTTTAAAATGAAATGCTAGGAAGTGAGCTGAACCTTGCCACTTAGGAGCGTATTAATTGAGTACTGTTTCCCAACAGGATGGAGAAGTGATTGGAATTAACACCTTGAAGGTTACAGCTGGAATTTCCTTTGCTATTCCATCAGACCGCATTACGCAGTTCCTCACAGAGTCGCTTGACAAACAAAATAAAGGTAAAGTCTGCAAGAAACAGTGATGCTGTCATCTGCCAATCGTTACCTTAACCTGTCAATGAAATGCAAAAAGGCATGGGTCTGGGATTCTACTACTGAAAAGAACTCAGTATTACTTTAGTAATACTCTAATTAGTATAGAATGCCTCGGACGTGAAAACAGAAGACAGCTTCACAGAAATAGAAGTGACATTTTATTATTCACAGCCCTAAAAAGTAGACTTTACCAGAAAAAATCTGTGAGGAAGGACCTCTGCGGACGTGGGTGGTCTTTGCTACATTCCTCAAATTAAGTTGTCTTCACTTATTTATTTCAGAAAATAAGCTGATGGAAATACTTGTTAATTATACGTTTCAAGGTAGCTGACATGATTCTGTTTCAGCCAGCAAGTCCAAAAATTGTTTATGTTTAGGTTTGTTGTTGTTGGCTTCTGAGAGAGGCAGTGTGTAGTGGTGGTGATGATAACCTAGAAAATCAGATTGCTCATTTCAAGACAAGGCAGAGTAATGGCTTCTCTACGGCCATGCCTACAAGTAGACCCAGTGGAAGTCCACAAGTGGAGTTTCAGCACCAGTGGAACCAGTCAGTAACTTCTTGATAGTTGGGGCTAAGAAGGTGGGTATGTAACCATTGATACAAGCCATCTGGTTCCCCTAGGCGCCCTCAGGCACATCTGCTTCTACAGAGCGATGAACCTGTTAACCAATGCTGCCTATCCAGCTCTTAAAAGTGGAAGAGTGATTTCCATGTACTGCCTGTTTTTTCAACGTTCTCATTACTGTGTAATCAAAGGTGAAGGTTTCACACTTTCTCTTAACATTAGTGACTTTCACTGCTTGACATGCTCTCTGCATAGGCTATTTCTTTATTTATTTTTAACTCACCAAAGAACTTTGAGCAGAAGATTCGTCATTTAGAGCTCTTGATGCACAGAGGAAGAGGACTTCTAGCAGACATTTTCATAATATCTGAAATTAATTTTGCATTTTTTTTTAGACCTTCAGCAGTAGTTTTCGTTTTTGTTGTACAGGCCTTATTTCTTGTCATAAGGAATTTATGTAAGCAAAATTTTTGTGATGCTTTTATCATGTTTTATTTTGCTTCAACTGCATTTCAGTAGTTTCAGTGGGATCCGCCCTTATGGTACAATTAGGTCATAGAAGTAAGTTTAAGGGTATTACCATTTTGCTCTAAATATCACATTGCCTGAAGATGATAAAATTCTAAAATCTCTTTCCAGATTAACTCTAGCATATAGGAGATGATCAGGATATTATTAAATAAACGTGAACTTTAGTCTTTTAAATCTCAGCTGATCAGATAGCTGCCAATTTTATATAGGAGGTGTACATTCTTGAAGTCCCATACATGTAAGAACTGCAAGTATGATTTAACTAAGTATAAGACAGGGAAGGGGAAATATAAGGAGAGAATGGTGCTTGAATTAATTATTTACATTGATAATTATTGTCTAAACATTCTGTATTTCCTAAGTATGTGTGATGAATAATATTTTCTAATGTATTTTTGACCAGCAGTTTACTACATTATGTATGCTTACTGCTTGAAAGGTCTGAAATTCTTAGCTAATTTTGAATTTAAGTAATAACATCAAACTCCTTTTATAGCAAGGAATTCCTAAATCAGAACATGAAATTAAGTGTCTCCATTTATATCTTGATTTATTCTTTTTTAACCACTGCCTTTTGCTGGTAATGGGCAAGAATTTCTCACCTTTAGTCCTATCTCTGTTAACTATACCTTTAGTTATTTTAGACACGAACAGAACAATAAAACCAGGAAGTATTTAACATAAATCCTCTAGGATAGAAGATAGCATGTTATTAATTTGATAAAATATTAAAAGAGTAAAGACATCCAACATGTCCTCCCTGAGGCCCCTTGTGTTAAAATAGTACAACTGCTCGTTCAGTCTCTGCTGGAACTTCCAAAAAAGTGATCAATTTTAATCCCTCCACTTATTGTTGATGAAAACAATGTTTTATGTATAGCATTTTTGTCATGAGTTAAATTAAATGGAAGGAAGTTTCTTTACTTAACGTTTCTTACCTGAAGCTTTCTGATGTTCAAAATGACGTGGACTGGGGAAGGTAGGAATCAAGATTCTGCAGTCAAAATAACCCATAGCTCACAGCTAACAGTTTCACTTAATACCATAGACTGTACTAAGTGAACCACTTAATAGTGTTTAAGTTCACTGGTTAAGTATGGACCACTACTTGAAGTGTGTCAAATTTGTTGAAGAGGGAGGGCTGAAAGTTGTTTTGAATAAACAAAGGTATAATAAGATCAAACTGCTGAAAGATGAAGGTGAATTGAGACCTTTATTTAACAGTGAGCATGTAGTTACCAGATTACTTTTTCCAAGGCCTTATTTTTTTGCTTATATTATTAGCCACTGGGGAAATAATTCCCTTTTAGATCAGCATTCTTAACACAGTATTTCTACACTGTTGTCCAGTCTTTCCCTTGTTGTTTTGTTTCTTCCAGATCAGTTTCTCTTGTCCCTTTTCTTATTTTCATTTCTTTCCATGTAAACATTTTGAACTCAGTCCCCCAGAGTATTCATGCTTCAATATCCCACAGGTGACGACCAGCAGCAAATGCGTAATACAGACAGTAAACTGCTTGCAGAGTGTTTATCTGTGTGGTTAAACTGTGGTCTCAGGGAGACAACTTCATCAATTAACTGCCTAACATCACAGAAAGGGGGAATTGTTTTTTATTTATCAGAGTTACCATGTTTTGCTTTTTAAAATAAAAGTGAAAATTCGTACTTGAGCGTTTGTATTTGCCATGTAGATTTGAGAAGAATTATGGGTGTTCATGGCCGTGCCCAATGCTTTTGAGACTACATTTTCAAGTAATTGTGCTACTGGCACTTTAATTGCTGATTTTGATCACAGTAATTTTACTAATACAAGAAAATACAAGAGCCAAAAGTTTACAGGGAAAAGCAGAGATGAGATACAGACATAAGATTATCCAGTGGAGAAAATACAACTTTTTAGTACTTAGCATTTTTGGTGACCCTAATGGGAGTACTGGACATTCTTAAGATTTAGGCCTAACTCTTTTACTAGGGACTATTTTTTCTTGGAAAGAACAAAAGTTAGAGGATACTATACATCTCCTTTACAATATTTTTTCTCACACGAGAACGTGGAGAAACTCAAAGAAATTGTGGGATAGTTACGCTGGAACAAGTAAGGGGAAATTTTATTTCATACCGGACATAACTAACTACCAAAGCACTCCAGGAAGTCATCAAACTGCATTTGTTCATTAAACAGCTGTGTAGTATCATGACTACTAAAAGCTAACTTCAGAAATGTGGCTCTCCTCCTGATGGAGTGAATCTCTACCATTTAAATTTCTGTAAAGTCCTGAATAAGGCCTGTCCATTTGGGCTTTTTTAACTTGTTTTTCATTCATTGGAACATAACTCAGTGTGAGCCTTTCCTTTTTCTCTGTATAAGACTGTTTTCTCTGAAAGTTGGGAATTTTCATTTTTTTTAATCCCTTTTCTACAGTTATAATGAGAACAATGTATGATTACTCTGTTTTGACCAGTTTCAGAAGAACTGGCAGTTGGTTATGAGATCTTCTATTTACTGAAGTCAAGTGATAATAATTCATTAAATAGTTCCTGAACTTGCTGAGGAAAAAGTCTTACATACAATAAATGAGCTTCTCTCTTACTCTCATTGGCAGGGAGCAAGACTGTAATTCCATACACCAAGGTTAAACAAAATAAATGACCTCAGTGTAGATCTGCATGATTTGTGATTAGTTGTTTGGTTTTCTTTTGTCATGATACTTCCTGTTTCTATAGGCAGGTATTTGGGTCAACAAAGTAGCTATTTTGTCCATGTTTGCCATAATTTCTCAAATGCCTGTTGTGTTCTTTTCAGATAGCAAAAAGCGTTTCATTGGTATCCGAATGCTGACAATAACACCTGCGTAAGTATCTCAAAGAGGTGATTGTGCATAACGTGTGAAATATGGAGAGAATTGGGAAGGGCCTGAGTACTTCTTTAGGTTCTTGACAAACATGTCTGGAGTGATAGCAGGTTTTAGGTGTTGTTTAAACAGGCTGCTGTATTCAGGTGACTCTGGAGGGTTTGATAGCTATTTTATCAGTGTCAGTAGTGCCCATATGATGTGAGATTTCTTGTCTAATCACTAACTGGAAGGAAAGTAGTTGCTAAAGTTCAAACCTTTTTGCTTCCATACTAACAAACTCTGAATATGAACGCCTTCCTCCAGTTCTATATATTCTTTCTTATTGCTTCATATCTTGCTGCTACCTGGATGTATACTGGAATTATAGATGAGGGTTTTAACACTTGTGTTCATTCCGAGCAGTAGGCATATTTCCAAAGTGGCAGTAGACTACAAAATAAAACAAGACAATTTCCAGCTGGTGTTGTAGTGAAGCCTTCTTTATTTATTGAGTTCAGTCCTCCCTAAAGGGTCAGATCCTCAGCTGGAATAAATCAGTGGAAGGGTATTAACATCTCTGGATCACCACCAACAAAGAGGAGTTCTGAATGGTTCTCTGTGTAACTATGATATGAACACAATGCAAGATTTCACTGGTTTTGTGGTGTACAATGAAGCAGTGCAAGATCTCCATGCCTTTTTTTTTTTTTTTCAGGAAAAACTATTTTTATTTTTTTCCACTGTGTTTGTTTAAGTCTTTTAATTGTATTAGCTTCCTCAATAAAAAAATAAAGTGAAGCAAAACTGTATTCAGACATTTCAGCTTTCTTTCCATTTGAGAGTCCCCATCTTTTCATGATGGGCAGCAAACCAATTCATTAGTTTAAATCTCTCTCAAAGAGGGCCTTAGCCTACACTGTACACAGACTTGAAATGATGTGATCTTTTCAGAAGTGAGAGGATGTTTTCAGAATCTCTATTTTGCAGTTGGTTCCTGTCCTTTTTATAAAGGCGAGCACAAGCAATTTTATATATGAAAAAAAATTGAGGAAGGTGTAGTTTCCTTGGAAAACTCACAGTTCTTATCTCCTATATGATGCCAGATGCTGCCAAAAGCAATAGTGCTTTAGATAAAGACAAATTAAAAATATTTTCCAAGATGAAAGAAGTAAAAACATCAGCAAATTTATAAGGTGACAGGGGGACAGGAATGTCTTTTGTCCTTTTGGCACATAGGTCAGAGAGTGCTATTATCACTGTGCTGTGCTCATTTTTTTTTTACCACAAAAATTTAAGAATAAATATATTAGGGAGTAAATATGAATTTCTGAATGCTTCTACTTTTGTAGTGAAATGAAATGCTTTGTATTTCTTCTTCTAGCTTGGTGGAAGAATTGAAACACAATAATGCTGATTTTCCTGATGTCAGGAGTGGAATTTACGTACATGAAGTTGTTCCAAATTCACCTTCTCACAGGTGTGTAGAGCGCTTTATTTTCTATGATTCTTCATAAATAAATCTCCAAATGGATACTAGTGGGTAGTATTCCTGTTCATATCCTAGTATGCCATGATTTGTGTTTAAACAACTTAAAATTGTGCCTTTGGGTTATCCCCAAAGTTGCCAAGAGTTATCACAACAGTCAAAGCGGTGGTAAATAGACTTGGTACATTTTCTTTACTGTCTGTTTCCTTCTTCTTTGCAGAGGAGGTATCCAAGATGGAGATATCATTGTTAAAGTCAATGGGCGTCCTTTGCTGACTTCCAGTGACCTTCAGGAGGCTGTGATGAATGAATCACCTCTACTACTTGAAGTTCGAAGAGGAAATGATGACTTACTATTTAACATTGAGCCTGAAATTGTCATGTAAATAGAACTGAGAAAACACCCACCGTAATTAAACACACTTACTCTGGAACACTAGATACCTCCTTTACAGCTTACAGTAATTATACTTTGTGTTGACTAATGACAAGGTGGACTAACTTAATTGCCTGAGCCATTTCTGTACATAGTAGCTAGAGTGAATTCAGTTATACCATGTATTGCAGAATTAACTTTCAAAGCAAATTAAGATTGGTGTTCTGGGGAGGGGGAAGAGAGCAAGGTTTGGGTAGCAGAAGGAAATGAGTTCCACTTCCAGTTTTAAGCAGACTTCAGGGCAGGTTTAGTTTTTCTCATTTGGAAAGACCAAAATACAACTGGAGTTGAGGAAATATGCTGACAGAGGAAAATAGTCATAAATTAGTCATGCAGAATCATGCTATTGCAAGTGAGCTTTAAATATATATATATATATATATATATATATATATATATAAAACTTTTTCAATGTGAAACTAATATTGGCAAAGCTTGTGTTTGTTCTTAGTGCTTGTATGCTACATACCAATGCAGGCAGACTAAATCTGTAAATATCGAAAGGAACAAAAATGGTATCAGGCTATAGAGTGTTACACCTAGGTCATGCAATTTTGGAATATAGTAAATGATTCTTATAGAATTAATGCCTTATTATATATAAATCAAAACAATGTGCTGAACAAAGTTAAGTTTGAGAAAGTGCACAGTTGTTTGTTTGGTTTTCTTTTTTATACAAATTAGTTTTGCATTTTACTGGTAAGCTTTGCTGTAAAATTGTTATACCACTTTTGGCTTGTACTGTATAAGTTTCTACTGTAAGGAGATTAAAGTTTACACAAATAAAATGCTGGTCTAAACCTCTTTCTTTTTTTAAAAAAGTGCTTTCTTTAACAAGTTAGTTAAAGTATGTTACTAATTTTTTGGTGTTTTCACCAACACTTCCTTTCTTTCTAAGTTCTCTCTGACAGTCTTGGCGCACACACATCTAGTGGTCTCTAGTGCCCTTGCATCAAAGACTTCACTCCAACGGAACAAGGATCAGCAGCAATTTCCTTTGGGCTAAATAGTGTCTATGTCATTTAACCATTAAGATAGGAGAGTAAATTTTTAGTACCCCTTGCCTCCTCATGCCGGTCAGTGCTGCAATGTTTAGTGGGCTTGTTCAGCCTGGAGAAAAGAAGGCTGCGGGGTGACCTCATTGCAGCCTTTCAGTACCTGAAGGGAACCTATAATCAGGGGGGGAGTAAACACTTTGAAAGGGCCGATAATAGCAGAACAAGGGGAAATGGTTTTAAGTTGAAAAAGGGAAGATTTAGGTTGGATGTTAGGGGGAAGTTCTTTACTGGAAGAGTGGTGAGGTCCTGGAACAGGCTGCCCAGGGAGGTTGTGGATGCCCCATCCTGGAGGTGTTCAAGGCCAGGTTGGATGGGGCCCTGGGCAACCTGATCTAGTAAATGTGGATGTTTGGTGGCCCTGCCAGGCAGGGGGTTGGAGCTTCATGATCCTTGAGGTCCCTTCCAACCCAGGTCATTCTGTGATTCTGTGGTTCTGTTGCTTTGTTAGAAGACAAAGTCAGCACCTACTGATTCCAGTTAACATTAGGTCCCTAAGACAAGCTTGTTATCTGTTTCTTAGATAAGATCTCTAGAGCGTAAAATGGCAGTCTGTGTCTCTACAAAAAGAAATGTTCAGGCAGATTTTTTGGAGTATGTAATTACTGTCTGTCACTCATTAAAAAAAAAAAAAAAAAAGGCAACTAAAGTATTATTTCAGTCTTTCAAAGAAACAGGCAGCTTCAGCTTTTCAGCTTTTTTAAGCTGAGTTTGAGTCAAGAAGTTGAACATTTTTGGTGTGTCATCTGTCCAAGAACCTTTTAATATTTTTAATATTAGGAACAATTTCTAAAACTACAACATTATTTCTACAAGGCAGAGACAGCAAAACTGTAGAATCACAGAATCATTAAGGTTGGAAAAGACCTCTAAGTTCATTTAGTCTAACTTGCCACCTCCTGCCAATATTGCCCAGTAAACTATGTCCCTAACATAAGGAAGACATCAGTGATAATGTTCCAAAGAATGTGAGCACTTCAGGAGCTTTCCATGCTACAGGGAAGCTGCACAGCACTGGAGCAGGCTCACTGCTGCCCCCGAGCTCTCATTCACCCCTTGTACCAACTGTGGCTGCTGTGGGGCTGAGAAAGTGGAAGACAAATTCTCACGTTTTATGTGTGTTAGATGACGGGAGTGGGATGAAACTATGCAAACACATAAAAGGGCATGGAGGCTGCTGGGAAGACAAATTATGGATGAAATAGAAAACAAGAGGGGAAAACAACACAGAATATCAAGAATATTTCCCTCAGGAGACAGATCTTTTAAAGAAAAGGTTTATTTTATGTAATTACATAAGCATGACATTTGGCTGAGACTGCTGTACAGCTGCCTGAACTAGGCATTTGAAGGCCCCTTTGCTCTGCTTGTTGTTCTGCACATATCCAGCCAGCAGTCTCTCCTTTCTGTGTGTCTGATTTGACTGATCCTACACCAGCTCTCTGCAAAGCTCTTCTGCACAGCTTCTTCCACCACAGCTGTTCTACATGTCTGCATTTTGCCCTTCTCTGCAGCTGCTCTGTTTGTTCTCCAGTGGTTTTGCACCAGCTATTCTGCACCACCATATGTATCTCAGACATCAGTCACCCACTCTTTTAATTTTGTTTTGACTGCTTGTTTCTTTCTCAGTGCTTTCTTGGTTTGAAATCCGGAAGAGACTGAGTTTTTTCTTCCCAAGCTCTGAAGTCTGGAGTGCTTTGCTGAGCATTTCAAGTCCATAATATGAGGGCAGTAGGTTGGTGAAAAAATTGTTTAACATGAAGTCATTGCTGGATATAGAAGGTGATGCTGCCTCTGTTTAGACATCACTACCCTGGAACTGGCTTTCAAAGATGCAAGATCAAGAGCTTATCCCAAAGGCTGTATACATGGATAGTCTGGATATGTTTTCTGTACCCACATCTCAGACTACAGTCTCTGGATTGCTTTGAAGTAGAAAGAAGACCTAAAAAAGGGAAAGGAATGGTGGTGTAGAATGTTTACTTTATTTTATCGCCTTTATTTACCTGGTTTTCTGTAATCTTTATTTATCTGAAGAAGACTGGAGAAAACATCCAGCTCTGTGTTTGTTTCCATTCCTCTTCCCACAGTAAAAGATTATTTTTGAAACTTCGGTGTTCCACAAATAGAAGTCTCTTATCCAGACCTTCTCAGTGCTTGAGGCAGCAGATGCGGCTTGGTGGGTAGAGAACCATAAAGGTCATTCAATGGGGTGTTTCCCTAGACAGAAGAAGAGCAAGTACACAGAGTTGCTTAGAAGACATTACTGGCTGGCTCAGTTCTCTCTCTGTTGGCAAACAAGCAGGAAAACCTTACACTGCATTCTTCTGTCAAAAAGTCCTCAAGTATGAATTCACTATCAATGGTGAAAGGACAAGATGTATGAAGAGCAGCTGAGGTCCCTCCATTTGGATCCCTACGTTTGCTCAGCCCAGAGCAGAGGAGCTGAGGGGAGACCTCATGGCAGCTATAGCTGCTCGCAGGGAGCGGAGTGGCAGCTCTGAGCTCTGCTCTGTGTGACAGCGACAGGGCCTGAGGGAACAGCACAGAGCTGTGCCAGGGGAGGGGCAGTTGGGGGTCAGAGAAAGGGTCTGCACCAGAGGGTGGTTTGCATAGAATGGGCTGCCCAGGGCAGTGGGCACAGCCCTGAGCTGCCAGAGATGGAGTGTTTGGACACTGCTGTCAGAAAGAAGGTCTGATTTTCAGGTGGTGCTCTGTAGAGCTGGGAGTTGAACTTGATCCCTGTGGGTCCCTTTCAAATCAGGTTATTCTGTGGTTCTATGATTTTAAGATTCTATGAACTGCTGCTTGGGCAGCACATAGGATGGACAGGTGAGCAGAGCTTCAGGCTATGACAGTAACAAAAACAACAAACAAACAAGCAAACAAACAAAAAATGGAGAAAAGGATATTTATTCTTTCTCTTTTGATTCTTATGCTCTGGACAATAAGGCCAGACAGAGCAAGTCTTCCCAGCCTCCCTTCCTCTTCCTCTCAGTCAAAGGGCTCCTGTGGAGACTGTGAGAATATATCAATATTTAACAGCATTCTCCCTGCAAAACTCTCTGGAGAATAACAGAAACAACTGCTCACTTTTTCTTTCTTCAACAAACAGCAGCCAGGCCTCTGTAAACAGTCAACTGATGAACAGTCAGGAAAAAACAAGTTCTTAAAGGAAGGAGTCGCCAAGGAAAATAATGGGGCAGCACGAGGGGTTTGGTGACGCAGTTGCACAGCTGCTGAGTTCAATGACTTCTCGATTGCCTCCATCTGAAACTGTGTTCCACTATGAAGAGATCCTCTACCTCTGTAGCTATTAATAGCTAGCTATGATGATTTGCTGCTTGAAGTCTTAGAGCGACTTGGGAAAAATAACCAAACAAAACCCTGATGACTAACCCAGTACACAACAAGAAGCAAGAAGCTTTCAATGAGTGGGATTCTAAATGGCAAAGAGAGACAGAAAAACTGGAGAATCTAGTGGCAGTGCTTTTTAATATCACCTTCTAGCTTCTCTGTTGGCCATGAAGATACAAAGATACAGCACCAATGCCAACATTACTGCCAGATGTTTCATCCCAGCTACCTGTCTAGATGTCCCTTAACATCAGGGCAATAAAATTAGAAGTGCAAAACAGGTCCCAATATTGCATCCAAAAAATACTTAACTATTAAGCCTCTTTTATGTAAAGAATGCCTCAGATGACTATAACTTATGTATGTGTCCATGTTTTACAAATCCCAAGGAAGGGTGATTAACCCAATGATCTTACAGCAGGTTTCAGAATAATTAATGTTTTCCCTTTGATTCATGGCACAATTTCAATCCTAATTTCCAAAAAGTAAAAAGTTCTGAATGTTGTCTCATGTCCATCAGAAGTAATTCATAAAGCTCTGGGGCAATAGGAAAAACAAATGCAGAGTGTGGTAATAAGTAGTATTTCATGGTATTGTAAGAGCATGGGAAACATTTTGTAATGGAAGGTAATGAAATAATGGCTTCTGCCCTACACATGTGTTGAAGTCATTACAGTGTGATGTGCCTAACACAGCTATCTACAAAAGTTATCTCATCAGAGTTTGAAATGCACTAATTACACCCATCTTTCTAGCCTTGCTACCTCTAAAACTGTTTCTTTCCCATCTGTAAGTCCAGGTGCAAGGAACATAAGAAAAGCACATTTAAGCCACACACAAAAAAAACCAAATAAAATAATTTTTTTATGTACATAAAAATATCTGAGCTTGAAAGTCCATCATGCTTGTACAGTTTTTGGTTAGACACCAGCGCTCTGTTTCACACTGCATGTTGTTGAGATCATCCACTGCAAGCTGTATACCCCCCTGGAAAACCAGCTATGGCTTATGTTAAGGGCATGAGCAGCTATGTCTCTACAAAAAGATTTCAACATTTGGAATATGTTATTCCTCTGGGATTAAATATTGCCATTCTGGTGTGCTAAAATGTTTCAGTTGTGGCCCATAAATCCCGCAATGAAATCTCACATTTAGGGGAAAGCAGGAAAAATTTTGTGGCAAGTCAAAGGAGTTCTGGTGTTTTGAAAAGCCCTTTACAGCTTTTCAGTGGTTTGAGATGTCAGATGTTATACAAAGAGGAGAAAACAGTGGACAGAGTGTGAGAAAGTAATGAGAGATGCAGCGATAAACACAAACTGTTGTTCCACATTTCTTTTTTACCAGAATATCAGTACATACTGTCTGTATTTTTGCTAGGTTTGTTGCAATAAGTTGTCTGAGTGCTAGTGTGATTGTTTAGAGGAAAAGTTCTCTGACTTCTTGCTAACCAATATCATTAGTGTTATTGGTGTGAGGCTAAACAACCACAAACAGAAATCTAGCGTTCTATGAAAGCTGAAGGATCTCCTTATTTACTTCTTACTTTATTCAGTTTTTTTGGCCTCACATCTGTAACAGCAGCTGCAGAAACAAGAAAGACACATGAGTAAATGCTGGCAAATTGAAAAAGAGCAGCCCTTGAAAGCAGCCTGGCTATTCCAGCAAATCACTCCCACCCCTTTAAAATAAAGCAAGCTTTTCTTTGTCTTAGTTATACCACTGAAGTAATTTAATATTTGTATTGAAAAGGAAAATAGGAATCTGTACACATTAAACACTGTTAGACATTACAAATTTGCTTTAACCAGAAGCAATAAACATACTATTAGAACTGTTTTACCCCAAGAACAGAATAGGTAACTAAATAAAATCAGTATTTTTTGAATAGAAGTGTGAATTTTGACTAAGATTATTCTTTTTGACAGGCAGTGTTTTCAGTACACAACATTTATTTTGCATAGTACTGAGGAAATCTGACCCAACAGAGCTGATTGCTAACACTGTCAAACCTAATGGCATGGATTTTGCTCTGAAATAGAAGAGGAAAGCACAGTGGCTTTCTAAAAGGCACCTAAAAGCCAGCTTATGAGCTCTTTCTAACGCTTATAAGCATGGGTGAAGAAGATGAAGAAATGTGATCATGGCCCAAAGTGTCAACAGGCTCTTCCTGGGATTAAGAGTGGTTGGGTGATGCAGATTTTTACCTGTGTGTGTGCTTTTATAGACCCATTCATTTGGCCTTTGAGGTCCAAATTCTCCAAAAGATGTAGGTGGTATGCCATGAATACCTTATGGATTATGCAATTCACTGTGTGTGGCTCATGGGTACCACATTTGCTAGAGACTGACCATAAGACAAAATTTGTATGCGTGTGGCAATTTCTGACACCACAGCACTGCTTTGCATTCTGATTTAGAGGAGAAGTCAGAATTTAAACATCTTTCTTGGTGGTATGATTTCCCAGCATTTCATCTTGACACTTCCAATCACAGTGAAACATTTGAATGTGTTTTTATCTCCCTGAAAACCCATTAGCTCAGTCAGAAAGAATACTTTACAACACAGGGCCTACAGATTACATGAACAAGACAAGTAAAGGAGAGGCATTTTTATATTGTGTATGGGCAGTTATTGGAATGCACAGAAGTTTGTTATTGAGTAGATGATAAACCTGAATCGCACACTAGATATGAGTAGTAGGTCTTACCTGTATTTGGCTTCACTTGTATAATTAAACAAAAGACAGCTATCACAATTATATTTTGATATTGTACACAAATTGTCAGGTTTTTATGAAAGGAATATGTTAAAAATAAGGAAAAAATGGAATTTCACGCTAGCAAAAGTCTTAAACCAAAATTGCACCATTCCAAGAATCTGCTTCATTTCCAGCTTTTAAATTTACACGGAATAGGAAACAACTGCATGAAATTAAACAAGTGAAATTAACAAAGTGAAGCAGAAATGTTTCTGCTGTTAGTACAAAAAAAAAAAAAAAAAAAAAAAGATTCAGCTCATTTTCACTGATAATTCCTCACCTGTTCCTGTGCCAACATCAACAAACAGAAAGTCATATTGATTGCAACATGCTACACAGGAAGGTTGGTTTAACTTGCAAATCTCCCCTAAAAAACAAAAATCCTGCTTTGGATTAAACCCAAGATTTAATCCCATGGCTCTAGCAATAGTATTTTGAAAAATCATTTTTCAGCTGCTATGGTAAATGTTTCTAAAAACAGAGGAGAGGTTTACAATCTGTTACAGCAATGAATCAAAATAACTACTCATTTTCCTTGTGAAGTCTCCAGAGCCTTGGTAAACACCATGCCGGCTCATTTGAGAGGGAAGAATGATTGTCGGTATAGTGCAACTCCGAAACTGAATGAAAAAAAACAAACACGTGTAGGTTAATTATCCATTAAATTAAATACTCATTCACTCAGAGTTCCAGTGACTGGAGATGGGTCTACTTAATGAACAACCTGTTTGTGAGTCCAGCACAAGTGCACCTTAGAAACCTAGGGCCAGATCCTAAAATCTGTGATGCAAAACATATACTTGAAGTTAAGCACGTGATTAATATGTTGGTGAACACAAATGTTTGGTCTGTGCTGGACCAAACAAATGATGTGAATATTAAAACATCCCTCCAAACTTGTGCAAGTGGATGATCACAGTTTGCTGGTCCAACAAGTGTTTCATCTGCTGTTGGTAGCAAGCTCATGGTAGCACTGATTTCATGGGTGACAATGACATAGTGCATGAATCTAATTAACTCCAGCTCATGTATATGGTAAAACATATACAATGCATTCACATAGATTAATTTCACATGCGAATATATACATGTATAACACATAAAAAGGGAAATGCATATACAAGAAAATGCAGAAATATTTATTAGGTAAATGTAAAGAAGAAAGATGAATTCTGTGGCTTGTGTTATAAAACCTGTAGTTAGAAACCCTGATACTTTGAAAGAGATGTCCTTGCTGACCCTTTTGTCAGTTAAAAAGCCCTGCTGAACGTATTGGCATTAGTGCAGAAAATGCATTGTCTGACTTTATCTCCTTCTGTGAGTAGTGCAGAAGTTTTATCAAGTGGCAAGTGTGGCAATCAGTTCATAGGATAGTGATGAAATACTTTTCAATTTAACAGTAAATCAAGATGAAGATAACTACATCTAGAGGTGTTTTGTGGGGCTTTTTTCCTTTTCTCATTTTATCAGCAGCTTCCAAAAAGCTGTAGACAGCTGATTTGAAAACTATCTAATGGTTTGTGTTAATTTCCTATAGACCTTCAAAATGTGCTGATACTCCATCAATAGCTCCAAGAAAGACTGAGAGATCTCTGACATTTTTAAGGCCTTCTAATGGAGGAAGATATAAATAAGCATTAAAGAGTGGATTGTGACAGGATTTTTAAGTCATGCTAATAATTTATCAGCTGACATAAGCTCAAATTGGAAATTATAAACTGATCTGAATGCCTGGAAGAAAAGGCTGATTTTTATTTCATTTTGTGGAGACCACAGAAATGAGTCACGTGGAAGCATGGCTAAAGAGGAGGTGGGTAGGGTTATATTATAGTACAGAGAAAATATTTTCTGCAAGTCATTTGAATAGACTGTCATGTTGGATTTGTTGTTCACTTCTGTTTCAGTCCTGTCTCTTACCTGTGACTGATAACTATTACTAACATGAAGCACTCAGGCAAATATTGCACTATCAAACTGCAATCACTGTCTCTGTGATATTAAAAAGACTCAGTGATCCTGTGTGGTCTGCAATAAGACAGATGTCTACATGGACATTGCCTCCTTTCTGGTTTTCAGTTCCTTCACTGAAACCATAGTTCATGATCGTGAATGTGTGCATTTATACATGTCTGAATTCAGTGTCTCAGCAGGGTAAAGGCAACGCGCCCAGTTGCCCAGGGTGGTGTCTGTAAGATTCACAGTATTTATTTTGGACTATGTTTCAGCTGACAATTTAAATTTCATTGATTATTTTATTTTAATCTTGACAAGTCACCATCCATTGTCTAACAGGTTTTGTTTTTCTGGCTCCAAATCATGCTCTCTTTTTCCTTTATAAGAAAGGTTCTTGCTTTACTTTTCTTTCTTTTATCTCAGTTTGGTTTACATGTCAACTTTCAGCTTAAAAAAAATAAAAATAAAAAATCAAACAGGGTATTAAGGCTCTTCAAATTTAAAGACAGAATTGTAAAAAAGGAAATGAAAATATCCAATGAACCCTTTTGTGTTTTGTTTTTTTAAGCCTATAAACCAATACCACACTTCTGGTCACAGGAAAAACCCAAAGCTATTATGTAAAACAAGATAAATTCAGCCTTGACTGTAGATCTACCACTCTGTTGCAACTTTTCAGCTGAAGTGTCCTGTGATTGAATAAAAACTGAAGGCAGCCATATGGTAAATATGCCCCTCACTTTTATAGGATTAGAAGGAAAAGACTCCTTAAATGAAATTTCCTTCCAATGGGAGATATTTTGTGGCCTGCTGCTCTTGGTACTATGTGATAAGAAATATTTTAAGTAACTTATGACACAAGATTGTATTAATATGTAGATACAATGTGATAAGAAATATTTTAAGTAACTTATGACACAAGATTGTATTAATATGTAGATACATAGGCCCATCAATTTTATCCATTATCATCTGCCACAACTTTGCAAATGGTGGCATGAAAGGGGAGGTTCTTGATGTCCATGCTTTACTCATGCCTATCCATTGCCTAAAAGATGCTGTGTACCTAGCTTGTTCTTAGCCAAGCAGACTGTCTATGGCCAGTAGGAAGCAGGCCTGACTGAAGCATTATTGTGCCGAAGTTATGACTGTGCTGACAGATGTTATCTACACAACAATCCACACAACAATAGCAGATTTTGTCTGAAATGGTCAGCTTTTTTTGGAAAGCAACCTTCATTATGGCCCAGCTGCAAAGTAACTCAACATGTGAACATCCATGAACAGGAAAAATCCTCATAAAAATCTGTTCACGTTAACAAAGCACTTTATTCTGGAAGGTTGGAGACATCTGGGAGCTGTTTGGAAATCCTGGAGATCTGGTGTTTGTGCTGTGAGGAACAGCTGACAGCTTTAGGGTGCGCTGGAAGCAGCCGACTGCAAGTCACCTGTCAGCCGCCTCGTAAATCTGGGAGAAACAGATCGTGCACAAATGGACTGGCATTCGCTATTTTTATGCACAAAATAATATAGCAGCAGGTGACTTTAATATAAGGCAAGTAATTTGTGCACGTTGTATAGTATAAACTCGTCAGGCAGCCATTTGGTTACTGGCAAAAGTTCTGAGCAAGTCGGTGCTCAGGAGGAAGATTTATGTCAATTTCCTCGATTCCTCAAGATGCAAGAAAGCATCCAGCCTTCCTGCTACTAAAGCATTCAGAAGGTCCATTAGAGATCATACTGGAACTGTATTTCATGTGCCTCGCCACTTAAGTTAGGCTGTCAAGTTGAATAGCTTCGAGCCTCACAAACCCTAACTTTCCACTCCCAACATTTCCCCTTTGCCAAACCATCGTTCTCAAATAGTTGCAGCAGAAAAGCATGGGAAAATCTCGTAGAAATAAAGAGAGCAGTTCAGAGCAGAAAATTCTGAGAAATTAGTACTTTTTGTCAAGGGTTCCAACATTGTTATTCCCTGTGTACAATACTGTAAATCAGAGGGAAAGGAAGACAAGTTTTATTCATTTGGCACTTGTGGAATGAAACCACATGAGCAGTGATTTATCTTAGCATGGAAAATAGTAACTTCCTCAAGACAGGCTTTTTTTTTCTTTTCTTTTTTTTTTTTTGGCAGGGTAGAGGTAAGTAAGTTGATAGATACTACTGAACACTGTTTCCAGAAGTAACCCAGAGAAGCAATATGAAGAAGGCAGAAAATAAATCCAGATACCAATCTATCACTTTCCTCTTTCTTTTAAATACAGACAAAGTACTACTCTTTGTGATTACAATCATAAACTGCTGAGAACTGGACTCTTAGTTTTGTCACATACTAGCTATAATTTTATGTGAAGAGGTGACCTGGATTTGATCCAGCTGACCAGACGGAAAATATACAGCCAATTTTAGGATCCATATAAATAATTACTTCTACTCCTAAGCAAGTCAGAAGTGTTCAGATCCTTTTGAAACATTGCAAGAATCAAATTGAAAATATATCAGAAAAAATGTGGAGCGCTGGTTCTCTTCTCTTCTCTGAAATGAAAGTGTGACTGTTCAGTCATAACTAGTTATTCTGATACTCTTCTCGGGGAGAACATGCAGTCTGAAAACATAACATGATTATACAATGGTTTGTAGTTTTTTAGCTAAATTAACTCAGAAGAGTTTTACCCTGAACAATCCGAATCCTGGAAGAGCTTAGGTAACCTGAATTTTACACTTAGCTCAGATATTGACCATCATGGATGAAAGGAAGTGGAGACTTGAGTTTCTTTTCCAATACATGAGGAGTCAGTGTTGTACCCAAGATGTCACTGATTGGATGTGGTATTTTGCACTTTTCCTTAGGGAGGAAGGTATTTAGACAGAACACCATTGCTGCTGATGAAGTTAGAAACATAAAAGCACATGCAACTGGGAGTACTTGAAAGAGAAACAGAACGTATTGTCCCATGGAAATAGCCTAGATTTAATTATCTTCTTTTTTTATTTTCTTTTTTTCACCCCAAGGCTGATTCAGGCATATCTAAAAACATCAAAACCTTTACCCTTCTACTTGAAATACAAGATGAAATGAATATTTAGAATAAAGTGCAATAGCAACTTTTCATCCCAGTCTCATGTACTCTGAGCGTTTGTCGGTCTACTTGAGATGAATAAACATAGAACTAACAGAATTGGTTTTCCAATACTGATGCTGAAGCAAGATAAAATGTGAGCCAGTGGGAAAGTCAATGTCATAATGGTTTTTGTGCAGTAGGACATGCCAATAACAAGATTTAACTCCAGCGATAACCCTTGGTCTCATAGAGCCTGAAGACATGGTTTTTGTACATGTTGAAATCATTTACATGACATCTCTTGCAACAGTGCGTTATTGTTCATATAGGATTTGAGTATGGAATGAATACATTTTTTAACTCTACAAATTAGTGACAACTGTTTCTTTACAACAGATGTTTGGTTCCCCTGGGAGAATCTCTCAATCAGTGATGACCTTTTACAAGACTTTTTTCAGAAAGGTTTCTTAAATCTTTGGCTGAAAACTGAAAAAAAAAAATAAAATAGCCCATAGCAATTTATTGTTGCCTGGAATGTTGAATCTCTGCTTGCTTTCTTCTGCAATGAGATCAGATTTTTTTTTTTTTTCTTTCCATTTACTTTTCTAAATCCATTTATGGTGATGCAGAAGGTAATATAACCAATAATGGAAGATTTAGAAGGCTCCCATAGAATAGCTTTAATCTGATTGTCAGCAGCGTGCAATAAAATTATATCCTTCAGTAAAGAGTTATCAGATATCAGAAAATAACCTATACAACCCCACTTTCCAGTTCTAAATAAAGTTGATATAGTTCTGATATATCTAATGTTAGTTTTTTCCTTTCTAGGACAAAAATAAAAATGCAACTTTTAACAACTAGACATGTAACTGTTGCATATGTGGCATAGTTACATACACAATATGTGGCAAAGAAATATGTTTTATTTCCTATTGGAATCTCTTTGGAGCGACAGCTGACCCCCCTGTACATTTGCAATCTGAAGCTCATGGTCCAAACCCAGCTACTTCTGAAGAACTGCACTAACTCTCACACACACACTTAGCCTGGATTTGTGGTTTGATATATTTCCTGAAGTTTCTGAGAATCCCATCTGAGATTATTGTGGATCTAGCATATGGCTTAATGCACAAGCAACAGTGTAGGAATACAGTTGTGTTTTTTCTGCTTTTTGTTTATCAGTAGTAAAAGGCTTAATCTATGAAGATTTTTAACTGACTAGAGTGTAACTGCAGAGCCACAGAGGTAGAAGCTGATAAGTATAAAACGCCATGGACTGAGCAGTTATGGGATAGTTCTTCCCACTTTCATGCAGGCCCTCATCTCCAGTTCAGCTTCCCTGATGTTGCCCTGAAGACCTTATCCCAGTGTGGGCTATCAGGAATTTCTGTCAGTGCACCCCATACAGCAAATGTGCTACAGTCAGGTTGAACCTCACTCAGTAAGAGCAGGAAGGAACAGCATTTGCCTCACTTTTGTACTTTGTGGAAAACCAAGATTTTTGAAAAACTAACATGGAAAAGCTTTGTTGTGCTGCCTTTTTCTCTCCTCTCCTCTCTTCTCCTCTCCTCTCCTCTCCTCTCCTCTCCTCTCCTCTCCTCTCCTCTCCTCTCCTCTCCTCTCCTCTCCTCTCCTCTCCTCTCCTCTCCTCTCCTCTCCTCTCCTCTCCTCTCCTCTCCTCTCCTCTCCTCTCCTCTCCTCTCCTCTCCTCTCCTCTCCTCTCCTCTCCTCTCCTCTCCTCTCCTCTCCTCTCCTCTCCTCTCCTCTCTGTTGAAATTGGTTTCAAGATTAAAGAGGGTAGATTTAGGTTCAATATAAGGAAAAATCCTTCTGCAGTGAGAGTGGTGAATCACTGGAAGAGGTTGCCCAGAGAGGTGGTGAGTGCCTCATCCCTGGAGAATTTCAAGGTGAGGCTGGATTGGGCTCTGGGCAAGCTGAAGTGGATATCCCTGTTCATTGCAGGAGAGTTGGATTAGATGACCTCTAACTCTAAGAATTCCATAATTCTATGATTTCTTCCTTTATAGGAAATGGATTTAGTTCAATTCAGAACAGATGACCTTTAAGTTCAGATTGTTTTCATAAATCACAATGCATAAATTTTATCCAAAGATAGTTGTAAGTGGGATGCTCCTCAGGTTCTGGAGATCTAGCACAGAGTTCTGGACTCTGCTCTGGTAACAGCACTTTGCAGCAGGTCACTTGGATACAACATCCCTGTGTTAATTTTGGCTTTAGTGACTTTTCACCCAATTTATTTAAATTTTACTGAATTACTGAAAATTTTTAAAGAGCTTTTCCTAAAGTGAGCCCTTAGTGGGCTCTACTGATGGAACAAAGTCCTAAATCAATGAGTAATGCGCTGAGGAACAGGCTATATGTACACACGCTTTGTGGGTGGCTCCAGAGAGTAATGATGCTGTTGCTTAGACAGAGATAAAAGTGCAAGAAAGGAGATAAAAGCTGACCTGAAAGTAACCATCAAGCAAGCAGCTCAGAGGGATGAGAGTAATGCAAACAGAGTTCCATTTGATGGAAGTTGCTTTATTATAAGCATCTGGAACACAGAGAAATGTGATATTTTGGCACCATCAGAAACTTTATCAAGACCAAGCCATGTAAGGCTGCACTGGTTGTTATTTATAGCATCAGCTTAGAGGGGGTATGGAAATTATACCAGGAACCTCATTAGTTTCAGCATGAAAGCCGTGGCCAATCTTGCTGCTCCAGTGACTGCGTTCATTCCGTAGTGCAGACACTGCAAGCAGTCAGGGAGAAATCGCAGTGCCTTCCAGCTTTATTATGGAGAAACTATATGTGAAAATGGAGAAAAAGAGGCAAGAACTTGTAAGATTGATTACATACTTTCTAGAGCCAGGTATACATACTGACATGCCCCTGTCAGCTAGCAATTTTCTATTTTATTCAGAAATCAGTAATTGGAAAGGGGGAAGTTTCTAGAGATAAAACTCTAAAAATCTGTGATTTTTGTCTTGAGAGAAAAGCATAATTCACAGTGAAACAGTTGAAGGATGCCATTAACAGATGTGCAATTGATCTATTGCGTGCATTCTGTGCAGTGAAATCTGGCATGAAGTTGTTTTATTTGTAAACCCCTTATCAGTTTGAGAATTTTCAGTCTTGCAGGCACTTATTTTCTTTAACTGGATAGCCTGATACTCAGCCAAGTAAAAGAGATGTCAGATTTGTTGTTTAAAGAAAGATGTCGCCAATTAACTATGTAATACAAACCGATTTAGAGGTGTTCGAGCTCTGATGTCCCACCGTGTGTATCTGCCATGGTTTCATTATGACTGTAGTGCTCAAGGGTTTTGCTTCAGAGCATCCTTTTTGCATCCTTATTCAGGCCTGAGCAGTTGGTGTTGTCACACTTGTTCCTTTCTAGAGCTGAAGGAGGCTTAGTTTCCAAGTATGGGTATGTATGACTGCGGGCTTTGGCCCTTAGCATGCCTGCAGACTACAGTGCTGGAGAGTTACAGAAACAATAGCCTGAAATGGAGGGATCTCAGTCTGTGCAATGAGAAGAGCTGCAAAAATGTTATTAAAAAGAAGAACTGTGGCTTGAATTGCAGAATTTTCCCCCTTTGCTTGCTACTGCTTATTGTCTACATTTAATAACATCTCCAGATTTTTAAAACTTGAGCCCTTATGCAATCCTGCTTTAATCTATTAGTTTTATATCAGGTAGATGAGTGGAAAAAGATGTGCAACAGCACTGTAGTTTGAAATTCCTCATTCCTGTGGGTGTCTGTTAATTTTTAGAGGTTCCATTTCAAGCTCCAGCAGACCAAATGGGATAGAAGTTAACAATTGGAGAGTTTTAAGTATCACATTTTAGCCAAATCGGAATTACTTATTTTTTAAATTAAGCTCTATCTTACATTTTGTACAGACCTTAATACATCTAATTTGCTAGATTATTTGTTGGTACCAACCCAAGTGATAAAATATATATGAAAAATAATTATGTCAGTAACTGTAATATTTGATATTACCTTCCTCACTTCTCTCTCCAGTTTGCTGCAGCCGTTTCTAATTGCTTTACCTCAAAGTTTTTCTCCTCTGTGGATTAATTATCCAGAAAAACGCTGACAGCCTCACTCATCTTTGCAGCTACATTCTGTTGAACCATTGCCTCTATCCCAATTTTTTTTCCCCTGGGTTGAATGTCAGCTTAATACATTCACTTATCTTTGAATATTACAGGTTATCTGAAATGTGTATGACTTGGATATGCTATTTTCAGAAGTGATTTTTGTATGTGAATTCTATTCCTCCTCTTTAATAACACACTGATCTACTTCATCCTTGCAGTACGTGTAAGAAGTAATTTAATCTACTATAACATAGTAAATATGAATTGCCACTTTAAAAGTTATTCTTCTTGATCCTTTTCCGTTATACTAAATATGACATGGCCAAACAACGCATATCCTCGGATGACTGAATGGTATAATTTTCCTCACTGCCAGTACAGAGATCCTTGTGTGTCATTTATCTACGGCATTGTTTCCTCTCTTTAACATTATTACATTTGCAGACTAACTCGAAGATTTGTAATATTTTTATTTTTTTTTCTGAGGAATTACCTGCAATATACATTTGTCTGTGACTCCTGAAGTATGTCACTTATTTCCTGAGGATGTTTTAGGCAGTTTGGTTTAAAATTAGACTTATGCAATCAGAATCTTCTACCTCCAAAGTCCTAAATCTCCTGTAAACTGTCAATAGGTGAATGAAGTGATTTTATGCTTTCTGGGCCACAACAGTTGAAAAGGGAATCACCTTATTATTCTCAAATAAGCTATTAAATAATGATAGAGGACTGCATGGTTTTGCATGATTTCTGGCAGCTGCACTTGAAGTGTACCAGACAGACATTAAACATCCTGTGCCTCCCATTTGTATAAACATTGGTTTGGACATCAGTAGGCTCAGAAGTCTTCAAAATCCTCAGTAACCACCTAGCTACCGTTAGAAATTAGAAGTGTAACTTCAGGACATGAGTGACTGTTGGGAACTGTGGGTTCGGGATCATGCCCAAGCTATGACTAACACCTGAGCTGGCAGCCAGAGGGATGCTCTACACACATCACTCAAAAAGGGTGGAGGGACAGGATCAGAACATCAGAAGGACTACTAGCAAGAATCAATAGCATTACATTTCTTTATCACAAGTCATCACTCCTTTTCACTATTCAAAAATTTAACAGGAATACAGAACCAAGGAAAAGAGGTTTTTGTTTTCCTAGAAGAAAACTATATTTCCTACATTAATGTTTCTAAGGCTTCAGTGTCGCCTATTTTGGATTATTTAAGGGTACCCACTACACAACCAAGTTTGAAAAATTGTTACTCTCCACTGACTGTATGAAAAATGAGTTTCCTAAGGTAGGTGCAGACAGTTAAGATATGAATATCTCCTTTGTAACTTGTTAAGTACCTGTTTGAGTTTGATAAGGGAGAGAACAATATTGTTATAACTTGGAGTCCAGAAGCAAGAGTTAAGGATGCAAAATAATCACAGTTATTATGTTAAGGATCTCATAGAGATAATGACAGATGAGGAGTGAATTTGATGAAGTACAGAGGGGAGGAAATGCCATTGGGAATATAGGATATCTATGGTAACATGGTGAAAAGGAAGAACATGTCTGAAGAACAGAGAAGTGTCTGGCAAATTTTATGTAACTGGAGATTTTTTGTCCATCTTTGGGTAGAGAAGAGCCAAAGCCTAAAGCAGGCACTGGTAAGGACTGCCCAGAAAGAACTGGAATGGGAAAAAATTGTGAAGTACTTTCCAACTGTCCCAAATTCCTTCATTAGTAAAGTGGAGTACTCTGTATCTGTCACCTTGGATTGGGCTGGAGGTGATGAGGTAGTGTCTAACCTTCAGCATGTCTCTAGCAGATTTCATATGCACTAAAGATGAACCAGAGAAAATGAGAGATGAGTCTCCATATTTCTGGAAGGAAGAAAAACAAAACCAAAAACACACACACACACAAAAAACAAAACAAAACAAAACAAAACAAAACAAAACAAAACAAAAAAACACTGCAGAAAAGAAAAAAAAGAAAGGAAAAGGCATTATGCTTAATTACTGAATTTTGCCCAATTTGCCTACCAGCAGTATGCCATTGTAAGAACATACAGCTCATTGTCTCCAGAGAAGACATTACCAGGGAAGCAGCTGTATGTTTCAATGAAGCATCTAAAATTAAATCATAAAAAGCTGTCTAATTTCTTATTTTCCCATTCCAGTAAGAGCTGTTTTCTGGTTCAAAAACAAAACATCTTGAATGCCCTCAGCTTTACATGACCTACATTCCATGCATTAAATAGTCTCACCCTGCCCCCACCAGTGACAGACAACCAAGGACTAAATGTCAATAATATTTTCCCAGAAATAGGGGTGATGCATGTCTGAGTCAGGGAAGGAGGAACCAAAGGGTGTATAAACAATACAGACACAGAAAGAGGAGAATGATGCAAAAGAGATTTTGCCAGATTTTTTTACCTTCATAATTTTACATGCATTCTGTTTTCCAGTTTTATTATCTGCTCTTCAAAGATTTGGAAGCAAAGTAACTATTACTTCACCACTTAAACGATATAGTTAAATTAGGCATTGTATTTATTTATTTATTTATTATAATTCTTTACTGTATAAATTGCTCAGAGCCATTGTTTTTAATATAAGTACCTCAAGTATGTGATGGTATAATTCATTTTTTTTTAAATCTGAGTAGTTATTAATGACTTCTGTTAGCAAGACGTAAGAAGATTTCAACTTTAAATTGGGTAAATATTACTGGAGCATCTTAGCAGTGATATTACCAATGAAGAGGCAGATATTTAGAGATAGGACAATTTTTAGGAATACCCAGAACAACCAACAATGTAGTAGATGAACATTAATTAAATCCTTAGTAAGTGTTTCAACCTACTTTTCTGTCTTGATCCATGAGATTAAGATCTCAATTTGGAATATTTGTCTTTCTTGATAGCATAAGATTAAAGATTATGATTCAAACACAGTTTTCAGGCTGTTGTTTAATTAATGAACCCAGATAATGGCATTAGAGGGTACAGGAATAAAGGTGCTTTTAGCTAAGTATTCTCAATCTTTAGAGTATTCTCAGATCTCACTGTGGGATGATGAGTTCCACTCAGTGATAAACTGACAAACTTTGGTTAGATTGACTCACATCACAGTTGTAGAGTCTTAATTCTCAGAGGCTTCCAAGACAAATTTGGAGAAGGCACCCTGATTATTGATACCCACCTTTCTTTCAGTGGGAGGATGGACAGGAGTACTTCAAAGTTCCTTTACAATCAACATTTCTGTGATTCTAGAATGAAATCTAATGTTGTTGAGAGAAGCTGAAATAGAAATTTCATTTCTTCTGGTGAGGAATTTGTAACAGGAGTATAACTGGAAAATGTGGATGGATCTAGTGTAATGGTATTTGTCTCTGTAGTCTCATTTGTGTTAAGGATAATCTACAATAGATTGAGCTAGTTTAGCCAGTATTGAGCAAATCAGTTGCACAGGCTTCAGTGGAGTATGCTGGATGGTTTCAGCAGGCGGATGGAAAAGTGTTTAATCCGAACTGCAAAGTGGCCAATGCTCCAGCCAGTGCTTTGCTGTGACTGCTGTAGAGGGCCTTTATGCCTCCCATTTGTGTCCAAAAGATGAGTATTTGGATAGTGTAATATGTTTTGTAAATATTCTGGTTGTCATATTTGAGGATAAGTCTTCGGGCTATGAATTTTTCAGGTAGGTATACTATGAATACTTTGGTACCTATAGATACTGCATTCTTAGTTCACTGACCTTATGAGTACAAAGAAATGTATATGAAGTACCTAGGCCCCCTTTGAACAGCAGGGGAAAATTAAACAAGTTGGAAAATGCATAACGTGTGTTGAGCAGAGAGAAGATTGATGTTAACCAATAGGAAAAACTAAGAACAGAGTCTTTATATGTTATGAATACTATCCCCCTCCAGAGCACAGGCCCTGGATTACAGCCCATGGAATGGTGTATCCATTCATTTTAGTGCCTAGTGTCTTCTATGGCTAGACACTTACATCTGTTTTTTGAAAGAATAAGACTTTGCTTTTCTTTTATAAGGAGTCATGAAGATGAAAGTGGTGCTCTTTTTCTGAATAATAATATGCTTTAAGGACTTACAGGGAATATGAGAGACTACTGGTCCACATAGGCACTGAATGTAAGGTATTTAACCATATTGTTCATAAATGGTCTCTGCTGTGGACAGCTGGAGCTTTCCCTTTCCTTTTCCACTGTGCCAGAAGAAATTCACAGTGCAGAAGGGAACAAAGACAGAGAGGTACACAGCTTGTGCTCAGTGTGGAGGTGAACTTCAGTATAGCTAAAATTTGTACTAGAAGTTCTTTTAACAGAGTAAAGGAAGATAACTTCTACAAACTACACAACGAGTAATTTGTCCTTTTATAGGATCAGGATTTTCTTGCAAATAGAAATCTCTCAGAATTAGCTGCCTGGACCTCTGTGGGCAGGAATTGTTTGTTTCTATATCCCACATGGGCATTGGACAGTATGATGCCTCACTTTTAACAGTTCTGAGTGCTTGAAGACTTCTGAGGTGAATCAAGTGGTGCTCTGATAGCAAGCACCAGCTGAACTAGTGCTTTTGAACTTCCAGAGGCTTCTGGGAATTGCATCTTTTGTTCCTTCCAAATCCTCATTTGTGTGCTTAGAGGCACTAAAGGATATGGTTTAAGTGATGGGACTCAACAGGTAAGGTTGATGTTTGGACTTGATTCTGAAGGTGATGATTTTGTGATTCTATGATATGTGTAGATACACACAGAATATGTTAATAAGCTACTGATAAAAATATAGACCAAAATCAGGCTCTCAAATCCTAGGATACTATTCTTTACACACAAACATCTTTCTTCTACTGAAACTATGCAGTTTTCCCATAGGCCCACTACAACATTATGTAACCAAATTATTTAACAAGGCCTATAATTTTTCCCCTTCTTATGAGTTTTTGGTCTATGTACTATTATTTTGTTATTCATTATGCTTAAGGCCATGTCCTAGCTGGAGGTTACTGTTATAAATGACATGAATGGATTGTTTGATGATTCTTTGCCATGTTCAGTATAAAATCAATCATGTCTGAGCAGCTTTCAGCAAGAATTTGAAATAACGTGGAATAGAAAATTTTTGACACTTCAACTAGTGATGATTCAACTGTGGTGACAAATAAAACCACAAGATAAAAAATAATCAACTTTTTGGCAGAGTGGGCAGTGCCATCTTAAACTACCTTAACCACTTCTGGACAGGCCAGACTTCCTATGTCTTTTCTTGTAAAAGAAATACAGATATATCATTGTATGTCACTGCTTAACTCAGCAGGGTGCTGTCAAGTGGATTAATAATTTATAGCAGAGGTAAATTGACATCATCCATAGAGACCAGATGCAGAGGAGGAAAATACACATAGATTACCAATGAGTTTCACAGCTACTATCTGGCAACAGAGAAGGATGAGACTTGGGAAGCCGGGTGACTATTGCAAGCTAAAAGAAATACATTTTGACCCCTTGCTTCTCACTTTGTGTCTCGCTTTCTCCAACATGTTCCGATGACTGCATTAATTCTCCTGAGCTTCTTAGTGCATGTAATTCAGTCTTGATTCTCATTCTCCAGCAAAGATTTAAAACTTTGTTCAAGCATTTTCAGTTTCCTTCCCTTCCCAGGTCTGTTTGTCTCCCATTCTCTGCAGACAGTTTCTCCTCTCTGTTTCCTCACATACAAGTTCATATTTCCTCCTCGCCCATATAACTTCCTTTTTTCCCTACTGAAATGTCTGTACTCTAAAAAGGGGGAAATCTGGAGTAGACAGGAACACTGTTTCTTGTTCAGAAAGCCCATAATTATGAGAAAGTTAAAAGGAAAGTTGGTGCTATTTAGCTTTTAAAAGTGAAGCTTAGCCTATTTGAGCTGTGATTTCATAGAAATAAATGTCTTGTAAAACTTTGTCTAGATTTGGTGGAAAACAGTGAAAACATTCTCTGTAAGAAGGCCTCCTTTTCACCATGTTTCCAATACGTATTGTACTGTCGGTTTGCAAGCTCCCTGAGAAAATGTCCGTATACTTTTAACATCACAAAGAATATTTTATTTTCTCAGTTTTATTCTTGGAAAAATCTGAACAGTTACACAATTTTGGCTGATACTTTCCAGTTATATTCAGCCTAAGGCTAAATTTTCCATGCAACGTGTAAAATTTCAGCACAAATTGTTCAGGCCTGGCAATATTATCAGCTGTTGAATAAAGAGTCTTATAAGTGGAAGTGTTAGGAAAGTTTAATAGTAGGCAATGCTACCAACTCCACCTATAATATATCTTAAATCTACTATTAGGTCTATAAATTAGATCATGGTAAAAGTAATACTAAAACAATAACAAACATTTTATATAGAATCTGAAATGTTGTAAAAAGTTTTACATACATAAGGTGATATGTAAATTTAGATTCTGATCTGGCGATACATCCTAAGAAGAGAAGGAAGTCAAAGCATTTCACTTGTGGTCTCTCTAATTCCCACAACAGCCTGTTGGCTAACCTTCACTACCTTGATCTCCTAAACAAAATTTCCATGGGAGTTCCTGCACTCTGCAGTTCATGCCCTGAAATCTCTGCTCAGCCATTACGTGGACAAACTCCCACTGAAGTCAAGCTTCCCTGAGAGAGTATTGAGCAATAGCTGAATAAGAACCTCTGTATGTAGAAATGTTTTTACTGTAACTTTAGCCTTGTACTATAATTTCTATGTTTTATATGATAAGGGAGATCAGGATCAGGGTGTGCATGTGGAGGTTGGAACAAGAGAGTAGTGTAATAAGTTACATCTAACAGGCCTAATTTTTTTCTCTGTTACTTGAAAGCAGCTGTTAAAGGGATGAAAAGAAAAAAAAAAAAAAAAAAAAAAAAGATGAGAACAGTTTTCTTCAGACAAATTGGTCCACCACTGTTTCCTAAAATGAATGCTGAAACTCTGATGGACAAAGAAAGGGAAAATGGAAAAAAAGTTAGGGATCAAACCAGGATTTCGTTCATAGACAAAGCTGATAGATAAACCAACAACATAATAATGGGCCTCTCTCTGTCTCTCTCCCACTTTCTCAGAATGATTGGTCAAAGATAATTAAATGTCCTGAAATCGACATATTTCTTGTTGGACTTGATGATCTTCAAGGTCTTTTCCAACCTGGGTAATTCTATGATTCTATGATTCTGAGCTGCCACAACTTTCTCATCATACTTCAAGATCAACCAGGAAACTAAGACACCTTCCTACCACTCATTGCCCCAGGCCTGAAGTACTCAAATCATGTTTCTTCTAACAAGTTCAGCTAATCCCCAGTCCTGGTTTCACCTGAGATGCTGCAAATAGCACACATCAGTGTTTTGGTAATTGGTGAGCAATGGAAGCACATCTAAGGCCAGACCATTCAGTGGGGAAGAACTATTGCCTTTATGGTGTGGCAGCAGGGTTTGGGATGGAGCCAGGACAACTGGCCTGAATTAGGCAGAAGATTATTCCCTACCAGGTGGAAGACCATAAAACTGTGGGGAGTTGCTTGGGCAGTGGTTACGTTAACATGTAACCAGCTGTTGGATTGTAAGGGCTTAGGTGGTGAGTGGTTGTATTGCTGATAGGACATCAGTCAGTGAGCTATTATTTTGTTAGACGGGTATCAGCCAGAAAGTGATATTCAAACTGTGGATGATGTTTGCCAGTGGGTGCATTCTTACACTTTCCAGTGGGGGTGTTGTGTTTTCAGTTTCTCCTGTTGCAGAGTTATGCCTTTCTTTGCTCAGGTTTAGAGTTCTTGCACTCTGTTGTTTATCAATTAGATTTTGCAATAACCTCCTCTTCTCAAAGATAGAAATAGACAAAGCAGAGATGGATTTTCAGTAAGGATAAGGCTTAACCACCTATCTTACTGCTTATTAAAGAGTAATATAAAATAAAATAAAAAGGCGTAGTGGTGTGGGGTAACTTTAATGTAATCTTAAGACCTTTGAGAGTAATTGTTATTGTAAAAGAATGCTTTGAAAAAGAGGAAGATTTAGTCCTTAGAGCACAACAAAACTGTACTGAATAAATCAAGAGTAAGCATACTAAACTAAACCACTCTAAGAATGCCAACTCTTCTGAAGGTATTTAGAAGACAAATACCAATAGAAATGAACTACATTTTTAATAACATAGATTAATGGACCTTAGGATTGTGATTTCTTGAGAAAATTGAATAAAGGCAATTTTGCGCTGGGTTCTTGGCATAATAATAAAGTAGGAGGTCTCTACTGATGTACACAAAAGGCATATGAGTATTCCTGATTGCTAGAGTAATGCCTTCAACCTGTCAGGCTTTTCTGACAGGAAATTCTTGCTGTTCTGGGAATTCTGGTTCTTAATACTGCTTAGGCTTTGTGTTCTTCTCAAACTGACATCTCTGGTAAAATGGAGTGGCATGGTTATTGTACAATAGGAATTTGGAATATGTGCTGAATCTGGACTCTACAATAGCATGGCATGGAGTCTTATTTTAGAAATGAATTAAAAATGACTTGGATGACTATACTTTCAAGTAGGTTGGCAAGCAGACAGCTGACCATAAATCAAGGTTAATGATAATGGCGATGTACCAATTTGGAAGGGAAGATGAACATAAGGAGTATTGTGAAAATTGGTGCTAGGCCCAGCTTTACTAAAAGCCATTATTTATGTTAATGGAAACTGAAGAACGCTGAAGTCAAAGCATTTGCCAAAACCTGAGGAAGATGGAGAAGTCATCTTGCAGATACTGAGCTATCTAGGCACTGCTTCCTTAGAATGTGAAAGTATTCTAAATTCTCCTGATAAAAATGGAGAGAAGAGGTAACTCAAACAAGAAATTACCAGGCTAAGAGCAAGGATGGACTGTCTGGAGACAACTTTGTATAGAATTACAGAAACCACAACCAAATGCAGTACTTTGATAACTGAACCGCTTACAGAATGAATAAAGAAGATTAAATTTGGTAAAGGGTTAAATTAAATTTCCCATTTGATTTTCTTTGTCCCGTGACAATTGGCTGGAGAAAAACATTTTGAAATCTTAGTTTTAATAATGAAGTTTTAACAAGGATCAAAATGTGAAAATGAACTTTTAACAGTATCAAATGTATTAGGATTACATATGTAAAAATCAGCAAGGTATTAAATTCCAAAAATAATTAAAAATATGCTGAATTTGAAGAGCAACATTGTTGAATGAGAAGTCAAATGTTTAGATCAACAAATTATATTGAAAGTGTTAAGATAATTAAGTTTGACCTTAGGGTGACTAAGAGGAAAAAGAAAACTCACTTATTTAAAGATGAAAACAACATGGGGAGTGATAGCCCAACAGACATGAGTAAGGAGGATGAGCTCAGCATAAATTTGAGCTGAGTATTAAACGAATTGCTTAACAATAAACATCTTTGGAAGAAATATTTTCTAAGAGAGAGAACGAAAGTTCAGTAAACTCAGACGTTTTTATTATCTGTTTAGTTTCATTATTTTCAACTAGTTTTATTTAAAAAAATGAGAGCACGCTGTGGTTTGTGTCCTTTACTGTGCCTGTGGCATTGGTAAATTAGAAATTAAATTAAATATGAATGTGGCCCTCTAAAGATGAAAGAAATAATATGTGTTTCAGAATGGTACTGTAGTAAGTTTTGATCACATTTGGGCTTGCCCAAGGAAAAATGGAAGACAGAAGTCATAATGAAATTAACACACTAATCTAGTGGTTGAGTACCTCCCCTAAAGGATGGGAAGACACTTCTAACTTTACTGCATTTGAGGACTGTGCGTCCTATTTCTACAACATCCATAGAAACTAGACAAGATCCCTAAACAGCTTACAGTTAGAAGTGAAACCAGTGTCCAGTGTTGCAAAGGAATTCTTTAAACTTAAAAAAAATAACAATATTCACTTGGCCTAGTGATTCTTTTATAACTTCAGCTGGCTAGAGTGGTGCATGAAGTCATTCTCAGGCATTTCAATGTTTAGATCCCATTCCTGGGACACGTGTATTTGATATTCTTTAGGCTAAGAAAACAACTAGAAGGAGGTGTTTCATAGTCTGTGAGAGTGCTCTGTCCACCATATTAATGGATGACAGACCAACACTAGAACTGGCAAATCCTGTACTGGCATTTCAATGAAGAACCTTGTCCAGTAGATGTGCTGTAAAAAGTCTTTAATTTATAAGAGATAGAAAAGTATACATGTGTTATCTCCTGGGTTAACAGATGTGTTGGGACTTTTCTGCATTGTCAGTGCTAGAGAATATATGGAGTGTACTGACCAGGTTTGTAAGTTGCTGGTGCAAATGGAGGCACCAGAGGCCCACCATTTTGGAGTTAAGCACCTAAATGCAACCTGTGTCCCACATCTGACATTTTATCACTTATTCTCAAAAGCATAACGTGCTGGCAGCTGCATTTCCCTCAAAGTTTACTGTAGGGGGTGGTCCCACCATCAATAAAAGCTCCAGAGATGACTTTCAGGAAGCAGAGGTGAAGAATTTATATCTCCAAAGGCTACCTATCTACATCAGTTTTGTTACTGATTCTGAAAGCTTTGTATCTGTCTGGAAACAATATGCTTTGAATAAATGCAGGAGTTTGGGACCCCTCTACCTGCGCCAAAAGCAATTCCCTACACCTTTGGGTAGTCCATTATATAATACAGAATTCCTGTTCATAGTTTAAGATCAAATAAAACAAAAAGACTTTTGCTTTTTGTAGTTCTGATAGAATTTTTATTGACTGTACATAGTAGACTATGCCACTTTTGCTGTAAAAATCTGCAAGCTGTGAATAATGTCTGTGTCAGAGATAAAAAAGGAATGGACAAAGCCTGAAAAGGTACTTAAATCCCAAACACAGATTCTTGGAGCTTCTCCATATCTTTCACAGAAATTGGATTCCCATCAGTGCAGATTTCTAGATGTTGACATTTCTAGAGTTGAAAATAGGATTTTTTTTTCAAAATCCTGATTGCAGATCAGCATTTAAGTTCTCTTAGGGCTCTCGGGCTCCAATAGTTCTATAAGTCTCTGTCATGAGGTCCCTGTCCCGTGGTTCTTCTTGATCCAGTCACGTTCCAACTCTGTGCAGAGCAAATCATAAGGAGGAGGTGAAATCTCTTTTAAATCCTTGACAGAGTACTCCAGGGACAAAAATCCTTCCACTGCTTCGCCAGTTCAGCCATCCTTGTTTATACATACCTATTCTCACAGAGGACATTGAAGCCTTTCCCATCCGCTGCTCCCTCAATCTTTTGCAAAGACTTTCTTTCAAAGAGCAAGTGCATATCGAAGTGCAAGTTGGCTCATCAGAAGGGATTCAAACCACTGGGTTTGAAAAGCCATTGGGTTTTGTGATGGAGTACCGCATTGTGCATAGCTACTGAAAAATCACTCGACTGTGGAGAAAAGCTGTGGAAAATGTGTCTCTTATTACCTGATACCTAGTGTAGAGATAATACGTAACTATCTTATCTATTCAGATGAGTGTCTTGGTGGTGTTGATATTTGTCATTGAGAGACAGCTTCATCTTCATTTAAGGTGCTTTGTGAGAAGAGTGATGGGCCTACCTGAGCTTAATTCCAGGCAAAAATTATTCTTATGGGGATCAAACCTCTACATAACAATGTAGCAATTAATGTATAGGCTGATGATGCAGAAGATTTGATCTAGATTCTCTAAAGTTGGGAAGTTTCAAGTCCATGCATCCCTAACCAATAGTCATATAGATGTCCAATCTGTTAGTTTTATGTTTTTGTTATCCTCTTTTTTTTTTACCCCCCTACATCTTAATTAAAAATATAAAAGTAAAAGCACCTTTATTACTTATATGCATTAATTATTTTAAACATTTCATATGCAGCCCAAGACAATTCCTCTTCATTCAGTGTGTCAGATCCAAAGGTTCGATGCCCACGGGGGTTGTGCTAGAATGAATTAAGGCTCTCATGCAATAGTGATGTGGAGAAAAAACAAACATGGCTCTCTAAACAAGCATGAGTAGTTCATGGCTCTCAATGTCCAGGGACCGCCTATGTCATAGGTCAACTTGGGATGGATGTTTATACAGCACTTACATAGGCTCATATAGACCATCACAGCCTAAAATTCCTGCAGGCAGCCATCTGACTGTCTGCAGGGTGTGTTAAAGTGAGTCTGAAGAAGTGGGAATTGAAACAGCATTCTTTGGGTGGGTGGGTCTGCTTGTCACCAGCTTTTGGCAAGGTAAATGCTGTTTCTGGCCTGTGCCTGCCTTCAAGCTTGGATTTTTAGACAATGTGTTCTTGTCTTGGATCTCTGGATATCTCTGGTGTTTGATGTCGTTACTGATGATAAAAATGTCTCTGCCTTTTTTTTCTGTTAAAGACCTGCTGTACTAGTCTGTCTAGCAAAAACACATATTTGCTTTTCTGAATGGTCCCTAGAATGTACCTGGACAAGCTTCTAAAGTAAAAAACCATTTACCTCTCCTTAAGTCATGCCACTCCATTCTTTGCAAAATGTAATTTCCATCTAATGCTTGAACCTTCAGACCTCCTGAAATAAAATGCTGAGAAAGATTTACGAGTCACTGTGGCTTGAGTTAATGTGCTGATAGCTATGGAATTTCAGATGTTCAAATAGAAGTACTCACAGCTGCAAGAGAAATTTTCTAAGATGCCAAAAAATCCTAGAAAATAACCTTCCTAACAATAGCAAATGAAGGTTTGATCATTATGCTCATGCTTTATTGTTTAGTAATTTAAGCAGTTCTTACAATCAGCAAAAAAATGATTTAGGAGACATCTTAATATGCAAAGATATTTCTGAGGATGGAAAAAGCAAGGAAAGGTGAATGGGCCTTTCTGACTGCTCTGCCCTGGAAAGTCACCTGACAATGCACACCTGCTTGCACCTGCCCTGTAGAATAGCTGCCAACACATCTGAAGTTCTATGGGAACTCTCTTGCTGGCTTGCATTTGATGAAGACTTTTCTCAGCTTCTAAAGCACAACAAATGTAGCAAAATAAACCAGATCCTGCTGTGGATATCTGTTTGAAATGGTACATGATTTTAAAAGATTATTTGACTTTAGGCAAGGGCTGCAACATCAGCTTACTGTTAAAAATAATGGAAGATTTGATACAATGAAAAGCTGAGTGTGTCACATGCCAAATCCAACTTCTTTTTGTTCATGTAATGTTATTAGAAGGCATTAAATGGATCATACCATACATTGTTTTCTGCAGAAAACAGAGAGCAATACGCTTTTTATGTTTCATCCTTGAAATAAAAGGAGAGATTAAAATTTGCTTGAATACTCACCAAAGGAAACAGGCAATGCTTATAATCATGAGACTGGGATTGCTTAAGAATGTTATTATTTTTCCAATGTATATATGCTGGCATAATGCTGGTTTGGAGAGAGATAAAAATGTATATTAATAACAAGTTGGGTTTTTTTTTATGCATGTGTAATTCTTTCTCTGGCTAAAATCATCTATACAAGTGTAAATGTATACATATAAGCACAGATATGTTTATACCATTACCAGGCACAGCTGAAGATGGATAGTGCTTCATCTAGGCAAGTGTAAGTCTTTCATCTCTTCAGAGCACACCAAAATGACACCCGCCTAAATACCTTAATGTTTAGAAATCTGAACATTTTTTGTGAATAAATTATAAATCAAGTTTTTCTTCCCTACATTTGGGGAACAATCCTTAAGTGAACATGTTTCAAGAGATGACTTTCTTCCAAAAGAGGCATTGGAAACCTTCAATTCTTGCACAGTGCTTTCAAAGGCAAGTTATAGCAAGTGTGCCAAGTGTTTGATGTTGGTAGTCTGACACTAGCACTTACAGATGTGTTGTTTGTGATCTGATATTGGGTAAAACAAGCATAGCCATGCTTTGATGAATCTTTTATGCTTTAGTTCTTTAGGGAAAAGAAAACAATGAACTTCAGTCAATAAAACTCTATTCTATTTCATTTGCAGCCAGAGAGACGGCTGAAGGGTAATGAATGTCAAGGACATTAAAAGATGAAAAAGGAAACACATGGATGTGAACTGACTCTTGCACAACTGGACCATAGGCCAGTACTATCCTGTGAGAGCACAGCTTTCACCCAGCAGTGCTTCTGCACTAACACATGGAATTAGTTGAGCACCAGAATCAACAAGGTCATGTCTGTAAAGAGAATCAGTGAAGAGATGTGACTCAAAGATGCCTCTAAAGAATCCATAATGACTGGGATTCATTGCCTATCTTTCCATGGCATTATTTGCAACTCAGACAACCAACTAATAGATAAGAGAAGCTGGGCATGAATCCATCTATGAGTAGAGAAAATCATAAAATAATGGGAATTTTACTCCTAATGACTCAAGTGATCTTACTTTTGCTCTCAGAAGTGAATTCATTAGATGTAAACCCAATTAATTTCTTTTTAAATTGTGCGAAAAAGCAGTAATAGTTGTCAGATTTTCAAGATCAGCCTCAAAGTTCATTGTGATGCTTCTTCTTTTCATTGTCTTGGCTTCAACCTCTTAGTAACTCTGCATGCACAGTGCCTGTGCTTCCATGGTTCATTATATTGCTCCGTTTTCAACCCAAGATAAAATGAATATGTGATATCAGTTTGAGGAGAGTAAAAATCGTTGGAGAAATGGTTTTGGGACAACATGTTACAAAATGTGGTTGTATATTTTCAGGCCTTCATAATTCAGTCAGTCAGTACGTGTCATTCCGAGAAGCAGCAGTTTAGTTAGGATGATTTCCAGTCTGCTGTATGTTTTCAGGAATTTGTTGCACCACATGAAAAATCAGTCTGTCATATGAGTAGAAGGAGTTTCTGGATATCATTGGGTGTGTGGACTTGGATAAGCTCTACAAAACAAATATATTCCAAGGGATCAGCAACATCAGATGCTATTTGAACACTGAAAACAATAGTGTACTTATGATAGTCATAAGTAGTTCAGAACAGACCACAGTAAATTTTATATTTCACAAAACAAATATCTTTGCAAGTGCAAATTCAGCATTCAGTTAAAGTCTGTGGTCACAATAAAGTTGTCAGTTTTGTTTTTCTTTGTTCTTTTTTTTTTTTTCTTTTTTTTTCCCCCCCCCCCCCATGTTTGTTTCTTTTATTAAAAAGATATTTCATATTCCTGAAAGACTCTTTTCATTCTCTGGCTATTTTTGAGTTGTGCTGCTGCAAATGTATTGCTGTGCTGACCTCTTAATTTTCACATTGTTTCAAAAATAATTGTGTGTTTAAATACTGACTAGAAAAGAGTCAGAACGACAGAATCATGGAGGTTAGAAGGAACCTCCGGGTCCCTCTGACACATCCCTTACTTCAACAGGGCAACCCAGAGCGAGGTGCCCAGGCCCATGCCCAGACAGCCTTTAAAGGTCTTCAAGGAGGAGATTCCACAACCTCTGAACAGCCTGTGCCAGTGCTCCATCTCTTATGCAGTAAAGTCTTTCCTGATGTTCAAAAGGAAACTCCTGTACTCCACTTTGTGCTCATTGCCTCTTACCTTACCACAACACATGACTGAAGAGAGCCTGGCACCGTACTCTTTTCCCCTTGTCTTTATATATTCATAGATATTGATGAGATTCCATCAAGCCTCCTCTTCTGTGGGCTGAATGATCCCAGCCTTTCCTCATAGCAGATGTGCTCCAGTCCCTTCATCATCTTGGTTACACTGGATCTTTTCCATTATATCCATGCCCCTTGTGTACTGAGGGCCCAGAACTCCCGATGTGGCCTCACCAATGCTGAGGAAGAATCACCTCTCTTCACTGTCTGCTGCTAATATGCCTAATTCATCCAATAATACTGTTAGCCTTCTTATCAAGAAGAATTTAAATATGATTTAAATCATTCTTTTCCAAAATACACTAGTAATCATTTTGTATTATAAGTTTTATACTATTCTTAGTCTCTTGAAGAAACTGTTGTTACTTTCATATAAACATTAAGACATTAGCATTTATCTTCTAACTGCTAGACAGCTTGTATATACATGCTCCAGTATAGTTAAGTAGTTTAATACTTAGGACTGAATTTGGATATACAGTAACACTATGTCTATGTGGATATACAGTAACACTTTTTTTTCTCATCCTGTCTGCAGCTCTAACAGGAGATTTAATCCCCATTTAATGGAGTAGCTAAATTAAGACTGAAATTCAAACTTCTTAATGAATTTATTAAACTTTGGCAGGGCTGGAGATGACACATACTGGTCTTGCAACACAGAATGAAGCTTGTGAGAAGTGAAGCACACATATAACACATACAGGCACTGGAAACCATGGAGTGTCAGAGCCCTTACATGGACTTTTCTGAGAGCCTAACTGGAGCCCAAGGGATGTGTTCTTACCCCTCTAGGATGCATCACCTGGACTTCCATATTCAGCATACAGGATTGAACTCAGTCTTTCAAAATCACAACTTCAGAGTTGATGTTTCAAGTTTATATGGAGGTAAAGAAAGCTGACCCAATGCTAACCTTACCGGTCATTTCCTAATGACCACATAATGTGATAGGAAATGAGGCAAGTGAACTGTTTTTCTCTCTCTCTTTTTATTTTCCCCTCTTTTTTTTCTTTTCCTTACAACTTTTTGAGGGTTTTCAAATTTACTTGCAAACTTAGAGGGCTTCTTGTCAGGCTTTGCCTCTGGGCTGCTGTGGAGAGGAAAGCGTGGATGTGCACTTGGAAGCATTTATAGAGAAAAGCTGAGCTAATAGCAAAACTTTGCTGTTGCCAGGATTAACAGCAGCTGGATGAGAGTTTTGTACATCACACCTATGAATTTATTTTATTACTCAATTATATCTGACTTTATTTGGAGCTATCCTTTAACCTCCCCACCTATCTTTTGCTCAGTACTGGGGATATATAACTCCCTTTTTGTACCTTCAAGAGAGGTTTTGATATCTATGCTCTATTACCTCATCCCTTCCATATTCCTGCCAATGGATGATTGTTCCTGGGAGAAGTACTTAGGATTTTGTGTGGTCCATATTTGAAAGACCTCGGACAGAGGAATCCCATTTCATTCTAGCAGTAGAAATGTTATTCCAGTTTAAATTTTCCTAACTTCATCCTATGAGAGCTCATCTAATTACACCAGGCAAGTGAGCCAAACGTAGTCTGGCCAAATTTGGACTGGTTAAGTTCAAGTTTGATGAGTCTAATTTCCCTTGAACTTGGAAAAGCCCCATGCACGTGGCTGAGTGGTAAAACTAAAACACTCTAGTAGTGTTGAATTGGCTTTCTGAGGCCCAAACACCTTCACATCTTGGCTTAAATCTGAGTGAAAGCTCACAGCTTGTGTCCATATCTCCATCATCCAGCCAAACTTTCCATCAGTTCAATTACACTTTATACCAGCTGCTAAGAAATTTATTTTTCTACTTACAAAACTGAACTGCATTTTTAGCAAATAGAAAAACTGTTCTATCCATTGCAGCCATTTCCATTTACCACCAAGAGGACTGAATTTTATTCCTTTTTCCACACATTGTTTTGCTTCTCGAGTACAGGTAAATTTGAAATCCTCTATGGCATTCAGCAGGCTGCATGCACCATATGCCCAGCATTTTGCAAAGAAGTTTAGGTTTATGATCGGTTGGAAATGCTTTTATTTCCAATGTGCAGTTAGGGAATTGCAATTTTTTCATGAAAATCTGAATAGTTGGGATAAAGATTCCAAGAGACTAATACTCTCTTAATGTTCAGGCCTGGTGTGTAAGTTCAGTGTCTCTCATTCAAGGTGTGACCGACTTGATTCTTCCGTTCACAAAGTATCATCTAAGAAGTCAGGTGCCAACTGAGAAAAACTACTTCTCTATAAAGGAGCCCTTTACTTCCACCCTCCCCAAAAGCTGGGGAAGAGTTGCTTGAGTTGTGACAGGTACCTTAGTAGGATAAATTGTTTGATGGAAATCAGCCCACGCTGAGATCTCTTTGAGAGAAATCTCTTGAGTAGCAACTGTGTAGGTCCTGTAAAAGCACCAGCCGGAATCATTTGCTTGCTGTCCTTTGCCATTCCTTTATCTCTGAGAAAAGTAAAACAAGAAATGTTTTATAATTGAAAGAGTAGGAGCTAAATAAAGACTTCTTAATTTGTTGGGAATCTTGAGTTGGCAATTTCACTGTGGTGTTTATACTCATTTCTTTATTTGAACCAGTGTGGTGTGTTGTGGTATTTTCTTGATTTTCAAACTATTTCCAAAATAAATCAGTTGGCTAAAAATACCAACACTGTTTCAGTCCAGTGAAAACAAACAAACAAACATAAGCAAATAACAAAGATTTTCATTAAAGACTACAATTACTGAATAACAGGATATGACTTTCTACCACATCCTATTTCTAACTGGAAGCTTTTTGAAAAATGCACCAACATAAATGGTGTTACTGCCTGAGCCTGCTGGTAACTGAGCTTTCCAATGAAAGCAAGCTTAGCCTTTACCTCTCCATCAGGTCTGCCAGTGGGTGAGTTCACAATTAAGTCAGGAGGGGCAAAGACATCACTGCATCATCTTCCAGCTCTTCGAAAAAAACAAAGAGCACATACTTGGCAGCACTTTAATTTCTATGGTTACTGATGAATAACAGCACAGCTGGGGAACTGTTGCTACAACCCACTAGCACAGATAATTTAAGAGGTCACACTTAAGCAGACCATTATAAAAACACTTTTTGTGTGTGTGTGTGTGTTTTTGGTTTTTTTTTTCCGGACATAATAAAAGTGAAGGTTGTACTTTTTGGATTAGTATCAAGTATATTAGAAAGATAGTAATAAATTTGCCCGCATTGCCATTATGATTTAGAAAGCAACAGGAATAGGAAAGATGTCTTTACTTATGATGTTAACCCCCCACTAGTGGCCTCTGGAAAAAATCTTGACCAGGACCATGATTTTCTTGGGTTTTACCCATCTCAGATGGTGATACTAAATCAAGGAGATGCTTCAGGCAGCCTGTCTGCCTAGGAAGACCAGTACCAAGGTTTGCTTGCTATGAGGGCAACAGCGATACAATTCTTCTGGAAAGCCTGGAAGAAGTAATGGCATAACCCCGAATCAGAATGCTTTGGGAACTCTGACACAGACTCCTTACATCTCCTGAGTGAAACAGCTGTCCTGTACTTTTAATTTTGATCTGCACATACTTTCTTACCTCTTAGGATAGAAGTCTTGCAGCTGTGGTGGCATCACTGCAAAAAGCCTGCCTGTAAATAATCGATGGATGGGACTGTGTGAGTCTTTTGGGCATGAAACGCCTATTAGGTTGTTATATACAATGCCCCATTCAGGACAGAAATGAAGTCCAGATTCGCCTTTCTTTGGCCTGCCATGCCCTAGACATGGGTTTGGCTGAAGAAAATCCATGCATGAAACAGACAGTAATTGGATTTTGGTCATTCAAAAAAAAAAAAAAAAATAGCATGTGGTTAGGGAATGGAACAGCTCCTGTTTTATATACCTATAGGTGCAATTGTAAAGGACACAGGTAAAAACAGATAACAGTTATTAATAGACTGAACTTTTGAGTTGATCCACAGAAATGAGCTGTTGCTGTGAATGCATTTCACATTTTACATTTCACCCAGCGTACTGTAGGATTACTATTAGAAAAAGGCAAAGGAAATCCATGTAAGTCATTGTGCAAGGCTTTTCTTTCTACATGTTTTCTACACGCACTGGAACAAGCGCATCATCGAGAATAAAACCACTGACATCAGTGGATTTTCACCTGGGACGGATTTGGCCTGCTTCTGCTAACTGTGTCATTACCCTGAAGCCACGCTGAACAATTCATTAGTGGCAGAGAGCTGAATTTCTGAAAGTGTGTGTAACCTAACTCTAACCACCAGCACAGTAGAAACTACTCTCAGTAGCTCCTCTGGGCAACCAAGGACACCACTAGATTGAATAAATAAATACAAACATAGAATGTTTTTCAATTAGCTCCACATCTGGAGCACTGGATATTTTTCCAGCTCTAAAGTCAAGGCATGTTTACAGACTATGAAAGACAGTCCGCTTTACTGTCACACATTTCTGATGATCACAGGGAATTTGATAGCATTAATTCATTGTATAATAGAGAGATTTTCACTCCATGTGGCCGCTTCCAAAGAATGAGTCCGTATACCATTGGCTACCTCATTTCTGAAAATTACTGCTGAAATCTCTGTTTGTCGCCCCAGGCAGTGCTCCCCAGCAGTGTACCAGCTCCTCCTGGGGTCATTCCCTACTCACAGCTGCGCCATCCTGGAGATGATGCAAACTTATGAGCAGACAGATCCATCTGTGCCAGCTGGCTCTGGTGCATAACAGCACTCTGAACTTGCTTGGTTTAGTAGCAGAGGTACAGCATGGTCTGAAACAGTGCCTTTCAGTGGCAGCTGCAGATTGGATTTGTGTGCTTTTATCTTCTGTTGATAAGAAGTCTTAGAGAGGAATGGAATTGGTTCATCTCTCTTGTGTTGGACTATGGATGAGAGATTGTGTCCTACTGAACTGGCAGTTTAAAATGCTAAAAAAGTCCAATAACCAATACAGAGCTTCAGTAAATAAATAACCCCCCAAATGATATTAGTTGTCACCTAAATTTTCATGCATTGAGACATACTCAAAATGAACTAATCTGAAATGCTATTGCTTCCATGTTCTTCCCCTCTTTCTGGCTTATGTGCATATTTTTGCTCAGAAACAGCAGTTTGGGAGCAGAGGAAATCTCCATCAGTGGAATGCCTCACTCTTTCTCCCTGTGATGGCTGTAAAGGACAAAGGCCCTAGATGGATATCAGAGGCTACTTTCTAGGTCTCACTGAGGCTGGCTGGCTTCAGATCTGGAGACATGTAAATGTAAATTGAAGTGCAAATGTAGATTTACAGATCTCTCCCATCCTGTACTGATAGCAGGGATAGCCATGACCCAGGAGCGAGGCATCACACCTGGATTTGTGCTCGGGGTTCACCTGAGCCCACTGCTCGAGCCTTTCTAGGTCCCTCTGGATATCATCCTGTCCCTTGGGCATGCTGACTGCACCACAGAGCTTAGTATTTCTGGAACTTTCGGGAAGATCTCCTTCCTTCCATAAAATTGGCTATTTTGGCACTTTTTCAGGAGACAGAGTCATGTTCAGAGAAGCCCATTAATTCTGGAGCTGCCCAGACTTTTGTTTGTGAATATTCCTGATAGATGCTGACTAACGTGCACCTGCTGCTCCACCAGATTCCAGTTAACATATTGGTTGTGGTATCACTTTGCTGTTGTCCCAGATGTGCTGATTCATCCAAGCCTCTCCCCTTGCACTCTGGTTCACTCTTTCCCTTTCTCCTGGGTCTGAGGCCAGACTTCATCATCTTCAATAACTCAGGGTTCCTAGGAAAACAAATCACTCTTCCTCAGCCACCTTACAAGGCAGACATTTAATCATTTTCTGTCTCTACTGATCTACTAAGATTCTGTGTAAATGAAGGAGCTGATCATTTTCACAAACTTTTAACTCTCTCTAGTCTATTAAATAAAGACATAAAAAGAATCTTATGAAGACATTATATGTGTCTGTTTTGTCTCTTTATAACAAAGTGTAGCCAACCAGAGACTATAGAGATGCTGACTGATAAGCAGAAGAAAGTTTGTTCCTTATGTATACATCTGTGTGTTCATGCATTCTGTATGTCTACATTGCCAGTAAATCAAATATATTTGGAGCCAAAGAAAAGTCCAGTAAGGGCCCAATTAGTGAGACAGCAGTCTAAAAGTTAGCTGAGGCCATGATGAAGTATGTGGGCAGCAACTACACAGGGCTGTGCTGTAAATCCATAGCAAACACATACGGTAGCTTTTTCAAGTGTTATCTTTTCATTTAATGTGTGGAAGAAATTACAAGCAAATGTTAATTTGACTCCCCTTTTCTCTTCTGTTTCCTCAGGGAAATGATATTGCTAGTGACAAAAGAAGCAATGGCAGTTTCTTCCTGGGCATATTCTTGGTCTCTTTCACACCATGCTTCAGCCAAGTATTAACTTCAGGTGCATTTATGGTTGCTTATGATCTTCCCTTCTGACTCCTCCTCTCCTATTTTCAGTTCCATTATATATGACCAGACAGATAAGGCTCCAATTCACCTTTTTTGCTCAGATTTCAAATACTGTTTTTAAAAGTTGTTCCCCTAAAATAGCATTGTCTCATTCCAATTTACAATATATACACATATATTATAGAAGCATGCTTTTATATTTGTGTGTGTGTATATATATATATATATATATATAATAGATATTTATACATATTTTCTTATGTTTATTCTTTTGCATGTAACAACCTTTTTCACCCATAGTTGTGCTAATCAATTTTGAGTAGCATAATTACAGTGAGGATGAATATTCACTTGTTCAAAACATCCATTGGACAGCTTAGACTGGCACAGATGTTCTCTGTCCCATTTAAAGCAAGTTCCATGCTACAACTGTTTCAAGGAGATACTTGATCCTTTTCTGTGACACCAGCTAAAGATTTTAGGGACCATTTAATAATCATAAACAATCCAAGGAGATAAATGGAACAACAGAAAAAGAACTCAAGATTCAAGGAAACGTAGCATGCAGCAGTGCTAATTTGGCACAGATCTTCCACAATAGATTTCATTTTTCTTAACAGAATGATAATTGAAAACTGACTTAGCCTCTTAAATAAACCAGTGACAGCTGGGAAAATCAGCAGATTGGCCCTTTGTGCCTGTTTATAGTAGATTTTGGCAGCACGATAGTTGATGTAGTCTCTATAGGACACAGCTATTATGTTTTCCAGATGTGCTTGACCTTTATCTTGGAGAAAAAAAAGATCTTGCCATAGAAACTATCAATTTATGTACTCTTAGCCCAGTGTTCAGCTACTTAAAGATGCTGGAAAAAGTGCTCTTGTGTTGGTTATGCTTTCATTGCCATGCAGTACAGTCAAGTGCTTAGATTTTCAAGTATGGGGATATAATTTCAGCTCATTGTGCCTCCAGGGCTTCTAGTGTGAGGAATATCTGTAATATGCAAAGGGGTACTTAGGGGGTTCTTAGTTCTTCCTCCTCTACTCACAGTGAGTGGAAGGAGAAAGAAAAATGGTGACAGCTTCTTCATGGGTTGTTCTTTTATTATTTGCTTGTGTGAACAAGATGATGCTACTGTTCATTCTGACTCTTCAGGGAAGCTATATCAAATGCAGTTTTAGCAAAGAGGTGCAGACAGCTTAATGTTACCATGCCAGAGAAGCTGCTCTGAGGCATGGGCAGTGTATCTGAGGTGGTATGGGCTACCTCACAGCTCTTGGTGCTATGGGATATCAGCACATGTTCTTTCAACATGAAGCCTGAATCAATTTAACTTTAACTTAGTGAATTAAATTCCTGCTTTTCCTTCTCAGATAGGCCAGATGTGAGAACTGCTGAGGCAGAATACAAGTTGAAATACCAGAAACCAGTGATACACTACCCTGGAGATTCCTGCATCCTGTTGAGCACATCTCAGACACACTCAGTGCAGCAATACAGATATTTTACCACCCCTATGCTATAGTGGTTCATAAATCTGTAGGCTGACTGAATCCAGTTCTGCACCCTAACATGGGACCTGAGAGTGTTGCAAGCAGATTGTGCACTCTGAGATGCCTACATACAGCACCTATTGCACTGTGTTGCAATGCTTCATCATTGAATAAGTCAGTATCTCTTGGCCTCCTGTGCCAGATAGGCTCCTAAGATTTGTATCTGAGGCATAAAAATCCCACCATGCTGCCTCATTATGTGACTTTGTGTACAAATGCCTCATGTTGGGAAGTTAAGGCATTGGAGGGCGCATTACAGGTTGGGATAAGGTCATGACAGGAGAAACACAGCTGAAAGAAGTCATGAATGGTTGTCCCACCAATACAGTGCTATTGGTGCTGCTACAGGTGACAGTGATGGATGTGGCCCTACCACCCGCCTTGTCTGGGAAAGTGAGGTGAGTTTGTATAGAGCTGAAGGTGTAAAAATGCTCAGAAGAGACAAGAGAAGGCCCAAATCATTTTCAATTATGTGCATGTTCTACCCAGAGATAAAGCTTTTGAAATGTTTTCACACAGGAATAGGCCAGTTGCAAAGGAGTAGGAGGATTCTGGAATGTGGTGCCTGGAAGACCATATAACAGTGTTTCTGCAGCTGATTTTCTGAGGAGTAGTTTGTGGGAAATTAGAAAGAAACATGGTAATTGTTCAAATTGGACCAAAACTGCATGCAAAACACAAATCTTGCTGTCCAGCCACAGTGGCTGCCCTTTGGCTTTCCTACTGAGACTGAAATGCTAGCTGGCAGCAGATGGATGGCTGTTTATCTGATGTTGTTTCCTGGAGATAGGAATATTTTTAGGTGAGGTGATAGACAAGGCAGAGCCCAGGTCCATCATACTGAGCCACTGCTGTAATGTCCTTGGAGGGCATGACTTAGCTGTGCAAATTGGTAGCTCTGAACACAGCCTTCTTTCTGCACTTAGTGACTCTCCCCAAAAGGTAGGAATGCAGCATGGTAAAATGTATTTAATAAAAATAATGGAAATGTTAAAATAACCAGAAATAAAATGAATTTCAACAGTGTGGGAGGAGAAAACATCAGTGTCAGCTGTTCCATTGCTGCATAAACAAACCAGTGCAATCATAAAACTGCTTCTGGTCATTATTCAGCACAGATAAAAAGGTTTTTCCCATACATTCACCAGAAGCCCTTCTCCTGAATCACAGACTGCCTCAGTAATTTGGTAACATTTGGTGAACTGTGTAAACAGCAAAATGCAGATGTTTCAGCCTGAGCCTCCACAGATGCTGTTATTGTCTGGACCACTGGAGATGGGCAGGTGCAGGCCCAGCACACTGCCAGAGATGCTGCTTTCAGTTCATGTCCTGCACTTTGTTCTTGCATGGAAAAAAAAACCACAGGTTGTCTTCTCAGCACTTTCCCCCACCTCTTCCAAAATTCATGTCATGTGTGATAAGAATTAACACATGCATGTGATTTTTGTCCAATTTAAACAGTTTTAGGGTAAATAAATAAGGAATTGAAAATCTCAGTCTGGTCCCTTCATCTTTTTACTTCCCCTTCCCCTTCTTCCTCTTCTTCCCCTTCTTCCCCTTCTTCCCTTTCTTCCCCTTCTTCTTCCCCTTCTTCCCCTTCTTCTTCCCCTTCTTCTTCCCCTTCTTCCCCTTCTTCCCCTTCTTCCCCTTCTTCCCCTTCTTCCCCTTCCCTTCCCTTCCCTTCCCTTCCCTTCCCTTCCCTTCCCTTCCCTTCCCTTCCCTTCCCTTCCCTTCCCTTCCCTTCCCTTCCCTTCCCTTCCCTTCCCTTCCCTTCCCTTCCCTTCCCTTCCCTTCCCTTCCCTTCCCTTCCCTTCCCTTCCCTTCCCTTCCCTTCCCTTCTTTCCCTTCCCTTTTTCTCATTTTCTTTATTATATGTTGACTTGTTTGCTTTACCACTGTAATCTGTATGAGACACATTAGAGTTTGCATAGGTGCACACTGTAGCATAATTTGTATCCTGTGCGGTAAGGAAGGATTTTAGAGTGAGTTTGTATTTGAAACATGGAAACAGTATAATGTAATCATTTAAAACACAATGAAATGTGCTTAAGCAATTAGAGTAGCTGTATGCATCAAAATGCAGTTTGCATGAAAGCTTCAAGCTCTTAAAAGCATTTTGAATTTACATCCCTATATGTTAATCCATGGACATTATATAGTTCTGAGTTTTCTCATAGCAACCACAAAACAACGAATGATTTCCCCAGGCTGTTTAGGCATACCACTGCTATTAGGTCCTCTGATTTTTAATTAAAATGAAATAGCTTGTTTCTGAGCTCTAGTCATCTTGAGATAATTAGAAGTATAATATCTTCTGTCGGATGCATTTGTTAAAGCGACACTAAATCCCTTCTGTGACTTTACTACTCAAAAGTGTAACTGCAACTTCATTAGACCAATGAAATGATCCAAAATTTTCTCATAAACTTAAAATGTAACTATGCTTGCAATTCTGCTGCAATTCTTAAATGTAATAAGAGAGTTCCCTCTCCCATTTTTACAGTGTTACTCTTGAGATAATAGTCTTATTAACCTTAATTTTAAACATGGCTAGTTAACACCACCTTACAAATAGCTCCTTACCTCTTTGCCATTCATAACATTTTAATAAAGTGTTAATTGCTCTGATAATATTATGACTCCTTGTTAAAAAGCACTTGGTTCAGTTATACACATGTGCCTAACCTTTCACATTCATTTCTAGCTGAATTCTGACAATAAGAGTTAACACCTAGAGGGAAAATGACTTGGCTAAGCCAGTTTCATCCAAGCACTTAAAAACCACTTACTTTTAGTCTGTACGCATGTGCACAGATTGGCTTGTAAATAAATGTGTGTGTTGGTGTATCTGCCTGTGTCCATGTGTTTATGAGATCTGTATCTTGTAAATGTTGCAACATGCTGCAACAAACCGCTGGATTTTAAGATGTTTTTAGAGAATAATATTATTCCAGGTGTTGCCTAGATACATATGGAAGCAAAAAATAACTGAAAAACAAATGTCACAGATGTAATTACTTAAAGCAGAGATTTCCATTATGGATGAAAACCTACTGTGAGACAGTATGGACCTTATGTCCAAGCATTCAACAGTTTTTTAAGGAGTTTCATGCAATAACTGTTGACTTTTGTCTCTCACACAGTAAAACTTACTCAATCTTCTATGAATCCATTATTTCTTTTCTTCTGGCCTTGAAAAATGAAGCTTTATCCATATAATTTCCATGCCAAATCCAAGAAATTATTTGCACGTTCTATTAGCACAGGAACTTGGCACTGTCCCCTGTTCTTCATATCTTTCCAATGTCTTCTATACTAGATTAAATGTGACTTCTTGTCTTCACTCTCAAGGTTCATCAAAGCCTAATCCTACTTTTGAAATCTTTCATTCGCTGATAATTTATGTACTCCACCCTCAATTATGCCATCCTTGATGACAAGTACTGGTTACCTGTTTTCTCATAACCTTCCTTTCTGAATTAGGAAGGTCTCTGAAAACTTCCAGATATCTGTCCCAACAACTACTTTTAGAGTCTCCCCTTTAAACTCCCATGACACTGAGCATATAAGGAAGATGTGGCCAAAATAGGGAACTGGAATACTAATGCTGTATATACTGCTATCCTGTATTGATGTTAATGTGCTCATAATGCATTATTTCTTGCCCGCTATTTATACTGCAATGGGCTGAAGATAATGGGCAGTTTGTTTCTGAGAGCTTTGTACAGTATTTATGATGGTGGGACCCCGGTTTGTAACTTCAAGCATTTCAGCAAGCCCTCCTTCTCTCTACACCAAGAATCCTACAAAAACATGTGATGAAAAAAATACTACACTTCAACAATAACCACACTAGACTGTTCCAGAATGTTAATTACAACTTAACTTTGAGTCTGTACTTGAGAAAAGGTCAAATTTAAAGACTTACACAGATACAGTTAATCTTGTCTTGAAGAACAGCATTTGATCAGATAAGATCTTGCGTCACCTGAAGTCCTGTGATGAGGGAACATCTATAAATATCTTTATGGGAACTTTTAATAGATTCTTTTTAATCTGTTATATGTGAATGAGCATTTGAATGCATAGGAGAAAAAGATTCTGTCCTGCAGAAGTAATGTGATGGCTCTGAGAAATGGTAAAACACACCTCATTATTAACCACAATGCTACTGTGTCCCTCTCATATAAAACAAGCAATAATTGTTCATGTTGTAAGTTAAACATCTCAGAAACAAATATTTTATGGAAGCTTTTGCTCTCTAATCTCAGTTGAAGTAAAATATTCTTTTTCAACTGCAATATTTACAGGTCAGAAAGAAAAAAAAACATTTTTTTTCTCAAAATGTCTAAAATCCTGTCTTGCGAGATTAGCTTGTGAATCAAGATTTGGATTAAAGTATTATGGGAGAAGTCAAGCAAACAGAGAGATGACTCAAACAGTTGAGTGCCAGGATTATTTCTTAACACACGGTAACTCATCCTCTGCTTGCATATGGAATCCTCCCACAATGAACAGGGAACTGGCAACAGAAGTGAAACTGCAAATGGTCCAAATTTTGCTGCAGAACTGGACTCACAGTGAAGAGAAACCAGAAAAAAAATGGACTGAGGATGATAGGACATGGCTAAGTAGTGCTGTCTCTATTTCTTTGCCTGTCAAAACAGACATTCTGGTAGATCGAAAGGTAAAATTTTCTTTGATCCTCTTTAAGGTTCAAACAAAAACCTTAAAGAAACCCAAAAACAAGAACTGAGCCAAAAACACAGAAGGACAGTCCTTGAACTTGTGCTCTCACTATCATCCTGCTGGCCTAAGAGAATTTCTCGCTCATGAAGCATGTAGTACAGTGGTGCACCATCTGATGACTGTCACTGGGCTACCCTGGAACTAAGCCCACAGGTGAAACCATATAGCAGCTCTGGATGAATCCATACCTATTGGTTGTGCCTTAGATAAACAATGTTCCATGCAACTGCTGTTAAAAGCAATATTTGGTTTTATTTGCTGCATTGCACAGCTCAGCCCAAGAGTTCTGTTGAACAAATAGCCGGGCTGCAGGTTGCTTGGTTTTTGTTACACATTTGAGTGTTGCTTCCCTTTTATGATCCCATTAAAGATTGGATGGCACTACCCTTCCTTGGGTGATGGAGGCAGTTTTTCTACACTATGTGAAAATTGTGCTACCCCTGTTCCATGCTTCTGGCTGTGGAGCTTGTCCATAGTTTTGCACTGGAATGGAATATGCAGTTCCTCTGAAACTGGAAGACATTCTTTCAACAACAATTTGTAAAGAAATCAAAACAAGCACAAAAACCCAATTCCACCCTCTATGTATCAAAAATAAATTTGCAAGTGGGAATACTCCTCAGGAGATATGTTTTTTCTGGCTCCTCCATCACACAGTGTAATTCAGCCAGTGCTCAGTCTTGAACTTTTCCAACACTCATCATTGATAAACTAGATGGAAAAAGCCAAAGGTTTGTGTGGGCTAAAAAGAAAAGAAAAAATAATCATTATTTAATGACACTCACAGAAGTACATTTGGAGACGGCAGTTCAAATGGCACCAGCTGTTCTGAAAAGATTTACTCTGTACAGCATGCAACCATAGGCCATTGTTTGGTTGTCCCAAATAGTATGTGATTATGCACACACTTTCCTTCAAAGTAAACCATTTCCTTAAACCTCTTCTTAGTTGCTGGACACAAATTAGATTTGTTTTGACATCCAACATTTTGTTCCACTTTTGGACAAGCCACTAACGTTGTAATCGCATCATATTTTAATCTCCTCTTTGATATGCTAAACACTGAGTTCCTCCTCCTTCCCCTTGTACTATACTTTTTTCCAGCTTTGAAGTCAATATTGTTGCTCCTTTTTGCATCCTTTGCTGGTTTTTGAACTGAGGAAGAAGTCTGGAATCTGGTGTCTGTGAGCGCAGACAGAGACAAAATTACCCTCCTCCACACCATTCTCCTATGTTAGCCATGTCTAAAATGTGTTATGTGAGTCTTTGCTACTGCGTCGCATGAGGAGACCACACCAAGTTGCTTGCCCACCTTGACTGCTCTGAGTTGCTGTTATAAATAAATCTTCATTATCCACCACGCAGTTTCTACTCTCCAGGCAGACCAGCATTTTTATGGGTCTAAGTCTGGATGTGATAGGCTGGACAAGAAAAAACGTGAGGATCTTTTCTCACTCTTCTTGCAACACTTCTGTAACCTTTAAAAGTTGTAAACACAAACTTCGCTCCCAAATACATTAATACAGAGCAGTTGCTGATGAAAGCAGTCAGCCACTGTGGAGAGGAAAACTTCACCTTAGCCTTATCTGACCTAGAGTGACAAAATCGATCTCTACCCCTGTTTTTTGAGGGAGCTGTTGCAATAGTGGGATCAGCAGAAAAAGGCTGATTTAAACTTATTAGACCACTGTATCTCATTAGACCACTGCTGTATCTCAAGCTTTATTTATCAGTACACCGATTATGCACATTTTAATACAAGAGAATTTACACATACTTCCCAGCTCACTTATGAAAATAATAAGCAGTAACAGGTATAGAATTATCCTTAATAATGTCCCTACAGCTTTCTGTATATATGTAATAATGTCCTCACTGACGGCTTTCTGAGACCTTGTCAGTTAGGATGTTCTTAATCCAATTTATGTGTGCTACTTGTGCATGGAATCCTGATTTTTTTAAACCACAATGTAATGTGAAACCAATTATAGTGCTTTAGAGGTATGTATGCATATTGCTTCTCAAATGCGTTTAATAAAAATTAGTTTGAAGACCACTAGAAACTTCTCCAACAATGATACCAATTTTGCCTGACAAAGCCTATTTGGTATGAACTTTGGAATTTATATTTATTGTATTGCTCTATATATTGTATCGCTAGAATTAGGGCTCTGTGTTGGTCCTTACCCAGGCTATTTTCTAACTCCAGGTTACCTCTCTGTGTACTTTGCAAGCAATTGCCCTTCTAAACAAAATCATCATGGATCGAGGCATCTTCTCTGTCAAATCACCTGCTGCTTAAAGATGTTCTTTGCAGAAAAGGAGGAATAACGATGGATATGTTATGATTTGGCAAAAAATGGGTTTACAGCAAAACTATGAACGCAGAGAAGGTAACAAGTAGGTGACATGAGCTGGGGAAGGTGCCCTGTGGGAGGAAGGAAGAGCATGGGACTGCAGGGAGTGATCTACCACAGCCTCTCATCTTTGCAGTCTTCTGCAAATCTCAGCAGGTGCTGGATACTAAAGTTTACACCAGTAAACTGTTTCAGGAAATCCACTGGAAGTTGTTCTAGCCACACACCCGCCAGCCTATTCTTTAACAAACACAGTGAAGGAAGTTGTGATAGAAGCTGCATTTGTTCAAGAAGGAAATTCAAGCTGTGGGAAGACTGAACAAGTGCAGCCCTGCTACAAAATTCGGAGAGAAAAAGGTTGCTTTCATCAAACATTGCAGTTCTCTATCTTTCTGCCTCTGAAAGGAAATGATGTGAAATTTTCTGCTTGTGTTTGATAAACCAGTGGCCTGACTTGCTTGGGGAAGAGTAAAGCTTGATGCTTCTGTTCCCACTGACACTGCTGTGGGCAGCCTGCTGTGATCATGGCTGTCCTACCCTTGGCTGGATCCATCTGCCTCAGATTATAGCATCACATGGTTGCCTCAAGCTGTGATCTCCCCTCTGCTCACAGTTCTCCTTAGGCCAGTGAACCGAGCTAAAACAATCCGGAGCTTTAGTCTGATCTCAGCCTAATGAGACTCAGGAATAACAAAACACTAGCAAAACTTGTGGAATTCAGTACTCCAAGAGGATGTTCATGCATCTGACAGCAGTATGTACTGGAGTGAAATCACAACTCAGGTCTGAAAACACATTAGGTCAGAAAGGAAAATACACGAATAAAGACAAACAGCAGAGAAACTTACCATACTGCAGAACACAAGATAAAACAGTTACTACTGTGGGAATGAGGATTACAGACAGAAACAGCAGTGTGTGTGTTCATGCCTCTGTGCAGAAAACGGGCACATGTGGAAAGCTGAATCTACACATCTGCAGCTCTGAAGCTGGTACGATCCCATCTGACTCCCTAATCACCACTTCTGACACCACTGCTACTGCAAAATGTAATGTGGAATGTCCATCTACGTATTGTGCCACATCAGCAAGGAAGGGTGTGCATTCAGTGTCCTGTTGCCCAAGAACACTTTGGTTTTTTCTGATATGAAACAACATTTTGGTTTAGTTGAGTCTCATCAGCACAAAAATCACAACACAGTGGAAACCAGTTTGAAATACTCTTGGAGTGCAGGATGCTTGACAGAGTCACAAGGAAAAGAAATGCCACCATCCAGGAGACAAGCTACAATGGGCACATTAATAACTGTAATTCAGGGTTTCTTTAGTTATCTGCTTGGCATCAGCTTTCTGGCGACAGACTTTGCTGCCTGCCTTCACGTGAAAGAAGAGATTCCCATAGCAAAATTGTTCTGAGCTGAAGCTATTTGGCAGCCTTTGACCCAGTGCCCTAACCAAGTTAAAATGTTACATCCAATATTATCTGGCACATGAACTTGGAAGGAAATGACTTTTCTGTTCAGCCAGAGGTCTCTTATTTAATGCCCTGTAAAGAGGAACAAACTGCATATAATAATGACATCTTGTGGTAGGTGTTGAAGTATTGGCCTACAACTTAGAAGAGAACTGGATGCCAAATTTCATTGCATCTTTCTTTCCCCATGCTGCAACTCTGCAAGTTCACACAATTTCATCTGCTTTGAAAAAGCTGATATAGGAGACCTCTGGAACTTTTGGATTAGTTGATTTCAGAGGAAAAGGATATTTTTCTTATCTGTTTTCGTTGACCTAAATTAACATAACAAGTCAGAAATTCATAGTATTCACTGATTAAAGAATGTTTTCCATGTAGACATTCATTTAAAATATATTAAGCCTTTAATAATTATTGAGCTCACAGAATAAGCCTGCCTCTTGCTGCACTATGGCTTTGTACTGAATGTGAATAAATGGAGATGATAGCCTTTGCTGGCAGCATATAAAGCCCAGCAGCTGCTGACCACCTGGCTTGCAAAGTCCCTGCGTGGGGGTACACAGATGTGGGGTGTTACAAAGAGCAGCTCCCTATGGTTTTCTTATGGTTTTCTTGTACACCTGCTTCACTCTTACTTATTCCAGCTTTGGCACTTTGTGATCCAGAATGCAGTAAAATGTTCAGGTGGCCAACTCCTTCCGTGAACTGTATGAATATTCAAGGACCATGCTGAAGCCCTTAGTTTGGTGCAAGCTGTGTGGAAGACTTGCACAGTTCATATTAGTGTCCATAAGCATCACATTTTAGCGAGTATGCAATTCTAAATGCCCATAATCATATTCTTGCTGATGGACTCCATGCAGTACTTGCTCTAGTCAAGGTTAGGAGCTTTACAGTACAAACAGCACACTTCCCTGTCACTCTGTACAGTCCTTATCAGCGCAGCACAGCTCAGCTTTCATCAGGTCTTATGGTTGCTGACTAAATAGTAGTAATAAATAAAGTTAGCAGGAACTGTTTAGGGATATATTTCTACAGAGACGATATGATTCTTCCTCCTGTTGTGTTTTGTGGGGCTTGCTGTGTCTTCAGTTCTATTGCAACACAGCTGATTTCTCTTCTTTTTTTTTTTTTTGGATTAAGAAAATGGACCCAGCACTCCTTTTATTCTGGGCTACAAAGGCCTCACAAATAGACTTCTAGCCTGTATGTGAGGTTTATATTCAGCTCTGGGAGGTTTATATATAGCTCTGCCACTTTATTTTCCTTCTTCCCAGCCATGTGGAATGAGGCAGGAAGAGACTGTGTCACTTACAGAGCGCTGAGAGTTTTTTTTTTCCCCAATGGAAGATGCCACCTATTGGATTTTCTTAGGAAAGCAAAATATTTCAGAGAAAACAGCACCTCCAGGTACTCAGAGATTCTAACACTGTCCTTTCAATGCATTCTCCATCAAAGACCCTATGAGGAGAGGCCAAGAAAGCTGGGGCTGTTTAGTCTGGGGAAAAGGAGGCTGAGGGGAGACCTTATTGTCCTCTTCCAGTACGTCAAAGGTGCTTACAGTGAGAATGGGGCAGGTCTCTTCTCACTGGTGACAAGATGAGGGGAAATGGCCTCAAGTTGCACCAAGGTAAGTTTAGGTTGGATGTTAGGAAACACTTCTTTACAGAAAGGGTAGTTGAACACTGGAATAGGCTCCCCAGGGAGGTGGTTGAATCACCATCCCTGGATGTGTTTAAGAGCCGTTTGGGTGTGGTGCTCAGGGATATGATTTAGCAAAGGGTTGTTAGAGTACTATGGTTAGGCTGCAGTTGGACTTGATCTTCAAGGTCTTTTCCAACCTGGGTAATTCCATGATTCTATGAAATAAATGTTGCCTTTGCTCTGTGAGATTTGGATGGAACTGCAGAAGTTCCTACAGAACTCCCTGACTGCACTGTGTGTAAATACTTCCTTACAAACTTTCAAATACTGACACTGTAAAACTCCATGAGTCTGATCCTGCTCAAGTCAACTTCAACACTCAAGTAACTCACACTTGTTTAGCATCCCAAGCCAAAAATCAGCCATAATTAATCATAAGTAATACTCAACTTGCACATGATAAATATTTGCTTTGAATTGATATTGTTTACTTAAAAAAAGGAAAATAGAATTTGGGTAAAACAACCACATCACTTCATAGACATAATAAAGGAAAACAGGAACCAGGTTTTCATAGCATATATTAAATATATTTCACAGCATCAAATATTTAAATTTTCAAAATTTTCTTAGTCTGTTCAATTTCTGAAGAAAAGTCTAATAGTTAAAATTATCTTAGACTAAGCATAGCTGAAAGAGAAAAATCCCAATACATTCAATAAAGCCTATCACTGTCATGTGTTCATCTAACACTGTATTTATTACAACCCATCTGAGTAAATTCTGACCCAAAACATACGTGCAATTTCTGTTTGTCACCGTATCCCAAGCTTGACATTAGTTCTGCAGTACAGAAAATGTTACAATCAGCAAAGAACAACTTCAAGAGCTTTTTGTTGGCATTATCATACATTTTAAAATGTATGTATGAGTCACGTTCAATTACTTGTATGTACACGATATGAAGGCAGATTATCTAAAAATCCAGCCCTCTTCTGCACTGAAAGGACAATCCATTTGTTTAACGCAGAGCATATGAAGTAAATCAGAAGTGCCTCGAGGACTTAATACAGCTGTGGGAAATGATTCCCATCCCCTTCTAAAGGGTTTTCACTGTTGGTGTTCTTGATGCCTTTTTCCTTTCTTCCCTCAGATTCATTTTCATAATATTATCCTAGAATAATAGAATCCTTTATTCAGCTTGCTCATGAACCCTAATGGAAATGTTTATTATCTAACTTCTATAATATGCCTGTGAAGAGAAGGGAATGATTGGAACATTTTACTTACAGAAACTTTTCAAAGAAATAATCACTACGAATCTTCATTCTTTGCATTTGAGTAAATACGAACAGCCTGCAGATGTGTTGCTCCCACTCCTGTCATTATTATTTTAAGAATCCTTGAGAAGAGTTGGACTTTATTTCAAAGTTACTTTAAGACTTGGCACTTCTTGATGAAAATCTCTATCAGTGTTTGACACACAGACACATTTCCTCCTGATGTCTGAAATATGGTGTCCATCTCAGGCCTATCCTCCAGCCTCTTTCAAGTCCTTTGGTTTACAATCTTGAACTCAGCCTTCCTGGAACAGGTTTATTAACACAAAATTCTGCCCACCATGAAGGTCTGTTCAGAACTTTGTTGCCTTGAAGGATCTCGGCCCACATATTTTTATATAACTGGAAAAAATCCAAAACAACAAAAAAGAAGACTAACTTACACAGAAAATAAAACCGGGGAAATTTCTGAATTATAGATTATCAAACACACTGGTTGAAAAAAGACTGTAGCTGAACCGCTGTTTCTTAGGTAATCAGTGTGAATAATTATGCACAGATAAGAGTAAATGCAAAGATAAAGCTCAAGATTTCAAAGTACTGTGAGAATCGGGTATAAGTCATTTCCACCATCCTTGGATTAAGAACAGTAATCCTTACAACTTTTTATTTGCAATTTGACATGAGTTGTATTATCAAGAGTAGAATCCTGTAAGCAAGGTTACACTAAGCTAATCTTTGCTCTGTCCAGACCTGAAGACTGAAAGCACTCGCTCATGTCTGCTTTTACCTTTACTTCAATACATCTTTGAAACGTAACATAACTTATCTTCCAGATGTGGACTGCTCAGTCTGAACATAAATTCCTCTCTTCGAAGCAGATTGTTAGCTCATCACTCTTCATCAATTTGAAATTTAATGTGGAATGGTTATAAAAAGTACACAGGAAGTCAATTCTGCAGAGATGTGAGTTTAGAAATATTTGCAGGTCATAATTCACTTAGGCTTAAAACTTTAAATAACATTAAAGAAAGGTGATGGCTGTATCTTCAGCAGAAAGGCTGAGTACAGTACAATACCATATTAGTGTATGTAGTATAAACATGGTCACTGATATAAAGTAGAAAGCTTCTCACCTACCTGAAAAGAAGGCTTGGCCCTGTGCATTTGTGGTAATTTATTTAAAAATTAACATAAGTCACTTAAATATTAAATACATTCTCACTGTGATTCCATTGGCTAAATTTCAGTATTTCATCCATTCCAAGCTCATTATTTAATAATTTTTACTTAAACTTGAAATAAACATGGGGATAACATATTTAAGCTGAGATTGTCCAAGCTTCTATGGGGAAATGTTGTCCAGATTATTAAAGTTTCTTTTAAATAAAATCTGAATTCTTATTAATAAAACTGGTCATTATAAATTTGGAAACTTTTCTTCTGTTTATTATCTGTGGCTTGTGGCACAAACCACTCCAGAACTTGTACTAAAATGATTGCATTCATTTTTGATAACTTGCAAAGATAGCAGTGAATAGGGACTAACACAGTTAGGAGACAGAAGTTTTATTAAGTATTATCTTTGACTGAAGGGCTGGTAGCCTCTTTCAAATTAGAGTTGAAAATATTTGCACATGTTAAAAGCCATGGACTTAGAGACAGTTCAGAAATCCTTCCTGAATTCTACAGAAGATGGGTTGGATATCACGGCTTGAAATTACTTTCTCAGTATGACTTAATAAGTTTGCAAAGACTTTAGCAAGTATTTAGTACAGTAGGAAATCTGTGCTGTTTGCAGTCCTATCTGCTTGTCTCACATTGTTCAAAGTCTGTACTGCAATTAATGCAGGTAAGGCTGTCTGATGGCTTCAGAAGTCCCAAAATGCCATGCTGCTGAGCTGAAGATACATTGTCTATAGAATAAATTGACATCACTCTTTCACAATTGATTTAATAAAATAAAGAAGTTCTGTAAGAAGTGTATACATTGTATTAACTTCAGTGATATACGTAGAAATAAAACAGTCCCAAATTCCTAATACTAATCCCTAACAGTAATAAGTCCCTATGGCTTTTGTTAGTGGAAGAAATCAACCCAAACTTTTTTGGTAGAGTGCACAAAATAACCCAAAGAGAGGCGAGCCAAATCCATTACATGACAGCTTTATCAGCTACTGATAAGCAATCTCCAGCTGACTGTTAGAGAATGGGTAGTATCTCAGGATCAGATTACTGTGTATTTACTCCATATTTGATATTCTTGGCTATAGCATCCACAACTTCTACATGAGAGAGACTATTAGGTACAAATGGGCTTTTGGCCAATACAGATGTTTTTAGAGTCTTTGTATGATGGTCCTTCTTTCAGAATTACCTTGGGACTGTTCATTAATTTAAGCCTCAAAAATCTACAGAAAGGAAAAAAAGGTTCCCAGTGATAATTACAGTCCTTTTGTTGAGGTGGCCTGATATACAGAGCAAGCCCTTCCTCCTTTATTTGTGGAGACTGGGTTACCAGAGTAATCACTCTGTTAGGTCAGCGTCTCTTTAACATCTGGGCTGCCTTCTTTATTTCTTGATCACCATGGGAACAATGATCAACTTTAGACATAAAGACACAGACAAAGAGTACTGAAAAGCATTGTGTACACTTGACTCAGCAATCCTGTCAAACTTCCTGGCAGTCTCCCCAGGCTGCAGTGATTCTCTGCAGGGTCTCTCCATGCTAAATGAAACTGCTGTACTGTGACATCAGTCTCTACATAACAGTTATTCCACAGCTTGGCCTGCTGAATAGGGTTGGCCAGTAAGCAAGAATGTTGGTTTGCTGAGGCTCTGCAATGAAACACAGCTCTTCAAATATGTCAGGAGAAAAAAAGAAAAGAAAAAAAAAGCAGAGAGGCACCATGACCTCACAAAGCCAAATCCATGGTACAACCACATCCTGAATTCTACTCGTAGGTCTGGTTATGACACCTCTGAAAGGATATGGTAGAACTAGAGGATAGGTTATACACTCATTAAAGTAAGGAGGGCTGCTGGCAAAACATGTTCATTCAAATTTGTATTAAAATCAGAGATCCCTATAATAATGTTGGTCCTTGTACTGGTTAGTACCAAACTGCAACATACTGCATGGGATAGCACTTGGGAAGCACTTTCTGACAGGTAATTCTGGGATGGTCAAAGCAGAGTAGAACAGTGAGAGTAAGGAAGAGATGCAGACTTCATAGAATCCATCACAAATCAAGTAAAACGAACAAACAAATGAACCAACTTCTTTTTGTCTTGAAAAATAATTATATTTTTAAATATTTAAATATAATTGAATAATTGAAAGGATAGATCTATCATTAAATGTTCCTTCCTATAGGCTAGTAACTAAGCCACAGTAAGTCACTATGCCGAGGTGGAACACTCCACTAATGTTTCCTGCTCTACTAAGAGGCTCAGTTATTGCACCCCAAACAGAAAATTATTTATGCATAACTGAAGTTCTTCAGAATTATGCACAGTCCACAGTAGAAACATTTCTACCCCGAATACTCTCATTTATGCTTTGTTTTCTTCTGTTTTTATGCAATTCGTGTGATTATAGCTTGCCTCTCCTCAAAGGCATGAGTACAAAGAGCAACGTGTTTGTGCTAATTTACAATTTTCCTTCAGTTGTGGAATGACTGAGAAGACAGGAAGGAAGCTGCTATGTGAAAAGTGCATTTTAGCAAAGGCACTCTGAGAACTGTTGTTGTAAAGACAGCACTGTACTTTGAGTTCCTGACCACACAATCACCATTCCAGTTACTCTAAATCAGTGTCTTCTTCAAGTGGAGGTACGTTTCAAAGTCACAAATGGACAGTGACTAGGGAACTGCTTGTTTATTGCAACCTATACACCAGAAGTCTGCAATGGCAGCTCAGGGAAGATGACAGGATGTTCACAGCACTGTTTTGTAAGCACCTCAAACAGTCATGTTCCAAAGAATTACAAATGCTCTGATAGAACAAGTGCTATTTCTTGATGGATTTACAGGTGTGCCCAAGATTAAATGAGACAGATAGTTTTTCTTTGGGAATCTATGTGCACTTTGGACTCCTGAAAATGCACATAAACAGCTAAATAGATTTCCCAAAAGACCTTAGGTCAAAGGATTCAGTTGTCCTTCAGTTCAACACTATGAGGAGAAGCCCTAGGCTGAAAGTAGAGGTGTTTTGGGAAAAACACTCTAGTGATTCAGTTAAAATTCCACAGGTGTGAACCACTGGGAACATTCTGATTTCTTCCACTGAAGGTACAAAATACCTATACATTCCTTTGTGAAGCTCTGTGTATTCTAGCATCATTTATGAGATGGTTTGTTTTCAGTAATTAAGTGTGCATTCAGATGTTATGTGTTCTGTGATCAGATTCACAAATTTGCCTGGGTAAAAAAATGGAATTTGGACCTCACTCTTCCAGAGTCTGGTAAGTAGAAGTCTGAAACAGAACTCTTTTTAGGAACTCAAGGCTCTCCTGAGCAGAAAATATGCTTCAGATAAATAACATTATTACATGGATACACCTCAAAGCCAAGCAAAGTCATAACAATCAGTGGCTGAGAGAATTTTGGCTTTAGCATAGGTGGATGGAATTGCACTGTTTATTTAAAAAGATTAGATAATGGGGGGAAAAGAGAGGAAAAAAAAAAAAGAAAAAAAGAAAAGAAAAAGAGAAAAAGAAAGGCTACCTGGTACAATCGTTTCAGGACCAAAAGAAGTCAGATAGTTAAAACACTGTAGACCAAATTTTCCCATCTGAAGCAGACAGCAAAATTCTAGTAGCATTAGAATACAAAGAGAAAATGAGGAACAGGAAATTTGCTTCTGTCCTTTTGTGCACATTCCCTTTATGAATAACACAAGAATAAAAGCACATAAAGTCTTACCTCCCCGCTAGCTTTACCAATGGGAGAGTTGAGAATGAAGTCAGGAGGAGCAAAGACATCAACAAGGGCAACTGCATCATCTTTCAACTGTTTAAAAAGAAAACACACAAATTTGGCAACTTCTGCAGTAGTCTATGTTTACCTGTAAACTACAGAGCAGCATAAAGATGGTTTCTAGATTATTATTTAACTTTTACTTACAGAAGAAAAATATGATGCAGTCTTACAAGCTTTTTAGTTGACAAAACCAATTCATGAGTTAACACAACAGTTGAAATAAATAGCATTTTGCTGTCTTTCCAATGGCAACAAATTAAAGATCTTTATTTTTTTAAGTTATATATTTTTCTCGTTTTCTAGTAAATGAAATAGGACTTGATTTAGGGTCAATCAGTTACTAATCTCTTACATCCAGTTATTCAGAAACTCTTGAGTCAATATCCTCCTAACTTACTCCTCCAAGTATGGAATAAATGTTGTGTCTCTTTTATATGCTATATTATTGTTTAAGGACAACAAACAATATTGAAATACTTACCCTGCTACAAAGCTCCAGAATAGCATTTTGAATAAGTCTACCAGGTTGTTCACCCGAAACATAGCCACCTGCAAATATATTCACAATAAAGTTTTCAAAAAAGCTTACAGCAATTAAGATTACACTGATCAAACCCTTTTACTAAGGAGTTTATCCATCTAGTATTTGTGACTAAATAGATGCTCCTCCGTAATTGCATTTACTGCCTTTTATTAATGAGATGATTGCAAAAACCGTTAGGCTAAGACATTTGGATCTTCTGCTTTTACCCCACACACTTAATCATGATGAAATTTGTGAGCCCTCCATCATCTCTAACCTAAGAGAGAGTATTCTGTTTTAATTTCTAGCTCCAGATTCTTGCTCCAGAAAATTTTGTCCAGGATGAATGTTTTAAATTATGTGGGCAATAAGAAGATGCTATCCTCTAAATCCTAATAATGTGTCCCTCCCCTTGCTAAAAAACAACATGGGAAATAGTTTCTAAACTTTAAGTTAAGGCTATTATAAAAAGGCATGCACAGTGTACTCAGGGAGTTGTCTCACCTTGATAGAGCACAGCCAGATGTTTACTTAAAGACCAGAGTCCATAGAGAGCACAGAGGTTCTTAAGCACTGGCTGCAGAGTAGATGGTATGTTGGGATCATGAGTGTAGTCGTGATATCTTTGTAAGACTGTTTGTTCAATAAAAGCAATGGCTAATGATCGACAATAATACACCTTAGGAAAAAGCAGAGAAGGATACTGAGCAACAAAATACAAGGAAACAATTCCCAGCTGCTGCAAAATAGTGTTTCTGTGGTGATATCAATGGAGATTTCTTGACTTAGATCTGTTGATACAGATTGAGACTTTTTAAAGTCTCTTTTTAAAGTCCAAAAAGAAACTCTAGGAGTAAAGCCTTTCCACAATTTCTCCACAAAGTTCAGTCATAAAGTGCCATGTGAAACATCCCTAAGAAACGAGATCCTAATTTTCTACTGTTTTCCATTTTGGGTATTTTCTTATCAATCTAAAGGGAACACATATTGTACAACTCAAACATAAACAGTAGTTTGGCAGTGCTTGTTGCACCCAGACTGAAGAGGAGCAAGCAGCTATATTAGAGAGAAGACCAGGAAAAATCACATCTGCTCAGTTTAAGGTCTTCAATAAACCTACACAACTCTACAATAAATAAAACAGGCTTACATTTTTCTAGAAATTTATAAAGACGATAATGGGTTTAGTAAGCCCTTGAAAACTTACTACAGTTCATTCAATTAATAAAATCTGATCATGTTAGTACAAGTGGATTCAGTGCAATATGTTTTGAAGGAACTATCCAACTAATCCTTGACAACTACCTGATCAGAAAGGCAAGTCAATTCTTCATAGTCACTATTAATATGAAATATATAACCTTAAGTGATTGTACTCACATAGAAAGACTTGTCTACTTTTATATACTTCACCTTTAAGGTGCATGTCCTGTGATAAAGTAGACTGACTGAAAACATATGACCTGATGAACAGAAGTGGAATATGGAATCGTTGTGGCTGACTGTTGAATTGATAAGAAGCAATGTTTGCTTTTTAGCTCATTTATTCAGTTTGTATCATTTAGAATTATTCAATTAGTTTTCCTTTTATTTTTATTAAAAAATACTTGCATCACCTTTACATTTAAATTTATTGTTAGATTTTAAAAGGAATGTTCCAAAGATCACTGTCTCTTTCTTGATAACAGTACACTGGCATACTTTGGTTCAATCTCAGATGCAAGTTTGAATTGCAAAATGTTTACTCCCTGCAAGTTTAGGGATGACTTCCCCTTTACTAGATGAACTTATTTATATCAGAATGTTGCAATATGAATTCTCTAATGACATTGAAATAGGTCTCAATATTCCAAATAAAGCATTAAGAATTAATTCAATTTTCTTCTCTCCTATAAATTCTGTTTCCTCCTATACCTTTACTTACATTTCTGTATTGTTTCTATCCATATCCTGGCTGAAAATAAATGGATCTTCCTACTTTCTGAGATTGGCAATCTTCCAGCCAGTGTGAAACATTAAAGAGAAGTAATATAAAGCACTTCCTGCCTTGGAACATAGGTTAGGAATCTCCTCCAGATCTACCGTACCAAGAGAAAACACTGTGTATTAGTCAGCCACTGGGCTGACAGAGGTGTTTCTTCATGCTCAGAAACTTTAAAATCAAATATGAATTAAAGCACAGATTGGAAATCGTTTCTGGATGTTTTTGAGGTATGTTGTTTAAAATAACAAATCCTCTTGTCCCAGAGACAAATTGTAGGACAAAAAAGAAAACCCAATGACCTGGAGCTATATCAAAGCTTATCTGAAAAACAGTTGTGTGCCTACATTTCTTTACATTTTAGCACAATGCACATAAAAGAGAAGTGTGGTGAATAACATTCATACTGCTGTGCAGGCCATCTTCTCTAACATGCTGACTCTGGTATCAGCCTTAAAAGAGTTGACCAGGTGACAAGCAATCAGATTTGAATTTCTAAATCTTATTTTGTATTCAACAAGAAGGCAACTCTCTGAATTTGACCCTAAATGTTACCCCTAATAGGTTGCTTCAAGGGCTAAAATAGGAACGGTTTCCTCCACCGCTGGTTTTGTACATACCATCCCTTTTTGAAGGCAGGTTGGCTTTTCATAGGTGATGAGATGAATATTCCTTCCCACTTTTAATGAGCTTTGCAGGTAAGGTAAGCCACACTGCCCATCTTAGGGAACAGATTTCTCTGTTCAGTGACAAATGGCAAGTTTTCTTTTCTTGGATACAAGCCAGTTTCTCATGGAGGTAACAGAAGAATTTGGGGACTTTAGGGATATAGAGTGAAATTTGGAGTTAAGCCACTACTAGCTGTTAAAACTCTCTTGTGAGAGAGTGGATCTGCTATTTGTAGATTGTCAATGTTTCCTTTTCAGGTTCCAATGCTGTCAGTCTGGTATCTTTCATGAGTACTTTGCACTATAGAAATTGGAGATGGAAAAGACCTATTAGGTCATCTAGTTTACCTACCTGCCAGAGCAAGATTTTTTCCTATAGTATGTATTTGGCCACAAGAGCAGATGGAGATGTAATAATCAGATGCCGCAGTAGATTTAATAGTAGTAGATTTAGTTTTCAGAAGTTGTGATACCATACTTACATACACCACCCAGCACATGCCTGCAGCTTTTCTGAAAGGAAATATACCTTGGAAAACTTCTGCTGACCATAACTGTCCTCTTTCAATCACGTTCAGTACAATGCAAATGGACGGGAATTATATATTATTAGTTAGATGATTTACTGCTTCGTGCTTGAGGAAATTTTACTTAATGACACAAGATAAAAAACAACAGGATCTGGCAAATGTGGATGAAAATAAGCTAGTAAAATAGGAAAGCTGAATAAGCACTACCTGACAGTTGTTTTTTGCCTCAAAATCACTGCACCCAGACTGCTTCTGCTTTCTCAGCTTTAGGTCACTTTCTCGGAGCAAGTAGCAAACCAGCCATTTATATGCTGCTAAAGGAACTGTGCATAAGGGAAGAAAGCCAGAATTGTTAACATTAACATTTATAATGCTACAACTGACATGCAGATTCTGCTGCAGTCTCATTTGTTATCTGAGATGAAATGTGAAGGTGTTGCTAATTAATCCATTAATGTAACACTTTGGCTATTACTGCAGCTGTAATAAATAAATGCTGAGTAAGATAGATTGTAAAGATACAGTGATGATATATCATGCCTGTCCATACACTAGTTCCAACTGAACCAAATCTAAAAGACAAGGTATATACACAGTTCAGTTCTGAGACAAGTATTTTCTGATTTCATGAAGCTTTTTACCTTATTATATTCTCTCCTGTATTAAGACTTAGATCTACAGGCTACTTAGTCTCTTCTAAAAATACAGGAATAGAAATAGATCTACATTTTGTGAACCTACCCCTTCACTTGAAAACAATAGTATAGTGGCAAAAAGCCTAGATCACAAATGCTATTCTAGAGTGTTATTTAAAAAGGAAATGCATTTTAATACACTTAATACAAAGAAAGTCATCAAATAGTGTTCTGACAAATACTTAATAATCTCAGATCTTTGAATCTGAAAGAAATTTAAGATCTACTATGAGCTGAACAACACCAAAAGGCTACCTGAGGAGTCCATGCAATCATCTACACTATTGGCTTTGAATTTCCAGCCAATGATATGGTGGTAGTCTTGCAAAAAGTTTACTGTTCCAAGAGGAGATTCAAAAGGCACTTCATCTGAAAAACCAAAGAAAATGAAAATTACTTACAAGAAAACAAATCACTCTTTGGAACTAAAAGCCTACTATAGAGCCATGCATCCTCTTGATAGGTCATGTGCAATTAAGACACAATACTTATTTTATTATGGCCTACCCCAGGCTGATGTGACCTGGTGCACAAGAGGTGAAGAAACTGACATCTCTGTCTATGAGCTCTGTAAGATTCAATTCCTATCACTAACTTTTCTAGCCAGTGAAAAACACTGCTAGAAAACTGAAACAAAATCATTTATCTACAGAATTACAAAATGTACTGCCAGAGGAGACTGCTACAAAGTCAGCTGATATGGCTTATAGCAATGTTACGAGTAGTTTCACTGAACTAAACTGCACTTCCCAATAAATATTACTTGACTTAATTAGGGATTGCTAAACATCTAACCAGCTTCTGCAAGACTCAGAACATTTCTTGCAGCCCATATATGTGTATGTGTGAATGTATCATATGATGGAGTCTGTAGCACATTATTTAAGCTCTACAAAATGATTAAATGATTATGAGTTGCTTTCAGACAGAAAATACCTCTTAATTCCATTATCTACTCACTGCTGAGTCCAACACATGATTCCAGAATGAAAACTTACCTCTAATGCAATTCATCCAGCTCATTAAGTAGTTGCTGGTTTGCTGAAGCAGGACATTGTTATCTCCCTCATATGTGCAGTTTGGATCATTATCATTCCGGATTTCACCCAGACGATTCACTTTATAAAAAAAAAGTGCACATTTTAATACGTAATCAGTCTAAACTATGAGGGATTAAATAATTGTTCTGTGACAAAGTGTAAAACAGTTGTCTGCTCCTGTATGTACAGATGTTCTTACCAACATTTGAGCTTGGAATTTCACCATTCAGATTGTGAAAATGAATATATTGCGAAGATATATAAAAGAAATATAAACGACATTTTTTCTTTTTTTCTTTTTTTTTTTTTTGGTACTGTCAGGTATAAAATAAATGTTAAAAAACAGATGTGAGGGGAAAAAGGCCTTTTTAAACATATTCCTAAAATTCAGACACCGTGACACAGATTTAGACTAGATATTAGGAAAAATTCTTTACTGAGGATGGTGAGACACTGGAACAGGCTACCCAGAAAGGCTGTGAACGTCTCCTCCCTGGAAGCATTCAAGGACAGGCTGGTTGGGACTATAAGCAACCTTGTCTAGTAGGTGGTGTCCCTGCATATAGCAGGGGGCTTGGAACTAGATGATTTTAAAGTCTCTTCAACCCAAATAATTCTATGACTCTCTGAACAGCAGTCAAATTACATGTGAAAGTAAACATTCACCTTCTGATCAGTGCATGTAGCAGTTTGTGACTTACTGGCAAGGTAACCATGTCCTCCACAAGCTTCTCGACACTCCTGGGCTGCCTGCTGAGCAGTCCAAGAAGACAGTGGTTTGCTGGCAGCAGATAAGGCATGAATCTCACGTCCCAAATCAGCCTTTGTGAAAATCAAGTTACAAGTCAGTGATAATTTTTCTGAGATCTATGTAAGTGCAGAGCATTTTTTTTTCCTTTTGCTTCCCCCCAGAGTAGCCTGACACAAAAAGCTTTTGGATACTAACATTCTCATATGGGACAGGAAACATTTGCACCAGGCAATGGACATACGGTTAGGTGGCTGGGATGTGCTAGCTGACATGGCATTGCATGGGATAACTCCCTGATTAACTCCCAGAGATGGAGTGGCAGGTGGTTGAAGGTAGCATATCCGGAGAAAGCTTCTGCCTCCTCTGTGATATAAACAATCCCTTTCACTCAGGTCAACAAGGGGATATTTACATTATTTACTGCCTTCCATGGTCTTCATTGATCTTTAAAGCACCACTTTTGCCAAGAATTTGAAAATTTCAATGGTCCCCCCCAAAGTTCCAAAGAATTATTGTAGCCTGCATTTACACTACTAATGATGGCCTTCCTTTGAAAGAATGTTTGGAAGTCCAACACTACAAAGAGTTTCTGGAGATGTTGGGTTAAGAATACCAAAGGCAATTTGAGAGCAGTTCTCCATTTTTGTTTGTTTCTTTTTCTTTTCTTTTTCCTTTTGATCTCCTCTAGAACAGAAGGAATTCATATGGATTAAATTGTTATAATTGTCAAAAAATGGATTTTTTTTCTGTTACAGTTTGTCTCTGAAGGCCAGGATTTTGCCTAACATTAGTGACTGCACTGGAGATCTCTACAGATAAAACATTAAACAATCAAATAACATTAAACAATCAAAAAGACACTTCTTCTGTTAGAATATCTAACCATGAGCACAGAAATCCATCACAGACCTTATTTTAGCAGGAAAAATATGAATGTTTAAATGATCTTAGCAATACACAGCCACTGTGTAGGCCCTAACAGTTAAAACTGTCAAGATTTAAATACATGTATATAATTTATATGCTATAAAAATTCATTCTGCAGTTATTTTGGCTGAGAATCAGTCCTTGCACAGAGACCAATACATCAAACTACTTCATTTATGAAGGGTAACTTTTGATGGACTAAGTGTGGCTGAGAAATTCAGCATTAAGATTCAAAAATCTTAATGTTTTTCTCCAAAAGAGTATTTTTTAGTGCTTGAATATGAATTGCAAATTCAAACCAGACTTACATTGTCTGTACAGTAATTAATAATAGCATCAATTTGGAAAGTTTTTGATAAATACCTTCTGCAGTACCATATTCACAAAAGTCATAAACTGAATTTATATTATCATACAATTACAATAAACAGTTCTGTGAGGAAACATAATCTCAAATACCAGTGAAGCCAATAAAACTTTAAACACTCCATCAAAACTCATCTGGGTGCTCTTCTGAATGCAGCTTTATCCATCGCTTTGCGTTACCGCATTTCTGAGATGTCATTCTTGATCATAAGATGACTTCTAACTAGGTCCTTCACTTTAACAGTTTCCAGTCTGTTGTAGTAAGAACTCAGCTAAGAGGAAATGTGTAAATATCTCACCTGTCTCTGACTCCTTTGCCTTGTCAATAAGCCTGCATAAAATTCCACGAAGTTCTCAAACAGTGATTTAGAAAAATGATCTAATGCATATGCAGCAGCTAGATATGGAAGAAGACGCCATTGCTGGAACAATAATTAGATTTGATTACTAATTGATAAACATATACTTTACAGTTTTATACACATAGATATCTTATAATTTTGAAACACCATTCATTTTTACTTTGTGCAAATTGAAGAACTGTATTTTATGGTGAAGACAGCTGAGCAGTAACTATTTATAAACATAATTAAGTGTAACTAGTCTATAATTTAATTACAGTTATGCTTTTTCAGTCCATGAATTTTATGAATTTCTGATAAACATCCTGTTAAACCAGTGCAAAAGTTCACTGTAGCTTTGGGGACCAATGACATATTTTTTCTCTGTGTTTATAGAATGTCTGGCATGCCAGGGGCCAGTCATGATTCATATGTTTCTTCAGTATCAACACCACGGAGGGTGTAACTGTTTTACTTCTTTATTAATTGCTGATGTAGGTTCGTCCTTGCTGCATTCTGTGAAAAAAGAAACTCAGGTCTGGATAGAAGAGAAAATGACATCTTAATGTGCAAATCAGACGGAAATCCATAAAGGAAAAGGGAAGCTGCTTAAGGAAGCTTTTGTGGTATAGCAAGAAGGGGAGGTTCATCAAGCATAGCCTACAGAATAGGATGAACCTGAGCAAACCAGAGGCTTAAGGAAGTGAGATGTTGCTCAAGGTTCATTCAAGTAAGGTGGAAAGAAAGCAGATTTTGCTAAAGCTCATTGAAAGCTTTGGAAACTTCCCAAGTTGCAAGACTAGTTGGAAAGCCTGGGGGGAAGAAAACACACACACATTCACTTTGCAAGGACAAACTGGATAAGTTTATTGTTAAAATTTCTTTTGTGGTAAACTTTCTGTTTCAGTTGATTTGAGCTCTCACTATTTCCCAATTTAGTATAACTATTCTTGTTGTATTTTTTTTTTCAGATGAAATGGTGTTTTTCATCCACATATTCTTTGGAAAAAAATACTGGCTATATTCCTCTCGAAATTAGTGATGGCTTGGGATATAACCACAATGAACGGCATTGATTTGTATACTTTTAAAGAATAAAGTCTAAAAAAGAGAAAAATAGGATATTGCAAAAGATGCACTGACATTATTTATGCTATTTTCTTCATCAATACCTTTTTGTGCACATAAAGAAGAATATTTCACAGAAAAGCTTACTGTTTCACAAAACAGATGTTTCAATGTACTTCATAGAGATATGAATATTTTGTTGTATTTTAGCTATTCCAAGATCTACACTTCAGATGAGAAAGACAACTTTAATGTCACCAACCCCAGCCTCATTATTGTGACTTCCAATAGCTCTAAATCTGTGTGTCATTATTTAAAAGCCTATAGGTGCGAAGTGCAAAGTTTTTACCTGTGTTTGATATTCAATGACAGGTATTTCTTCTTCATCAGTTGGTCCAAACTGATGGCGAGTTGCTGAGAAGCGAATGGCTATTGACAAGGCAAGCTTTAAATTGGTCGTAGAAACTGCTGTGATCAGAATTCTGCCAGTGGACAAGGATCCAAGAGCTGCACTAAAACGCTCCTTGTCATCCTAAACAAATAAAAGGCACAGCCTAAATGGTGAGGCTAATACTTCATTGCCTGCCTCGAAGATACAATTCTGACAGGATGATCAGAAGCCCAGTGGACTGGGAAATTTTCATTTATGGACACATTCAGTTAAGCTGTTCAGAACAAATCCAAAGTAGTTTTTCTCTAAGCTCCTATGGGACTGCCAAGGAGGTTTAAATAGCAGGAAATCAGTAAAACCAACTAGGTGAGTTGAGTCATCCCTGAAAGGCCATTTGAATATCAGCATTCACATCAAACTGCTTCACCAGCTGTTTAGGTTGAGGTATCAAGCACATCCCAACCTTTGAGGGCCACATGCTCAACCTCTGTATACTTAATGAACTACATTAATGAAACAAAACTGATCCCTACCTTGAGAGAACTTGAGTATTTTCCTTCAGGTGAGACATCTCCACTTATATTCAGTATGTTTTCCTTAGGTATCCTGACATTGTGGAACATGGCAAACCTGGTCAAAGAAGTATGCAAATAAAGTAAAATCTACCTTGAAGTAGAGTAGAATCTCTACATTAGAGAGAAAAAAAGAAGTCACAACAAAAACAAGACTGCACAGTGCTTATCAGTGAATCCATCAAGCCTGGGAAGTAATTTTCACAGAGTATGCCTGGAAGAACAAAGGCTTTCACACTCAGGGCAGCAGAGGAAGTTCAAGCTGGGAAATGATTTGCTATCACTCTTAACCTTGAGGTTTTTTTCAATAATTAAGGTGATGCTTAAAAAAGAACACTTAGGGGACCTTTTGAGCAACTCCATAAGTGAATACGTAAAAAAGAACAACTAATGGAAGAGTAATGTGTGCTCTGTATGGGGATGGACAGTAGATAAACTTACTTAAAAGTTACTTACTAGAGACCTTATACAGAATCAGTGCAACAGACACTTTCACCAACAGCCCACAAACCTAAGATGAACCTTCAGTCTGCATGAACATAGGAAAGTTAGTTATCTCAGTTGTTAAAAAGCTTGGGGAGATGAGCAACTCATCTTCCTTCTCCTGCTCAGAATTAGACGGGACAATTCAGACTTTAAAAAGCTCCTCACCACAGAAAATTCAGCTGAACCAAATGGTTTACTTATGTACTGAGATGCTGCTCAGTGCAGTCTGGAGACAGTAAATGCTTTAGAACAGAGACACGACATTGTTGTGGTTCTAAAATACAGATCTGTGAAGATCTTTCACATTACTTGTAATACAAATGAGGACACAGCTGATTTAGCACAATAAGAAGGAACTGAAAGGAGACCCCTTCTTTGCTTAACCTTTAACTAGGATTCCTGTTCTGTGGAATGTGCCATCTTAAGAAGGAATGAGTGACATTATCTTTTCTAAATTGTGACACTCTAGCATCTGCTATTTGAATTGGCAGAATGTCCCAAGTTTTTGTATTCTTCAGGAAGAAAGCATATGAACTGTCTCACCCAAATGGACAAAACAACTTGGCTCAATAGCAGTAATATCTGCTCCACTCACTAATATCTCAGCATCTAATAGCACTTGAAAAGCTGTATTTGTAATCAAAGCAAATTCCTTTTGCTTGCCAATACAGGCTGATCTACTTAATAAGGCCCACGAGATCCAGGTCTTTCACATTAACAAATCACATACGAGCTGCATTGCTGCACATGCTTTAAAATTACAAGTTGTTTCCAAGGAAACATATCTGCATACTGAATTTATTCAGCCTTAGAGATACAGAGTATTTTCAGACTTAGGCACAGAGAAAAGCAGGCTATCCTAACTGGACTAAGAAGTGCTTTGTTAAGTGCTTGTTTCAGTGAGACAACACTGCTTCATAATAGAACCACATTTTGGCATTAACAAAAAACGTCACATCCATCTTTGTTAATATTTTTCTTATCACTGAAAGTGAAATATCTCATTCAAAAAAGATCTTTTGGTTCAGTTCACTTCCTCCACTCTCTATACAACAAATGAAACCCATCACACATAAAAATGTATAGCGACTGTTATTTTTTAAGCAATAGCACGCATGTTAGAACTAGAGGGGTTATTTTTATTATTACTCATTACATTAATTACAAGTGAATGTTCATGGCAATGTTTAGGTTCCGAGTTCAGTGTTTTGCTAGTTGTACATTCACAGAACAAGTAGGAGCTTGCTCCTAAGACCTTACAAACTAAGCATTAGATAAGAAGCTACAAATGTATTGAAACAGTAAGGCAGACAGTAACTACTGGAAAATACTTACAGTCAGACATATGTATAAGGCAGCTACTTCTGCAGCTTATTAAATGTTACCTAGAATCATTTTGATTTAAAAAGCCATACTCTTCTTATAATCACTTTTTTTTTTCATAGCTAGTGAACCATAATTCTAAATTTCCAATTATTAGATATTAACAACCTACTTTCTGAATGTGAAAATTAGCTCATACACTAAGACAATTTTTTGAAAGTTTAGACTTTTTTTTCTTTGATAATGGCCATTAGACATTATTATTTCCTTTTTTTCTGTAAGCTGCTATTAAATCAGAGGCATGTACAATGGCAAAAACGTTGAGAAGTGTAGGAGTGAGGCAGATTAACAATTAAAAATCCCATAGAAAATTCTCACAAGCGAAGAAATATGATACATTGTCTATAAGTACGAGTGTTGACAATCAAAGCAGAACCTTATAGGACCTGGGAGCTAGGCAACCTTGTGACTTGACTGCCAACTGCTGTTATGCTCCTTCTCCAACAACTTTGCAATTTGAAAACGTTTGACGTCCCGGCCAACTTGAACTTGATCTCGGAACATATTAAAAATAAATAGTAATCTTTAATGAAGTCAACTATTACATTTCTAAAGGTTATTAGCCTAGGAAGCATAGTGAATAGACACAGAACACATCTGTCAACACATTCGGGGGAAAATCTCCTTAAATAATCAAGGAAAAGTAGAAATATCTTACAATCATGGACCTGTATATACAGTCATGGGGATATCAAGTACCGATAGGTTTGGAAAATGGCTACATTTCACGTGGTGATGACAAGACCATAGGTTTGAAAGCTGCCCTGCTTGGGGCCTCTTCTACATAGCAATTAGTGTTTACGAGATTAAGAGCTCTCTGCAGGAAAGACAGATAGCTGTCACTTCAAATATGTTCCACAGAGCTTTAAAGAAACGTGGAATTTTACAAAATCTAATACATGAGTCAAACAACTGTATTACGTACATTTCCACCTAGATTAGAAGAGCAGAGTTAAAAACAATTCCAATAGTAGCATTTTTGTTTGGGTTCTCTGGCCAGTAGTTTAGGGAACATTTCAAGCAAAGTTAATCTTCCTGACTTTAAATCATGCAATAGTAATTCATCTGGTGTGCAGTAATGCTGATAAAAAAAAAGAAAAGAGCAGCTGGAAAAGCCATGAGCTCCTTTTGCCAGTACTAAGTTAATAAGCTGTTACCTATGGTACAAATAACTCAAATATGCTTTGGTGAATTTCAAACCCATACAAACACGTTTCCTGCCAGCTTGTGTTATTGACTATGTTAGAGCTGGTACACTGACAGTTTCTTCCATCCTTCTAGGCACAAAAAGAAAGCAGATGAATGGAAGACTACAAATCAGTGGCTGTTTTGGGGACACAGTAAACCTTGGGAAGAATAATTCTTAAAAGGTTTGTAGAAGAGAAAGAAAACACTGCATATTCCATACTGAAGCTCACAGAAAGGTTAGAGCTGAGAAAAATTACAGACAAGCTGGGGAAATCTGCAAGGCAGAATTTAAGCTCCTGCTTTTATAAACCGGAGAGTAATCTAAGAATGAAGGTCTGCAACAGAAATGCCCAATAGTAGTATTAAAACAACATAGGCCTCCTAATCCTATCTTAATAGACTTCATGGAGACACTAAGACCCATTCACCATAAAGTGAGTGAGTTTAAGTGCCAGTCTGGCAAGGAGTTCTGAGTGTGTAGACTCCTGCAAAAGTCTAGAGCTGACACAGCTCTGCTGAGAAAAAAAAAACAACAAAAAGGACTGTCTGAAATTCACTGCAGATGTGAAGCCCTAGCTCTGATGGTGATAAAACAAGTGCATGACCAAAACCGAATCTCCCCTTTCCCTGTAGTACTGCCAGTGCCTGTTACTGAGATAGCTATCTTGATGTACTGGCTGCAGCTGTGCAGTTTTGAGGTACTGGAAAGTGACAAAAATGAGAGGATAAGGCAGTTTTCTTCAGCATTGCAACATCTTAGCAATGTGCACAGTACTGTATGCATCCAATTTCAGTTTGACTGTAGAAACTAGGTGGAAAGGGCAAAGCAGGGGAACATCAACAATGCAAAGTCACTGTTTTGACTTAAAGTTCAAATATACAAGATATGTCTCACAAAATATTTGGTTTAACTTTGAAAGTGGCACCGCTCACAAGGATTGATGATAACGAATTCGGATAACTTATGGCATTTTTAACAATTATTTTTATTTCATAGCTGCTTCATTATTATTGCTCTTTATACAATTGATTGTGACTCTGGCCAGAAGCTGGAGGGCAATAAAAAATACAGACGACCGTTATTTGCTTGAGAAGCAGGACTGATCTCTATGCTTGCTTTCTTATTTACATCCCTGTATTGTCCCTTTTCCTGTACAGGAACAGCCTCTTCTGTGGCCTTGCAGTGAACCAGACCTGACAAATGATCTGTATGAAAACAGACCGTATTTTTGTCAGATTAGTTTTCAGACAGTTCCAGTTCCCTAGCTGTGTCCACTACACAGCTACACAAATGCTTGTTCCAGCACAAAGGAAAAGGCAGTGTGGGAGTAGAAACAAAAGCCCAAGGGAGCATAGTGTACAACTTATCTTCACCAACTTCTGCTTTGGATTGTAAAATGAGGCTCTGAGAGACTATTTAGGCTGTAAAATTTACAGCTCCTACTTTCATAGTAAAATAACTGCAACCATTAGGAAATCTAAGTAAGATTTAACAGCATAAATACTGAGAGACAAAAGCTCTTTAAAGGAGCATGCTTTTGTTTGGACTATGCTTAAAACAGCAGTAGCAGAATCTTTATGAATTACTGAAACTGAAATACTACTGAGCACACAATAAAGAAATTAATTAACCATTTAGAAGACATAATATAAAGGACTTGAGAATGAACGATGCATGTCCTCTCTAGCATGCAAGGAACTGAAGGAAAGCCCAGAATACAATCTCTTTCCAATAGCGATTCTTCTGACCAACAAATCCCATTTACCCATTTCCTCTTGGGTGCTGTGTTTGTTTTCCAGTATCCAGAACACTGAATCTGGCTTCAGAGATTGTTAGAAAACACAACTGAATGATTTTGCAGGCTGTATGCGCACAGAAATCGCGTGCTAACTGTATATGAAATGTTTAACTTCTAGTGAAAAATGTTCAGTGTTCTGAAGTCCATCATTATAATTGCACAATGCTAACAATCCTTCTTCATCCAGAAAGATCCCTTTTTTCCCCTACAAAGAAATCAATTCAAATAAATAGCTTTCTCCTTGGCAGTAGTTTGCTGTACCTTTGATAGCTTAATCTGACTTGTTCTTCACTCACCATAGCTTTTAGCTTTTGTACACTCAACAAACTGTATGCGTGCTAGCAGCAGATACAGCTGAATGAGCTCAGAACTTGTTTTACATGGACTGGCACATTCAGTACTACTTCAGAAACACAGAACTAATTTTCAGACTCTTTCCTCATACTCACTTGGTTGTTTTCTCTTTCTGAATGGGGAAAGCAGCAGATAAAACTGGACATGAAATTGTTTCACCATTGATTTGCTGCCAATCACTTACTGATGTGCACTGAAGTAATGGATAATATTGGCAGTGTTAGTGAACCAGAGTAGACAAAAGCCCCAAAACCAAAGAGGAGAAACACAAACACATATCAGCACTTACCAATGCTTATGTCTCTCTCATACCTGCCACACATGTTAAGGAAAAGCCCCTGACGCACAAACACTCAGGAGCTCTTAGTGACTTTTTTTCTGCCCCAGATATTTCCATTTTGAGACCTCAGTGATCAGTGCATTTCAAAAAGTGCTGGACATCTTTGTATTATGCAAATAAAGACTGAAGCACTTGCATCCTCTGCTGGCAGCCTGATTTATTTTTTGGTAACAGAACACAGGAAGAGACTAAATTTGCCATGAGAAAAAAACTGTACTTCTGCCTTTGGTCATGCATAAATATATTACAGAACATTTTTTGAATGATAGAAAGGAGCAGATTTTAAAATGCCTTAAAGTGATTTTGTCCTTCTAATTAGATAGCTGAAGTTACATTGATTTGGAAAATACATGATTTTGGGACATTCTAGCAATGATGCTGAGAATTACTTAGAAAGTCAGATTCTGAAGGAGCAGACTAGTCAGTTGGGTCTGCACCCTGAAATCTCCCACATTACTTCTTAAATTCTTTCTCCAGAAAACATTATGCTCTGCATTAGCTTGTCAATCACCCTTCAGCCAAACGACCCAAGAGATTAATTTTCTAAAACCATAAAATTAATTCTGAGCACGGGGAATTTCTTCCCCATGTCCTATGCAGCCTACGCATGTTTGGGATACTGTGTACCCATACTGAAAAACAGTAGCATAAACTTCTCCAAGTACAGGAACAAATTCTGGTATCTTTTTAAATTTCCTGTTCTCTGAATGAAACTCTGACCGTTTATCCTGAGCATAACACTGAAGTATCTATAGTAATTGAGACAGACTTCAGACAACATATACTTAAAAAAACTGGCAAACATGCAGTAGAGATTGAAAGTAACACTTTAAATCATAGCATAATGGGATCTAATTTAACCTGCCTTATTAGATAAACATGAGCATACAAAATACATGCAAAAATTTCCTTTTTCTCCTTTCCTTATGTTGTGTTTAAAACAATACTGCAAATTAAGAATGAGTAGCAGAATTTGACTATTTCTACTGAAATGTCAAACTGAACTACTTTTGGGATGCTCGGGCCCACGCTGCTGTGCCATCTGGTGGCTACAAGTTTGTAACACAGACACAGGCAAAAGAATCCCACCAAAAACACTAGAACCTCTTTTACAGGCATCTTCTCACATTTTTCCTCTAAGACTTCCTTTTCTGCATGTTTTATTTTCCCATTCATCTGTATCTTCATGTAACAGAGCACTGATGAGAATTATCTGGATACATATAAACTTTGATTCAATTTTTGACATTATAGGTGCTTGGGACAGCAGGAGAGTGCTGGTACAGGCAACAAAACCTACATAACACCAACATCCTTCTGGAAAGACAGTCAAAGACATGGAACTTCTTTATGTCAGCCATACACAAAAAAATACAGAAAAAGTAATCAACCTTCTCCTTCTTTTCGGTAATGAACAGGATTAGACCAGGAACCCTGTGCTTTAAACAAGACAGCTAATGAGTCTCTGACCTGGGTCTAAGATTCAGCCCTACTGGGTCAGACTAATATCTTTATTAACAATAAACCTTGCCTGTGAATTTCTATTATCCTTGCTGTGGGCTGGAGATCAACATGCAAGATAACTGAGAGCTTACACCTGGATGAACTTAGAGGCTGACATACTTTAGTTTGTAACTTCACGGATTTATTTCAGGATTATTGTTGAAGAGCCTGTGATTGTAAGACTACCTGGGGGCACCCGCATTGTTATCAGCACTTTAGATTCCAAAAAGTTCTAAAAAGTTCTTCAAAATTGATGTGTGTGAACACACACACACACACACACATATATACATATGTAATTTAAGTAAGAACAAATTAAAGCCACTAGCTCTTTCACAATCTCAGAAGTACAGACAGAACTGACACAGGGTACTTGCACCACTACACTTGATACACTGTAGAATGCTTCCTCTTTTAAATGGATTGACTTACCCGTTATCCAACCCATTCTGCCCAATTTTCTTTCCTACATCACCAACCATCACTCCTGGCATTGGTAGGAGAGTTTTTGTATCACGAATCTGCATAGCATAGAAGTGGAAGAAAATATTATTTCCATTCCCCAATGGAAATATTAGTCATTGACTAAACTTTTCAAAGAGTGAAAATATGCCCAACTTGTATTTTGTTACTAGCATTAAATGAAGGTCTTTGTTTTTCCAAGCACACAGTCGTAGATTTAAATCATAGTTATATACTCTTTCATTCGGGATACAGATCATGTAATAAAAGTTACTTAGGTCAATTAAACTACTGTGTTAAATAAACTTTAGCGTGGATTGAACAAGCACTGAAACCTCAATTAGACATAAAAAATACAGAAGGAACAAAGAAAACTTCTGTATAATATTCAACTTTGAGATACTGTCTGATTTTGTAGTAAATTCTGTTCAGTCGGTTTTACTTTCTTCAACTTTTTAACTTTCCACTTTAAGCCAAGAGTTTCAGGACTCCGCATAGCACAGATTATTTTAAATCTTAACTATTCTGTATTTTCCAGCTGCATAAAATTGACATAAAATCGGCTGTACAACCACCACAAAAACACAGTGAGCATTTAAAAACAGAACACTCATTACATTTGCAATAAATGTTGAAGGCATTACTTAAAAGTACATGATAGTCAGACATAAGAAACAGCACTAACAGAAAATCTTTGAGGTCTCTTACCCCCACAAAAAGACAAAAGATTAACCATGTTTCTATCCTACCTGTACAATGAAGGAATGTAATCCTTGGCACTGTCCATCAGGAGTGTAGAGTTGGGCATACACAACTGCATGTGTGGCATGTTTCCCCATATTACCAACCCAGAACTTTGCAGCTTCAAAGTCAGGAGAATTAATGACAAATTCCTGCAGCCACAAAATAAAAAGGAGAAAAATGATCAAAATGATAAAATCTATTGAGTGCTTCCTTGTGACAAAGATAATGTTTTGTAACCATGTATTAACTACCAAGTTTTCATTCTGTACTCTGCCTGAGTAGCTGAGATCTCTCTTACACTGCTCAACTTAGGACAGAATACATGTGGCTAAGAAGAATTTAGAGCAGAAGTAGTTCGTGGCTTGATTGTAAGGCTTAAATTTCAGCCTCTAAACTTCTCACTTAGGTAGTTAACATAGTAAAGCAAAGTGATGGACTCTGAAGCATTCCCTGGGTCTTGATTAAATTCAGCTGAGTCCACACGATGCTCGAATCTGCACAGGGACCATCTCCCTCTTGTGCAGTTTTCTCTGGAGAGGAAGCCTGCCTAACAGTGTGAAAGATGGTTTCCAATTTCCTAGCTTGGACAACTAGGGGACCATGAAGAGCATCTATTCTGTACAATATATGTATCCTGAAATGTAGACATAGCTTTAACATTCTGATGTTTTAGATTCCAAGTACTGTGTTTTCTGAATGTAAAACAAACAAACAAACAAACAACCTCAGATAAACAGCACTGAGCACTACTACTGTACATCAACTAACCTGAGTGTTATGATCAAATGTGGCAGTGGTCCGTATGCCTTTGGTATTAGTTCCATGGCTGAGTTCGGTAAGAGCAAAACATCCAAAAATCTAAAGAGATATAAGGCATAATTCAAGACTAATTAATTAGGGCAATTTAAACTATAACATTTGTAAATTACTGAATATTCAGCTGTTAGATACTAGCTTGTATTGCAAAGAAGCCAATTGGATATAATCCTAAGGCTGGGAGTACCTATGATGCCTGCAGTAAGGGAAAAGATTTTTTTCCTTTGCTGGCTGACTTACTTAGGCAGGCAGAGATGGTCAGTTTTCAGGCCTCAGCTGAGAGAAGGACTGTGCAGTGAAAACGGGTGAGTTTGCTCTCAATACAAACAGTTCTCACTTCCAAAGTCAAAGGAGAAGTGGAATGAAGCTGTTTACTTTTATAAAGGCAAGGAGTCTAAATTATTAGCAGGGGTTACATTTCTATCATATCAGTATATGATAAGCCTATGGATCAAGCCAGACAGTAAATGCTGACCAGGAAAAACTGCTTAGGATTGGCTCTTTCTGTATCAGAGTGGATGCACTTACTTACTGCACAGTGCACTTGGTTCTAGTTCTCCTTTGGACTCTGTGTGGTGTTTATATAGTGTGAAGACATTAATATTTTCCGGCTTATAGCACTGCTATTGAATATTTCTAGCATCTCACCAAGGATATGTGCTGCACAGTGCGTGATGCAGATGTGGGAATGTCTAAGTATAAAACTTGCTACAATACTGTTAAAAGACTGTGGGGGGAAGGAGCAAAACTGATATAGTGTCATCTATATTGTCTTTTGGGAGAAGTCAACAAAGTTTGTCTGCACGTTAACTTGAATAGACTAAAACAGATTCAGGAAATGGTGTAAGAATTGCTAGTGAGATAGTCAGGACTGACTGCTTGAATGTGTGCTCTTCAGTCTTCCTTTACTTTGTTATTTATTGGTAGGTACATAGCTATGTAGATCAAAAACACTACAAAAATGTATTTGAGCGCCATGGTTATGAAAATACCCAGTTCTAAAAAGCTATCAAAAGAAATTTACCTCCATGTTATAAATTTTCTCCAAGAAGTCTGCAAACCTTTTTGAAGCACTCAAAATTGTACCTCCAAATACCTGCAAAAACAGAAAATGCATCAGTGACCTCGTGATGGAAAACACAAATGTATATACATAAGAATTTGTAGTAATGACGTTCATTAAAGAGATCAGGTAAAGTAGCAAATTTTCACTGTTTGAATCTGATCAAGCATTCATTGCAAACTCTTAAATAAGCCTTGTTGAGCTCATTTTCCACTTGTGCTTGTGGATATCTTCTTGAAGAATATAAAACTGTAAGAATATTCTAGTTTGCTGGGAACTGAAGGTATCTGATTCACAACCAAACGAGAACAAGAGATATGTTCAATTTACTAGATGGATGTTCATATAGTAAAACTCTAAATCCCGGACCTCTACTGCCCAGCAATGAGTATTAATAACTCAGCTACTATTATTTGATCAGCCATGTGAAGTATTCTTTCTAAGAGACTAATCTAGGGGCAAAGTGATGAACAGAACCCACTGATGTTGGCGATCGTCTTTACACAGATTTCTGTTACTTCTGTATTCTGCCCTGAATCAACACACCAGGGGCTGAGGCAAGGAAGTTTCAGACAACTGTATATAGAGTTGTAGTAGAGACACAAACACCAAACAGGGCCCATAAAACCTAGTTCTTTTTGCTGCTACTGCCATTGAGGAGCAAGAAGGGACAAAAGAAGGTGGAACTGAAGAAGTCAAAATAGTAGCTGTGCCTATGCTGTTGCACTCACCAGACAGGATTCCAGCTAGCTGACAAAAACATCTACTAAACTAAAGTTATCCCACAGACCTCTGAGTCTTCTAAACAACTAAATTTGAACTAAACTGAATTTGGTTATTGAAAACAAGGGGCTAGAAAGATATGTTGTTGTAACAAAACGGGCAGAAAACCAACAGAACAAGAGTGTTATAAGAAACTTCAAAAATATTTTTACAGCTTTACTTACACCACAGTGTAAGCAAAATTGGAGACATGGAGACCAGTCATACATTCCTATACAGATAACCATATTTAATATCATCAATGGGTTCTCTATGATCTCTTGCTGAGTAACAAAATCATACTCAAAGAGCCTTTTACAGCGCAGGAACGTCAGCTCTTGATACTTCTCACGGCTCAATTCTTCTCCAGGATGATGTGCAAATAAAGGATCACTTTCTAGAGCAGAGAAGATTCTGTTCTTGAGGAAGGAAAAACAATGATTTGAGAATGTTAATACAAAGGAATTAACAAAACAAGTTAATGTAGGATAATACCAGGCCTTAAACTATAACGGTTTGATATAAGTTTATAGAGCAAAAAGCTCACAGAATTAAAAGATTGTTAAAATTGTCTATCATTATGGATACAGTTCATGAAACTCAACTTTACAGAAGCTCCTTTGTCATTGCATAATAAGTGTGGGACTGATTCACTCTAAATGTAAGAGATTGGTTTGGTAAAAGTTACATTCTTTTTATAGCTGCTTCATTATTTCGCTATGAAGCTGCTGGCGGGCAGCACTTGTACTTAGATTGAAGACAAAATCTTCCAGAGGTAGCATTTAGTTATTAATATATCATAATGGTAAAGGCACCAGGCTACCACAACTGTTCTGCCCCCAAATGAAAGCAGAAATGTACTCCCTTAAACAGAATCATAATATGTACCCATTTTATATGAGGATGTACAACCTTCAAAGTTTTAATTTTGATCTTATTTTTCTTAGATAGAGTCATAAAATCACAGAATTATTTGGTTTAGAAGAAAGCCAGCCAGGCTTTCTTGATGGGCCAAGGGATGTGCCATCCACACCTTCTCTAGGCAATGTGTTCCAGTGCCTTACCACCTACATAAATAATTTCTTCTTAGTATTTAATTTACTCTCAATTTCAAAACAATACCCCTTGTTCTATTACTACATGCCTTTGTAAAAAGAACCTCTCCAGTTTTCTTGTAGGTACCCTTTATTTACAGCAAATTTGCTAAAATGCCTTCCAGTTAAAATATGTACCAGTTAGATGCAGAACAACGCTTTTGGTTCTCCTACAAGATTTCTAATAATTATGATGAATGTACAAGATTAGCTTAAATCCACAAAATGCTAAATCACCATCAAAATGTTCATTCTGTCTCCTCCTACATCTTTCAAGTCATGCATTCCCACATCATCTTTTGTGTTGCAATTAATCTTTTTTTTTATTAGGGATAGCTGTCATTCAGTTAGGCAAGCTAAACTATCCAACATACACCACACAAGCATTATTGCAAACACAGGTCAAAGAATGACAGAAATAACATGTTCAGTAGTGGCATGTACTCAGATGAGTTTAAGTAAATTGTAAAATCAGAAGATATATGACTCAATGCCTCTCATAAAGAAATACAATACATACAGATTCCTCTCAGTTTAAAAAGGACAATAAAGTCCTGTAATGCTGCATCTGGTAGTGCCTTATTAGACAGCAACACAGTTTGCTTAAAAATTCAACTCTGTTCTGAAAAACAGATGGGCAGAAATAATTTCTTCTTGCTCCATATCTAAAGACTATTAAATACTCTGTGTTTGAAAACCATATATGTGTTTCTATAAGTCCAAAATTAAAAACACTTACTGTCTTGCTATCTTACCTTAAGCTGGATGATATCTTCACCATCGAGAAACACTGCCATCTCTTTCCAGTTGAAGGAAGCTTTCTGTCTATATTTGGAGAGAGGCCCCTTAGGGAAATCTGGTAGCAAAGTATTCCAAGAACTTTGGTTGCCAGTGGCTTCTTTCACATTCAGCATGGGTGCCATTGTTAGTCAAACAGTTCTGCAACAAAGAAAATTTACATTATGAACTGAAGTACTGCTCATTAAGTAATAAGAAGGGTTGTTAATTAAACCCACAGACTTATTGTAATGTGTGAGTAAAGCGGTACAGAATCACAGAATCATAGAATTACTCAGATTGGAAATGACCTCAAAGATCATCAAGTCCAACCACAGCCCAACCTAACCATAGTACCCTTACTCTAACAACCCTCTTAAACACATCCAGGGACAGTGACTCAACCACCTCCCTGGGGAGCATATTCCAGTACTTAACTACCCTTTCTGTAAAGAAGTGTTTCCTGATGTCCAACCTAAACTTACCCTGGCACAACTTGAGGCCAACTAAAAGCTTGGCTGTCCATTTTTCTAATCCAGTTGGCTTGCTATATACTAAGAAAAAAATACCTTTGATCAAATGTAAATGAATTACATAGCCTTTGTTATTAAAATGTGATCTAAATATTTTAAAGTAAGCACAATATAAAGAAGGAACAGCACTGGTAATATTCTGTATCAAGAAATGGGCAATCCAAGGAAGATAATAGGATGTTTCAAATAACATAATGTCAATGATGTCACTAAGCCACCTCACTTCTACCTGAAAGGCAAAATAAAATAGAAAAGCACACAAACATGAACAACAAAACTGTGATCAAATACAGGAAATGCCAAAAATATCTCCACTGTACTGGTTAACATTTAAACAATTACTGGTTATGTATTAAGATTTGCTATTGAACTTAAGTGATGAACTGCTGTTCACATATTAACACAAGTCAGAAGACTTCAGAGACCTGACAGGAACTCTACCCTTATCTTCCTCTGGCTGAATATGTTAATAAATAACTGGCTAATAATGTTAAGAACACCAACGGCACGAAACAAGCTCTCACTAGTGTTCAAAAGCCAGTCAGGGCAGAATACTGTTACTGCAGGTAACAATTCATACTTTGATTTGTGAATTTCTGCAGAGATCTACAGATAAATTGCATTTGTGTACTAATATATTCTGCTGAAATAATTCTCCAGAAGAGTTATTAAGACTAAAGAAGGATAAGTGTTATCAGGCATGAAGATACATTTATATCCTGAAGGTACAGCTTTAGCATTCTGTACATAAAGGAATCCACATAGAAAAAAGGAGGGCCTTCATTGTCATGCAGCTCTCTGCACTCAACCAACACCATCCAGTCCTTCTTACAATATTTAGTGTGCCACTTTGCCTATGAAAGCGTGCTGTTGCACTTTCCTCTGTAGAGGAAGAAGATTGGGGAAAGAAAGCTTTCTCCAGTACACTCTTACCACATTTCAGGGGCAGATCTCAACTTATTTTCTTGTAATTTTGTTGACTTACACAGAACTGTAAATACTGAAGTGAACAATATGAGCTTCTATAAAAGTTTTCATAGAGAGACTGAAACTGATGGTAAGATCAAAGGCACTAAACTAGGTCTAGTGTAAAGCAGTTGCAATAGTTAGGTGAACAGAAAGCACTCTGAAATTATTGCTGTAATGGATGTTTGATATAATTAGCAAAAAGCTCAGTCCATTACTTGGAGTGCTTGGAACTGGGATGAAGGAAAGAAGGAGTGGACAACTTACTGTTGATAATGACACTGTGAAAGCACAAAGCAAATAACCAAGTGGGTCAGCATGGGGGGAAACAGTGCTTAGGTTCATTTTTCTGGCCTGGCTAGAAGCAGCAACTCCCAAAGCCATTCGGAGGACACCTGGACCCAGGGCTGGCCAAGGGCCTCAGCTAGGCCTACTGAAATGTGTAGAAACTAATTTGGCATTCTGCTTACATACATAAACCCTCTTTGGGGTTTCAGTTGTAAAATCTCTATTTCAACTGCCAAAATTCAGTGCAGGTGATATTATTATTATTATTATTATTATTATTATTATTATTATTATTATTACTATTATTTTGTTTGAAGCGTGAAATAATGATTGCAGAAGGTGGTACTTTTTAACACCAAAGTGTGCTGAGATGTGCTTTCTCAAACAAAAGAGGTCAGAAAGGCATTTCTATACTGAGGTATTGCAGTCAGGATAAGTTGGACCTTATCACAAATTATACACTGGTTCAGGTTGGAAGGGACCAAAACATCATCCAATTGCAATCCCAGTGCCATGGCAAAGCTACTGGCCACCAGATCAGGCTGCCCAGGACCCCATCCAACCTGTCCATGAGCACCTCCAGGGATGGAGCATCCACAGCTTCTCAGGACAGCCTGTACCAGAGTATCACCACCTCCTAAGAGGTCATCAGGTGCAGGAATGGGCTGCCTAGGTAGGTGGTTGAGTTGCTGTCCCTGGAGGTGTTCAAGAAACATTCAGATGTTGTACTAAGGCACACGGTTTGCTGGTGCCATCAGCAAACTTGCTGAGGGTACGTTCAATTCCGTCATCTACGTCATTTTTGAAGATGTTAAAGATGGACCTTCGGGGGGCGCTGCTTGTCATTGACCTCCACCTACACATAGAACCACTGACCACAACTCTCTGGCTGCGACCACCCAACCAAACCCTTTATCCAACTAATAGCATCTCCCGCAACTCTCAAAGCCCTCGCACAAGTCCAGCCTACTGACAGCAAATTACAGGGGTGCACGGACGCTCCGTTTACCTTCTCTCGCCGCCGTCTCCGCCTCGGGAAGTGACGGCAGCATCCTGCGACTGTGCGCCTCCTCCTGCCGGCCATGGGGCTGCTGGGCACGGTGGTGGTGCGGGATGATGGAGCGGTGCTGCCCCGTGGCTTCTGGGCGGCGGTGCGTGTGTGGCTGGAGAAGCCGCATGTGGCCAACAGGAGGCTGTGCGGAGCCGTCATCGAGGCGGAGGGTGCTGTGCTGCTCGGGGAGGACGGAGATGCGTCTCTCCAGCTCGGGAGCTGCGAGGAGTTGGGGGCTGCAGAGCTGGGCCGGCTCTGGAGGGAGGTGTGCGGGGATCTGTTGCCTTTCCTCCCGGCCGGGCTAAGTCGGGAGCTCCGTGCTGTGCTGAGGGCTCTGCTGCCCCGGGTGCGGTCTGCAGGGCATCCCACCCCAACTGTGAAGGAGCTGGTGGTGCAAGGTGACTTGTTCAGGTGTTTGTGTTCTGTGCTGGGGCTGCACCGGCAGTGAGTGGTGACAGGACAAGGGGAAATGGCCACAAACTGAAGGGTAGAAAGTTCCTTGCAAATGTGCATTGAGAACATCATCATAATAAGGGTGTCAGAGCACTGGAACAGCCTGTCCAGCGAGATTGTGGAGTCTCTTTCTCTGGAGATGTTCCTTGCCTACCTTGCAACCTGGGGATCTACATTGGCAGGGTTGGACTGTGTGATCTCTAGCACTCTCTTCCAGCCTCTACAATTCTGTGATTCTCTGTGATATTGCTGTTAAAAAACACTTTTGCAACTACCGTGTAAAGTAACAATGGATACATTTCGTATGTCATGTGGCACAGCATAAATTCCATTAGAGTCCATCTCTAGGAACAAAATAGAGAATAAATTAAGATGTTAAGGTTAGTAGCACATGAGTACCAGGTTGTGTCGTGCCATTTGTGTTTTGCTGCCATCTCCTTTGTTTTATTAGTCACTTCAGAAGACATTCTCTGTTATTCCTTGCGTAGGAGTTAATTGTATAGGGTATAAGCATTTTATTCCACAGGTGAGAGATACAATTAAGATCAGTAGTGTGAATGTAACTTTATATGTTGTTATGCATACAACTTTACCTAAAAACAGACCTTCCAGGCAGTAGAAAACAAAATTGTTACTGATAGTGTTACTTGATAACACTGCACTGATAGTTTGTCTAATGTAGCAGTGATACATATGATCTTAGAATGGCTTGGATTGGAAGGGACCTCAAGTATCACCTCCTGCTGCAGGCAGGGCTGCCAACCTCTACATTTAGTAGTAGACTAGACTGCCCAGGGCCCTGTCCAACCTGGCCTTGAACAACTCCAGGGACAGGGCATCCTTAGCCTCTATAGGAGGTTATGTCTCTGTTGACTTGGAATGTATATCCCAGAACTCCAGATTTACTGTGTGATAGGACAAAGCAGCAATAAAGCATTGTTCTCAATAGTTTGCAGTTAATATAGCAAGGAAATGAGTTTATTTTTCGTGTTGAATGATGTAGTTTGTACCATGGAATAACATATCACTATTTACATATATTTTCAGATGTTTGCAGGGGATCTGTGACCTTTCTGCCTTTGGAGGAAAACAGTGAAGGAAAATACCAAATTAAAAAGTGCAATATTTATCAAATTCAACTTACACACATAAAAGATGAGGAATGGTAAGTGCTGCAAGTGAGAGAGAAGGGAAATCCTGAATTATTGCAGGGATCACCTTGTTAGTTACAGTTAGGAACTGCTGTTTGGAACCAGCTTAAAATGTGCAGACTATTACAGCTTGGTCCTGGGCATTAAGGGAATGGTTGTTCTGCTGACAGCCTGCATAACTTAAGAAGTATAACTAAATTTAAAAATCAGGTAATGAAATGTCTGAAGTGATGTATTTGTGAATTACCCACTATGACTTGTTAATGTTTGGATTATTGTGGTAAATCAGGTTGTGCATCATATGCAAGTTGTTAGTCATCGTAGTAAGTTTAGCACAGCTTCTCATACAGTGCTTAAATTAGCGATGAGATGTCAAACAGAACCTAGGGAATACTGCTCCATTATTCAGTAACTTCCCTGTTTTATTTTCTTTTTGTTTGTTTATTATGTTTTTCCTTATTCCTCAGTCTACTCTTATACCTTTACTTTACTTAATCTTCTGATTTTTTTCCACTTAATTATGTTTTTTCCCTCTTGAGGTCGTGAGATGTATGAGATGAAGTACTGCTTCATTAAAGGTTTTATTTTTTTTTCTAAGGTCTGTATCTGTTATAGCTCCATCTTCAGAAGATTGGTTTTCAGATGGAATAACCTACCCCAAACTATCATGGCTTGGAGATGTACTTTTGTCCAAACTGGCTAAGTGGTCTGTGGAGCAAAAGTGCAGCGAGTTCAGAAGTACGTTGTCACTCATTCCCATTGCAAAATACAGCAAGCTTTATCAAGACCTTAAAGAAAAATACAAGGAGATGGTAAAGGTAAGTTGGGTGACAAGAGTGGTGGCCTCATTCTTTCTTGTCACTACTTTTTATTGTTTTCAGCTTTATGATGCTTTCTGTCCTTATTTTTTTTTTAAGTAATTGACTTGAATTGTATGCAGTATAGTTTGTTGTGTTGTTTTTTCATCTCTTACTGTGTATGTGAAGGAAAAAATAATAATTTTCATAGTATTTGGAAGAACTAAAGTGGAAAAGCAGAATTTTGAGCCACATTTGCACCAAATATTATGTGGAGTTAGACATTTCCCATAAAGTAACGCTTGCCTTTATGTAAGGAGTTAGAGGCAGATCAGTGGATGGAAATACTAAGTCATGCTAAGATGAATTTAATAGGAATAATATTAGTATTCTTGCCATAAGAATTAGAATAAGCAAAATGATGCGTACTCTTATGAACAGATACAGCATTTTACTTCAGAGCCTTAAAATTCTTGGAAACTTTACTGATTGAACAATAGCAGAATTTCTTTTTATGCCATTATTTTCTGCGAATCACAAAATCTTGCAGTTTGTGTTTGTTTTATGTGCATATTTTAAACAGGTTAAAATGTAAAACTTGTCAAATGCAGAATCCTGTTAAAGAGATCTGGATATTCATCTTCTTTAACTGAGAACTTTTTGAAGTATTTAAAATGATTTTATTTTATTTTTCCTCTGAAGGTATGGCCTGAAGTGACAGATCCTGAGAAGTTTGTTTATGAGGATGTTGCCATTGCCACTTATTTGCTGGTAAGGAGCTGTTTTGCTTAATAATCACAGAATTGTGGGATAGTTTGGGTTGGAAATGAGAATAAATATCCCTTCAGCTGATTCAGAATTTGTGGCAGCTGACTCTTGTGAAGTGAATTGAATTTTCTTACCTAGTTGGTGGGAAATTGCAAGTACCAGCTTATAGCCAGTTGATTGCAAAGAACATTTTTGGTCTTTATTTTCAGTGTTGCCATCAGTTCTTTCTTTTATACAGTGGATATAATCTCTTGCGTAGTATTACATGAAGATACACTGTTGGAAGTTTGCTTGCTTCCCCCCCCCCCCCCCCCCCCCCTTCTTCCAGTTGTCAATCTCTTGTGCCATTTGTTTTATCAGCTTATTTTACCTCTGTGCTCTTTGATTAGTTTCTACTTCCAGATGCTCAGAAATGAGTGGAGGTTGCTTAGCACTTAGAAAATGCTTGATACTTTAAAACACAATCTCTTTCCCTCCATAAGCAGTTCTAGAGTTTTTTTTTTTGCTGTCTTCTTTCTTCCTCAAGTTGTTTTCTCTGTGAATACAGTGACTGCCTTGTGACATCTCTTTTGTCTCACAGCATTCTCCTTTCACTAGGTACTTTTTGCTAGGGAAATGTGTGAGTGTAAGTCAAAAATGCTTTCTTTTCCTGTCTTAGGTTCTCTGGGAAGAAGAAAGAAAGGAAAAAGGATTGACCAAGAAGCAGTCGTTTGTAGATCTTGGATGTGGAAATGGCCTACTTGTTCATATTCTTAGCAATGAAGGGGTAAATAGAGTGCATTTTAAAATAGTTAAAAAAAATATTTATAATTCAGTATTCTTGTTTTGCTCTTCTTTAATTTGGCATTCAAGTAGCTGAAATTCAATTAATTCTTGCTATTAGAACAAGGCTTTGTTACTTTTGTAACAAGAAAAAGTCTTAGCAAAGCTTTAGAAACTTTTAATTAATTAGCTGTTTTATTTAGTGCAATGGGTTGTACCAAAAGCTATTTATCTTTCTGAGGCAAGAAAAAAAGGAAGGAGGGAGAAAAGGAAAGTAATGGTATAATTTAACAATGTTGTAAACCTGTCAAAAAGAAAATGGTAATTTTAAGGTAGAGATTCTCTCTTGTATTACCTTTTAGAGCAGATGTTTTTTATGAAGTTAATTTTATCAAAACTGAAGTCTACTCATCAAAGCATGAAAGTGTTTTTGTACTTAAAAAGCAGCTCTGAGATTTCTTATTTTGAAAAGGCCTAATTACTGAGCTTTGTTTTTGGGAGTGTTGATTTTTTGGCAGCAGCAAAATTCAGATTCTTGGGGCACATGTTTTGAAAGAGAAGTAGCAAAGAAGCTCTCTGAGATTCAGCAAAACTCAATGGCTCTATACTTTCAGAAAATTTCATCTAGAACTTCTGGGAAAACCTAGTAAGAATAGCAGAGGAAGTGTTCATTAAACAAACTTTTTGGTCTTGTGTGACTAGAAGAATTCGGTCTAATACTAGATACCGTATTTCCCTGTGGATGATTCCTTTTTTCTACCTCATTGACAAATATGTTATTGACTGTAAAAATTCTGTCTTCATGAGACTCATTAGTATTTAATTTGCAATAAATATTACTTCTACACAGGATTTTGAACTTCAAATACAGTTACTTAATGGATTTTTTTTTGTTCCTACCTTAATTTCCAGTTGTTCCTTTTCCTATCAGCTTCCTATCAGTACAGGAAAATGTTTGTCCAATAAATCAGTTCAGTAGTTGGATAGATGTTCTTTCAGGAAGGACTGTGTAGACTAGAGACTTCTGCCTGAAATGAATCTGTATTTTGTTATATGACTGAAGAAGTCAGTGTTAATATGTAGATTTAGATGTCTTGTTTGATAATTTCTACTAAAAACAGTACTTAAAAATAATACTTTGTTGGTCAAATATTTCAGCATGTAGGTCGAGGAATTGATGTGAGGAGGAGAAAAATATGGAACATTTATGGACCAGAAACTCATTTAGAGGTATTATGCAAATGTATGTAACATTATTTGCTTGTTCTTTGCTTCAGACCGTGCTGATAAAAAAGTATTAAACACAATGGATTATAGACAAGTATCTAAAGTGTTATGTGGGCTTGGTATATTGTCACCCATATGTACTAAAGGTAGCTATAGGGAGGATCAATAGAGGAATGCTGCATCGTGTTCTTGCATATTTGCAGTTTGCTTGTTTTTCAGCTTAGAAGAGCGATGTGATTTCCTATTACTTGTGCAGACATTAACATTATGAGACAATCCTTGATTTACTGGAAGTACGATACCAAACAGCTTTGCTTGCAGTGCTGTACTTCATAAAATATGAAAGCCATGAGTAGTTTATTTATGAATTAATAACAGAGTTGCTCTGAGTGTCACTCTGATCTTGTACTGCGCTGTTCTGTTTGGGACAAAAGTGCTGAACCTCAAAAGAGACTCAACAGAAAAGGAGATATATGGACATGTTAGAAAGTGTCTAGAGAGAGACCTCAAAAACAATCTGAGTTTTGGAACACCTTCCCTATGAGGGCAGGCTGAGAGAGCTGGGGCTGTTCTGTCTGAGAAGTGAAGCCTCTGGGAAGACCTGAGAGCAGCCTTTTGGTATGTGAAGGGAGGCTATAAGAAGAAAGTGGACAGGGTTTTTAGTAGAGTCTGTTGCAACAGGACAAGAGGAAATGGTTTCAAACTGAAAGATTGAAAAATTTAGATTGGATATTGTAAAAAACTTTCTCCTTGTGAGGGTGGTGAGGCACTGGCACAGGCTGCCCAGAGAGGTGGTGGGTGCACTGTCCTTGGAGACATTCAAGGTCAGGCTGGACTGGGCTCTGAGCACTCAAGTGTGCTGTAGGTGTCCCTGTTCATTGCTGGGGAGTCAGAATAAGGTATTTTTGATACTAACAGCTGTTCCTTGAGTCAGTAGTGTGGTGGCAAGAGGTGATGCTTCCTTAGTTTTGTGTGCTGAAATCCCACAAGCAGAGTGCTATTGTAAAGATCAACAGTGAAATTTTCTTTCCTAACTATTGATTCCTATATTTGCTTCTGATTCTGCATATATCATAAGGTAGTTCTAACACAGCTTGGACAAGGATGCAATGGCAACATATGCAAGAGGTGTTAGGCTGGATTGGTTTTATTATTCATGAAATGTGGTATTCAGTATAGTAAGATTTAGTTTAGGGAGTGCCTGTGAAAGAGAAGATAGTAGGGAAGCTATGTTCTGATTAATTTCTGACCTAGGTTTGTATGACATAGCAAATGGAGTAGGACTGTGAAAATACGTGTAGCAGAAATGAATGTGACAAGTAGCAAGAAATTGTAAGTAATGTATGATATCTGATTACATACATTTAGGATGCCAGATTTCTTCATCAGACTTCTTATTCTGCTCCCTGACTGATATTTTGTGAGTTCTTGTTGCCAGATTCATCTTTTTGAAGCTATAAGAGATTACTGCCTGGCAAAAGTACAAATTGTAGAAAATACTGTTATCTTCTGTGGTTCTCATTTCCCCTGTATTTTTCTGCTTTTAGGCTTTATTAACAAGTAGAATGAAAGAACCTTTTAATAAAACCTACTTCTTTTTTTTGTTGTTGTTGTTTTAATGAAGGAGTCTTCTATAGTGCCAGGTGACAGCCATGTCTTTCCAGATACTGACTGGCTTATTGGAAACCATTCAGATGAATTAACACCGTGGATACCTGTAATAGCTGCCAGGTATTTGATAGGGGTGGGGGAGGCAGGAGGAGTGGAATTTAACAGAAATGTTATTGCCTATGTATGCTTGGTGTGAAGACTGTTTCTTTTGCAACCATACCAGCTATTTTTGCAGGATTTGCTTCTTATGATGGCAATTGATTATTTTTTACAAGATGTTTCTCTTTTCCTTTGGAGAAACGTGGAAGTTGTATTTATTTTATTCAGTGTAGCATTCTGCTTTTGAATTTCAAATTGAATTCTGTATTTATTTCTTAGATGTGAATCTTATTTAAAAATAAATTAATTGCTGTTGATCCTGCATTTCCTTGAATTGTTCTTCAGTAATAGCTTGATGCCTTGAGATTTATTCCTGCAAAGTTGGCACAGTAATTTGCTATAGCAAATAATAACCAATAAATATCCTGGAGCAGCGTCATGTAAATATAATTTCTCGAATCTCTGTCTCTTCATAAAACTTTACATCAGTGCTTTTAACTGATGGGTTATTTCTTAAACTTGTGTGTTTATGGAAATAACTTTAAATGTAGCTGTCCATTGTCCTTCTTGTAGGTCCTCCTATTCGTGTAGGTACTTTGTGCTGCCATGTTGCTTCTTTGATTTCCACGGGAAATACAGCCGAAGACAAAGCAAGAAGACTCAGTACAGAGAATATCTTGATTTTGTTGCTGAAGTGGGATGTGTATGTGGTTTTCATGTGGAAGAAGACTGCCTTAGAATTCCATCAACAAAAAGGGTAATTTTGGACTGATAGATTACAATCCTAAATACAAAACGGTTTATGATTATTTATTGTATGCTTCTCTAAAGGATGGAAAGCACTTAAACTTTCTGCTTTAATTTTTCCATCTGCTAATACTGGTTACTTGCACTTAGCTTCGTAGGTTTTCTTATTAGGAATTTCAAATTGAACTACTGGAGCAGAAAGAGGTGGAGAGCTTTAATTTTTGAAATAATAGTTCAGATTATTTAAACATTTTCGGGCTGTGCTTGTGTGGCAAAATGGATTATGGTTTGGCTGCTGGGTTTCTTCTGTGTAGGACAAAGTTGTTTAGTGAGCACTGTGATGCAGGGACTAGACTGTATAACTGCTACAATATAAATAGTGATTTACCTATTTCTGCTAAGATAGGTGTGCCTTATTGGAAAAAACAGGATCTATCCACCTACAGAACGTTCATTGATTGATGAGCAGATAACGCAGTTTATTCATAGTCGTCAGTCCTGTGCTGTGGTTGCACATGACAGAGAAGATGGACTTAATCATAACAGTCACTCTGATGTGTGCAAAGGAGCAAGCTCAGAACTTCCTGAAAATGTGATGGAGACAGCTAGTGGAATTTGGATGCCTGGATTTCAACCCAGAGAAAAAGCAGAACAAACTAGAAATTGTGCTGCCCTCCCTCGGGATTTTGTAGATGGTGTTGTTCTGAATGTGGCAAACTTGCTGTTAAATGCAGTCCCTGCAAAATCGTGTTCTAATACTCATGGTGGGAATGAGAATACCTGGAATCAAGGAGGTGAGATAGTCTTTCTAACATTGCTGCATTGCCTTTTGCTTCTGCTGGTGGAGGGTGTATTTTCTGATGAATTTGTGGTTGTAAATCTAGCAAGTGAGATAGACTTCAGGAAATACCACAGTGTGTAGAAACAGTTAGGTTATGGCCTGAACCAGGGTCCACTCTCCCTAACCTCATTTAAGGGCTGGCAGCCACAAAGGAAGCATCTCTGTTTGGAGATCACCTCCTTTGGAATGATCAGGGAGCACCAATCCTCATAAAGGGGAAACTATTTCTTCTTTATTACCAGATTGTAACTGCCGCCTCTTTTGGATGATCCAGAACTGTTTTAAAGCAACTGTATCTACTGCTTTCTATCCTTATGACAGTATTATAGCAAAGTTATGTATATGGATTTTTTTTTTTTGTGGTGTTTTATAGCACCCTGGGGTGCAAGTAAAGTGCGTAAGTGTATTTTGAAACTTCTTTTTCTTTTACTCTATACTTATATTACTTACAAAAAACAACAAAAACAACAGAGCTGTTGTGTTTGAAAACATAACTTTGCACCTAGATGGAAAGGATTTGAAATACATTCTTGGATAGTAACATAACTTGCTATAGTTCTCTAAGAAGTGCTTTGAAGTGCCATTTGTTTACAGCATAATGAACAATTTTTAGTTATCTTAGCCTTAGAATGAAAAGAAGCTGTGGTTTGTTTTATAAATTCTTACTAAGCTCCATTTTCCTGTGCCCATTTTATTATTTACTCGCTGTAGTTTGTTATATATTATTGTTACAGAAGAGCCTTTGAGTCATTGTCTTTTCTTTTTACTACATAGGCATAAAGAGTGCTTAGCAAAATGCAGATGGTATGTTACTGAAGGGAAAAAAAAGCGAGGACACAAATTCCGACTTGAGCACTGTAGAATGAAAACTGCCATTTTACAGACTATATACATAGAAAACACTCATTTTATATTTTGTGATGTTGAGAGCACAGAGTTGCTATAGTACTTTTAGTTAATTCATAGGTTCTGTTCATAAGCATTAATTTATGCAGAAGTTAGGTTTACTAGGATTTTAGGCATATGCATTTTTATAGCTACACCATTATCTATTGCAGAGAGCCTTACTTTGAAAGAAGTAGCAGAACATTTAAATAAGGAGACTTTAAAGAGGCTGAAAAGTGAATATGGAGGCCTGCAAACATTGCTCAAGAACAATCATCAAGTATTTGAAGGTAAGGAATAAATAGGCCTTTTTTTGTTTGGCTTGGCTTTTTTCAGACATCAATTTTCCCCCTTCCACCCAGTCTAAGTTGCAGTCTGGATTCTGAGCATTTTAGTATAAATTATCTTAATTGATTTTAGTAAACAGAAACCCCACCTCTATAAACTACCTCTATGAAGATGCTAAAACCATACCTCAGTGTGATAGTAAAATATCTCACAGGGAAATAAATTATTTTTCTTTAGATTATCTCTATATTACTTCAGTTTCTTGTGCATTACTTTCTATTTCTGTATAAATGGTACATTTAGTTTTGTCTGAGTGATCCATTTGTTGAAAATATGTTATTTGCTGACTGTCACCATGCATTTTTTCCAGTACAATTCCCTTGGCTGTATATTAGCAGCTGAATTTATGTTTGTTTTTAATCTTAGTTCTAGATGGGAGAGTTCATATTCGTGACTGGAGAAAAGAGAAACCATCAAGGAAAACTAAGCCTGAAGTAAAACGATGCCTTTCAGCTGAAGCATTTAAAACACGTCTCTGTTGGTTTTTCATTCATCATCCTGATGGTTGTTCTTTGCCTTCTGAATCTTGTCCATATGCTCATGGGACTGAGGAGCTAAGACAGTCTGACACTATTAAAAAGAAAAAACATATACGGTGATGAAAATGCTGCCTCTTACATTGAAGCTTGTGTACATAACTGTATTTGACTGACTTTGGGACTCCTTAGTGCATGAGGCCCTGCAAAATTTGGAGGTTTTTCTTCTCGTTGCAATATATTTTACTTTTCTAGTTAGTTTACAAGTTCTCCTCTACTTTAATTCCTGTAATATTGGTATGGAAAGGTTATAGTAAAGTATGTATATACTTCTGGATCTTGCTTGCTTTTCTTAAAAACATACCATCCCTTCTTTCTTTCATTCTGATTGAAAATGATTATTGATTTGATGAAGTTGCTTCTGTCAAATTGTGAAGGCTAGAACTAGGAACTGATTACAGACAGAGAAATCTAGGGCTGAGTGAGTAATGCATCTGAGAATTCTGTAACTACACGAGGAGTCTGAAAAACAAAGGAAGGAAACTACTGAAAACCAGGCTGAGGAGCAATGAAAGATGAAACTGGAAAAGTTTTTGGAACAGTTTCAAAGCGACTTTGTTTACTCCCTTGCCTTTCAGCTAACAGATTGCAAAGAACTCTCTGAAGTGTCGTGTTCCCCTCCTCTCCTTTTACATTTCTCTTCTGATCCTGGAAAAAGATAACTAACCTAATAATTGCAGTAGATCATGTGTCATATTATCTAATGTGCTGCACTGTACAGCTCCCTTGCCTTCCTCTAACAGGGGCCATGGCTGACTGAGACTTTCCCAAAGGCTCTGCAGTGGCATATACAACATCTTGTCTATAATGCTAATCAGTGCTTTGTTACAAAGATTACAGGGCATAAGCATTTTAAAAGAGAGAAACTTTATACTTTGAGGGGTATGTAGTTAAGTTGTAGGAATAAGGGAAAGCGTAATAGAATAAGGCATTTAAAGCACAGCTCTCTGGAGCAGGACAGCATAGTAAGGTGATGTGTAGTTACTGTTGTAACAGTAAAATGGTCAGCTTATGAAGGGCGTGAGTTAAGAAAAGACATGGAGTTATGTATGTTACTTGCATGTAATCAAGTGTTGTTGCCTTAGCTATTGCTTGGCTACATGCAGAGTAAAAAGAGCTCTTCAAGATGCTTATTTACTAGTATGTTTGGTGACTCCTCCAGGTGCAGATTGTTTCCACATGTTAAAACCAGATACAAGACTTCAAATTGTTTTCCAGTTATTGCCATCTTCCCTGATGTTTCATGCTGTGGTACAACGTGTTTGACTAAAAATGTGATTTCCTGAATTAGAATTCACTCACCCGTGCAGGCCTTAAGACAGATGGATTTGCATTAAGTTGGGGTTCAGAAGCTGAAAAGGATTGTTTTTATTTCTTTCTTTCCAATGAAGGGAGAATGAAATACACGCCTGGCTGACTGAAGTTAGACATACTAATAGTCTAGTCTTACTGTTTTAAAACTGTCTTTTGTTTGTGCTTTTCTATGCTAACTAGCATATTAACGTATTTGTATAGCACACTATTTTCTTTAGGTAGACTTTGTATCCTAAACTCAGCAACATATAGATCTGTCTCAAATACCCATTAGTAAATTTAGCTTTATTTGAAACCTCTCATAGAGTGAAAACAGTTGATGTTGTTGATAGTCACAACACAGAGACAGAAGGGTTAGATTACAGATTGCAATCATAGGAATGCTGGTAACTGGAAATGTTGTAAATGTATCTGTAGAAGAGTTACATTCTCATACAATCTACAGATAAATATTCAGCATAGGAAAAAATCTGATTGGTTCCTCTCTTATACCTTAGTAAAGTGATGAATTTTAGGTTTTCATCTGAAACTTAGCAAATTAGAAGATATTACTTTTCCTTATGGAATACGTGTGTGTATCTTCAGAAGTCTTCCCTGGCACATTTTAAACCAGTTAATTTTTCCATGTTTGTATCATTTGCATTGTCTGTTTATGAAATCACAGTTTATTCTTCAGTTATTAATTATTAGGTAGCCTTAAGCCTTTAGAGGAAGTCTTGCAGCTTGTCTGACAGCAAATACAGGCCTGAAGGTATGCTTTGTAATAAAACTGTGCCAAGCCTTGGGGCTTGTTTATTCAGATGCAGAGTTTTAAATGATAATTAATACTTCAGTGATCTTAAAAATGTGATTTTCTAAGCTGAATTTTAACTAATCTAGCAATGTAAAATAAGCAAGAGTCAGCAATCATCAGCTTTGCAATGGCAAATATTTCAAATGATGAAGAATAAAGTCTGAAACAAGGGCCAAGTGACAGCTACATCAGATATTAGGGCAGGGGTTCACTGAAGTATGTAAACATCAGCTGTTGTCAGACATTCACACCTGCTTGGTTATGTCTTGTTACTGCTGGTAATTTGTATGACTGAAACAGCATTTTCACACAAATATTGCAGTTATTAGGATATTCTCCCAGAATACAATGCCATCATCTCATTACAAGAGGTACCTTTCATGATCACCTTTGCTGACTGATGTATCATGCTGCATCTGTGAGAAGCATCTTAAGATTTTCCTTTAGGGTTTTGGTGTATTTCCTCTTCTGAAGCAATGGCTTCATGACTGGGCTTTAAGAATTGTCATTCCTATTGCCTGCTGTTATTTGTACTTGCTGAGTCTGTGTAGTTCCTTCCTATTATCACTTCATATTTTTCAGGTAGATGTACTTAACTGCTTCACTGCCCAATTACTGTCTCATAACTGCTTCTGTAAGTAGCTTCTAACAGGGTGCTGCTAAAATTCTGCCAGATTAAATCATTTTAGCAATCCTAACCCAGTTCCATTCTTCCCTTCCCAATTTCATTATAACAGCTTTCAGCAACTCTGAATAGGTGAGTATAACTTCAAACTCCTTTGCAGCATGAGTGTCATGCCAAATCTCTGTAACAGCAAAGAAGGGTGTTAATAATTCAGGGATCACTGAATCCATCTGCATTAGCCTCCCAACCAGCCACCCTGTGCTCCTTACAAAACTGCACAAGGACTCTGCAGCTACCTTCACTGGCCTTTGGTCCATCGTGAAGCACAGGACAGGTACTGCTGCTGTTGTCTCTGTTTTACTGTATAACATTACAGGTTTCATCATTGTGGTCCTTTTATTTTTTGTCACCTATTATATTAAACCTTTTGAGAGGCTGTTACAGAGACTTTATATCCCAATTAAACCTGTACGCATCACCTATTAGCAATGGTCTGGTAATGCTCTGAGCATTAACGTTGACTCTTTTTGTCCAGTTTAGTCCAGCAGTTATTCTTTCTTGCATTTGTAATCTCAGCAGATAGGAAATGCTTTCAGTGAGGGTCGTTTTCTGCTCTTTGAAGAACTTTAGTGACCTTTTGTCCCTTCTTTCAGTGTTGTTTGAGTGCATTGGTTCTGATCTTACTTTTAACAGTAGAAAATAGAACAGAAAGGCTTTATTAATAACCTATGGAAGTACCTAGATGTGATTCATTGAAGTCAGATGCTTTTGCGTAGGTGCTGTGCTGCTTTTCAGCATGGCCAGCAGGTGGAGAAAGTGAAAAAGAATGCTACAGTCAGCTCCTGCAGCAACTGCAAATGCCCAGGCTCAAAAGAGTGAGATTACTTCTTCCAGTGTCTGGGAAAGTAAATGTTGTCAGGAGATATAAGTACCAGATTACTTCATTGTATTGTATTTTTCTCTTGAAAATCTAACTCCAGCACAATTCTCTCTAAGATCTTTCTTCTGTTTAATTGTCTATGCAGAATTGCATGAGTAAATTTTAGTACCTTACAAATAAATGGTGTTATTTTCATAATTTGCATGATCAGATGGAAGGCAGTTGATTATTTCAAATAAATTTTGCGATCTGAATTGCAAATCGTTATTAAAGAAACTAGATATGTAAGTGATATTGCACAACGTAATTATTCCTCTGAAATATTATTTTCTTAACTGGAAATGCCTGTACTGTTCTCCGTCTTGCAGTGGGTAAAAAAAGAAGGGCCAGCTCTTCTCCACTGGTGAGTAAGGAGATCCTGAACTGTGCAAGTATAACTTCTGATAGAAATGCAAGTTTCCTTTTTGAAGGCCTCAAGAGAGGTGAGGTCCTGGAACAGGCTGCCCAGGAAGGTTGTGGATGCCCCGTCCTTGGAGGTGTTCAAGGCCAGGTTGGGTGGGGCCCTGGGCAACCTGATCTAGTAATTGTGGAAGTTTGGTGGCCATGCCAGGCAGGGGGTTGGAACTTCATGATCCTTGAGGTCCCCTCCAACCTGGGTCATTCTGTGATTCTGTGATCTTTAGGGGCCAAAACAGGAAAATCTTGTAAAGTTGTATAATTTAGTGTTCTCTGGGAATCCTTAGGTGAAGAAGTGTGTTTATGATACAGTTAAGTATCTTTATGTCTCTCCTGTGGCAGTATTTTTGCAGTACCCCAGAGAAAGATTGACTTCTGAGTGGAAAGATTCTGACTTTAAATACTTTAAACCAGTATAAAAACCATTTGATATGGCATCACATCAATATCACATCACTGTCAATCTGGAAACAGGGTCACAGAGCTATACTTCAGTGCATCACACCTGAAATCTGACACTTGGTGGTTGCTTTGATGACAAGGGAGAGGTACCTACACAACTGGAAGGGATGCCCTACTGCTCCCATTCTTAGTATTCATAGCCAGCTTCTGGTGTAGGAGAAAAACATCAAATCACTTCTTATATACCTGGCTTTGTTAAGCTTTACACAATCCTTTATTTGAAAAAATAAATAAATAAATAAAAATAAAAAATTATTAATTACTCCCTGAAAGCAATGATTGTATTTTCTGTTAATTTCTTTGAGATGCAGGATATTACTTTGATGCAGGATCAGGTTCCCCTCTGCACTTCAGTAGATTATGGGCTCCATTTTATAAAATCCAGACATATTTTGTAACTTTGTCAACAGGAGCTCAGCTTTGTCTGGAAATACTATTCTTAAATATATGCGCTTAATGGGAAATGGTTCTTTTTGTTGTGTTTCCTTCACAAAGGATGATTGTCACTGTTTAATCAGCAGTGAAACAGAATTCAGCATTTTCACACAATTTTGTTGAATAGAAGACTGTTACTTCTGATGAAAGAAACAGGGTATGCCCCAGCTAATTCTTTAAAGTACTTTCATCTGTGGATCATTGTTATGACTTCTATAGGGTAAAGATGAGTCTGCTGCTCCTTGCACAGGAACTAATTTCTTCCAGGCATTGTGACATTTTGCAGATAGTAATGTCTACATCTGGAGAGCGAAACATGAGGTCGGCTATATGTTCTTAGGAGAGAAATCGACAGGTTGCTTTTCTGCCTCTTATTGCATACTGAAGAGAAAGAGATAAGATACATCTCAGAAGGAGAGCACAACAGAAGGTTTATAGAGCAGATGAAATACAGAATTGCACTTGTATTCCTTGGATCTCTCAAAAAGAAAGAACAACTGCCTACATTGCAAATATATGTCCACAGGAATAGTTCTGATTGCTGGCTGACACTGAAAATAGAGACACTGTACTTTTTGTCACTGAATATGTCAGCCGCTTTGTCATTTTGCTCTAGCAAGTAAAAGGCGTGCAGGCAGAGATGAGGTCTGTGTGCTCAGTTCTTTGGAAAACTTCTTTTATAGAGTACATCAGACAGCTCTGAACAACTCTTCTTTGACTCATTAGCTGTCAGAAGCAGACGTAGACTAGATGCATAAAACTGTTTCTTTCAGAAAAGAAAAGTGTAGCTGCAGTATAGTCTTCCTCTGTGTAGTAGTGTCGCACACTGGAACACCAAGTTCTGGAGGAACATGTGGAAGAACTTTGAGGATAACAGAACACTGAAGCAGGCTGTGCAAGAGTGATTGTGGAGTCTCCTTCTACGGAGATGTTCAAAACCCTCCTGGACACTTTCCTGCTACACTTTGCTGTAGCAGGGGGCTGGACTAGATGATTTCCAGAGGTCTCTTCCGATCCTTCAGTTTCTGTGATTCTTATGCATAAGCAAGCACCAACATGTTAAATGACATATTTTTAAATGGTATGGAAATCTATAAAGAACAATTCATTTTCTTAAACGTGAAGTGCCTCTTAAGATACTGTTATCCCATCTCAACTTATCTCTTGGTTTCTCACCAAGTTTCTTGGACCAGAGGAATATAGAGATTCCATTAGGTCCTTTAGCGTATCTGTTAGCCTGGTGTGAATGTATCATTTGTGAGTGGTGGTGAGCTGAGTGGTGCGGTTGACACAGTGGAAGGAAGGGATGACGTCCAGAGGGACCTCAACAGACTTGAAGGGGTGGGCCTGAGTGAACCTAATGAGGTTCAGTATGGCAAAGTGCAAGGTTTTGCATTTGGGCTGGAGGAATCCCAGACATCTATATGGACTGGAAGGAGTAGTCCTTGAGAGCAGCCCTGCAGAGAAGAACCTAGGGATCCTGATGGATGAGAAACTTAACATGAGCCAGCAGTGTGCTCTTGCAGCACTGAAAGCAAATGGTATCCTGGGCTCCATCAGGAGAGGGGTGGCCAGAGGGAACAGGGAGGTGACTGTTGCTCTCTACTCTGCTCTTGTGAGGCCCCATCTGGAGTAGTGCATCCAGGTATGGAGCCCCCAGTACAAGAAAGACAGAGGGCTGTTGGGGAGGGTCCAAAGGAGAGCCATGAAGGTGATCAGGGGGCTGGAGCACCTCCTCTACAAAGACAGGCTGAGTGAACTGGGCTTGTTCAGCCTGGAGAAAAAAAGGCTGCGGGGCAACCTAATTGCAGCCTTTCAGTACCTGACAGGAGCCTATAAACAGGAGGGGAATAAACTCTTTGAAAGGGTGGATAACAGCAGGACAAGGGGAAATGGTTTTAAGTTGAAGAGGGGAAGATTTAGGTTGGATGTTAGGGGGAAGACCTTTACTATAAGAGTGGTGAGGTGTTAAAACAGGCTGCCTAGAGAGGTTGTGGATGCTTTGTCCCTGGAGGTGGTCAAGGCCAGGTTGGATGGGGCCCTGGGCAATCTGGTCTAGTAAATGGGGAGTTTGGTGGCCCTGCTTGGCAGGAGGCTTGAAGATTCATAGTCCTGGAGGTCCCTTCCAATGTGGGCCACTCTGTGATTTGTTCTAGGGGGATGTCAAATATGCCAAGATACTTATGAGTGAATGACAACCGTATCAACAAAAATAGTAAACTAGATCTGTCAGACTTTGATTTTGAGCTTTGGTATAGTGAGTCTCATTAGGTAACTGCCTGGCCACCAATGTGCTGGTGTTGTAGTACTGGTTACATTTCTGGAATAAAATGATTCTGATGCAGAGCTGAGTAAGAAAAGATGAGTTAGAAAGGATGGCAATTCCTGGAGAAAGAAGGAAAGCAAAGAACATAATTAAACAAGATCATTTTAAATTATAAATGCGTAAGTTATTTGAGATCAGTGAGATGAAATTCCGGATGTCCCAGTGCAAAATACATGGTGAGAAGTACATGTTTGCAAGAAGGGAGGGAGCATCATTAATGCAACATGCGGAGTTACAAACTGCATGGTGGGTCACAAACTAAATAGGGATGGGTAGCATTTGCTGTAAAAATAGGATAAACTAGATTGTGGAATTTATGAACAGGAAGATCATCTAGAGGAAGTAGGAGGGTGAGACCTTGGGTGAAGTACATGTCTGTTTCTTTACACTGTGGCATAAGAAAGATGTGCATACATTAAAAGAAGACCACAGGAGATCGATAAAAATGATTAGATGGTTAAAGATCAAAGGGCATGATCTTCGGATGATATAAATCACTTCAGGCACAATCACTCCCAAAGAACTAAGCTGATTCACACCACCTGAGGAGCTGATTAAAGGAGTTATTTTTTAAATTTTCTATTTAATCTTACCTTAACAGTGGCAATTTGCATTAGATTCTCAGAGCCATCAAGTTTTCCCCAAGGCATCCAGGAAAGAATTATATGAGTGTCATAATTTAACTCACTCTTTTTTTTTTTTTTTTTTTTTTCCCTTCATTTTTATCTTAAATTGATTCTTTTTTTTCACTTTCTATTTTAACTTTATTTAAAGATGTACACAGTTAAAGAAGGAAGTATTTTTTTTAAATACAGGGCACAATTAACCTCTGAACCTTACTGTCTCCTGATATCATTGAAGCCAGAAGCATAATAGGAATATAAAAGGGTAACAGATAATGAGAAAATCTCATGAAAGATTAGAGGAAATTAAAATAATAAAGACTTTATCAAAAAAGGATATAAAGCTACACACTTCAGGACATAAGACAACCAATAGATATCCAAATGGAGGAAACTTGTTTCTTTAGCATCACATTGCCCTATAGCTGTCCTTAATGGGCTTGTCTTACCTTGAAACATCTGTTAGCCTTCTTGGGAGATACTGAAGCAGATGGACACAGGTCCACAAGTCTTGTCCACACTTATCTCCACAGACCTATCAAGAAAATCTTGTGTTATCCTGTCCACAGGTGCACGAGTCTGGCAATGTTTGTTTGTTTGTTGTAATAATAAATAATATTTTTATGATGTGGAAAGGTGCCATGAAAAGGCTATTGGAAAAAAATGCTAGAAAAGTTTTCCACTGAGAAGGAGGGTGAGGTGCTGGAACACGTTGCCCAGAGTGGTTGTGGATATCCCATCCCTGGAGATGTTCAAGGCCAGTGTGGATGCGGTCCTGGGCAACCTCATCTAGTGCTTAATCTAGCAGTTTCCAACCCTGCCTCTGTCAGGGGTGCTGGAACTTGGTGATCCTCAATGTCCCTTCCAACACATGCTATTTTATGATTCTATGAACCAGATTGCCTTCAGAAGAAAAGGACTAGTTGTGTGTTTGATGGGATGGTCATATATATCTACTGCTAGCAACCTCTCGAAGGTGCAGTGAGAGATGCTAAGGCTTTATCTGCTTAGGGAAAAATGTCAATTTTCAAAGAGATATGAAAGGAACAAAAGGAATTTTGCACTACTGAGGGCTAACACATATCTCCACAAGATATGTTATCCTTGAAAGGTAAAGGTCTTTTCCTAGAGTCAGATATAGGCACTTTGAGAAGCAGGATTGGGAACCCCCCACAGTCAATAGTTTTCTCAGGAAAGTTTTTCATGAATCTCCTTGCGTGGATCCTGAACTGAGCTGATTTAATACGGTGATTAATTTTTTTGTGGTACTTTTCTTCTCCAAAACCTACGTATTGTTCTTTAGATCTATCAGTGACTCATTCTTAACTGCATAACACTGATAGAGCTATATTCTGGTGGCAAGGTATATGAGGTTTGGTTGTTTTCTAAGACCAGGTAGACCTGGTCTTCTTAAATCTTCTTGTAATCTCTTCCACACCTTCTCACTCCGCACTTTCTTACCGACCTCTGGAACAGCATCACAAAATCTTTTGCAACAACTTGTAACTATTTGAGATGTGTTAATATATCTTTTAGGTTATGTGAAATTTTTTTTGTAGCCATAGCCCAGTTTTGGGAATTCCATATTTTCCAGTGCAGCTGAGAGAAAACAATGTGCCTACAGTGATTTACAGTGATAGAGGATCTGGCCTAATAAACCTATTTCTGTCTACAAAGGATATAGTCCATGTCTCCTTTATGATGCATTCTGACAGTTGATTTTACTTAGTACTCTTTGCTAAGAAGGGCCAAAAAACAGATAAAATAATGGACTGAGCTGAAGAAAAAAACCCTGCTATTTCAATTTCAAGTGTTGCTGTCCAGACTTAAAAACTTTGTGGATTTCTACTTTCTGAGGTCCTCAGTTCAACGGGAAGAGTCTCCAGGGGGCAGCAAAGGCACAACTTCAGTCTTAATCCTTGTTCCCTCCGATTACTTGTTCATTAAGCTATAATAGATTTATAGAACTAAAGATTGTGACTTTCTTTCAAAGATGTGCTCTCTTGATTTGAAGGTCTTGTTTAAGAACTGTTGCAGTTGAAACGAAGTCTTATTTCCAATTTGAATTTGACTTGATCCAACTATCCTGCTGCTTGTTTTGCCTCTGCTTCACTGCAGACACTGCTTGGACTCCCTGTGGGTCTCTTCTTTTTCAATTCTGTTTCAATTCAATTTCTAGAGGAGGAGGATATAATTATTATTTTTTTTTGCCCATATCTTCGTGCTCCGTTGAAGTCAAATTTACCTGTGTGTTCTTGAGATTCAGAGCATGTGACTTTGATTCAAGGGCAGATTGAGCATCTTGTAAAAGCAGCAACCTCAGCCTTCATATTGGCTGGGAAAAAAAATCCTGAATCTACTTTAACCAGAAAGGAGCAGTGAAAATTAACAGTTTCTGAACAGAAAATAGAGACAGCTGGGAGAACATCAAATCTGAACCTTTTGACGAATTGTCAGAGGAAGATGAGAGGCAGCCAGGAACTGAGGGGGAATAACCAGTCTCCAGAGAGTAGAGGATTTGAGCTGCAGCTGTCATACAGGTGAAGGAGGAATTATCCAAACCAAGAAAGAGCAGTGAAGGGAAATCCTTAAAAGAATAGATAAAGAAGCACAATAGCAAAAGCATGTGATGGGAGGATGAACAGGGAACAGGTACAGGTCTAGGAATTGAAAATGAAGAAAACCACAGACTCCATTTGGCGTTAACACAAAGTTCATCTAGCACATGGAGGCTGCCCAACAGGAAGAGAACCAACCACAGGCAGGTCACTTGTATGCAGTAGATTAGGATGAAAGCTGTGTATTGTCAGTATTTGGACAAGAGAAAGAATTGTTTCCAAGAGAAACTACTCATAGCAGCAGAAACCAAAGGATAATCCCAAGGAAGAATGGTCAAACTCGGAGCTGTATAGCGTTATATAGCACTATATATATATATGCATAGCACTAGCACTATACATTTAACTTTATCATCTTTAGAGTTCTATTATCTCCAGGAACATGCAGAAACATCAGCAATCATCACAAACTCATAGGAAGGCTTAAGTTGGAATGGACCTATGGGAGCGGAGTATTCACTATATCAGGCTGCACAGGGCCCATCGAACCTGGACTTGAGCACCTCCAGGGATGAAGCATCCACAGGTTCTTCGAGCTGTCTGCCAACGTCTCACTGCTCTCTAAGTAAAGAATTGTCCTCCTAATACCTACTCTAAATCTCCCCTCTTTTAATTTGAAACCATTCCTCTTGTGAGTAAATGTGAAGAAGTTTGTTCTCCTGTTAGTGATGCAGGACCAAAGTTTTTACAATACATTGACACAATTCTCTTGTAATTTATTGAGGGGGTTAATAAAGAAATCCAGTTTAGATTTTTAAGGAGATTTAGTTTTTCAGATAGATCTACTGAAACATACAAGTCTGTTTCTGTTTATTTTGGGGAACTTAGAATTGAGCCTAAGTTCATCTACTTGATTATCTATTTTATAAATTTTTGCATGCAGGACATTTTTTTTCAAGTCAGTCTGCAAAAACAGTATTTATTCTATTCAGTGCTCAAGGTAATTTGACAGATAACACCACTGTTTCTGAACTGACATGTACCTACTCCTCCTTCAAAGAGAAGAATCTATGTCAACTCTGCGAAGTTGCTAGGACAACATGAGGGAACTTATGAATTCTCCTCCTCAAAGAGCAGCACTTTTCTTCCTGCTGCATTAATTACATCACTATATTTATCACAGTTCAGGAGAAAAGTGACAATTAAACTGTGGCACTTCTCTGGAGAACTGCCAACGTATTTATAACCAGAGTGAAGATGGGGACACATAATCAAAATGAAATAGAGATGCTTGCCACACAGTGCTATCATCTATCTTTCTGATATAAGGATTCTATTCCTATTAGGAGTCTATTTAAGAAGTAATATACTGTTTGCTTTAGAAGAAATAGGAGTTTTGGTAACACATGCTTGTTTTTAAACAGAGTACCAGAAGTAAGGAAAGTGTGGGGTTGGGGTAGTAGAAAATTTTCTTTGAAGTTTCTGTTCTGCCATCATAAAGTTCATCAGAATTGGGAAGTTCTTTAAACACAGTCTTTTCCAGCTTGAAAAACGTATGCGTTATTATGATTCATCAAGATATCCTGTCTCACGTTGTTCAATATCTGAAGTCAGCATCTTGATTCTTATATAACAGTATTACATAATCATTATTATATAATGCTAATTATAAAAAAATAAGGATTAATTTCAACCTGGAAGTCTTTATGTTAAAATTTCAAATTGATCATATACACAGTATTCTGTTTCATAATAAGAGTCAGATGACTAATTGGAGAAAATAATAAAGTCATAAAACAGCTTGGAAGGGACCTCATGGATCATCAAGTTTCAGCATCCCTGACACTAGATTAAGCACTAGGTGAAATTGTCCAGGGCCCCATCCAGCTTGGCCTTGGACACCTCCAGGGATAGGGCATCCACAATCTCTTTGTGCAGTCTGTTCCGGCACCTCACCCCATTCTCAGTGGAAAAACTTCTCCCTGACGTTGAATCCAAATCTTCCCTCTTTTAGGTTAAAACCATTCCCTCTTGTTTTATCACTATCTACTAATATATTAAGTTGATTCCCCTCCTGTTTATAATCTCCCTCTAAATACTTGAAGGCTGCAATGAGATCTCCCTTCAGCCTTTTTTTCTCCAGACTGAACAAGCCCAGTTTCTTCAACTTGTCTTCATAGAGGTTCCAGCCCTCTGATCATCTTTGTGGCCTTCCTCTGGACAATTTCCAAAAGTTCCACATCTTTCCTGTGTTCGGGAGACTTGGATTTCGTACTCCAACTGAGTCTCATGAGGACAGAGCAGAGGGGTTCAATCACCTACCCTGCCCTGCTGACCACTCCTCTTCTAATGCAGCCCTGGAAACTATTGGCCTTTGGGGTTGCAGACACACACTGCTGGCTTGTGTTAAGTTTTTCATCTACCAGGACCCCCAAGTCCTTTTCAGCAGGGCTACTTTTGCACTTTGCTTTGTTGAACCTCACTAAGTTCACATGGGCCCAACTTTTGAAGTGATCAAGGTCTCTCCAGATGGCATCTCTTACTTCTGCTGTATCAGCTGCACCACTCAGCTTGGTCTCACCCACAAACTTGTGCACACAATCCATCGTCATGTCATTGATAAAGATGCTAAAGTGCATGGGTTACAAGACGGACTTCTGGCCTCCACCTGGATTATTGACCACAGCCCTCTGGCTGCAAATTTATAATCAATTCCTTATACATCTAATAGTCTACCCTTCAAATCCATCTCTCTCCAAGTTAGAGATAAGGATGTGGTGGGGAACCATGTCAAATCTGTAGATCCTTAAATTGTTGCCCTATGTCTGAAGGAAAAAAGAGAATATCCTAAGAGTGGACAAACTTGCTTCTCAGACATCCTTACCATTCTCTGTAGGCAGACAGTTCAGATAGAGCCAAGGAATCATTCTCTCTGACTGCCGAACACCTTATCTGGGGTGCACCTGCATACTCTCTTTCTCCAGCAGCATAGCAAGGAAGCAATCTTCTGAACTACTGTGACAGTAGGGGTGTACCTTCTTTTAACACCCGATTAGGCCAGCAAATAACTCTTTCTTCCCAGGGAGTAAGTAGAAAGCAGGGAAGGATGTGCTTTTAGATGCTTCAAGAACTAATCTTCTAAAATTTGAAGCATTAAGACAATTAAAGTAACTTCCATCCAGTTTGACCGTAATTGTAATAGCTATGAGAATAATTAGATGTAACATTCTTTAACTTGGAGCATTGATAATCAGGTACTTATTAAAAGAAAGAGGATCAAGCAGAGAACACAGTGATATGAGAATCAGAATGTGATTTATTTTTTTCTCAGAATCTTGCATTGTTTTTCTATGTTGCCTTCTGATATGACTGAATGTGTTGTAAGTGCTTTATGGTATCCATATGAACTGACTGACTTTTAGAGTGTTTGATCTTAGCTAACTGCCATTATATCTGGTGTTATGTCTTGTATTGCTTCAGTGCTAATTGTGAGTAGAAGGGCATGAAAGGATTTCACAAATATCTGTAATGTTTACATCCCTCTAGATTCATGATTATCAGTATAGTTTTGTGAACAAATTTGAGTTTAAAATTTTGGAGTATTTCATTGCAAGATGAGTCCTGTTGTTGCACTACTTTTTTCCAGTTAATAGTAGTAGGAGATGAAAAATAGCCCTGTGCAAACTCTCATCATGGTGGTCCTCTGGAAAAAGGAAGAATATAGTGTTTGATTTATTTATATTTATTTTTATTATGTCTTCAGCTTGCATAATGGGTTCATGTTACAACAGAAATATATATGAATTCAAACTTCAGGAGCCAGAAATGTAAATCTAAATTTTTGTTTATTATTTCATTATTTCATTATTTTTTTATTTATTTAAACTAATATTTGTATCTAGTTTTGTTTTGTGCTCCTAGTTTTGCCTCTTTTTGATCTGAGACACAAGACAGAGGCCTTTTAAAGTCCACGTCAAAACAAATTTGATTTGCACTGCTTGGTTTGGCAGCTGAGAACTGTAGGCTTTGAAAGAAGACACAGCTACAAAAAATGACATTAGATTCTCCAAGTAAATGTGCTTTCAATATTTACAAAGTTTTTGGCCTCAAATTCTCTGAACATATGTGTTTATAAATGTAACTTATTACTTCTCAGAAGCTTTTGGGTTTTCTTATGTCGTGAAATCACTGTAACAGATGGTTAATGTAGGACCCTAGAAATGCAGTGGATGTCAGCAAAGATTTACTAGATTAGGTTATCCCTGGTTGAATCATATCTTGCCAGGTAAGAAACAGGTCTTCATAAACCTGACTGTGTTGTTCATATTAACAATTCATGTATATCCAGTATTTCTATCCAGTAATTCAAATAATCTTCGTCAGTGATATATTGCAAATAGATTTATTTATTTTTTTCAAGAAAGCCATTATTTTATATCTTTCTTTTGATAGACATGTACTTCTGTCTTGCATTTTTTACAGATAAGGAAGTCTGTAACATGAATAATAATTGCAGATGGTATAAAATTTAAAAGATTTTTGGAAACAAACAATTCAGATGAGTAAATAGGAGTCAACAAGTCCAACAGGAAGATGAGAGGGATTCAAAATACCTGCAGAAGACAGTCAAGAGTTGATTCCATGAAGTCAGATACAAGAGGAAGTAGTAATCCAAGCAACACAAAGTTCCGTGCCGTGGAGGAATTTTAAACCCTGAATGGCAGAGCAACATATTTAGTCATTTCTGTAATGCTTTTTGTGCCAGCAGTCATGAAACTTAAAAAAAGTTAAAAACTTAAAAACAATAGAAAACATTCATATAAAATATTGCATTAAAACACCATGACATTATTTTATAGATTTTACAGTTGAAAAGCTAGCACACATCTAAATGAATTCTTCAGAGAGCAAAGCATTCTTAGGAGAAGCAGTCTTTTCTGGCGTAAACCAGAAAAGCTGCTCCAAGAAACATTCATCAAGTGAAAATGTGGTACTTCTTTGAGACAGAAGCACTAAAAGGTCCTCCTCAGCATGTCAGTTAAGGAACTTCAGTTCTGATATGAGCTTTAGACATAAAACTGTTCAAATGTTAACTCTCTTAAAAAATATTTGGTTGGACAGTGAATTATGGATAGAAAGATTCTTCCATATGTCTCCACTAGCAAGATTTGAGTATATTTGACCTCAGATTGAGAAGATGTTCTGTAGGTTTTAGGACCAGAGCAATTCTATTTTCAGTTCTGGACATGACGATATCAAAAACAGATCATGTTTCAGTAAGTAAAGGAAAAAAGCCAGGGGTAAGCAGAAGGAAAAAAAAATAAAAATACTAAGATGATTTTGTGATAGCTTTGCATCTAAATAAAAGGTAGAGTTTTCAAGGATGCTTAACACCTAACAATTCCTACTGATAAGCCTTAATATAATGATGGGTTGTGCGAGCTCTAAGAGAACCATGTTGTACTGTTGTGCAGTAAAAGGAATGCCACAGAGGTAACCATAAGGTAGCTGAGATTTTACATACAGGGATACCAGGAGCAGGCATTTACCCTTAGAAAAGAAACTAGCTTTATGCCCACAATAGTGTTTGGGTACCTCGGTGTCCAGACCTGGTGCATCTGGAACTTGAACCTGAATCAGCTTGGTTCCCTAAGTGGAGTGACTGAGCCATCTTTCCCTTAGTCTTTCTTCTTGAAGGTATTTTACACTGCATTTAAAATGTACAGGTACTTTTCAATGTGTTTTGCCCCTGAGGAATTAAAGAGAAAGGAAATAATCTTCTGTTCTTTCATTCCCCCCACAGAAACTAAATTTGATTTGCTCTATTTTAGGTTGACTTGTAAGAAAGTTCACAAGAGTTTCTAAAACTTAACAAATAAAAATCTTGCTGCTGATTTATTTTCATTCCCGCTGTCATCTTCTTGCTGTGACAATTTTGTCACTGTAGGACAGGTTCTACTGATATGTCCCAAACATACCATGTTCTCCCTTCTTCCTGCAGTTTACATTAGAGGTCAACAGTGAGATTGATCTGAACTTCAGTTACAGATTTAGGACCAAAGACTGTCAGAAGGATATAGCAATCTGCATATAAGAAGGAAAAGTGATTTGCAGAGCAAGTTATAAAGAGAGGGCTGCTTTGTGCCTTCAGGCAATGCCTGGGAACACAATCTGCACCCTCCTAGGATCAGCCCAGAGCTGTTCCATAAGCATATCTCCCCAGCAGCTAGTCCCTCACCTTGGGAAGCCTCCTCTAGCATGGAGAATCCCAAGCAATGCTTCATAAGCAGTGCTTGCATTTTGCAAAGGGAATGACTGTGGTCTGTTTGCTTTTTCAGCCAGCATCTTTTGTTGCTGTAAAGAAAGGCATGCGGGATAAAAATTCTCTCCAGATGGCAGCCTCATGGATGAGAAGGTGCTGCCTTTTTTTCTTAACTTTCTCATTTGTTGAAAGCTTCCTACTCCTTTGCTGCTTTAATTTAATCGTGCTGGCATTTTCCCAGTGAACCTGTTTTCCCCATATGTGAATATTCTTTTTACTAAATGGAGGTAATACTGGCAAATGTCCCTAGATAGAAAAAGGAACAAGCCCTTTATACCATGATTAGTAATACTTGTTTTATCCATCAAATGTGTTTTTATGTGCAGTCTCTGAGAAGACCAACATAAAAGCCTCATGCTATTTGACCTCCGTGTTCTTGTTTGTAAATAATCACTAATCAAGAGTCTTTCCTTGTCTCTAGGGCAAATGATAGCTGTAGTTCATGTCTGTTGTCCTTCCAAGGTTTCCAGATAATAGATGCATTCTCAAATTGATGAGATAAGATTTTCACCTGTTTTTGTGCAGTAACTGGGCTGTTGCCAGATGGTGGCTATGCATCACTGATGGTGGCTATGCATCCAGTTAATTATACCAGCAAAGGAAAAAAGAATTAAAATGTGCCCCATTGATGAAGAAAGGTACAGAGAAAGTCGATATTGTTTTGCTACAGATACTTATATTTTTTAAGCCTGAATTTCTAGATAACCTGCTTCCTATTACAGAGAATCTGGCATGGTGTGAAATGGGAAAATACAGGCTGGCTTTGACTATTCTTAAAAGTGTGGCTTTGATGGCAAGTGATGACACTATTTGCATCCGGTTTTTTTCCCTTCCTAAACAGTTGTCTCAGTTATTTCCAAAACCACGTGTTGACTGGGAGACTCATGGCTGGCATAAGCCAAAGCTGTACTAGAGAAGCTAACAATTAGCAATATGAGCAATCATAGCATCCTTGGTCTATTTTTGTATTTTATTACTGTAGATGCAGCCTCAAAACCAATTGAATTAACATAAATGATATAGAGTGCTGCTTAGTAGAACTTAAATGATTCATATAGAAACAAATAAGTTCATTCACGTTTTAGTTTGGTCAAAATCCTGCTTAAGAAGTTCTACCTCGGGATAGCTGTTAACCCTCTATTTGATGAGCTCCCCAGAAATATGGTGAGCCAGGGTCCAGCTTGGGTGAGCTAATGTGCAGGAAAGATTTGAACCACAACTGCTTCCACTTTGGTGGAAAAAGGTGAAGTATTTGTGAAGTTTTCATGTTTGAGTTGTTCTAGTTTGTATTAAACAATTATCCACTGAGCCAAAGTAAGAGAATCAGAGAACAGTTGAATGTGCTCATATAACTGGAAACAGAATGGTAAGACTACATAGTTGGATTTGCTGCTGAGACCTGCTGACTGATCCTCTGCATGTTTTAATCATTTGTGATATGTAGCAAATACATAGTAAAAAAACAACTTTCCTAAAATATGTGAATTTGATAGCTTACAAATAGGTGATTGTATAAATAACTGTTAAAATGAAAGTTTATCTCTTCTGCAATAGAATGCAGAATATCTAGATAGAACAGAATATCTAAATACTCAGAAGTATATATGTGGTAATTATATATAAGTAACTGTGGAATAGATTTTCTGACCTCACTTCAGGCCTCTGTACATTAACCAACACTTCCACAAGTATTCTGATTTTGATTTCAGTTAAAGAACTTCTGCAGATGATCAAAGTACAGAAAATGAGGGTTAAAAGATGCATTTTCTTTTTCTCTCATTAATTCTGTTACGCACAAATAGAGACTAAAGTAATTAACATATTGATTCAGAGTAAATGTAAATGAAACTCATAATTTCTTAGGTGAAATGTATGACAAAGCTTGGGGAATAAAAGCTCAAGAACAGTGCTAGAAAAATGTTCAGATTTTCCATGGACATAAATTTTATGGTCAAGAAAGGGGCTGAAAAAGTGGGTTGTACATCAAATACTGACATTCACTTTCATCTAACAGGTTTCTTTTTTCTAACTTTTGACATCAGGAACTAAATACAAACCCTAATGACTGAGATGAAGATATGCCCTCTTACATCAGGACTGAAAGTTGCGTCTGGTTATAGGTAAGGGAATAATAAAAATGGCATAACTATATTTTACTTGGTTAGAACTCTCCTTATGTTAACCAACATGCTACAGAAAAGTTATGGGCTAATGAAATTTTATATGAGTACTTTTAAACATAATACCACAGTATAGTACTGAAAATTTATGGGTCATTTATTCAACTACTGGAGTGCAGTTATGGCCAGATCAAACATTAAGCTAGAGGACTGAGGACATAAATTTATTTGTTTTAGAGGACAGAGGAAATCAATAAGAAATAGTGTTGTTCTCAGGGCTATAGTCAGCATGACCTCTGTCTGTTGTAGATTCTTCTGTTCAGCTTGAAAAGAATCATGAGATTAGATTGTGATCTGACAGGAAATCTGTTTGCTTCAGTGGAATAAAGAAGGGACAGTAATTATCATTACCAGTGTATTCAAGCACCTCTTGTTAATTAAAACGTACCTAAGGGGGTCTATGCATAGAAAATTAGGCTGTAAGTCTTAGTCTTAAATATTTAAAAACATCTTACTCAAAGATGCAGTTAGGATGGTACTCACATAAAAATAAATAAATAAATAAATAAATAAGCTGAGCTTTTCTCATTGGTGATTTCCAAGATTTTTCTTTCCAATATATCACTCTGAGAATGTGTCAGACTTAATTTGCCAAGCTTTTGATCAGAAGTTAAGAAGGACAAGCTGACTATTAGACTAAGTAGTTGCCTACCGCAGACTGTAGTCTTAATGAACATGTGAGCAAGGAAAACAAAGAATAATGCAAGTATCTCCTTGTTTTGTCTTCCATATCACACACATCCTAATCTGCCTGAAAACCTTGGATTTCTAATAGCCATTAAGAGGTATATCCACTAGCTATAGTAGATATGGAGCTTATGGAAATTTTAGACTCCCTTATGTAGGTGTTAAACCATAAAACATTATGATCTCAATTCCATTTCTCTTTCTTCAAGGAAAGATACTCTCTTCTTCACACTTTCAGCCCTCATTACTTTCATTAGTCATGCTGATGAGGTGATGGGAATGGCTCTGGGTTGTGTGTTCCTGCTTCCTTCTGCCAGGAAGATCATTACCCGAATCACAAACCAGGCTGACTTTGAATAACAACTGTTATTGATGCATAAAGCATTATCACAGTACATAGTCTCATCTCTGTTGGTGGGATGGGTTCAACACTGGGTTGTGGCAGTGGTTCTTCTGAGCCTGCATTATCCTGTTACAGAGTAATCATATATCTGAAGCACTAAGGTGCAATGGAAAGAAAACCCAAGAGGAACTTTGTATTGCAGATTGTATGAAGTGGCTGCTCTGAAATGGTCTGTGATACAGCACTCACTGTCTCAAACTCTAGCATACAGCTTGTACCTATCTATTCTGAAACCTGACGTGTATACCTCAGCAAGTCAACAAAATCAGTATGCTTGCGTGCATGTAGCCACATAAATCTCTGCCCTCATGGACCAAACTGTGCTTCTGCAGTCCAAGATGAAGCCATATATCTGAAATAAGGGAAGGTGCTCTTCCTGTTCTAGTTCTTCGCCTGTTGGTCTTCACTGAGGTTAAATATGGCTCTGTAGCCAAATAAAATAAATTTTTGGCAATCAGGAGAAAGGACGTATGGAGACAAAAATATTTTGATCTGTCTACTCCCGCTGCACATAAACTTCTCTGAAAATTGAATTTGTTTAAACGTCAAAGGCACTTCACATGGGATCAGGAGCTGTATATTTTGAAGTTCATTTCAGGGCAAATCTACTTTCCAAACCTAATACAGCTTGATTCACCTTCTCCAGGATGCTCGCTGGCTGGACTGGACTGGACCGGGTGACTGCACACTGGCTGCTATCAGTCTTTTCTAGCAAGGGAGCAGTATGAAAATGTCACAGACAGTCATAACATTTCCAATTGCTGGTATTATTAAAAACGTGGCATTGTTTAAGGAACATTCCAAACACCAATAAATGGCTTATGTGCAGTCTGAGAGCTGGTTGTACCAGAGATAGCATGCTTAACACATTAGCGTGGGATTTTTATGGCTGAATACATGTTAAGAAGTAAATACAACTTTATGCAAATAATTTGTTTTTCAGCTGGTCAGTTTGAACTGGTGCTAATCCCTGTCCACTGCTGGAGATTAGTGATTTTCCATGCTGCTTTGGTTTCTTTTCCTCTTTCCTCAGACTCTCCTACAAACCATTTCCTGAGCTCTAACAGAGTGGCCCATAGCTGTGTGCTTGTGAAAGGTCTTTTGTGCATCTTTTCTGCCTGATTCGTCCCCAGACGCTAATGCAATGAAAACATTGCTAATGCTGTGTTTTGTAACGGTGGTTCTCAAAGCCTGTCCTTGTAGGGCTCTCTGTGAGCTGGATGCCCAGTTGGTGCTGGCTCCTTCGTGTTGCTCAGCAGTGCTGAGAACCAGATCAGAATATATTGCTGGGAGAAATTTTCTATTGCTTCGCCAGAACCCAATGAAAATAGGTAACCAGGCTCATTAAACTGGACAGTGGAGCTGGGGATTCAAAATAATTAATTTTTCTTGTACATAATGATAAATGAACATAAGTTAGTACCCCTAAATCCCTCTTGAATGGAGAGCAATAAACACTTAGGGAGTTTCACAGTCTGGTTTAACTGTCTGCAATGGAATGAAGCGAAATGTATGCCAGAAATGCCTGCTTTCCTCATAACCCTAAATGAAGCGCATGGAGCTTGGCTCAGGTGTAGCTATCCAGGACACGCCAACACCATTTCTGTTGTTTCCTTGAATGGGAAAAAGTAAAAATAAAAAAAATCTTAATTAGAAGATTACCCACATTCTCTTGAACAATATTTAAGCACTTGGCTGGCTATATTTTCAATATCAAAGCTGTGATGCTCGAAGGTTTATTATCCCTTCAGACAAAAGTGAAGTCCTTATGCAATGAAAATGCTGTGTAATATCCTCTATTAGCACAGTAACATGCAGAGTGAATCTTTTCAGGTCATGTTTTGTAGACAGAAAGTGCCTTGCAACAACAACAAAAAAAGACAACATAAAAAAACCCTAGTTATAGCACTGTCTGATGTCCTGGTGTAAATGGTATATGAGTTACATCAGCTTGAGAATTCAGATACTCATAAAACACAATTCCAAACCCACTAGGGTGCTGTTTATTCCCCCACAGAGTAAGCATTTCCTCTTAAGACATTTTAGGAAAAGGATTGCTACTTTATGCTTGTTAAAGCAAACTACCCATAATAATGTGTGGCCTATGACTTGACTGAAGTTCACTCTAGATCAGGAGCTAACACTGGGATACCTTTCCAGGAGATATCAACATTTACACAGTGCAGAAGCAAACTAACAGCGTTTTGGACGTCCCTTTTTCTGAAAGGAACACACAGCACATTAAAGAACTGCAATAAGTGCTTCGTTTTTCTTCCCACTGGCATGAATATTCAAAGGCAGTTTTTCTGCTTGTTTGTTATAAACACTGATTAAGAAGTCAGTGTTTATAATTCTGAAAATCTTGCAAAGAAAAGAATCAAAGGAAAATAACATGGGTGTTATTCATTTATTGATGTTTATCTCTGTATGATTTTTTTTCTATTAATTTGAAAACAGATTAATTTAAAAATGCAGTCTGTGTTTGTTTGTGCTTTCTGGCATTACATATATATAATATATATATACATGTAGGCAGTTTACTTAGATATGCATTGTAAATGAGCTGTACTCAGTTTTACCTGGCCAACTTCCTAGCAGTCACAGGGTAACACATCATTACTGACTAACAAGGTATTGATTTATATTCTAGTTATAGGAGCACCTACTCCATTTAAGTACTTTTGCTGCATGCATTACATATACAGATATATTCATATCACGTGCACAGAGATATATATTAAACAAATGTACCCCATTTAAAAACATTTATATATCTTATCAGTTTATGATATGCTTGCATACAGGTTTCTATAAACAGCTTTCTATAGAATCATAGAATCATTCAAGTTGGAAGTGACCTTTAAAGGTCATCTGGTCTGAGTCCCCTGCAATAAACAGAGACACCTGCAGATAGACCAGATTGATCAGAGGCCATCCAGCCTGACACTGAGTGTCTGCAGAGACTCCTCCTTTTTCAGGGAAGGTTTGAGCAGACAATACTCTGGAAAGTGTATGGAACAAAATTGATCTTTGTTTTTTATTTGTGTGAGGCACAGGCCAAAATATTTGATACATAGCCTTAAAGAAGTTGTATGGTTAGATGTTCTTAAAGACTGTACTGAGTTATCATATAGTAGCCCTCTAGGAACAAAGCCAAGTTATTAACAGAATCAACCCCATGATCGGCTCCATCAGAAGTCAAGTCAAGCTATTCCAAAAGTTCTTGCATTTCAGTGAGGTGCTTCTACTGACGGCTGGTGTACAGAATGGTTATTCAAATTAAAAGGTTCTCTTCCACCCCATCCACCCTCGCAAGAAAAAGCACAAAACACATTGATCTGGGAGGTGTTGTGCTCTGCATGTCACGCGGTCACTTTACCCTAGCACAAAACCACCCTAAAATGTCTTTTTCTGCTAGTGAAGGCTTTTCGCTTGGGTGCTCTAAACTGGCATGTGATGTCAGGTCAAAAATGCACTTAGGCAATGTGAACCACCCACAGCCTCATGTAGAAGCAAGCTCTGTACGCAGACAGAAGCTGGGAACACGATGTCTGTGCTGTTAAAACAGCTTGAACAGAAGAAAACCAGTTTAAAATACAATCTTTTATCAGCTGCAGGCTGTTGTCATGAGTGACAAAAGTGAATATGCCTAGCTGCCTTTTCTGGCTGATAGCGCACAACAGCTCTGCCTGATAGAAGTATTTAGCATGGTTCTGTTCCCCTTGGCATGGACAGGATGTGGCTGGAATTGATGTAGAAGTCTAGTTGTGGCCTGAGCTGAGGAGCCCTGGGAGCTCCTTGTGCTGGCAGGGCCCCAGGACTGGGATTTATCACAGGGAGAGAGAAAATTAAAGTTTTTCACATATATAGAGAAAACCTGCTCAACTGACTTCAAAAATGCACTGAAGAGGTGAGATTGAAAAACAGCTATCTACCTACGCTGGTGGAAGAAGGCAACTTGCCATTTAATTTTCATCTTTTCAGCCCTATAGCACTGAGAAATATAAGCTGACAGCTCAATACAAAGAGTTCTCAGAGGCTTAATGTGTTAGTGTCACATGAAACAAAACCTGAGATTAGCTTTTTAAAGGATTTTGTCTGCTACAGATAGGAACTGAAAGGCTGTTATAGACTAGATTCCTGGAACACAACTGGGGAGGGGAAGGAGGAGATGAGTGTCAAGGAGAACAAGTAATGGAATAACCAAGTAGATTAATCGAGAGTAAACCATAAAATGGATATTTGCCTTCATAATTAGTACCTGATTGAGTTATAGCATCTCAAGGTAACTTACTGAGACTATGAATCAAACTGGTAAGGATAAAAAATAGCTTTCTAAAGCCTAGAAAAACTTGAAACTATGACAGCAATTTACTGAATTCTAGGTTTGCTGGTCCTTGACTTCCACTTTTTGAGTAGCTTTCTAATGCATAACGTCTTAGAAATACATACCCATTTTGCCAGAAAACCTATAATGTCATAAAGAAAGAATAAGCTCATACAGAGAAGTCAGGCTGCTGGGCTTATATCTTTGATTGCTAGAAATGGACACTTCTTCAGGCTAGGTTGGAGGTCTCAGCTATTACCAGTAACCCTTAGTTAAACTCCACTTCACCCTGAGGATCTTGAACAAATTTCTGGGGAATGACTACCTTATCTTCAATAAGAGCAGATCTGGAGCTAGGACAAGGCTTGCTTCTGTCGCCCATCAGTGAGAACTATGTTATGAATCATGGCAGAATCTCAGATGAGAAGGGAAGAAGTTTGTCTGGTCAGATCTGAGGAGGTTTTTCTTGTCCTAGGACTGTTGAAAAGCCATGCTTGTGTGAAGGAAGTGCCTATCATTAATGCAGTTCTTGCTTAAATTGGTGGTTGTGTTTCAGCTTGATTTTTGACAAGTAGATTTCTTCCAAGCTAGAACTGTTTTGTTAGAAAATCCCCAGGATAGTGATGGTAACAAGCTCTGAATAGCTTGCTATGGATATCATCTGTACCATGCTCAAAGGAGCAGCTGGTGGTTTCACCAAAATAAGTGTGCCCTGGCAAGGGCTTAACAAGTCACACTGTGGGGAAACAGTGATTTTAAAAGGCTGCTGCATCTTGGTGTGTGATTATGCACAATATGAATCTGTGCTGAGCAGATGGCATTCCAGACCTCCATGAATTTGAGAGCTTAGTCTATCTTTAGAGAGGGTGAACTATTCAGTATTAGCTACAAGGTTTGGGAAACCACCTGTGAAAATGTTTCAAATCATTTTAGTGCTTCTAAAGTACATGTATGCTTCCAAGAATGTGAGGGAACAGCTCATATGACAGCAATCAGATAAGTCATGTGATTAAACATCATTATATGTGCCTTGCACTGTCCTCAATCTCTACCTAGAGATCTACCCTCCCAGAACATTCGTGGCAAGGATAACCCTTATGCCCCAAACAACAGGGACATCTCTATGATATCGTGACCTGAAGGCAGATAGTGAACTGGTAATAGGCTACAGAGGTATTGTCACCTGGTGACACTCTACTGCAACTGGAGACCCCCACCTGGATCCATCCCTCCAGCTGAGTGATTCTTCCCCAATAAAACTAAAGTGGGATGCGAAGTGTAGGAGAACAAGTTGATTCATTTTATTACTGCTTCATTTTTTTGTTGTTGTTGTTGTCCTAGTAAAATCAGGATATTTTGTAGAGCTTACTATCTGGCTTAAGTAGTTAGCAGATGATGCCATTTACAAAATTCATAATAGCTTAACCTGGGAAAATACCACAATGAATAAAAAATAATCTTATTGCATTTCGTTTTCATTTGACATTTACTTTTCTTTCTTTAACCTTTGTTTATCCACCTATGCACTACTCAAGGAGTCCAGAGCTTCATAGCCAGTTCACACTTAATTAAGCACTTAAACAAAAGTTATGATGAGGGTATCTCACAGATCTAGTTTTTATGTAACTGCCTTTAAAAAGGTAAAATTATTTAATGAGACACTACAATTTAGTGGACAACATGAGGGAGCTAATCTACCACACAACATCCTTGTTCCAGTGAGTACTTGCATTTAATGCTTTCTGAGTGCCTGATTTTTGGAGTTTGTCTGCAGCAGACCCCTGGCTTAATGCTGATTTCATTAAAATGCAGTTAGTCTGTCAGTGAACACTTAAATTCAGAATAGAAGACACCACTGGTCAGCTTTCTACGGTGGTTAATCATGCTAAGTTGCAATGATATTTTAATCCAAACTAGAAGTCAGAGGACTTTAATGCATGGTAGCTTTTCTAACAGAGGTGTTAACTACATTTAGCTTATGGACAGGTGCACTCATTACTCCTAGGATTTCAAGGCTAACCAGAGGTACCTGTCTGTTTTTACCCTGGCAGTTAAATGCTGGATAAGGAGGGTGAATCGTTTTGCTTTTTTTAAGTATTGGGAGGATGCATGAACACAGCTGCAGGAGCTAGTTGAGTTAAGCTCTAAATTCATAGCCTCTTCCTCCTTGGTACTTGCTAGCATGTCGATAGCTTTCTCTAATTCAGACTAACTTTCTTTCCTGTTCCCAAATAGATGAATTTTCATTTGCTTGTTTATTTGTTTGTTTGCTATGTAGAAAAAGATATTTCAAATGGTTAGTGTTGGTTATTTCTCCTAACAAGCAACTGTAAATCAGATTCTAGCTGAAAGAGGCTCTCTCTGGAAAGTGCAGCTCCCCTTGCATTTCTCAACTCAGACTTCTGTCTGTGCTGTTTCTGAATGAATCTGGGGTTGCCTGAGAGCTGATTTTGGAGAGAAAAGACCAAGGACAAGATCACTTGGTTCTATTGAAACAGCTTAAGCTGTCTGCTCCTTTCTTAGGAAAGCAGAAGCCCCATCTGCTTCTGAAACTGAAGTATATGCAAAGTTCTTCTCCTGTCTTGATACTTAATGCAGCTTCAGCAAACGTTGCTATGAGGGTTTTGTAGCTATGAACATTCAGCTTGCAAATATGTGTTTCTTTAGCAAAATTTACCAAAACTTTATTTTGAGATATAAGCTCTTTTCAAGTCCTTATTTCACTCCTGGAGTTTAGTGTTGCTGTATACTGTGGGTCACGTTTATTTGATACTCCATGTGTCACATGGTACCCGGTTTTTCAGCTGATGCACAAAGTGCTTTCAAGTCTTTTTAGCAAACAGATTTTTGAAAGGGCATCTGTGTAGGTTGTGTTTTTTATTACCAGACATCAAAGTATTTTAACTCCACGATGACATGCAAAGGGTAATGTGATGTCACTGCAAGGGGAGATCAATGACAAAGTCTCATGCTAAAATGAGGGACTGCTTTATCCCCTCAGAGTTCCCCCTCTTCCATGCAGGATACATAAGTGCTTGGTTAACAGTGATGGTTTTCCCCGTAGTGAAAAGGGATTTTTGCAATGGTATTTGGGCAGGAAATTAAGGCTATTTTTGCAGCTGCTCCAGTCCTTTCACTGTGCATTACTGGGAAGGAGCATAGGTAACTATCCCTTGATTGCATTTTCTTCTGTATGTTTACTTGTAACGTGGTTGAACTTGAACAACTTTATTTCACTTATATCATTTTTAAGAACATGGGCTGCTTTGGAAGTGCTTATACTCTAGTTGGGGAAAGGAATAAGGTCTTATGTTGTACTCTGAGCTGGAAGAAGATTAAAGCACTGCATTAATCTGGTCGTCCTGCTCAGATATGGCGGCCACTGTGCTTTGAATCTGCTGTGCGAATCATTCCCAGGAAGAGAATCATTTTCCTTCTCAGTATTCTGAAGTTTCAGGTTTAGAATCCAGTAATAAATGTTTCCTTTTCTCTCCCCTCCTCATGCTCTTATTTTCTTGACAATCTCATGAGAGTTCTGTGTCTTTTGTATCTCAGGCTCACAATACAAGAAGCACCAAGGACTCCGTTGGATGCTGGGAGCATAGCAAAAAAGATTATTATGGGCTGCTGCTGTTATTTTTCTCTTAATAAAAAATTAGCTATTTGAAGCAAAGGGTGTTGTATGGAGATTTGCTGTGCAACAGAGTTATCAAGGAGAAATAATGCAGCAGACAATGGCTATTTCATAACTCATACAGAAGGCTATGATTAAATCTCATGATCTTATTTATTGAATTCTGAGAGAAAAAAACAAAACAAAACAAAAAACAAACACTAAAGCAAGGTAAGTAAGAAACACTGAATGGGTGATGATTTAGACAATAAGAAACTGCATCTGCACTTCTGCCTCAGATGTCAGACTCAGTCATCTTACAGGTATGTGCTCTTCAGTATCATTATAGGCAAAATTAAAAGTCATTTCCAGTTTCCTCCATATAGTGGCTTTGCGTTTATAGAAGCTTATGACTCATACAGTGTTTACTTCATCAGGGAGTCTGACATTTAAAAGGATGCATTCAGTAAGACTGGTTGTATAAAGGGGGAAAATTCATTTCTCTTAAATGCATTTACCTTATATAGTAAGTACCAGCAGTATGCTGGTACTGATCCATGCTAGAGGTGATGCCTAATTTTTATTTCAGTCACATCCATGTTAATCAGACATAATTCTAATGTGAAGTGATATGGTAAAGTGTCAGGGAGTATGAGCTTTCACTTCATGTGTTGCTGCTATTGGCAACAGCCAAATTTTGATACGTTTATTTTCATTAAACAGAACCTCAACACATTATGCGTACCAAGAAATATTTTATTTACAATTGGAGAACTATAGCTTTTGCCCTAATTTTTCATTTATTATTAAGCTAACTGAGAATCTATGGAGACTCGAGCTACAAAGCACAGCTTCAGTCATTTCTGTGATTTGGGAATAAGAATTGTTATTCTTGGCTTTATCAGTCACATATCAGGCCTATATTTTACTACAGCAAAGGGGACATTTTCTTCTACTTTTAAAAATTTAGCAGGTTTCCCAGGAATTGTTTTTCTTTTATTACAGCAGCAGCAAGAGCTGCAGGAGCAATTTGTTTCAGAAGCTTAACAACTCCTTGTTCTTGTGCCAGAGGAGCATATTTTCAGCAGCAAAGAAGGGAGACATCCGTGCCAAAGCTGGGATGGACAAGGTCTACACTTCTGAGAGTATCAGGTTTCCTTGTTTGTCCCAGCCTGCACAAGGAGGCAAAAGTTTTTCCCTTAGCTGTGCGAGCTGATACATTTTTCAACTCTTACAACAGCATTCCGGCTGCTTGTTTTAGTGATTCTGAGATAATCTTTACCAATTCAGGGGAAGGAAATTTCCAAGATGCCTTCCACCACCAGGAAGTGAAATCACAGAGTTGAAAAGTAGGGCTGCATTTATGATTTGTGTGACCTCTAAATGCAAGGGGAGACTCTGATGTTATGGTGAGACTTGGGGATGATCGCACTTCATAACAGAGAAACATAAAAAGTTCATAGCCATTGTGTTTTCCTTTTATTTTCACCTAGCAAAACAATTTTCTCTTGCTGAAATTTTCTGTCTTCTGCAGAAAAATCTCTCTCTCTCAGAGGAAAAGAAACCATGTAATTTAACCAGCTTGCATTCCATTTTCTGGAAGATCAAAGAATATCTTTTTAGGACACCAGGGAGAAACACAGGTGCTGTTGGAAAGATTATGCAAAATAATAGCAGTGTAAATTCTTTTTGAACTGTAATTGCTTACATTTCATACAGCTTTTAGAAATCCAACAGCCAGAGGACGTCTTGGTGATGCCTGCTCACACCACTTCTGCAACACCCCATCTCTTCCCAACTCACCTGTCTTCATACCTCACAGAATGTCTCTGGCAAAAGTACCAACTTCTGCCCAAATCATGGATTCCTAATGGATTCACTGTCTCAGAAAAAAGAAAAGATGTCACATCTCATTCCCAAGAACAATTCTGAAAAACCCAGTTAACCAAAAGAAGTCATGCTTTGAGTGGCTGTTCCTATACCAGAGTCCTTGATGGCCATCTCACTTCACCCCCCTTTTTCATTCTGACCCATATTTAATTAAGTATTATTAAATCATGTAAGAACCAGACTCCTCACTCTTAATAAATTTCTACATGAGTCACTTTAATTTTGTGCTTCCTACTGATTTCCTTTATGTTACAAGATCATCATTTCTGCAGGATGTTATACATATTTCTGCAACTTAATGAGAGTCTATAGAGTCCTTATTATTTGGAAAATTTAAAAATATGAAAAGTTGTTTCTGATTGCTCCTGCTGCAACAAAGATGATGGCTGTTCTAGGAGTGCCCTGAAGCTGGTGGTGGTCTGAGGTGCCATCCCATGGAGCTGCACTGTTTTTATGAATTTCAACCTTTAGAGTCTTTATCATGGTTTGTTGTGATAGGACAAGGGGAAGTAGTTTCAAACTAAGAGGGGAGATTCAGATTGCACATAAGGGGAAAAAATATATATAATAAGGTTGTTGAGGCACTGGAACAGGTTGCTCAGAAATGTGGTGGATGCCTCATCCTTGGAGGCCTCCAATATCAGACTGGGCTAGGCTGATCTAGATGTAAATGTGCCTGTTCATGACAGAGGAGTTGGACTAGATGACCTTTGAGAATCCTTTTCAACTCAAACAATTCTATGATTCTATGAGCCTGGCTGCTCTAGAAGTGTTCACAGTCTCCAGCCAAGAACCTCAGGTTGCACTACGTTAACATAGTTTTTATCATGTGATATTTAAGATGAGTGGAAACATCAGAAACAAGAGAGATTGGAGACTTTGAGTTAAAATCTGGCAGCACTCAGCAGGCAGATGAGTGGATCTTGAGGACTGACATTCTGCAGCTGGACATTAAAAGTCTTCCCTATTTAGGATCTGCCTGGAGTATGTAGCTGAGAATAAATCATTTGTCACCTGAAGTATAACTGAAACTGAAACTGAATTATCAGAGTCTTGGAGATTACATTGAGGGGATCTGGGTTCTTAATACAGCTGGATGAGGTACAGGGGAGAATACAAGAATCAGTTTGTTGGTAAATATTTAGTGGAGGAGTTACAGATGGAGAAGGATGGAGTTTTAAGCTAGATGGAAACTGCCAAAGTCTGACAAGACATGTTTTAGAAATTGACAGAAGGCTCAGATTTATGGGATTGAGACAGTTTGTGAATCTGACTGTGAGCCTGCTTTTCCTATATTTTGTAGATGAAGCCATGAAGTTCGCACTAAGGGGTTGTTCCAGGACAGCTACTCCAGTGAAATACCTCAAGGTATTTATTCAGTGCTGATCAAGCTTTGGACATATTTGTTGTTTTAACTATATTTATTAGGAGCTGTTGTTTTTTGTTGTTTTTTTTTCCTCTTAAATGATATGTGTTCTGCCTGCTCAGTGCTGGCAAGCTAACTTGCTTTGTTTTGCTCTGCCATTTCATGGCTTCAGCAGAAGTAAAGGGCAGTACAAAACTTAGCAATAACAAATAGCACAGCAATGGAATGGCAAGAATGAGAACAGTTCCTATTTGGCTGTCAAGAAGAGAACATTGATCAGAACTAAGTGTTTCCCATTTGTTATAGCTATTTTACAGTGTAGGTTGGAGATTCTCATGTTTGCCTGTTAAAATCCATGCCTTAATTAGAAAAGCAGACCCCTCCCCCCCCCCCCCCCCCTTGGAATTTTGGAATCCTAGAATGAAGATTTAAAACTGATTCCTCTTCATGAGGCAAACAGCTAAATAAACAGAGCCTTGTCCAACAGTAATGAGGAGTTACCGTCAGAGTAAGGATGCTCAAAAATGAGCATACAGGGATCTTTGGGCACTAACAGGAGGACAGCTGCGAGACAATCCCTTCAGGCACACTTATTTTTTCACTGTGGGAACACAATATCAGACCAGTCTGCAAACACATTTAGAGCACATTAAAAAATGTTTCCCAGTCAATTAAATGTAGCTTTTGAGAGCTACCACAAAAACAAAGAGAAGTTCAAAGTGATAACTTTTCTTTATAATATCTTTTTTTTTCTAGCTGTCAGTCACAGATTTTGTAATATCTTCTTTTGCCCTTGAACTCAGGAGAGAGAATTCACTTCTTTCCTCAAATCCCATTTCACTGGGATTGCATAACAACCACAGTTCTTTCCTTCTTTACCATATCAGCATACTGTTACCTTATAGACAGGAATAGCTGCTGCAGTCCTGTTCTGGCAGCCTTACATACAGCCACTGCATCTCCAGTGTTACACTCAAGATGCCTTTCTGTGCATCAAGTGTTTCAAGATGCACTGTTCTGCACCCACACTGGCCATCCCCATGAGGACAAGTCCCTGCATTTCTGTATACAGCATCAGTGTGTTGGAGTCATGCATATTTCATGCTGCACCAGATAGCTACTTGTTACTGCCAGCCACATGAGAATTGTGGTTGTGCTCAAATATTAGATGTGGAGAATATTCAGCAAGTTAGGAATTAGCCACCTGGTCATTAGGAAAATCAGTGTTATGATTACAAATGCCACTCTTAGGTATAACTCTTAGGTAAACAAATAACTCGTAGGTAAAGCCTGACAGGCCTCATCCCTACAACCTTGAAAATACAGCAAGGTATGTGGCTTGTTACCCGTAATGGCAACATGGTATTTACTGGGCTTACAGGGCTATGTCAGATCTTTCAGACAGTACTATTAGCTCTAGCTGTTTTGCTCTTTCTTTTTCATGGTGAAATGTCATATTGGCAGGTTCATCCAGAGCCCTTAAATAATTCAGGAATGAAGTGAATGTTCTGTTAAAAATACATGCATGCAAACTCATCTTAAAGGTAGCTACTCTCTGAAGGCTGTGTCTTCCACATTTCATCTTTAAAGGGGTTGTTTGGTCAGTTTGAGTTATCAAAAACCCCGTTGCCTTAACACAGAGCCACTGCAACCTCCATGCACAGCAGTCTTAGCAAATGCATAAGAATTCTACTAAAGCAATGACAGGCTGGGTATAAGGGGCTTTAGCTGCCACCTACTTTGGGTGATGGCTTCTGGATGCTTATTCTAGAAATCTGGCCCTTATGTCTTTTTTCCATTGAGTAACTGTACAGCAACCACAGAATTCTGAAATGATTGTTAATTAAAAACAACCCAACAAAAAATCAAGTTGTCCAGAGATGTGGTGGATGCCCTGTCCCTGGACACACTCTGATCTGAGCACCCTGATTGAGCTGTAGGTGTCCCTGTTCATTGCAGGAGAGTTGGACAAGATGGCATCTAAGGATTCCTTCCAACTCAAAGAATTATACGATTCTATGGTTCTATGAATGAGGATACAGCTGAGCGCTGTATGCCTGGTGGTTTGAAAGGGTGCCAGTTTTCCTTAGGAAGGAGATTGGGAGAATTTAATTTAATTTAAAATACTTGCTGCAGTTTTTAAACCTCGGTTTTTGAATATACTATATTCTATTATAGCTATTAAAAAAAAAAAACAGTATAATATAGTTTATGCACACTCTACTTTCTAATATAATATTTTAGATTACTTTTTATTTTTGCATTATAAAATTAATTTTATAGATGTGTTAACTGAGGTACTTGCTTCAAATTATTTTTATTCATATCAACCTTGAAGAGAAGAATTTTTATTTCCCCTTCTATCATTAGTCCAGTAAAATTTCCACATTAATTACTCTGAATTAACAATTTTCCCTCATTATTTTAAGTAATGATTTTTTGTCCTTTTTTTCTCTGTTTAATTTAATTTTATTTGTTTTGTTTTGTTTTTAAAGAAAGCTATCCCAAAAAGAGATGATACATGCTATCAGTCTATGAAAGTTGACAGTACACTTCAGATGCATTTATTAGGTAAAGATATACAGCATTTTTATTTCCTCTTCCAATTACATACATTATTGATACTACCCAGAAAATCTGCATGAGAAAAATGGTAGTAAAAAAATACTGTCGTCACATCAATATGTGTAAAATATTTCAAAGTCCTTTTGAAAAATTCTGCCCTTTTATTGAAAATGCATTTCTAATAAAAATTAGTTGAACCATTATTTCAGTCATCTGTGATTTACCACTTCTAAGCCAATATATTAACAAAAAGAGAAAATGGCTTCTTGAACAAGATTTGTTGTAGTGGAGCTCCATATTATCTTTATAGTGGAGCCAATAAGTTATAACTGCTGGTATATCATACAACTGAGCCTTGTTTTTCAAATCCTGATGAAATGTGTGTTCTATGGGTATGTGAGAAGTCAGGAAAAATAGCTCTGTCTCATACTGCCAGCAGTGACAATCAGCTTTGCCAGCCAGGCTAATTAATCGCATTTAGGACACACCTGCCCTACTTATGCCATGCAAGACACTGCCTGGCCCTGTCATGCATAGAAATGCACTGGGTATTTCCAGCTGAGGCCACCATGCTTGCTGCTGGCAGGGCAGGTGTGCACAGGGAGCTAAAGAGCTGGTCAGGGTTAGGTTAGCATTTCAGCTGGGAGAGCTTGGATGTGTTGTTAAAAGCATTTTATTTTCGCCTATATGATCACATACATACACGTAATTTTAGCATCTCAAAGCAATGCCAGTCAGTTCTCCCCATCCCCCCTTCAGCAAGCTGAACTTCTGGTACGTTATCTGGCTTTTTTTGCTTTGTTTTTCTTTCTTTCTCTTCAGTGTTATCTCAGCAGTCCAATCCGTGAGGCTGACTTCTTTTTTCCTTTTTTAAGCAGTGGCTTTCTGGCATTGTGACAAATGTTCTTTAGAAAATGTAGAACTGATAAAAGAAAAAGAAATTATCACAAGCCTGCTTCGTTCTTGCTGATTGACCAGAACAAATAAAATTACTTCATGGGCTTGGGAAAGAGAGTAAGTTATTTAGCTCCCGAAGAGTAGAACAATGTAGAGAATCACCGCATAAAACACAAGTCACTGGGAACTGCACTATGATATTACAAAACTTGGTGGCTTGTTAGTCTCTCAGAGCCGGGGAAGGGAGACTGACCTTTTTGTTTTGGTGTGCTGCTGATCAGGAGGGCAGAGCACATCTGCATGGCATACTATAGCTCCATCTTTCCTATGCCAATTACTTACCTGGGGAGCTTCCCAAATTGTCATGTTGGGACCAAAATTAGGGAACTAAAAGGGAGCGACTATTCATAGAATGTCCTGAGTTGGAGTGGACCCTACAGGATTACTGAATCCAACTTCTGGCTCCACACAGCACTACCCCAAATCCAAACCCTATGTTTAAGAGACATGTCCAAATGCTTGAACTCCAGCAGCTCAGAGCTGTGCCCACTGCCCTTGGCAGCCCATTCCATGCCCACTGCCCTCCAGTGCAGACCCTTTCCCTGACTCCCAGCTACCCCTCCCCTGACACAGCTCCATGCTGTTCCATTGGTCCCTGTTGCTGTCACGGAGAGCAGAGCTCAGTACCATGTTCCCATCCCCTATGTGGAGCTGTAGATGCCATGAACCCTCCCCTCATCTCCTCTGCTCTAGAATGAACAATCCAAGGGTCCTCAGCAGCACATCATACATCTTTCCCTCCAGACCTTTCTCTGTCTTTGTAACTCTCCTTTGGATACTCTCTAATAGCTTTATGTCCTTGTTTTGTGGTTCACAGTGCTAAGGTTGAGGCTGTAGAGCAGAGCAGGAAAATCCCTTCCCTCACCTGTCTGGCAGCACTAGTCCTGATGCACCCCAGGATACTTTTGGCACTTTGGGCTGCCAAGGCATACTGCTGACTGATAATCTAAATTTTCAAATGCTTCCCATCAATTTACTAATCTAGGATCACAAGAAGTCCTCTTACAGAATCCAGCTGAGCAACCTGAGGAAGCCTGGCTGCATCTGCTAGTTTGTGGATGCCATTATCTCAAAGTTAAGCCACATACCTAGGTCACATAAGTTTTCCTATCCTACTCTGTGTGAAGCCCAGGTAACATAGACCTGGAATGGTTCAGATTATGTCAGCTGCCTGTACAGTGAAGGGCATGAAAAGCAATTAAATGATTCATTAATAGATTTGGTTTATAATTAAAAGCTTACTTGACTATGACTATGTGACTGTGTCTTTAACATGTCTTAGCTTACATAGTTGAACCCTGTGGTGCTTAGGTAGCAAAGTGGCTTTCTGAATCTTGCAGAAGCCTGTGTATTGCTACTGAACACAAAAAAAAGCTGTCATTTCTTGTTAAGCCATGTCACATACTTCCTCTACTGCTAGATTCTCATAAAATTCACAATTCTGTGCGCCATCTTGGGGCAATAGAAATTAAAATATCTTTTTTGGCTCTTGTGTGTATATAGCATGACAGTCTTACACAAAGATGGAAGAAGTGCTGCCTCTAATGAGACACTGCTGCTTATATCCCGTGACTTCCCACCACAAGCACACTGACTTCTCATTTTCAATCTGTCTGCTGATTTATTCTTCCGAAGCTCTCCAAGGACTGATGTCAGTCATTCATGGCAGTGGCCTTCTTTTTTTTTTTCAATTTTCTGCTGCTCAAAATGACAGTATGGGAGAACCTGTTTTCTGCTGGTGCCATTGTGCAATTTAGCAGTGGCCTATTGCAAGAATCCCGTGAGGAGTGACCTGCAGTACAACCTTACAATTGGGCATCCTCTGCCATGACTCCTATTAGGCTGAAACATACTGTTTTGCTGGAAGAACTGCAGGACAACTATTTTTAAGCTGTTTTTGTGTGTGTTTTTTTTTTTTCCTTTATCTATTTTACTCCAGAAATCCCAACCATTCATAAGAAAAATATGAACATATACAAAGAGAATGTCTTTGAAGCTAACCAACAGTATTTTTGCTATAACTGAAAATGGTGTGTAGTGGACTGCTGACAGCAAAAAATGTATTCCTTGAATTTAGCTCTTTTATGTTACCAGTAAACAGATGATGACAATAAAATCCAGAACTTCATAAGTCATTCATATGCAAATCAGCAAAAGAGTATTTTATGTGGATAAAAAAACAACTCAGAGATTGATCTGGCCATGAGCTGTATCTGGCAGGACAGTTTCGCATGGTTAATATTCTCAGTTACTGTGCTTTCCCTTAGAGACAAACACAGGTACCTTATATCCTATTCATGGTAGAATAAGCATTAGTTTTAGGATGGGGCCTGATGCAGATAGATGTAGCTGCAGAATGAAGCTAATTGCCAAGAAGATATGCTGAAATAGCAGCAATTGCAAAGTTAACATGTATATGCCTTGAGAGCTTCCTGAAATAAATCTAAAATAATGTGCCTCATTTAAGTTTTAAATGTTTTTTTTTTTTTAAAGTACTAAATGCTTACCTTCTATCAACATGATTACAACACCGATTATAAATGCAAAATTTATCACTGCTGTTAATAATGAGAGAAGAGTGTTATTTCCGGTGTTATGGTTAATGAGATTCCTATTTGGGATATTTTCAAGAACTGGTTAGATAAAAGCCTGTGGAGAATGATTTAGGTATGGATGGACTTAGCACAGAGGGATATACTCAGAAAATTTCTGTTTTCTGGGAGGCTTTTTGAAGAGATTGTGTACACCAGGTCAAATAATACAAAGCCTGGATGTGGTGATCCAAGTAAACCATGCGGAGACTATATAATCAAGTAAGCCCAGAGGGTCCAGCTGGGCTTTGGATCATGACAACTGCAGAGTGTACTCAGGACAAAAGATGGGCCCTGCTCCAATGCCTTCAGTCTTATTCTCAGATCTTCTGCAAAGTCCTTGATGAACTTTTCATCCCTATGTTAAAAAAAATAAAAATAAAAATCAATTTGTCCAATGAAATTGGTTGATTATTTTTTTTCTTTTTCTAAAATAATAGCCAATACTGGCATTTTGAAGGCAAGACTGCCATCAAATAAATGACCACTGCAGTTTTCATACCATGTTTTTCATAATGCACTCATGTACATTTAATACAGATCATCATGTTATGAAATATGCATACAGCACTAAATATGTTGACCAGGATTTCACAAAAGAGCAATTTTCTACAGAGTACTTCAAAAATGCAGTCTGAAATTACTGTGCTACTCCTAGCCTGGAAAAAGGACAGACTTTTTATTTCGTAGGAGATTAATGTGTAGTCAGAAGGAAGAGAGTACTTATATTTGGATCATTCTTCACAAGCAGAAAGCTGACTTTGTTTTGCAGTGATTGCCTTTGTTTGATAAATAGTTCCTGGCTGAAATGGAATACGTAAATATTTAGGGACATAAATAACTCAGTCATGGTAATGACTTGTAGACAGTGATATATCAATGCTATTATGGAAATTTGTGTTCAGCATCATAAACAAAGGCTAAGCCCTATACCATAGGGGAGTATTTCAGCATAAAAATTCTACAGAACATACTTTTCTATGTATATGATGAAGATTAGCCTGAATTTGCCAAATTTGAGGTGGGGAAGAAAGTGGTTCTACAAGTGCATGTACTCCTGTTCAGACCTGCCTTGGGGGTGCTCTGAGAGTGCAACTGAGAGAGGACAGAATAAGGATAAGTCTTTTATATCAGATTAATGTCATATAGAATGGGCAATTAACTGCCCTAGGGAGAGGGGGTAACTAATGGTGTCAGGTGTGAACTGTTCTTCATTGCTGGTCTGGGCTGGCTTTGTAGAGATGAACAAAAGCATGGGGAAAACTGATACAGAGTTGGACTTGGGTATCAATCAAAGAATGGGATGGCTTGTCAAGCCAGTGAAATGGAAAGGGACTTGTACTCCTCTGTGGAAAACCCAGTGTCACAGGGCTTGCAATGAGACTTCCACAGAAATCATCCATTACTTCGCAACAGGTGAAAAAGACAAATATATATTTTTGGCTGAGGATCACTGAGAGCTGCTGTAGTGCTGTTGCTGTGAAAATGCTAGGGTTGCCTTGGTTGAAAATGTACTTCCATTAGAGATAGAGATCAGAGATTCCATAGGTCCTCCTGAAACCCGCCTACAAACTTAATCACTTGTACATTAAAAATCCAGACAAGTGGGGCAAGGGTGGATCTATAGGATCTGTCCTTTGTAGAGCTGTTCTCCTCTAATTTAATCTTCAAAATTAAGATCAAGCAAACAAGCAGGAGAAAAACTGTTGAATCTTGACAGAACCATTCTACACCCAGCAAGCTCACTTGTGCAGCTAGGGCATGAGGTTAGAAAGCAGATAGACCTGTTTTTACTTCAATTTTTGGTGAAAAGTCTACCATCCAAGCAGGTGTTTGAAAGATCTTTGTAGAAAAAGAAATAAATAGCAAAGAAAATCTGCTTTTGACCTGAAATCAATAATTACTTCTAATTTAGTGTTTAGAACTCCTAATTTCAGGCAGCCTAATTTATGATTGTTCTGTGAATTGGCTACACTGTGACAATGCCGTCACGTGTTCTTATCTTCCGGTGCTGTATTTTGCAAATGTCAGAATGGTTTCAGCACAGGTTTTGTTTATTTGTTTATGTTTTGGGTGGGAATGTACAGAATGTTTTAAATGCACCATCTGTAAACAGGGATGAGAGCCAAAAAAAAAAAACAACACAGCCAGCTCTCTTAAAAACTCCATCCTGGACTTATTGAACCACATCAAGGTTTGCTGATTTGTAAAAAACACAATTGCTGAACACTGTGAAGCACATGGAGCCTAAGGAGCAATGAACTCTAGAGGAGGTTCTAAAGGTTCTCCAGGGATACTGGAATGAATGTGCCTCCCCAGCACCATTCAGCAAACTGTGTGCTCTGGGTTCAAACAAGCATTGTGACTGTGCTTGACCTCTGAGGATTACTGGTCATGCTTGGGATGTACTTTCATGTTTCCAAAAGCTACTGAGAGCTCTCTCAGCAAACCTTCTCTCTACACTTGTCAATGAAAATTGACAGGGAAAACTAAAATCTTCCTGAAGAAAGCAGATGTTTTTTCCTTTATTGTTCTGAGAATGCAAGTAACAGGAATATATGATGTGTATTAAAAATCAAAATTATTTAATTGCATAAAATAGGGTTTGTTTTTTGAAAAATAGAGGATTGGAAGAAAATGGGGTTTATTTCAGCTTAGCTTAAAACCACATGCATCATTTGCCAGCAGCTATATGCACTGTGCAAAGAATCAAGAAGCCAGAGAATGTATTTAGAATATATCATACAATAGTCCACTGATAGAATAACACTGCTTGTAGTGGGTTGCTGTGATGCCTGTCGACTTACCAGATCTCAAGCAGAAGCCATAGGTTTCTGTTTATGTGGCACAGGGGAATATATATTTATTTTTCTATAAATGCAGTTTTTAACTTCTGTTGTTAATTCATTCATGTGTCATATTGCCTTTCTTCTCAAGAGAAAGCAGTATGTGCTTTAAATGTGATCACATGCTTATAGGAAACTGTGGAGGAAATATGTATATAGAATCAGGAATTTCAGGTTTTCGGGTAGTGTTTTTTTCTGTTTGTTTTGTTTGTTTTTGTTCTATGTGCCCTTTTTATTTTGTTCCTGCAAAGGGAATAAATATTTCTGAGTTTAAATAGACAATTTCATTTGCTCTTTCCACCTACACTGTTGGCAAAAGCTTCTTTTCTTTTTCTCCCACACTTGTGATAATTCTAAGGAATCTGTACATAAGCACTGGGAATTGTGACATAGCTGCTCCAACAAATATTAATTAAAACCCCAGCTAAAATATCTGACTAAAGTTTGTCTGATGGAAACTACCTCCCCTTACAAAAGCAGAAAGTTGGTAATAGCAAAAGAAATCCACTGTGGGGAAGTGGAGAGGGGCACCCAGCTTTGCACAATGCACCTCTTAGCCCCAGCCAGCAGAAGCCAGGTAGATTAGATGCACATGTAAAGTGCCCAGCTGTACATTTATCATAGAAAACATCTGAGGTCACCTGGTCCAACATGGCACCTCCTGAATTTGTGATTCATAACTACGATCCTTACAAGAGGTGTTTCTTGCTAGAAAATTATCCTACCTAATGATTTGACATTCATTTCTTTCCCTTACTTTCCTCAATGCAAAGGCTCACACAAGGTAAAAACTGAGTAGTACTGTGTGTGAACATTGATGCAAACAGCCATTTGAGTATGAAATCAAATAAGAAGCTCTGAATTTTCAATGTTTTCAGCTCAGTGAGGCTTGATAGCATTTTAATGCAACTTTACCAATATTAATAAATGCAATTTTTATCAATCATATTTATATTACCATAGTAAGTGAGTGTATAAAAATCTTCAATGCAGCGATACTTAAAACACTTCCCAAAGATAAGAGGGTGATTTCTTTCTGTCTTACAGATGGACAAAAACCAAGAGGCTGCTCATCCTGCGTGGCATATTCCTCAAGACCCTGAACATCAGAGAAACATGTGAGTGAGTCTTCATAACCCATCATCCTTGTGTCTTGCTGCCTAAAACAGACAGTGCAGAGTAGACCAGTCTCACCCGTTGTGCTGCAAATGTAATGAATCCTGATCTCACCTGGAGACTCTCAGAGCCATTGTGCTTTGTAATCAAGAGACAGGTGCTCGACTTCTCAGGGGAGGCAAAAAAAAAAATCCCCCTCGTTGTATAATGATTATTTTTTTAAGAGTAAGATGACCCACAGTGGGCAGGGAAAGCCATTGTTTTCTAGGAAAGCTTCCAATTGATTTAAAAGGAAACTTAGACTTGTAATCGATGACCTTAGAAGGAGGAGAGCAGCAGCAGATGAAGAGAAAAGAGGTGAGAGTAAATAAAAGTGAAACAAACCAGATCTCTGCTAAAATATTTATGTATAAATCTTAACATTACCAAGAGATGAAGCACAGCAAATCACTGAATAAAAAAACATTATCAAAGGCAACAATATAGTGCAGCAGTTGAAAGCAGACATCTGGAGTGAACAAAAATGAAGGATACTCTCTTTGTACTTGCTGCCCAAGATGGGGATTATAGCTATGTGTAACCATACATGGACAACGAAGCAGAAAGAAACACATCTGTGGAATTAACTCAAGACTGTGTAAAGGAGGTAAAGGAGAGTAATTTCTCACAACTGTCTTACTCATTCAGCAATGGTGACTGTCAAAAGGATGTTCTCTGGCAGGTTGAACAACAAACACCAGAAAGGAGTTAATGTCACTGTTCTTCGCTTTGGGAACACTTTGTTCTGGCAGAAATTATAGTCCCATCCATCAGCGCTAAAACTGTTCTTTGTCAAAAACCTCTGTACCCATCCATGGAAAGGTCCAAATTGAATACTCTGTTTAGCAGTTTCCCAGCTCTCACTTTTTGTTCTTTGATGTATAGGTGTTCCCATTTAGAAGGTTATCTTGCTACCATGGATTGATGGTGAAATCTCAACACAGACAAACGCTTCAGCTACTGCTAACGTAGATGGTGAGGCTGACAGCAGCATGGCCATCAGCAAGGCTTTTTCTGAACCTAGGGTAGGTGGTTTTGGAGGTGCCTATGTTCAGGTGTTCAAATTTCCTTTCAGTTGCCGTCCAGTTACACTTGCCAAGTTGTTCAATACCCTTTTGTGTAAATTTCCCTCTGTTGTTTCACATTTTCAGTCTTTAAATAATCAACCATTGCTTAGTGGATCTTAGTGTGCAAATCATCTGTGCACCAGAAGAGGCAGTGCAAGCTGTGCTGGGAAAGAAGAAAGAAGAGATGTGATGAGAGGAGTCTGAAATTTCATATTGTAGGATACTGTAGGGCTTAGAGACTCCTTGTTATCCAGAATGATAACCTCTGTATAAAAATGGGCTTGCTTTGGTGTTTTTTTGTTGGTTTTTTTTTTTTTTTTTCCTAGAAATGTTATAAAATTGAATTGCATCCTGTTTTTCCTAATCATTTATATAGTGAAAACTACTGTTGTGTCATGGCTATCAAAAAAAGCTGCTTAATATTATTTTCTTCAGCAATCAGGGATTTTTATTTTTTTTTCCCATTTCCTTTGCTTCAGAGAGCTGACCATGTTTCTGATGGATTTAAACTGGCAGGTGTGTGTTTTGGTTGTTCAATTCACACTCTGATATTTATAGTTTCTATGAGGCTGATAATGAATCTTTGAAGAAATCCATCTGCTAAGCTGCACAGCCACAACTTTGAAGACTTTAATTTCTCTTGAATTGCAGTATCCTCAGCTGCACAGTGAAAGACATCTTTTGATCAGTCCACAGCATTATAATTTCTCTTCCAGGCTTATTGTACTTACAAATGTTCTGATTGGTATTCTCAAGGTGCTTAGGATCTGCATTACAGAGTAACAACAGTGGAAACATCACAGATTCACATGAGACCATCCCAATGAAAAACAGGTGAAAGAGGGTGGGCAAATGTCCTTTCTGATGGTTACAGGCTGTTCTTGTTTCAGCTGGCTGACACTGACAAATTATCACTTTGTGAATTCACAGTGAGGATGGGGAAATTGTGGCATGAGGATGTTTCATGAGGACACAAAAATGTGTTGAGGAAAATAGTGTCACAAAATGGTTGAGGCTGGGAGCATGAGGACACATTGCTGGTTCATGGTCAATTTGGTGTCCATCTGCCACCCAGATCCTTCTTTATGGTTCTTTGTTTCCATCTCTATTGGTGCATGGGATTATTTCTCCCTAAGCAGAGGATTTTGTATTTCTTTCTCTTTTTCTTTATTAATTACACAAAATTCTTGATGATCCATTCCTCAGCACATTAGTGACCTCTTGAGCAGCAGCACAAGCCAATTATCTCATACTCCTCCTACCTCCAGGACCATAACCATGTAATTCTGCAAAGTAGGTCTCTGAAAAGGCAAAAATGTCACAGAGTTTGTGTCATGTGAATGTAACTGTAGTTACAAGTCCCCAGAATGATAAAAAGCAGCTCTAGAAGATTATGATGACACTTCTGGTAGAGTACTCAAGAAGTGAATTTTGTTCCTGTTATTGTAGGTTCTGCTTCTGAAAACCTGTTTTTCACTCTTCTTATTCAAGCAACTGCCAGACAATTCAGTAGCTGAAGAACTTCTGAGTCATGGGTGAAGCCTGACATTGTGGAAGGGTGAAAAAGTGGGGAAAGTCTTGCATGGGAGCATATGGATCACTTCATCTTATGAGGAAAAATCTGTTTATTTGTAGTATTTTGCAAAAATGGGTTAACAGAGAAGAAAATGGGCTTAGTTAAAATTGACACTGCTGTGACTAAGTAGAGGCAGATCGCAGGAAAAATTGAAACAGAATCATTTGAACAAGTCCATGCATTTCCACATGACATTTGTTTTTATGTTTCTGGAAAGTAAATTAACAGAAGAATAAATCCAAGTAAATTAGATGAAAACATTCTGTTTTAGCTGAGTTGCAAAGAATTTATGGTTGTTTTGTAGAAAAAAGATTGTCTTAAATCAGTCCAAGTTTTTTTTTCTTTTAAAGCTTCCTTTTGCTGTTGTTCAGTCAGTGATCCAACAACCCATTTATTCTTAAACTTTCCCCATTTCTTCAAAAAATAAGTATTTCTGAAAAAGAGAAAAAGATATTTATGAAAATATCACCATTTCATATATACATATGAAGAGAGATAGAGAAATATTAAAATCTCATGTGATATAGATCTAGTTTACCTTAAGAATCCTTAAATTTTACATTGATGAAAACTATGGAGATACAGGACTTAGACAAAAGATAATGTAGTTTTTGACAGCTTAAAAAAAAAAAGGACATTATTTAGTATAAATGGCATGGACAATCAAGATGCATGTTTGCTGTGGAATGTGATCAGTTTACTGAAGAAAAGTTGCAAGTGAAGCATAAGAGCTACAGCATTAGACCTCATAAGGGCTTCTCTGCTATACTCCATGCAGTGAAAATAATGTATTTCACATTCAGACCATTTATTGTTTTGTATCCTCTGATTTTTGTTCAGCCATGTGAAGATCATTCTTTTGCTTAGTTTGGAAGACGTTCTGACAAACTATCTAATGCCCTTTTTCCTTAAAGTTCATCTTTACTTTCCCTTTATCCTGTTACTGGTCATTATACCATCAATGATTTGTGTCTTTTTTTTAGATATTATCTGCCCAGATAAATTCTCAGGGCTTTCTGCTTTATGAAGTGGAGTTAGGTAGGTGATCCTTTTAAATGATATGATTTAGAAAAATCCCTTACATTCCTCAAAATTTGCTTCTACCAAGTAAAATTGTAATATTTTTCTTTCTTTGTATCTTGAAATTCCTTTTCAAGCAGCTCATTTGGAAAATGATTCCAAACACAGGATTTCTTCATAATATCTGTTATGTCATCTAGAAAATATCAACATGAAAATTTATACGATGCTGTTTTGCTGTGACTATATTTCATCTAAAAGATATTCCAAGATACCTGAGAAGCACCAAGGAATTTGCACATCTTTTGCCATATTTTTATTCCTTCTGAGAGCTTTCCAAATTGTATTTCTGCTGTTGTTTCCCCACTAATCTTGAAGGCATGCTTGGCTTTTTCTTGTCAATTACTGTACATGTATTTTATCATTGTAATCCTTTCAGACACTGTCAGTTCTCTCCCTCTCATTCTCCGTCACACTTTGGTAAATAAACTGATGTCCAAAGGCATCTGGATGTACATACACCCACCTTGCCTTCTCTAATGCTATTGAATGCAAGTCATCTATAAACATAGGGAGGTGTATTGTGCTCAAATCTCACCTCAAATGAAGATACCTACCCAAAGCCTAGCTCAGCTTCTAAGGATCATGGAAATTGCAAGGTATAAATAGAGGAGGTCACTTTCAGAGAGTTTGCTTTTCTGGGCTACTTTTATTTGTCATTTTCACCTCCAAGGAATTTGGATTCTTTCTGAAATATGCTACCATCAACCACATATGGCATATATTCAAGCTGGTGCTTTAATCGAGACAAAAAGTGAGAAGTGCAGTTTCCATTCGGTATGGGTTATCACTGGACCATAACCCAGATAGGATCTCTGCTCTGAATTTGCACAGGTGTTGAAGAGAACAGGGTCACACAAGTTCCAAATCATGCACATGCAGTTCTTACAAAACTGCAGATGCAGAAATTGTATTTTTTGCCATCTCCACTCTGCTGCCATCTTTAAAGTTTTTTCTTCTATGGGTATTGAGCACTGGTATATTGTAGTGTTACTTTTGGATAATTAACCTTTTATTTCTCAAAAAAGTAGCATCTCAGAAAGTCCTTATGTACTGAAATAATTTGAAGACCTTTTTTTAAAGAAGCAAGTGTTCAAAACTGCAACTTACCCACTAATATAATATTTATAATTGATTCATATTCAACAGTGTGTTTGGCAACATACAGAGAGGAAAAGCCAAGTGGCTTATGTACCTGGAAGTTCATAATTGGATCCAGCTGGACACAGAGTACATCTATGAACTATAAACTAAAGCAGATCAAAAAGCAACAATTAGGTCCTTGGTTGGCACAAGTACACTCTTTCTTTTTTTTTTTCTTTTTTGTGAGGAGGAAGGGCCTTTTAATTACACTTCAGGAATTACTCTTTCAAGAATGTTTCCCCCTCTATGAATTTATGAATTTGGGTTGAAGTTTGATTTGCTTGCTGCTGTTCTGGTGCATACCTGTTTGCAGACTGTAAGATAATGCCATATCCTCAAGAAGAATGGTTGTAATGCGGACGTTTGCTAACATAACAAATTGCTGTGTTCAGAAGGGTTAGTTGAAAGCCTTAAATTATCATAACAACATACAGATGGCCTTCAATAAAGAGCAATGAAAGGGTTTGTGGTTCAAAAGTAATTTATGGCTGAAACTGTTGTCCCTGGCAACACATCTACACACTTTGCAGAATGTATTACTGTTTTGTCTGCTGGAAAAAAAGAGGAAAGACAATTTAGTGAAAATAAAAGACAAAGCATATTATTAAAAATAGAAGAGGAAAGGATTTGTATTAACACAGTCTTTTACTATTTTGTTTAATGGTAACCAAAAATTATTAAGTGTCTGATGCATTTTAACTCTATGTTGGAAACATTTTATCCTCAGAAGACAGAAACAAAGGATTAATAACTTGGATCCTTAAATAACATCCCCACTGGAACATGTCTTGACCTGTTTCTAGGTGTCCTTCTTCTCTTTTAAGATGGAAATTCAGGGCTGCTTTCCATGGTTTATAATTATATAACTGCCAATTTTACATTTAAAAATGCAGGACAAAACATTCAAAGTCATATAAAAATTCATGAAAGAAAAAAAAATAAATAAATTGGAGCACAATAGTGGCTATGAAAGGTTATTACTGGAGCTGTTTGATAAGAATACATTCATTATTTCACTTTGAAATGCCACAGTTTCTAGATTGACACACATATAAATATTTACCATGTTCTCCTGATATCCAAGCATAACTCTATCCTGAATTCTGACCCCATCATATGCTATCTGCCCACCCACTTGTTGTGTTTCTAATATTTTAAATCTCAGCAACTTTGAATAATTTTATTTGTATATTACTTTGTTTTCCAGTGCCTTCTCAACCACATCACTTGTTCTCTCTTAAAATCATAAAATAATTATGGTTGGAAAAGACCACTAATATCATAGAATCAAAGAGTGGCTTGGGTTGAAAAGAACCACAGATATCAACCATTTTCAACCCCCCTACTATGTGCAGGGTCATCAACTACCAGACCAGGGTGCTCAGACCCACAACCAGCCTGGCCCTGAATGTCTTCAGGGATGGGACATACACAACCTCCTTGGGCATCCTGCTCCAGTGTGTCACCATGTTCTGTGTGAAAACCTTCTTCCTAATATCTGACTGGATTAGATCTATTAACATCTAGTCCAAATCATCATTTCCATGTCCTCGTCCCTCTTCTCCCATCTGAGAAACTACTGATGTTTCAGGCTCATGTTTTGGACTAGCTTTGTATAAATATATATATACTTTTTATTATTTATTTATTTATTTATTTATTTTTTTTCTGGGCATTCAACACACCCTAAATAGAGGAATATCATGTCTGAGCAGAGACTGTAAAGAAAACATCTTCCTTAAATCCAATCCAAATTTCCCCTCTTTTAGTTTGAAATAATTTCCCCTTGTTCCGTCACAACAGATGCTGCTAAGGAGTCTGTCTTCTTCTTTGTTACAGTCCTCCTTTAGATACTGAAAGGCCACTATCAGGCCTCCCTGGAGCCTTCTCTTCTCCAGGCTGAACAGCTCCAGCTCTCTCAGCTTCTTCTCATAGGAGAGGTCTTCCATCCCTTGGATCATCTTTGTGGCTCTCCTCTAAATGCACTTTAAGAGGTTCAAATCTCTTCTATGCTGAGGATTTCACATCTGGACACAGTACTCCAAGTGAGGTCTCACCAGCATGGACTAGAGACATGCTTTTGCAATTAGGAAATTTCATTTCTGTTGCCTAAATACATTCACAATCTGTTTATAGTATCTATCTATTTGTTTATTCCTGTGCCAGTATTATACTTCAAGGGAAACTGTTTTTTGTCTATATTTATAGATGAAGATTGAATCCCATTTTCACCTTTTATGTTTTGAGACTGCCTGTCTCCTTTCATGTGTCCAATTCTCTTTAATGCAGAGTTTCTAGAGGGCAGTTCTCACTGTTGTCCAAATTACAATGTTTATAAATAAGTGTCAGATAGCAATTAAGTATTAATTAAATGTAGATTTAATTGCTTTTCTGCTAAAAGTAGCAGGTTGGCCAGTGTGCTCTGTTGCCATTCTTCAAAATTCATATGCCCTAAATCTTTATTTATTTATTTATTTTTAATAAGCTCAGCATTATAAAATACTTATAAGGTCTCTTCCTCTGCTGCCTTAAATTCTGAAATGGATGTTTAGACTGAAACAAAAAAAAAGTTCAAACACTGCTGGAAAATGTTAAACAACCAAATAAATCAAATACAGAGGGACTCCTTTAATCTGTATTGGAAAGTTTAGAGGAACTGCAGATCAACAAAATTCGGAAACCACTTTGTTATTCTGATTTGGATAAATCAGAATAAAACACTCCTTGGTTATGGTTTGAGTAACCTGACTGTCTACTTGAATTTTTAAAGCAAGTACTTTAGAACTCACTTTTAATCAACCTGTCGATGAATAATGTAACCAACATACTCAAGTCTTAGGAAACTTACCAGTGAACAACTGTTGAAAAGTTAGAAAGGGACACAAAGCAACTAAGGATAAATTAAGGGTAAATATCAGATCCAATCCAGGTTATAAAGGTGGATCGATTTATTTTTTTTTTAATTTAAAAAATTGTGAAATTTCTTCATTTTTTTTAATTAATTCATGTACTTTACTTAAATTTCTGACTTAGAAATATTAGAATTATACTAATTAAATATACAGTTATTAGAATTATTTATCAGTCTAAGCACCTATAGCAAAAAGATGTATATAATTCAATTAACATTAATTTTGTTCAACACGTTTGAGCAAAGCACATAGGGATCCATCTAATCGATTAACTTCACCAGTCCTATTTTTCAAATTTAATTTTAGGTTCTTTTTTTTTTTTTTTTTTTTTTTTTAACACTAGAATTAACTGAAAATTCCAGTAGCACCGTCTTTCATTTCCTTATGGAACTCAGGATGGTGTGAAACTGTGAAATTGCCTTCTGAGTACTGCAATAAAAGCAATTTTATCACAGAGACGTTTTAATCAAAAGAAACAAGCAGAGAAAGATCAGTCTTTAAGAACCCCTCTTTATCCATCTAAACAGCATTATTATAGGAGAATTGTCTCTGTGAAAAGTTTCAAAAAACATGCCCCACCACATTACTTCCAGATGTTCTATCAAATGGAAACAATGGCTCTGAAGCAGCCACATAGCTGTGGGCACAGGATGCGAGGCAAAGGCGGAAGACATGTAGAAACAGAGCCAGAACTCAATACCTTTGCTCGGAACCAGTTTTCTGTGGATAAATGCCTATACATGGGAGCATCTAGAGCACTGGCAGTTTGGGTTCTTGGGGAAAGGACATACTGGATTTTAGCTGCAAACAAATCCTGAACTGTCCTTCCACACAGAGGTTAGAGTTGAGAATTTTGTCAGGTTTTAGGAGAGAAGTCTTGAAGGTTTGCTGAGAGCTCAAGCTGGGGAGGATATGTGGGACAGCTCCTAGTCTAGCTGGAGTCTGTCAGGATCAGTCCCTCAACCAGCCTTGGGCAACGCAACACCTTTCCCATCCTCTCCTGAAGCTTTCTGTTTCCTAATCCTGGTTTGGCTGGAATAAGACTAATCACTGCAAGCTCCCTTTTGTTGCATTTTTATTCCCACTCCTTTGTCTTTACTTTTAGCTTAGCACCTATTACTTATTTTGGTGGTATTTCTTATCTCAGTTTCCTCTGGTTCTTGCACCTTTATGTTGCAATACTGCAGCAGGATCTGTAAGAATACTTCATGTCTTATTTTGACACTTGTATCTTCCACTTGCACCTTGTAAGTCTCTTTTTTCTCCAGTTGAACCTTACCTCTGACAATTCTTGCCTACTGCTCTAGGCATGATCTATACCATACACTGTAACATGAGTCCTTACCACAGTATGATTTGGCAGTGCTAGTTGTAGCACTGTAATATAATAATATCTCAAGAAAAAGAGAAATAATTGCAGAGCAATTTTGGGGTCATTGGGGACTTTATTCAGCTCCATATTAGTACCTGTTGTATGAATGCACTTGTTTTCCAGAACCTTAAATGGAATCTTCCTCATATTTTAGCCCTCAAGACTTCTTGGATCTGTGAGTTCATACTGTTAAAAGCAAAGTCTTTCAAGGCAGCTGGGAGTAACATTCATTATTTTCTATGGAAAAAAACAAGGTTTCTGTAGGAGGAATGTGTGGGTTCAAGTGGCACCAAAGTCTCATGTATAGAGCACACACAGCTGGATTCTTTTTTTATCAGCTTTCTTTTGAGTGACAGTAGTGTTCTTTTAATGTTATGTAAATAATGATCTAGCTTTCTTTCAGGACTGTGATTGCCTTAAAATGGCTTTACCATCTTTGAGAATTATTTCTTTCAGTGTTGCCATGTTATAAGTCAGCACTGTACTACTAACAGGAGGTGATCAATAAGCCAAGAGGTCTTTGAAGTACCATGCCCACGTCGTTCAGTAGTAGGTGCAAAATGTCAAAAGCTTTCATAAGCTTAAATGCTTTTGAAACTTAAATTCAAGGTTGCACTCAACCGTCACACTGACAGCCTATAATACCCAGAAGCTCATAGAAATTGCCACTGCCCTGAGGACAGAAACACTGCTTTGAACTGACTGAATCTCTGGATCCAGGGATGAGTCTCACCTATGGGCTTTTTTGCATGCAATTCATTGTTTCATGGACTAAAAGAAAGCTGTCTGCTTCAGAAGCATTGAAATTCTAATTAGAAGCCCGTTTTAGGCTGAGAACTTCCTTTTCAGGGTGTTTGAAATGTTAGAACTATCCCTCTCTCAGATTAAGTTTCCTATCTTGACCAGCTTCTCTTTTACAAGCAAGAAAACGTCTGCAACTGTAAGACAAGACCATTTAAGAGAAATGAAAGTTCTGTATAGCAATTCTACACATACTATTCACCTGAAATGTCTTTGGTAAAGATAATAATTTTCTGTTTAAAAGCCAAGAGTCAATATAATGCACTTTCAAGACACCTGAAAGGCTCTTGTTTTGCTGGAATGCAAGATTCTCCTCATGCTTTCAAAATGGAAGGGTAAGCGCACATAATGAAGCATGAGTTATATCAGTTTCAGTTTAAGTAACATGCTTGGCAAGTGTCACTCATATCTCTATTACATTTAGCTATCTCACTCCACCTTCAAAAATGCACTGATGTAAAATCTCTCTCCTATTTCCTGCAAATCATAGGATATATTTTTTTAATAAATTATCTGCATAAATGAATTTATTAGCACTGTTAACCTTTAAATAAAACTCTCATTACTACAGTCAGTCACCCAATTGGGCTTTCTTAACCCACTTAAGCTCATTATCAGTTCCTCCATCTTTCACATCAGCTCCTTTTGTGGTGGAGAGCTGAAAACCCACCCCTGCACCCAGAGCTCAAGCAGCACAGGTTGCTTGGGCAACCGGTATACAGAAATTGGACATGCATCTGGTTGCTGGAGGAAAAGAATACCTCTAAAAGAAAAAAAATATATAATCCCAAACACTCTCTACAGATACTGTAATTTGTACAATTCTTTTGTAAGTATTATAGCTCTGAACTGGTATTGGAGCTGCAAGGCTCATCTGCCTTGAAGAGAGCTACAATACCTCAAGCAACCAAGTTCAGCAAGGGAAAGGTTAATGTGTTCACAGCCCAGAATTATCCAGACAGAAAAAGATTTCTGATACAATAAGTCTTTCTATTTTAGAAGAAAACATATAACAGTATCTGACAGCCAGATCTCACTGAAGCTAACTACATTCAGATGAGAAATAATGTATGCATTTTTAATTAGGACAGTGGTTAAGCTCTGAAAAATCTCATCAAAGGATTTGTCTTTCCTTTTCCTTATTGCTTAATAATTGCCTTTTTTTTTTCTTTTCTGAAAGATATTCTCTGGCTTTTGGATAAACAATGGTTTTCACACCAGTATCACTCAGTGGAAGTCAGCAGTCTGCCTTCTCCAGATCAAGTAGTTTTTCATGCATTAAATTCCATAGTGAGAAAACAAAGCAAAAGTATTAATTATTAAAAACTTATCATTTATTCCCTACAGTAAGTAAATACTTCTATGCTGGATCAAACCACTTCTCCATCAGGTATATTGGTTTTTGTTTGCCTATTCCCTGGCCAAGGTTTGCCCAATAACGATTTTTTTTAGTAAGTAGTTCTGGCAAACACTGGTCTCTGAAGCTTTCTTTTCAATATAGATACATGAAAGAATTGCTTAATATTTGCAGCCTTTCAGACCTCCATATTTGTTTTCCTAGTAAATGTATATACTCCAAGCATTTTTACCTTCCTTATTATGGCTCTGTAGAGACAAACTGCTGTGTTATGCATGGCCTCGTTGTGAATTGACTTTTTTTTTCCTTTACTAGAATTAACATCCAAACCTTAATTTCTGATGTTAAACATTCATATTGTCAGTGGCCAGAGACCAAATCCAACACTACTTCAGTATGAATTCGAGTTATACTCCATTTGTAGAGTATTTTCTCATTTCATTGCTGAGATACTGACCACAGTTTCTCTTCGGTAAGAGACAAAAATCTCAAGAGAACAATTTGGGCAATTTCAATGATAAATCTAAAACTTCCTGCTGACCACAGCTTATGCAAACTGGTTACTAAGTAATTACTAAAAGTAATTTATATCTTGCAATTTTCTTAATTATTCTTCTTAAATAGCTGCCTGGTTTTAGAAGTTCTGCTTGTACAACAGCCACCTCAGTAAAATTCATTTTGCATAGAAGTAGGAAATACGAGGGGCTTTTTTTAAAGGGCATCGAGCAGCATCTGCAGAAGTGCAATTTTAATCTGACTTTCATAACATCAACTGGAAATGAAAGTTTACTGTTTTCATTTAAGTAATGATATGTTGCCATGGAAGAGTTTTGTAATAAGCTGTAGAACACATCCAATACCTTCTAAGAAGCCACAACTGCTAGAATACCTTTCCTCATAAAGCATTATAGTTTACTGCAGTAGTTTCGTGAGAGTTGAAATTGTTTGGAATATATATTTCAAATATAGATGCTCTATAAATACATACTTATACTTTGTGAAGTCAAAAACAAGCTAATCAATTCTCCTCTGTACCAGAAGTGGGGGGGAAAAAAAAAGAAAAAAAAAAGATTATTTTTCTCCTAAATGTATTATTTGCTTGACAGCTCATTTGCTTGGATAACCAGCCCTTCGCTTCTATGAGGGAGATAGCCACATAATGACAATAATAATAATAAAAGAAATGATTAACAGCACCTTGTCTTCAGAAACCTTACTTTCCTCTCTCTCTTGCCTTCTTTTTTTGTTGTTATCACAAGTATTTCCAATCCAGCAAATCATTAATCAAAACTCTTCCCTGCCACATTAGGTAACCAGGTAGTACCTTTATCATTTTCACTCAGTAAGACTGAATTTGACCTTGTGAAAGTTTTAGGGTAATCACTGAGAAACAAATGCCCAGATAGCTAGGGGATAATTTTTATTTTTCCTTCTGATGACAGCTCTTAGAAATAAAGGATTTCTTCTTAATTAAGAGTGATGAATGACTATGCAGGTGTACAGAGATGTCTATAATGTGATGCTACTTTCTTCTCCCTTTTCTGTATCTTTACAGACCTTCTACAGACAAAAGAGTTTGAAAGCAATATTTATCATGTAGCACTTCCATTCTGGGATACACAGAGCTGGTACACTGACATCTGTATAGGTACTCACTAGATTAAGAAAAAAAATCTTTAAATCTTTTTCCTTCTACAGGTAAACCAAGAGCAATTTTGGCCAAAAACAGTGTTGTATTTTCACTAAAGTCTAGTGTTTTGTTTGTTTGTTTGTTTGTTTAGACAAGATCCTGAAAAAAATATAATCTTAGAGAATTCCAGCATCTAAAGGTTTTCCCGATTTACCACAACCTGTGAAACTATATCAGAACTTATAAATCAGTCAGGTGTTTGAAATATTTAATTATCTCTATTATATGGGAGTAAAGTGGTTATTTTTAGTGGAAAGTGAGTTTGAGTAGTGAAAAATACATACAGGTAGGAGGAAGCCAGAATGAAGAGGGAGGGGAAAAAAGAAAGAAAGTGAAATGTACTGCAAAGTAAGGAGAGAAGTGAGGAAAAAAGAGAGAGGGGACTGACAAGAGCTGAATCACCTGCAGATATGAGATTCCAGCAAGAAATGACAACTGTTGAAGGGAACAGAGAAAAATAGATGGAGGAAGGAAAGTAAAATTAAACCAAGTAGAGATAAGTATAAGTAATATAAAAATTGCATAAATTGATGGGTGCAGGAACAGTCTCACTGTACAAATGATCTGCTCCATGCCATAATCATTTATTGATGTTGACCTGCCACACAGCATTCCCTCTCATTCTCTGCTCTCTTTCCTTGTTAAGATACTTTTAATATTGATGTACGACATGTTCTGTGTAGATTAATGAAGTCTCCATCAGAAGTGTACAGACTACTCAGACTTTTCAGAAGTCAGTGGGAGGTCTTTGTAAGGACAAAAGTAAAAATTAGCTCTCATCCTGTATATTTTGATTCCTCACTGGGCTCTTAAGGTATGTAAGTTTGCTGAATTTAAATTCTATTTAGATATTTTAAAACTTTTTAGAATCATAGAATCACCAAGGTTGGAAAAGACCTAAAAGATCATCCAGTCCAACCATTCACCTATTACTAATAGCTCCCACTAAATCATATCTCTCAACACAACATCCAGTATTTCCTTGAACTCCCCCAGGGTTGATGACTCCAACACCTCCCTGGGCAGTCCATTCCAGTGCCTGACCACCCTTTCTGAGAAGTAATACTTCCTAATGTCCAGCCTGAATCTCCCCTACCATAGCTTGAAACCATTCCCTCTGGTCCTATCACTAATGACACGAGAGAAGAGGCTGACCCCCAACTCACCACAGCCAACCTTCAGAAACTTATAGAGAGCAATGAGGTCACCCCTGAGCCTCCTCTTCTCCAGGCTGATGTTCTTAGAAGCTGGAAAATAGTTTAGAAGTGTCCAACAGTTAGCTATATTTCTAGACATATTTTTAATTATTACCTGATGTGAGATCTAAATAACATAGGCCTTTGTTCATAAAAGTTGTACCTGCATAGACCATCTTGCTGATTTCAACCAGGATACAGGAAGGGCAGACCATCTCCAGCTGGAGTTGTGTTAATCTTGCTTTAAATATCTAAAAGAGCACATTAACTGTACATTTGTCATACACAAAAAGAAATGGTCAGAGGAACTCTGCAAATTGTACAGTCAAGCAGTAGTAGAAAATTGTGAGAATAAAATCTTCTGTGCAATTTCAGGTTTGAATGAATAGACTTTCTTTAATGTTCTTAAGCTATGTATAGCATACAAAGATGCTTTCCCCCCTGTTTCCTGCTTGAATTCAGGCAGAAGAAAGGGAGTGCTCATTCAGTAAGCCTCTATTTTTCCTGGTTATGGGAAAGAAGGGAAAGAAGCAGCTTGGAAAAACATTTACTTGTACATCTGCTGGAATAAGATCATCCCCTTATTGTATGGAGAGAGATTAGGTAGAAAATGTATGGCAAACCTAAGGCAAATATATTTGTGACTAACTCATTCCAAATGCATACAAAATATACTGCAGTGGAAAATTTACTTTCTTGGCTTTCAATCAGTTGCCTTTCTATCAAAAGGATAACTTGTTGTGCTTTTTACTTTAGAAGTTCCACTGTCTAACAAATGAACAGTGCAATATGGAGATTCAGCAGAGAAGCCTCATCTGTGTGCTAATTTGGGCTCGGTCTCAGTTAGAGGATGATGTATGCCCTGATATTACATGGTACCATAAGGCAGGAACTCATGGGATGAAGGGAGCTGGAGTAAATGACCCAGTAATTTAAATGCTGGACTTTCAAAACCAATGAATTGTTTGCATTGCTCTTTTTTAATGGAGAGCAAGGTTTGTTCTAAATCAAAAAAGAATATAAAATACAGAAATGTGGTATGATGTTGATCTTCAACTGTAACATCAGAAAATGCAGTCTATCTTCACTATCACCTGAGAGCAGTGACTTAGCAATTAATCTAGAGACTATTCCTAGAGATGGAATATGACGCTCCTAGACTCCCAACTAAAAACAGGTGAGAAACCTTTACGCTCGGGCAGAGAGCAAAGTTTCACAGCCCTGACTGAGCTTCTGTGGATCACTCACCTCTGCATTGCACCATGTGTACTGCTTTCACCTAAACCCGTTGGAGGGATGTTGTGTATCAAATTCTATCTGCTCTTTTAACTATGCTGCACTGGCTTTGTATTCTCTTCCCCTTTTGATTTTTCTTTGCATCTTGGACTTTGGCGCTTCCCTTGTTAGGGTTCCAATCTTGGCTTCTTATGTGTTATCTCCACACAGCATGACACCTTTTGACCTAAGTTCTCCATTCTGTAACCTCTAATGTTCAATAAATCCCTGCACTTCACAGCCAGCTCCTTATCATTTGATTTCCAGCTGCCAGGGCTTTAAGAGATGAGTGGGCCTTCCTGGCCCTGACCTGTGGAACTCTCCTCATCCCTTGGCCATGGGCCTAATTTAAGCTTGAACCTCTGAGTTACACTGTGTTCTCTGTCTTTAGTTTTCCAGTCTCACCCTCTCTCTCATTTTTTGGGTTTTTTTTTTTTTTTTTTTTTTTTTTTTTTGCCTTGTCTTTTGGGTGAATATTGGACCTATGTTGTAACCTTGTTTCTGACTCTACCTGCTGATGGTATTCAAACAAAATCTAACCTGCCACATTAAACTGGACTATTCTAAAATATAAGTGGGTTATTATTATTGTCTGAAAAGTACCTTCTTCAAACAATAATGTCACAACAGCAGCTGTTTTCAGGAGTCAGGAAGAGGCTTCAGGCAGAAATCTGATGTTATATGAAAGCATTTTCTTAGTAAAAAAAAGGTTCAAATCTTTCCTTAAATTTTATCTACTTAATTGTTGTAATTTTCTTTCTCAATCTGCTTAGATGAAAATTAACTAGAGCAATCTCTAGCACTTCATTACATCGGTACTTCTTGCATGCTTTTCTCCGTGCTCAGGATTCGTGGGAACTTTGAATTTTGTTTGAAGGCTCCAGCCTGTTTTCAGATGGTCTGCATATAGATTGGAAAGCTGACGAACTCTGTAAAAATAATTCCTGTGAACTCCTGAAACCAATGGTAATGCGTAGGAACAGCATGTTTGTTTTTGTGGTTTTTTTCCTCTTTCAGCTGAATAGCAACTTCCATCTCTTATTCAGTAGCACACTTAAGTATATAATAATGAATTTTGTTGACAAGGGCTTTAATCCACAGATCCCTATATTATCCCTGTACTATCCTTTGGTTTTGGGTAAGAACAGCAATGTGGTACCCTTAGAGTCATAAAGAAGGAACTTTAGATAGTTGTTGTGGATCTGATGTAGCAGGATTTATAACATTGATAAAGTTCTAATTAATGAATCCTAACTATCCTTATATCATTTTGAACAATAACTAATATAGCACTCTTTCTGACTGTAGGTGCAGTTGACGTTCCAGCTGTACTTTGCAATAAATATTTAATTCACAGCATCTGCAGCATATAGGGTATTTACCTATTAAAAAATACTGCCTATTCATCTAAGCAGTTTACAAAATTACTCCATTTCATAGCTGAAAATGTGCTGTAGTGGAATGAAAGTCATAAATTTTCTAGGTAAACAAACTGTAAACTTTCTATGGCCAAATTAAAATTGAACAAACTTTTAGTTTTCACTTGTGTCCCTGCTACCAGCACTGGAGCCTCCTGCACACCTTCTTATAGAAATGAAAGGAACACTGGTGGGGGTGAGAAGTTCTGTAGTGTCTGCACTGAACACCCTTCCACCTTGGACAATCTTAGATCAGACTTGATAAGACTTTCTCATACAGAAATAAGATATTTCTTTACTCTGACTACCTTGACCCTTAGAGGAAAATAGAGCATGAGATAATTCAGTATGAAACTGAATTTGCTGTGGAATGACATGAAGAGCTCATGCCAGGATAGAAGTAGTCCACTTAACTTTTTCTTCTGAAAGAGGTGGTAAGGAATTAGGCACAAGTTGCCAATAATTCACTCCTTTAAAGTACTGTTATACATGGCTTTAAGGGTAATCATAGAATCATGGAATGGCTTATGTTGGATGGGATCTTAAAGATCATCAAGCTCTGGCAGTGGATGTGTCTGGGGTGGGGTGAGAGCAGCTAAACACAAATGAAATCACCTCATCAGAAGAGCATGATATGCTCCTGAAGAGGAACAGATCCGTAATGACACAGTACTGGGGCATGCAACGGACTCCTTAAGTTCCCTGTGCTGTGATCAGGAAGGCAGAAGAAGTCTGCAAGAGGAGAAATGTTTGATGTTTGTCTGCATATCTGCAGGCATAAAGGCACGTGATGCAAAGCTGTGTGGCAAGTGAGTCAAAATGCTCAGTGTGTATCCCTGGCTTTAGCTGTGCTGTGGTCCTTGGATGTCTCCCTTTTCTAAACTACCAGTTAAGGGTTATGTAGGAGTAGAGAAGAAAGCTTTCTGTTTGAGAGTTCAGTGAAGTGCTGGGATTTCATGATGTGATTAGCTAAGTTAGAGGAGATATAGATTTGTAAATAATAAATAACACAGACAAATTAACTAAGAAGAGGCAAGGATACATTTCTCTGAGAAAGAATCACAGAGATGTTCAATGGAATGAGAAAGCATAGGAGAAAGGTCTTTGTGATGCAGTCCAGTCTCTGCAAATTGATAGTGTGGCTTTTGTGTTGGTACAGCCCCGTAATTTTAAAATGCCTTCCCCTATAAGACACCCTGTAGATTTTTCCTGCAGGGTAATAGGTGCAGATGAAATTTAAGCTGTCTTGTGATGGGTTATTTGTCTTGCCTGAGTGCCTGACTATGGCTGTGAGTCATGTACTTCTACCACTTGCCGCAGGAACAGCACGAAACCTAAACATAAGTGAAAGATACCTCATATAGATACATTAGCATGATCATTTGGGTCACTGCATGCCTGTCAAAATTCTCTTTCCTAAGGGTAGGGTAAAGAACACTTCTTGCAGCACTGTTTTGACATAATGTACTTAGGTTTTGCTGGACTTCTGAAGCTTTGAGCACTCCCTGATGTAGAAGATCTCAGGACTGAGTCACAGTGCTCCCAACAACTGCTGATTTCTGAGAGATTGAGTTCAATACAGCATTCTGCAGGTCTGTATTCCTTCCATTAGGAAGGAAGTCATTAACTAATGTTCTAAGGGAGAAAAATTAGGAGGTTTAAGTCACTACCAGTTGGCAAGAGGTTCACATACAGATCTTCAGTTTCCCTCAGGAGCAATTAAATGAAATCAGTTACATTTGCATATAAAATAGCTTGTCTTTTCTCTCATCAGAAAATAGGTATTATGAAACTCTTCTGTTTTCCCTTGCGAGAATCCACATGAGGATTATTTAATTGGAAAGCTTAAATCTGTTCATCTAAAACCAAATAGAAAATGAGATTTCATATATATATTTTTAATAAAATTCACAAATGGGAGATTTAATAGCTTGGTAATCTGAAAAGAAGTTATATTTAATATTTTAATGAATTTATAATGTTTCATAAAATTATTTGTGCTCATTAAGTTAAAACTTAGTTTTGGATATATTAAAGAAATCTTATTAACTTGACAAGACAAATGATAAAGAATTCCTAAGACAGAAATGAGGACAACTTTCCAGGCTCTTACATTCCTAAGAATGTGCTAGGACTTCAGTGAACTTCTTTTGAATATGTGTTTCCAGACTAATTTTGTCTGTGAAGATTTGATCTTAAGACTTGGGACTGGTTTTGATTAACTAAAGAGCAATAAGTAATTCTTCTTAATCTATTTAAGTAAAATTCAACATTTAAATCATTTTCTATCATTCTCTGTGTTTTCTTAGCACCCAGGAGGGTAGCTCTGTTCCATCCACAAGGACTGTACCTCGTTTTGACTTGGGAAATCAGTAGGATTTCTTCGTGGTAACAAACAGGGCTTACTCCAGGGCTCCAGCATCATTTCTACATTACTAGGTAGTTTAATCCAGAGTACTGCTTTGCAGTGTGCTTAATGGATCTGTAACTGAAGAATCACTGGCCAAATGAGAATCTACCAGAGTGGGCAATTTGGGGGCAGAAAAAATGTCTTGTTTTTGAGGGTGTATGGCTCTATAAATGGGCATGCATGACTTGCTGCTATGATGTTGTTTTAAAATACAATTGTGAAATGTTTTTGTGTACAACTAAGAGGGCAGCTGAGTAACTCAGTACGTCAGGTTTGGGGTGGTAGAAAGCCTTCAAACTCAAAGACTTTCTGAGCCTGGTTCTGCCCCATTGCTGCCTGTTCCTCTGCAAGATCCCCTCCTGAGTGCTGTGAATTGCACTGAGTGTTTTGGCAGCTCCCTGCAAGAAACCAGGATCCTGGCACTTCTCAGAGCCTCCTATTTATGACGGAGTGGGAGCAAAATAATACCTCAAGCTGCACTTTCTCTCAGTGCTGCTCCAGAAAAGAGTTCTTCATCTATAACTTGAATACTGAAAATGAAGTCTCAAAGCTTTGACCACCTGTACTTTTTAACATCACTATTTGACTGAAAAAGTTATGGTCCCACATGTCAGTTGTGAAAGAACTTCTGAATGCAGCCAAAAGCTTTTTCTTTCCACGTGTGAAGTTTACAGTACAGCTCTGCTTCCAGGCTTGGCAATGCTCTTACTTTTTTTTTTTTTTTTTTTTTTTTTTTTTTTTAATTATAAAAACAGAGGAGAATATAGGAATTTGAACTGAGGCTGGAGATGTAATTTTTCCTAACCTTTTTACTTGCATTTATTCTTCTGACTTGTTATGAAAGCTATGGTTGCTTCCACTCAAGAGATATTTCAGTATGTGATTAGCTTGTCTACACAGGTGGTTTGTATTTTTTTTGTTGCTTCTTTTCCATACATGATAGACCTACAGAAATGTGCTCTTGCTTAGATGTGAGAAACATACATGTGTGCTATGGCCTATGTAGAATTCAGCAGCACTGGGATTGGTAAGTCCATTGCCAGAAATTACATTTGCAAGAGGAAAATGAGGCCAACAAACAGAGCAGTTTTGATAGCATATCAACACATGTCATTTTGTTCTGATTTTAAGAAATCCTTTACAGATATCTCAGTTTCTCCAGCTTCCAAAAATTTGGCTTTTCATTATGGTACATTAATAATATTTTTTTTTCTGAATTTCCTAGGAAAAGGAGAATTTCCCATAAACTATCTCAGAAATCTTTTCAACTCCCTTCTGCTTTCAGCTAATAACATTCTTCAGTCATTGATTAGTTCCAATTGAGTCTGATAAACAAGTGGGAATGTTTATCATGGTTTCTGGATTCCATGCCTGCCCTGTCCAACACCTGCTCCCTGTGCAGCCCCAAGGTGGTTGGCTTCAGCCTCATTTATGATAGTGAAGGTGGCCAACCAGCATTCTTCCTCCAACATATGTGCCTGCACAGAGGTAGCTGAGGTTGGAAGCAGAGTTGTTTGAGTTGGAAGGAACCCTTAAAAGCCACCTAATCCAACTCCCTGGCAATGAATAGGGATGCCCATAGCTAGATTTGGTTGCTCAGAGCCCTGTCCAACCTAACTTTTAGCATCTCTAAGGTCAGGACATCCACAAGGAAGAGTCTGCTGCAAGAGGATGCAGAGCTGGGGAAACTGTATTTCACTGTCAACAGATAACTCGTTTAGTCCTGATGATGCAGAGATGTGGAGAGACTTTTCTTTGTCTCTCAGAAGATGCTTTAAAAGCAGGAGAGCTTAGTATCTGACTGTCACTCCAGAGTCTTCTCATTTGTATGAATGATTCACTGGCTAGTACAGCAACACAAGGAATTTACTAGAGAATATCAGGAGGATGTGTCAGCCATAGATAGTGAGCTGCTATACACCTTGTCCTACTGATACGGAATTGTTAAATACCAGATTTCAAAAAGAAAAAGATATTTCTTAGGAATAGGAAAACTGAGAAGTAATAACTCATCTCACATCTTATGAGTATTGTGCTTTAAAATAAATGATTAAAGAAAAAAACCCAATACCAAAAGTTGCAGGGAAGAGGGAGATTGAAAGTTATAACTCTGTTCTGCAAAGACTTTCTTTTACTGGTCTTTCCACTTGGAAACAAAGCCTGTAACAGTGCCCATGAGGTGTTCTGGATCAGTCTTACTGGACAACATAATTAGACCCATTATTTTGGCACAACTTTGGGTTCCCTGAGAAACACTCCCAGGCACTGCTAATTCCTCATTCACTGATAGATTTGGAAGGATGCTTCAGGAGAGAATCCCATCTAGAAACTGTTTAAGGCTCTTTTGATTTTCTGTTGTTGTTTTGTGAAAACTGGGCTTTCTTACAGGGTAATATGATCCTTCACAATCTAGTGATGGTACTGAAATAGTGTGTTGTTAGCATATTATCAGTCACCTACAGATTTTTATCAGGTTTCTGCAAAGTGCTCTTGTCCAGCCTGACAAAATTTTGTTTCTCCTTTGAAACTAATTAGAATCTCTGCCTTACTTTGATTTTATGATAGAGGCTTCATCTAGGGAAAACTCAGGTAGTCTTACAGACCTAAGTTCTAATGAAACACCTATGCATAATAAAATAGATGTCTCCATGAAAAACAAGTATTTTACATATTTATATACAATAAAGTGAAACATTTGCCTCTTTTAAGATATAGCCATGTACTGGCATTTCTTCATGTGCAGATAAATTCTTAATGATTCCAAGACAGTGGAAAAAAATTAATATTCTATTAATTACTTTTTTTTCCAGTCAAAATATCATTGTGTTATGAATAATAATAAAAAGACCCAAGAATTTCAAATGTTTGAGGTTGAGTGCCTTGAATTAATATTTATGAACCAAGAATAAATGTTCTGACTTTTTAAGAGTGCTGTGTTCTCAACAGCCTCTTCTGCAATCAACAAAAGCATGGATGTAGCATAGAGCAACCTGGCTTTCTTCTGCATTTTAATTAAGATTAGAAGCTGCTGTCTTGCAAAGCATACCAGGCTGCAGCACTTGGTTTCCTTTGTTAGTGATGACAGTTTGATTTAATATCTAGTTTTGAGAAGGAGACAGAATTAACTCTTTGAAAGGCTCTTAGTAACTTCTGAAATCCTGACTTCTAAAATACTTGCTTAGTCACATAAACCTCTACTAAGGTAGCTGCCATTCCATTAGGGTGATTTCTCTGGGGATTACAGCTCTGCTTTGAACTCTGTCGTGGTTTTCTCTGTCTGAAGATTGTGGGAGTACAGAAGGACAGATTACCACTACCAATTCCCTGGGCAAATAAGCTGGTTTAGTCTCTGGCAAGGGCAACAGCACCTGTTTTTTGCCCATGGGAGCCATTGTTCTGTAGAAGGATATATACTCTTCCATCTACTTTCACTGTCCAAGCACTTTCCTGGGAGCCTGCTTAACTGCTCCATCCTTGAAAGTGCAACCAGAGGATACAGCTGTGCTACTCCATTTTTTTTTCAATCAAGATTTGCATCACTGCTGTTGTAAACAGTATCGAGATGGTGTGAGATGAAACAGAAAATGTAGGAAATTTCACACCACTCTTCTGCAATTCCCTATTTCCAACCACGCACTGCAAGAGTAATTCACATAACTTCTTAACTGTAATGATTATGTTATCATGGGCCCAACATGTTTGTTCTACACATAATTATGTGAGGACAGATGTAAAAATCAATAACCTGTACAGACTGTGTAAAAACATGTAGTAGCACTTCTGTGTATCTAACAGAATGGCTCATGTCACATTAAATGTTCTCCATTTACTGGAAATAAATCTACAAAGTATTTTTATCAATATACATGTCCCATGCCTGTGGCAAAAACAAGGCATGTATATCTTTCTATGATGTGTCTGTTCACTTCACATTTTGTCCCAGATATGTGACCATTGACCTTTCTTTACAGGAAAGTGTGCATTTTCTTTTAGTTCAAAACTTTTTCTGTTTTACATTCATTTCTTCGTCAAAACATCAATTCTAAGAAGATGAGGAGTATCCTCTTCCATCCATTCAGTTGTCTGTCTCTATCCAAAGTCACCATAAATCAATCCCTGAAATCCCTGAAGTTCCAGGAGTAGTTTGGGGAAAGTTAGTGAAGTTCAGTACTCCAATGCTGGTGAAAATAAATCTGTGTTTCAGCATCTCCGTGTTTCTTGGTTGGTGCCAATTTGCAGGCAAGTAGATTTCTCTGCTGTATGGAAGAAAAGATTTTTCATTGACTGAATGAAAGTAGTCTCAAAAACTCTCCCAGAATATTGCCATGTTTAAAGTCTGATGAAAAACTTTATCTACTCCAGTAAGAACCTTCCTGAACTGAATAGTTTTCAGATATGTTCTCCCTTGTGCCACTTCCCTGGCTTTTAAAACATGGATCCTCTACACAAGAGCCAAATGAAACTCTGCTGTATTACTGAAAATGACCATCTGCTTAGCAGATGTATTTGCATTCAGGATGAACAGCTGCAAGGGTTTTTTGTGCACTGTCATTTCTTGCAGGTACCTACAGTTAGAGCGAAAGATGATATGTAGGAAATGAGCTGCTAAAATCAGATTGTCGAAGAAGTGAAATGAGTAAGGTAGCCTCAGAATGCTCAAGGATCCTTCTGAATTTGACTGTAGCATGGCAGGATGATTGGCAGAGCACTGCACACTTCACTTGCTGGATAATATTTGAGCCTTCTCCAGTTACAGGGATTGTGTGGCCTAAGGTGTGCAACTCAGCTACAAGGGTGTAGTGGACTACAACAGAACTATTATACTGTGGATGTAGGTATTTTATCTTTTATTTTCCTGATCAGACTTTTACTTGTAAGCTGAGAACAATGCTAACTTTTCCTTCTGTACTCTATTGCCCATGTATGATTCAGTTCCTGAGGGACAAGAGCTACCTGTGTATTCTAACTGTAAATGGAACTTTCTTTGAAGCAAATACTTAAAATGAGAGGGGGAATGTTGTCTCTCAAAGAAAATCTTTAACCCTTAGGTAATACATGGTAACAGTCCTATGCCTGTCAAGGACTGCAAATTTATCAGAAGTTTCCTGTCTCAGACTTAGTCCTATCTCTGCTTTTTCTGTGGAAAGAGTTTCCTATTCTTCTACATGACACAATCTGCTGGGATAAGTATCTGTGAATGGACAAAGACCATGAGCAGCCCTGGGCAGTGGACATACTTCTCTTCTTGAAATTATAGAATCATAGAATCCTTACAGTTTAAAGGCACCACTAAAGGCCATATAGTCCAACTCCCCTGCAATGAACAGGGACATGCACAGCTAGATCAGGTTGCCAAGAGCCTGATCCAGCCTGACCTCGAAAATCTCCAGGGATAGAGCATCAGCCACCTCTCTGGGCAACCTGTGCCAGTGCCTCAGCAACCTCACTGTAAAAGTCTATTTCCTTAAATCCAACCTAAGCCCACCTTCTTTAAGTTTGAAGCCATCTTCCCTTGTTCTATCACCAGAGACCCTGCTAAAGAGTCTGTCCCCTTCTTTTCTGTAGCTCCCCTTCATATACTGAAAGGCTGCTATCAGGTCATTTCAGAGCCTTGAAATTTCATGGCTGTGAGAAGTATCTGGTTACCGATGGCATCTTCTGGTCCACATCCTAAAGTATACTTCTCAGTTTTTCCAAATTGTCATATTGAGATACTACTAAAGAAATCAAAGCTAAGCATTTAATTTGTGCTTCGAGTTCCCACAGAATTCTGTGCTTTAACATCAGTTAGTGGTACAATTGAATTCACAGCCATGAACTAGAAACATGGAGGAAAACTTTCAGGAAAATTAGTAAGGACTAAAGGTGGGTAGCGCTTTCCCTTTTAGAAAAGACTGCAAGCTAATTTAACTAGTAAATTAGTTAAATTAAAATTTCAGCTGGATTTCATCACCAACAGCCAAGTAAGCAGAGATTCTATAATTGAATATTACTCAAGTTGTTTTCATACAATCAGAAAAACTACATAATTTTGAGAGCTAAGAATTATTCATTTATGTACAGCTAACAGTGATTTATCGGTCTGTTTCTATTCAGTTATTTACAATTAAGAGGCTGAGAGAGTACTCTGGGACCACACCAAACTTGGTATTCTTGCAGAGATTCTGTCTATACCCTTCATCTTTGTTGCAGATGGCCTCTCTGATCAGTGAACTGTGAAGTATAAGACCTAGTGTCTGTATAACTGGTGGTTTTTATGCAGTGCCCCTATGACAAACAGACTGAGTTAGAGAATTGTCCTACTTTCTTACTGACTTTAAAAGTTTGATTCTTTAGCAAAAAAATCACAGCTGCTGTTATCTGGGGGTAAAAAGTGAAGTGGATGCTTATTGGAAAAATGTATAATACTTATGCCTAGGAATTGATATGAAAATTCATGTAATATCTAGAAAGATTAGATGAACTGTAGCACCTATAAGCAGTGGAAATAGTGCTGTCTCAGTGGTGGGTGCTTAGACTTTCTGAAAACATAGTTTTGCTTGAAGTATTTTTTAAATTATAAAAGCTTACACAAGGTAAAGCATTTTCTCTTTAAACCTCCTAAAGCTGTAAGACTTGTTTTGCCTTAAATAAAAGAAATGCAGTATTAGAGATGACTGAATATTTTCCATTGAAGTTACTTTAAAGTTACTTTACCTACCTTAGGTTTTCTCCAGGATATAAAAATATTTTCTTCATCATGCTCTGTTCTTGCAGCCCAGTACTAACCCATATTCATTGCTAAACACATGTCATCCTGCCCATGCCATGCTTTCTAGGCTGCCAGGATAACCACAGGGGTGAGTGAAAATCATCACTGATGGCTAATGCTTTGTCCAGTTAAGGCATTTCCCACTAAATTGTGTTTCTCCGTAGATAAACATCTGTCAATAGCTTTTTCTACTATGATCTATACTCATGCATTTGGTTGAGGCAAAAGGAACATGGAGAAATTTTGGTTTCTCATCAGTCTGATTTCTCAGCACTGGCTTGGCCAGGATGCATTGTCAGAATGATCAGGCTGAAGGTACAATTGGAGGTCTGATTGTGCTGATCTCAAACAAGAAGGGATACAAGCTTGAATATCAACTCCCAGGAAAAACTCCAGCAAGAGCTATTCACATTGGTGTCATTGTCCAAACCCTCATCCTGAGAACCTATGATCCTGCATAAGCAAGATGCAATATCGTTGCGCCTGATCAGTACACAGCTTCATGTGCCAATATGATATAAGTGCTAAATACTACTGCATCTGAATTTGAGTATTTGTGTTGGTTTTGTGTATGGACTGCTGATTTAATATATATATATATATATGAAAATAGGGCCATAGTGAGGCTGTATCTCCTCTCAGCTGAAACTTTTCAGTACTGCTGCATATAGCATACTAGCGCTGTGTATCAAAGAAACCTTGGTCAGTGTATTCAAATTTTGCTTAGATAGTGATCAACAGATATTTTGTTATATCTGATTTTTGGATATGGACATTGTAATCTTCAGCTCTTGTTGAGAGAGGTTGGATTTTACCCTGCATTTGGCAGGCTACTAGTGCTGACTGCTTGGGGCTTTAGTCAGCATAGGACTCTAACACATCATGAATCACTAGGGGTGATAAATATAAAATAGATAAGTGAGCCTTACAATCCACATGGGGTGGGGATGGCATCACTCAGTGCAGTCATTCTTTTCCTAGTTTTATCATTTCTTTTGTCACTGTGATATATGAGCTCTGAAATGCTGAAAAGCCAGAGCTTTTGCACTAGTAAATAGACTCATCATTCTTGTTTCATAATATACATTGTTTTTTATATATTGCAGTAAGCGTGAAAAGGCTGGAATTAGGTGCCTGGTTAAACATAAACTATTTAAGAACTAAAGTCAAGTTATAAATATAAGAGTAAAGAGTATTCATACTAGAGATACCTCAAAATCTAAGTGAAACAATTCCTGAATAGGAAAGAAAAAGGAATGAAATTCAACTGATTTCCATGTTTACAGCTATAAATGTCTGCTCAATGATCACAATCAAACTTGGGGAAAATATTATAATAAATTTTGGGATCAGATTGGAGCACCTACTTGCATCTTAACCAAGCAGGAGTGCAAACATGGGGTGGTGACTGACTTGAAGGGATGGTCTTATACGGTAATATCAGAGTGCACAAGGGAGCACCTCCTTCAGAATGGGAATGGGGTGCTGTTGGTCATTGAGTAGAACCAAGTTTGAGGCCGACTTTGATAATCTGACCATTTGTATTTCTACAGGTTTTTACTGTTTCATATCAGATGCCTTGTCTTGTATTTTGCTAGACAAAATGTCTTGTACATGATCTTGGCTCATAGTACATACTGTACCTCACTCCTCTGTGAACTGAGAAGGTATGTGTAAGGTTGCAGATATCCTTTGAAATGTTTTGTACCCTAGATATGCACTGGAAACCCTTTATACAATCCTGTCTAAAGGTGACAATGCCTAGTTAGAAGGAAGTATTCCTGAGGAAGTCTAGGTAGCCTTGACTCTGAATTTAGTGAAACTGCTGTGTTTTGAAGAGGTTTCTTATAAAGAAACATGAGCTTATGTTCCTTACATTGCCTTACAAATCAGGTGGTCCTATCCATGTGACCAATATGGGCTGCAAGAAATTGCAGGTTCTGAAGAGGATTCCCACAAAAACATTTTTCACTTCTCTTTTAGAAGGCTTTTCACTGAAGGGTGCCCAATTCCTCCCTTTATGAGGTGGACAGAAAGGTGGGCTGCTGTGGGTGGTGTGAGAGATTGTGAGACTTGGCCACTTCTGCTGGCAGAGCCTCATGCTGGAGAAGGTCACAGCATAGGAGAGAAGAAAGTTAATCTGCACTCCCACAGAGGCTGTTGGTGGAGGTCTAATTGAAATGTTGCTAAATGGCAAATTCTGACCTTTCCTAGGAAAGTTCAGACTAGTTTATCAGGAAAAAGAAAGAGTTCTTTCCAATCTGTGACTGAATTTTCTTTCTTTTCTCTAGCTGAGAGTAACTGTGAATTGTCTGGATAAGTTTAACTTGTGCAGATCCAGTGAAATAAGCAGCTTCCCTCTGCCAAGTCCATGCTGACACAGACTATTTGCTGAGCTGCTTTTGCTGCAGGGGTAGGTATTATTCACCCTTCAAGTTACTTTTTTACTTTAATGAGCTGTTATTTGAGACATCTGAATAAAATAATAATTTTAAATCAAAAATATTAATAACATAGATATTTCAGATACTTCACTTACAAATAATTTATTGCACTGAATTAATTTTTTTCAATCAATTAGGAATCTTCCAGGTACCAGAAAATGGTGATTTAACAGCAGGAATAATTTTATGTATTTTTAGAAAGGATCAGAGAGTAGAATCAATCCTCCAAACTACAGGAACCTGGCAGAATATTTCCCTCCAGTGTCACAAAGGCTTTTGTTCACCAGTCTTCATTTTCAGAATAGAGATATATGGATCTGCTGGTCCTCTCAGCTTAGTTATTTTGTTTGCTGTTGGAGCACCATGGTATTTACACTTGTGAGCACAACATACAGATTTATATATCTCGAAGGCAAAACCAAGATCTGCAGAGACAAATACAAGCACCTATAATTTCTGCAGCTATAGCATGGTATTAGGAGGATGATGCAGACCTCTATTACAGAGTTCCAGAACACCCACATGGTGGTAGATATTGCTTATTAGTCATTAATGGATGATTCTATGGTTTAACCCAATTTGTTCTTATAAGATCAGGTCTGCCTTAGAGCTAGTTTACTGAAATAAATAAATAAATAGGCCCAAATTATGTCTGAACTCACTCCTCTGTTATTTGGATATTTGTTATTACATTCTTCCACAGACACAGCAACCAGATGTAGGCGATGCCTTCCCATTTGATGTTACTGCTGGTGATGAAGTCTGCACTAGTCACCTTTTGTAGTTAAATCTGGAGTCCAAAAATCATTTCCTGAGAGAGGAGTTGTTGTTTTGCCTTCTCACCAGCCATAGGCTGTATTTAAGTGATGACACGCCGGTTTTCTTTTCCCTGGTCCAGCTGCATGCCGTAGCAGTGTATGTCAGTCTGAGTACTGTGCACTGACAGTTCAGCATGGAGATCAAAAGACGAATCATAGAGTCATAGAATGGCTTAGGTTGGAAGGGATCCTAAAGATCCTTAGGCTCCAATCCCACTGCTCTGGTCCTTGTCTCAGAGTGTCAGTGTCAATGGCAAAACCCATGCAGCTCTCAGTGGATTAAAACAGTGTGTCTAGAATGAAATAGGCTGGTCAATAGACCTCAGGCAAAAGCAAGTGTATGCCATGCATTTGTCATTACTGCCTTTCTATATGATTACACAAACTCTAACGGCTTACAGTTGTCAAATTTAGCCTCCTAACTGGTTTGTTGTTCCACTAGATAAAATCTCCACTAGTGTTCTGCAGAACCTGAGAATTCTTAGGCTCTTCTGCAAATCCATTTCGATTTCACTACCTACTGGCATGTGGGTTTACACTGCTGGCTGCTGCATGCTGCTGTGGAGAGGACTGGCTGAAATGCAGCCCTATGGTCATACAGGATAAATTTGTTTCCTTGGGCTTATGTCCTTGGGAAACTCCATCAGAACCTCTTGGGGAAAAATCTGCCTTTAAGTAGAAACAACGAAGACTTTTCTGAAAATGTGTTATTTTAACAGCTCCTTTCACACTTAACAAATTACAATTGAAGCTAATAACAGTGATACATTAGTGACAAATGCATACTAAGTGCTGTTCAGTCCCCAGAACATAGCCTTTAGTCCAACCCAAAGCTCTTGTATTACAACTTTTCTGTTAATCATGCAGATATTTTCTCACTAACTCAAAACAAACAAGTAATGGTGCTGACAATGATGATGGCTGTAATGACCCATCCTCCTGCTGGTCTATCTTCAAGGGAAACCACGCCTCTTTGCATTCCATCTGGCTCTTCCTCATTTGATCTCTCATCTGTTAATTTTCATCTGACCACCACATGAAGAACCATTTTTAAATGACTTTTTTATTTTATTTTATTTTAATCATGGAGAGGGTCTTGTCAGATTTCACCATTTACTAATTTATTTCTACAAATTTAGTCTCCTATTTGCATCCAAGCTCAGTGAATTAATCTATGCAATTATATTTTGTGTTTTTGTTTCAAGATCCTATGAAAAGTGAAAAACAGTATTGTTCAAAATGTGAATAATTCTGTGTTGTTGAAATTTCAGCTTTCAATAATTTCAGCTGCAATTAAAATAATTAGTGCACAATTTACTTTATGAAAATGTTTAAAAGGAATGACAAAAGAAATACTGAATTGAAATGTACATGTTTTAGGATTCATAAGGCATTCAGTCAAGCTCTCAAAGGACCAAGTCTTCCTGTTTTATAAATAAGCATATTATGCAGAGCTGCCAGACTTCTGGGCCTTTTCCACCTCAAATATTAGGAATCTCAACTAGCTTATGAAAATCTCTGCAGATAAAATGCACCTGAACAAAAATTGTTCTTAGTATTTTTATCTGAGTTTTCCTTCCTTCTGCACATCCTCTGGTGCTTTGTCTAGTCTAGTTGTAAAATATGTCTATACAATAACTTAATCATTTTACTGAGAAAATGCATGTTGCTGCTCAGCAACAGTTTTCCTTGTATAATGAGCTGACTGCTGAATGCAATGAGACAGAATATGGAGATTCAAAGTTATTGCTTTGCTAAGGACCTGGGAGTGTACTTTGGTAACGAGGAGTCATGGCCAGCAGAGCACTGTGCCAGGTCAGGAGATGGTTAGTTACACTGCTTTTCTGTCCAGGGTCATCTTAAGCTGCTATCTAATGAGTGGAAAAATTCTGCTAACTGGAAATGTACTTGTGGTTTCCAAATATTGGGCAGAATGGCACAGGAAAGTTGTCAGTACAAGTACCAACCTTGACTGCTGGATGAGATATCCCATTATACATGGAAAAAATGAGACAAAGCTACTTTCCTGGGGACAAAGTAGTGTGATGAACCTGGGATCCATCTGTTTTCCTGCACACTGCTTGGGGATGTTCTCTGCAGTGGTCACAGGTCCTTAATGTTGACGTGATTAATTTCCTTGATGTGTTACAGTTAATGGCAAAGTGTTGTTTTCTCTTAAGAAGAATCCAGGTGAATGTGTTTTAGCTTCCTGAGCAGCCCTCCTAGGTGGGAACAATCTGCCAGGCCATACCTCATCCAATTCTCGAGTCCCTCTAGTGGCTCCATCCTGCAGTTTTCACTCTTTTATTCCCCAGTTAATAAGGAAATGAAAACCAAATAATTAATTTAATGAACTCTGTCATTAATGAAAATACTAAAAACTTGTGAAATCCACATATGTTTGGTCTAAAAATTGTCACACTTGCAGAAAATCATTTCTAAGGTAATTTCATTGACTTTTGCTTAACAGGAGGTGCTGCTGTTTTTGATGACAACCGAGCAAGATCTGCAATTTAAAAGTTTATTCTGAGAAAATTAATTATATTTCTATGGTGACTTTTTGAGGGACAGCTTTGGTATCACCCATGTGTGTATTGCAAATGTGTGGTACAATCTGGGGTGTAACATTCAAAAAGAGAACCTGAGGAAATAAATGATTTCTCTGCTTACATGAAGCCATAGAAAACAAAAAGGAATTAACAGTAAAATACTGAAAGTGAAATGGAAGCATCTCTGAAAGGGAATTAGAAGAACTGAGAAATGGAATTTCTCTTTGAAACAAACACACCTGAATATGAATTGATCAATACAGCACTGTGTTCATTTCATTAATTTATTTTGTATGTGCATATGGATTTATTAATTTCTTTATTTATTAATTATGAATGTTGTATTTAAGCACTGTATTTAGGAAAATAGTAGGAACAACATTTATTACTATCATCATTTTTAGCATCTGTGTTTCAAGTCCATCCAAGTAGGTCTGCAAAATTTTGTGGTTCACTACAAACTTCTGAGTGCTGAAATTCAGTGTACAAAAGCAGCGGAAATCAGGCTTATATAACTGCCATGAGCAGCAGGCCAGGGCTGTCCTGAAAAAGCAGAGGACGGGGTGAGGTTAGCTATAGGTATAAATGGGCACTTGGGGTTTATTTGCTTCATTTTTGAGACACACACAGTTCAACCCTTCCTTGCTGCTCCTCTTGGAGCACCAGGCAGAGGAGCTGATGTGCTTTAATTCACATTTCCCACAGTACCAGGGAGCTACTGGGTGCATGTTTGTTCAGTATTCCCGCACAGACACCTGGTATTTGTTTGGTTAGGCACATTATTTAATCAAAATTAATCTTTGTTTGGAAACAAAGCAGTAACTCTGTTAGTCTTAGGGATCAAGATTTTCCCAGAGGAGAAATCAATTGTCTTTCTTCCAAAACGTTGTCATGTAGACATGAGAAAGAAAATGCTATCATTTTTTCCTCTTTTTATTGCCCAGTACTTTGTCATTAGAAGTAATTAATCATATTTTCACATCACACCCTTGTAAAGCACTCTGTGGAGACCTGCTTGTGTCAGTGAGGTACATGGGCATATCCTTACCTTGGTCCTCAATGTAGCCCAGCTGTGCTAGCCTGGTAGATCAGCATTGCTGCTTTTGGAATGAAAACTTGCCAGATTCCACTGCAGGCATAGCTTTTCCTAGAGGGCTCTGTGCACTGTAAATATGTTTGGACACTGTGAAATGATCCATGCCTCTATGCTGCAGCACTGTTCTTAAGAGATGCAGTAGATGAAATCTTCAGTGGCACTGGCTTAAGTCTGCTATCAAAGTCAATAACAGGAAAATGCAGACTACATTGTTTCTTGTAATAAATATAAACATTAACTTAGCATAAGGGTACTTACCAACAGCTGCTTTACTTGAGTTACAGAGACTTTGAGTATCAAAATATTGCAATCCTCAAGAGTATCTGAATACTCTATTCTATGACACTGAAGTGTCATCTGAAATACAACTAAATTTCCTTGACTTTGAATTGTAGTTGATGTTTTAATAAATCAATTTCAAGAGAAACAGACACTATTTAGGAAGCTTTGGATGGCAATAGACTAGAATAAAGGTAAAAAGATGCTGTAGGTTCATAAAATCTTCTTTTAATTTCATAACACAAAGCAGAGGGCTCTGACTAGCCAATATTGGTGCTTATTTCTCTGCAAACAGAAGTGTGCTGACCATAGAGAGAAGGTTTTCTGCTCTGGAATCAATACTGAGCACTGAAGTAGCTTTTAGATGCTCAGCTCCTGCTGTGCTTACTCTAATTTTCAGTTTATTGAGATTCCATTTGAGATGCTGCTGGGGGAGCCTGCTTTATCTCAGTGAGAAATCTAGGAAAGTCAGTAGTTGAAAATAATGGATCATCGGGAAGTAAACACAGGGATAATGTATGCAGAAAAAACTTCAGCTATGTAACTTGTTTCGGAGAGGAACAGGCAAATATCTATGCTGAACTTGTACACTTAGAAATGACATAGTCAAATCAGTGTGGAGAGTAATTGGGTATTATGGTTACATTTCGGTCATACAGTTGAAATCCACAAAGGATGCTGTCTGTTCATTTGATCTAGAGAGAGAGATGATCATCACTGCTGTAGCTTTCACAACAAGAGGTCATTTGGGAGAAATGATCTCTGTAATTTCCCTCTCTCCTTTTCTCCCTTCTATCATCCTGGGCCACCCCATGTGAAATTCCACCCCTGCACTGCATATATCTGCAAAACCACCAGGTTCTGTCTTTTGCAGTGTTTTACGAAGGGTCTTCACTAAGCTGCCCTGGCTAATCTACATGTGCTTTGTGTAACTGTAAAACATTCCCAGTCCCTACTAAAAAAAAGTACAGCAGCCACTACTCGTTTCTTTGGCAAACCGATGCTTGCAGCAGAATCCATGTGAGCATTGGGCAGGGATCCCAGTGGGTGAGAAATAGTCCTCATCCTTTAGAAAGGATGACACTGTGGTCAGGAAAACTTCCTCTCACTCTTTTGGCAGCCCTTTTCTATAGGGAGCCAATGAAGACCACAGTGTCTGTCAGTAAGAAGTGGAAGACTTAAGAAGCTCAAGCAGCCAAACTGAGGTCATTGCTATAGCAGTGATTCCCCATGAAAGTGCACTACCACTTCAGATGGTAGTGCACTTTTAAAATGAAGTACCCCTAGAAAAACTCACTCTCACTGTAGCACAGGGATTTGGGAACTCTTTTAATGGTATCAGAAAAGATCCTAAAAGAGTTATCAGATGATATTGCAAATTAATACAGCACCTCTTATGTTAGAAGCAAGAATCTAGACGAACAAATGCTTAAACAGGAGCTTTAGGAACAGGCTGTGTGTTGATATGAGCAACTCCTTGCCTTTTTTTTTACTGCTTCAGGTTTCCAAAACTCCTGTATCATTTACAGGTCTAATGCAACTAGCAGTCTTGATTGTTTGAGTGCCGATTCACTTTGATGCTTTTGAAAGTCCATACTGAACTGTTTTGCTGGGAGAAACATTCCTAGAAGAGACTCTACTCAACCAGAGTTTAGTCCTATGTGACATGACATAGCATGACATTCAGCTGCAGATGTCCTTGTTCACTGCAGGGGAGTTGGACCAAATGACCCTTAAGGATCCATCCCAAGTCACATGAAAAGAGGTTTTTCTGAACTATTTCTTTCTTTGCTATACATAGTGCACAGCTTCCCTCACCCAGCAGCCTATGCCCTATACATCCTTATTCCTCTATATAGAGGAGATGCGAGAGTTCTTTTCTACCCTGTAAGGGCACTGGGTAATTTACAGGCTATGAATTTCTTGCATATCAAACAGATTGAGGGAGAATATGAGAAGTAAATGTTGTTTTAGAGCATCTTCCTCAAACAATTCCAGAAAGAAAGAAGGACAGCAGAGTGACTTGCCCCTGCTCTGAGCTGCCAGGGCTTCTTGTGATTTGCTGCAGTCCTGCTATGCATCATATTTTTCTTCTTCTGAGCATCTGAAAAGCAGTCTACGGGCTATTTCGTATGGAAGTGCTATTCTGTGCTATTTGCTGAGGTGTTAACCATATCGTCTGTGTTTACATGCCTGGCAACTAGCAATACTGTTTTAATTAAATGCATTTGACCAGGAGAATTCCACTTCTTTTTGAAAAGGAGTAACAAAACAGCTCTGTTATACACTGACATTTCAGTACTTCTCTGCTCTTTCTCTAGTAGTTAAATAGAAACTGATAAAGCATTTAATTTTAAAGTACATTCATTTGTCTTGCAGGTTTAAAGTAGCCTCATTACTGCACCTACTTCAACTGGACACATGGAAAATTCTGTTTCTCTCAGTCCACGTTGAACTAGTTTTAGATTTAGGGTTGCTTTGTAGGTTTGTTTTTTGTTTTCATGGTTTGTTTGTTTTTTGGCTTATCAATATATGTATTTGATTTAGGTTTTGCTGTAAGTGGCATAGTTGGGGAATTTTACCTCCTTAACAAAGCAACATAGGAGGAAATATATACATACATATATTTTTATTTCTTTGGGCAAACTAAAAAAGAGTGAGAAGAATAAATCAAGTGAAAAGTTGGAACTGTTTTGTTGTTATTATTGTTGCTTTTTCCTTAAAGATGGGAAAAAAATCTGATTTTTGGGAAGGATGTGAGAGGCTTATTATTATTTATTAATAAAGCCACATTTTACCAGCATTTTTAAGACAAAATTTGAAAAGATATTTGATTTTTAATGAATTTTCTTTGAGCTGAAACTAATTGCTAAATTTAACCCAAATGCTTGAGTTGTTTCATTCCTCTTGACTCAGCATTTCTAAGTAAATGAGCTGACTGGAGCAAAGCCTTTCTGAGCTCCAAGGAACTGAGAACTGTAAGGGAAAATGCACATCTGGGAGCTGCCAGGAAGGAACATGTGTGTCCCCAGGACATGGAGAGGTGCTGATGCCCCACAGTACAGGAGACTTTGGGGGAGAAATGAGGAAGCAAGAAAACAGTTTTCTTGAAGTGAGCTAGGATGCAATATAATAGGACACAATATCCTATATAATATGTTTCTTATAATTTACATAATATGATTTTAGATGTAATTTAATATTATAATTATAATTATTATAATAGGATATTTCATATAATAAATGATATAATAATAGGATAATCCTTATAAGGTAGGATATTCTATACTATAGGCTATCAGATATGCAGATATTCCTACTCTAGGGAATGTGAAACTGTGCACTGCTGCCTAAAAATGTAATTATTTCCAGGCCCCTCACGGGTTTGACATCATGAGTTTCTTCACTGTCACTAGGATTTGCAAGGAGCACAGAGGGGAGAAGGGAAGAGAGAGAAAGAACAACTTCTGAATCCTCCCAGCTCAAGCGTGGCAGTATGATGCAGCCAGGGAGAGTAAAGCTAAAGGTTGCCTCTATCTTTCTGCATGTTCCACTTATCACGCTTTCACCTGTGTGAGTCATTTGCTTTTTCAAAATTCAGACAGAATAATAAAGGAAAATCTTAAACAGAAGCATCAGTTTGGCCAAACCAGTTTCTGAAGTGAGGGAAATATTCTTCTGAAATGAACAAAATAATTGTCATGACATTAATAAGAATGGATCTTAGGAAGTGAGGGGGGGAAGGAGGAAGTAGGCAACCGTAAGTTGAGTATGTAAGTGTATTGTACAGCTGGCACCTTGCAGAAGACCCTTTGTTTGCGGTTTGTCAGTCTGCAGGATGAAAACCCAGCTGTACACTTGGCAGGAGCTGGCCTTCTAGCTGGAAGGAGTCACTGCTGCAAGTCATGAACTGGGGTACCACTCAGTGGAGATAGACTTTCTCCCCACTGCACAACCATTTAAAAATGAGAGAGAAGTGCAAGAATGAAAACCCATTATAACATATAGCTGCACTAAGCCTTTGAGTAATGGAAAGTACATGCTGTATCTCACTGATAGCCAATTCCAGCTCAGAGTCCATAGCAGCTCCTAGCAACACCTGCTACAGCATTACCTCCCAGGAACAGAAAATCCACTGTGACAGTGTTGTAGCTATGTCAAATGATATCTACTTTCCTGCAAAACCCTCAGAGCAATGAATTTGTTCCTAACATCCAGCCTAAACTTCCCTACTTTTGGTATAAAGCCATTCTATCTTGTCCTGTCACCGTCAGACTGTGTAAAATGTTGGTTCCCCTTTTGTTTATAAGCTCTCTTCAAGTTCTGGAAATTTGCTGTGACATCTCCCCAGTCTCATCCAAGCTAAACAGGCACGGGATTTACATACTTTGCCTTCCAATTGGCTCTCAAGCTCAGGGTCACTGTCCATCAGGAGTACCTGTATGGTAGTCCCAGTCACTATTTGTGCACCTAAAAAGCTTTGGCAATTCTTTGTGTGGTTTGATATGATAGCAGCAGGGGCCACATGGCCATCTGTGGGCTGTCTGTAATGCTCCTAATGTGTATAAAACAGATGTGTATATAATTCCTATGTACTATGTTGTTAGTCTTTATAAGTATAGTACACACTATTCACGTTTCTAACCTTAGAATTCATTAGTACGGTAAATGCAGTTTAGATGGACAATGAAATTTTGTATTTTACCTTAAACTGGCACATGATTTTACCTGTCAACAATCCGTAGCACATAAGGTTATTTCTGAAATCCCTGGCTCTAGAAGTTACTAGATGGGTATGTTCTCAACTGCCAGTGAGTCAGCATTCACAGGTCTGAAACTCATTTCCAGGAATTATGTGATTTAAAAGACTCAACTTCCAAAGCTGGTGACTGGTTTAGCAAGAGAAGCACAAAAAACTCACAAATGCAAACCCTGAATGCCTTTAAAATGTAAACCATGGTAAGAAAACTGTTGGTTTCATGAGACTTGTCTGAACCTGACATTTTTTAAAGTTAGAGGATAATAGAGAAATGATTCATCTCAGTCAGTTTCTCTTTGGGGACACATTGTCTTTACCGATGTCAAGTCCAAACATCCCACTGAACCAGAAAAAGAAAGTATTCTTTAAATATAACAGTACCAGTGGAGACCATTCCTACTGTTTGGATGAATTAAATGTGGAATGAAAGTATTTGGTCTACTACCAGCATTGTAACACCTAATGGTGTCTACTTCTGGCAGTGCTCTTTGAGCAGAGCTGAGGTAACGGGCTGCTGGCAGCAGAAGTTTCAGCATCATTATTTAACGCTGATGTTCCAGCGGATTCCAGGAGTAATTTGGCCAGGTCCATTTCCAAAGATGAGTTCCAAATAACATGAGTGCTTTTCAGGTAGAAGTGAGAAAATGTTCCATTCCTATTTAGGGATCTAGATTGATGTTTTATTTAGAGTTAACGGAAGTGACCCTTCCTAGGTGCCTTATAGCCACTAGGTAGGATTCACTAGTAGCAATCCTCTAGGAAGCATAATTTGTCCTGCTGGCACTGCCTTCAGTAGCTGACTGTGTGCTTGGAAATAAGTTGCTGTCTGTCTCATTTCCTTTATTTCCTGGCTCTGTGTCTTACTTTTCAGAGAGATTTCTTCTTTTCATTAGGGATGTTACGGTAGTGGTGTAATTTGTACTTCTAAGATGCAAAGCAGTAGCAGAGCTACTGAGCATGAAGATAATGCCACCACATGAGACCCCATGGGTAGAAGGGGAATGCATACCCCAGAATGATAAATGAGACAAGATAGAGCTTGTGGCTGCAGTTCAGTGGAGTGAGGCAGAGAATCCACCCCCTGCGCCAGAGCTTTGGCTAAGTAAATGATACTGCCCCGCCTTAGTGTGGTATATTTTTAATTGGAGTGAGACTCTTAAAAGAAAATAACCAACCAGATTTGTTGGTTGTTGCAAAAAAAATTGAAGAGTGACTTTCAGTACTTTTCATTCTGACTGTTATCTTGATGCAGAAGCTACCAACCTCAGAATTTTTTGGTAAACTTTCTTGGGCTTTCTCAGAACAGAAGAGTTATTTTCCAAAGCTGATGCCAGGCTACTAAACAGAGGAATATTTTCGCTGTTCTTGTGGTAGTATGCCACTGGAACTTTTCTCACATGTTGCAGTATTCCAAGCTAAACATATAGGTTCCATCTGGAAGCCAGCAAGTGATCTGCTTTGGTTTCTCTTTGAACAGATGTTGTAATATTCTTCCAGTGTTTTATGGATGAAAAGAAAATTCATGTACAATTTAGTCTATTCTGCACACAACAAAGGTGTCCATCAGTAACAGCAAGTTCCTAATAAAGGTAAAATAAGGTTTAGAATGGGCACTACCATGTAGAGTGAACATCAGTGTGTCTGACTCTACATTTGCTTTTCATTCAAAGAAAACAGGTATAATCACCTTATGACTACTTTGTATTACATCACTTCTACTGATGTTCCTGGGCTAAGAAAATGCATGTGAACAGATGGAATACTGAAAATGACCTGGTCTGTACTGAATGTATGAATGGGTGTTACGAATGGAGGGTCCGTGTTTCATCACCAGTTTTTGCTCCTTAGTTTAAATATGAACATTATAGTGTTATAATACAAAGGATGGGCTGCTTGGCAGTAGTTGAATGACATAATAATAGCACAAAAATACCCAGCAACACTTAGAATAAATATAGTCTCTCTGTTCATTGTACTGGAAATGTGTCAAAATATGTAAACAGAAGAGTCTACTGCATGTAAGGAAGATGTAAACATAACAGTAACATGGTCTTTTTTTTCATATAAAACAACGATGTACTTGAGATCCTAAATAGCCAAATGATAGTAAGAGGGGAAAAAAAAAACAAAAAACCAGTCTGCTCAATCAGGTCTCTGCACATACAGAGTTGAATGAAAGCCTGACATTTCAATAGGCATTAAAAATACAGTTGATAGACCACTTGCAGCTGTAAATTATTTCTTACTGTGGCCTAAATAAGACACATTTTGTCTGGAGAAGGGAACTTCAGTAGTTATCTTAGATGGGACTGCATGAACTCAAAGAAAAAACAGAAGAAGTTCTAACAGCTGACTTTGCCTGTCTCCATATGGGCAGTCACAGAGCCACACTCCTTAAATCCTGGAAGGATTGTTTCCCAGGCCTACAGAAAAAGGTGGAGGTCTGAGGTGATACACTCCACTAGGGATGAGCTCTAGAACAAGGCAAGGTCTTCATTTCACCACAACCTCCCCGCTGGGCTGATGGGGAGGTGCAGTTTCAGCTTGATTTTTTTTTCCTGCTTGACACATCTACTCATTTCAAAGGACTCCATTAAATGAGGAGAAAGATGTGTAAATGGCTCTCTTAGAAGATACTGCATGCACCTTTAAATCACATTCTAATACTGAATGATTTTGGTGTAGCTCAGCCTTTCTTTCCAGCATGTCTCTAATGCATTAATGACTTCCTATGGTGAAGCAGCAGCATCACTAATGATGGACCATATGGAATATCAATTTAGTACATACACATGATTTATACTTTAACCATTTTTTAAGGCTGCTTGTCTCCATATTGTCTTTTGTTATTACATTATGGTACTTTCTGTTACAGTAGATCATCTGAATTTATCTTGCAGTGGAAATGATACCTATCAAACAGATGCTCATTTTCACACAGGAGGGTTACTGAGGAATGGACATGAAAGATATAGCTGCTCAGAGCCAAATCTGAATAAATTATTACTAAATGAATTACTGCTATTAAAAGTAAAAACAAATAAAAAGCAGACAAATAAGCCCAAACAACCAAGCAACATACGTTATTTAATGTGACTGTCCCAATTCTCTCACACAAATGTTATCATCCCATTCCCTATTACTTGTATTCATTGTGTTTCTCAATGGAGCACTGAGCAACATGCCACTCTGAAACTGCTTTTACCAAGGGCATGCATAGTTTAATTATTAAAACAAATCTGTTGCATAGTGTGCTCTAAGTGAGTCTGCTGCCACTAAGTAACTGATGTGATTTGCATTTCTTTTAATAAATTAGGCATTTAATTACATTATAAATGTAACCTCTAATTGAAGTATCTTCTCCCAGTGGGCATAACTCCATCATAATTCTGCACAAGATACTTTGAAGTGGGTGCATGCTGCTGCAGGAGTGGGAGCCTCGCTAATAAACACTTAATCCAAAAAATCAAAAATTAACAATTTTTGAAACTTAATGGATTTTCCCCCAGGATGTCACCTTAGAGAATTTGTTCTGCTGTAGTGCAGTGCCTTTTGCTTTTGCCTTCCACTTGTGGCCATTTATGTGCATGTGCTCTTGTTGATAACTGCTATTTTTTATGCCTGGATGCCCACTTGTATCTTCATAGTAAGTAAAGGTTGTTTCAAGCCCACCAGTATTGTGGCAATATAAGCATTGTATTGTCCTACACTTATCTGCCTAAATACAGCTTAATATTTTAGCATCTATGTTACTCAAGTATTAAATGAGCTTGGAAATGTCAGTTTGCTATGAGCCCAATCAAGAAGAGAAGTTCCCTGGAGAGGGTGCCAGGTAAAACTTCCTCAGATGCTGAAGTTCTGTATCACTCTGATTGCTGAAGATTTAATGGCTTGAAAGATATTTATTTACCTGTTTCCAAGACTGTTTGCTGCCAGCTCTCTAATTGGCCTCCACCACGTTTGTGCTCAAACAATGCTAGCACTGCCTAAACGAATGATGTTGATTCTCCTGCTCCTCATAGTAGGACAAAAATGGGCAGATATTTGCCATCAAAAAAACCCTGATATTCAAATTCCTTATGGTGCAGTTTCCAGGATTAGGATAAGGTAAGTATGAGCTGGGTGACCCTGGAAAGTCTTTTCTCTCAAAGAGCACTTGAATCAGGTCACGTTGAAGAAGAAATCATAGCCATTTCTGCTTACTTTCTGTATTTTTTGCATAATATATGAACTTTCTCAGTCTCTCTAGGAGAAATTCAAAGATTAATACAGACACATATATATGCCTGACAGGTTGTCATATTCCATTCCCCCTTCCCCTCTGCAAACCTTTCTCTTAAGCATCATAGAATCATAGAATTACTCAGGTTGGAGAAGACCTTAAAAATCGAGTCCAACCATGACCTAACCATGCTAGCCTAACTAACAACCCTCCACTAAATTATGTCCCTCAGCACCACATCCAGTTTTTAAACACATTCAAGGATGGTGACTCAACCACCTCTCTGGGGAGCCTATTCCAGTGCTTAACAAGTAAAGAAGTTTTTCTTGATATCTAACCTAAACTTACCCTGGCACAATTTGAGAACATTTCCCCTCATCCTGTCACCTGTCACCAGTGAGAAAAGACCGACCCTGCTTTTTCTGTAAGAACCTTTCAGGTACTGGAAAAGGGCAATAAGCTCTCCCCTCAGCCTCCTTTTCCCCAGACTAAACAGCCCCAACTTCCGTAGCCTCTCCTCGTACGGCTGATTCTCCAAGCCCTTCACAAGCCTTGTTGCCCTTCTTTGGACCTGCTCCAGTACCTCCATTTCCTTTCTGTACAGAGGAGCCCAAAAGTGAACACAGTACTCAAGATGAGGCCTCACCAATGCTGATTACAGAGGCAGGATTACTTCCCTAGGCCTGCTCACCACACCATTCCTGATACAATCCAGGATGCCATTGGCCTTCTTGGCCACCTGGGCACACTTCTGATTCATATTCTCAACTAACTGTCCATCAGTAAACCAAGGTCTCTTTCAATCAGGCAGCTTCCCAATTGCTCCTCCCCAAGCCTGTAAGCTTGCCAGGGGTTGTTGTGACCAAAATACAGGACCTGACACTTGGCCCTATTAAGACTCATACAATTAACCTTGGCCCATCTACCCAGTCTATCCAGGTCCCTCCATAGCACCTTTCTCCCCTCAGGCAGACCACCACACCCTCCCAACTTGCTGTTATCTGCAAACTTACTGAGGGTGCACTCAATCCTCTCATCAAATTGTTAATAAAAACGTTAATCAGAAGCAGTCCCAGTACTGAGCCCTGAGGGACACCACTCATGACTGGCCACCAACTGGATTTAACTCAATTGACCACAACTCTTTGGGCCTGGCCATCCAGCCAGTCTTTCACCCAGTGAAGCGTACGCCCATCCAAACCATGTGCAGCCAGCTTCTCCATGATAATGCTGTGGGAAAAGATGAAGCCTGAATTTCAAATCTGAGATAAGAAGACCATTTAATTAGTTTAGCACTTTTTATCTGTAGGCAGATGAATTTTAATTGTTTCTTTAAAGGAGGATAACTCTTTCACATTAAGCAGGGAATGCAACACTATTTATTTTTCTTTATATGGTGTTCCTAAATACTTCGTTAAACTTGATAGCAGAGTAAATGAAGTATGAGAATAATATTTCTGGAGGACAAACTGTACAAAACCAATCTGGCTGCAAAATGCATTGTTCGTAAGCACTAGGCCACATTCACAAATGCACAGCTTAATTGGCTTTGGTTAATAAGGTTCTGGTCTACTGATTTTTTCTCAAATAAATATTAATGCATTCTTCCTTCTGTCCCAGAATGTTTCTCCTTGATATCAAATGCAGAAAGGACAGCTGAAATAGGTCTTTCTGGGTAAGAATCATAGAATCATTAAGGTTGGAAAAGACCATTAAGATCATCTAGTCCAACCATTAATCCACCACCACTGTAAGAATCTTTCTAGTGAAGGACATGGTATTTTCTGGACTTTTTTTCATGGGCCATAAGCCCCCATGCCTCAGGAGGGTCTCCTTGGCTCTTAGAGATCAACAGATGGTTGTGGGAAGGTGTGGGGAAAGGCTGGGCACCTTCACTCTGTGTTGCTGAGCATGTATTTTGTGCTTTTAGCAGCATCAACAATACATCTGCAGCTACACTGAGATGATGATGAAACAAACAGAACAAAACATGAGGGATTACGTATGTGCTTTAGTTAGATTACCTTATTGTAGCTTAGGACTGGGTCTGTTTAGCCTTGAGAAAAGAAGGCTGAGAGAGGATTTGATCCAGGTTTATAAATACCTGAGGTGTGGGGGCCATAATGGCGAGGCTGGTCTCTTTTCAGTAGTGCATGGGGATAGGTAATGGGCTGAAACTTCAGCATAGGAAGTTCCACACAAATGTACACAAGAACTTCTTTACAGTGAGGGTGACGGAGCACTGGAACAGGCTGCCCTGGGGGGTGGTGGAGTCTCCTTCTCTGGAGATATTTAAGACCCGCCTGGACGCCTACCTGTGTGACACGGTGTAGGGAGCCTGCTTTGGCAGGGGCGTTGGACTCGATGATCTCTAGAGGTCCCTTCCAATCCCTACAATTCTGTGATTCTGTGATTCTGTGACTTCACAATAATGAGTACAGTGGATCAGCAGCAGCCTCTGGACTTCAGGGGTACAAACACAGCACCCACCACAGGGCATAGCACAACGCGTAAGGTATTCCTCACACTTTATCTGCTTCTACTAAATAATTAAATTGGTCAAATAATCACAGTGAATTTGAACCAGCAGCAAAGGGCTGGGTTTTGGGTAAACCTATATAATTTATTAATTTTCAAGATATTCGTGGTGTCTTTTTCTTGATTATCCCTATGGCCAATTTCTCCCACTCTGCCCCATCAACACCAGCAGCATCATAGATGTTGCTATCCCTAGCACATTAATTGCCTGTAAGATATGACGTATCTGTGGCTATCCAAATGAAGCTATCTGCTAAATCCCCAAACCATTAGACAATGGCATTACAGAATTCAGCACAGCTGTGAGGTCACGGTGTAGCATGCATTTGGAAAGTAGATCTGAACAAAAATCTAAGAAGCTCTTGATCAATACTGCTGGGAATAATAAGTGGTCTGTAAAACATCTGTGCTGGGAAATGAGAAACTCACCTACAACTAAGTGTGTGAAGCTCAGGGATGGCTGTGATGCTTCAGACTGCTTGCAGAATGCTCTCTCCCAGCTGATGTTTGCCTATGGTAGGCAGGAGGGGTACTGTTTGGGGGGGGAGGGTTAAGCTAAAACATACTCTTCTTTTTTTTCTACATCTTTGTCCCACGTACTTTTGCTACATCACACATGGCTGTATTATGAGATTCATCTTCGTCTTGAGGAGTGTCTTTTCACTGTCTGGGACTTCTTTCCCCTGCCACCTGTGATGGTTTTTAATTGTGTTGCTCTGGATTAGGTTCATGGTTTGTTGAGGAAAATCTCAGAACTCACAACGGCCAATATGTTATATTAGTAAAGGTCAAAATGAACGTTCATACAGGATAGACCAGTCACTTGTTTGCAGAATGTGTTTTACAGTCACTTCCTTGTAAATTTTTTTCACAAACATAAGAATCTGCAGAGTTGTGTGACTTGTATTACACCTGATTTCAGTAAAGACTAACTGAATGTACTGTGCCTTTCATAAGCAGTTTTGATTGACTTCTGTTTGCTCCCCAATTTAACCCAAGTGAAAAAAAGTTATTTCTGCAAACTAATGTGTATTGACTCATTCTTCTGCTGAAATGTGAAGTATGTGGAGAATCAGGTGTGGTTTAGCCTACCATCAACATAAAAGCATCTGGGGGCTCTGGGTTGGTTATGTGCCTGTCATAAATATAAGCACTTAGGAAACTGAAAGCACTGACTTCAGGCTGCTCTTTAGAGGAAGGCCCTTGTTTTCAGCCTGTGATGTGGTGCAGCTGTGTTTATGGCACTGGTTATTTACAGCCATTTGTACTCATGTACAGATTTATAAATAGCTTACAGAAATACCTCTGCAGATGAACAAAGCAATCTCCGTTGTTTCAGAATGGATGGCATAAGCCACTTAATGCTGTGGAAATTGTTCCTGAAGTGTAACAAGTAAGGACTGGAGAAAAACTAACTCTGCTCAGAGCAGGACATCAGTAAAAACAATAAGGATATGGATGTGGCTTATCATAGAATAGCGTAGTTTGAAAGGGGCCCATAAAGATCACCAAGTGCCGCTCTGCTACACAGAGGCTCGAATCCCGGGGGCTGGACTCGATGATCTCTAAGGTCCCTTCCAACCCGCACGAAACTATGAAACTATGAAACTATGAAACTATTTTGCCTCAGTCCTTCTGTTTCCCAGCATAGAAACACCTCCTTTGTACTGAGCTGAATGGTTATGCAAAGAGAACAGTTGGGTGGGATGCAAGCCTTTTTCTTCACAGTTTTTTCCTATCTCTCTCAGATACCAAGTGCTGCTGGGAGTGGGAAGGCAGTGCCTCTGCTAGTGCTGGCCTGTGAAATGATGAGCCCTGGAAGCACACTTCTGGCTCATCTGCCTGCCTAAGCAGGCTAACACAGCAACATAACAGCAACATTCTGCACTGCTTGCTACATCTGAGGGTGAAGGTGGTGTTTCTGGTTTAGTTCTGTGGGTTTTTTTGCCACCTCAAACCAGAGCTTTTTACAATAGCTCTTTTCCATTGGAGGAGTGTTTTGTAAGTGTGCTACCCGCTGGAACATGCTCGCCAAATTCTGCTTACTTGCCTTTATTGTGCTCTTCCTGCAAGTGTACTTTGTGGTTGAAGAATGAGAAATATTCAAGAGGGAGTATATAAGAAAGAACACAGGCTCTTTAATGGGGTTTGTTGTGACATGACAAGGGGAAATGATTTCAAACTAAAAGAGGGTAGATTTGGACTGGATATAAGAAAAAAAGCTTTTTACAGTGAAGCAGTAGAATAGATTGCCCAGAGTGATGGTGGATGTCCTATCCCTTGAGACACTCAAGGTCAGTGTGGACAGGGCTCTGTACAACCTGATGGAGCTGAAGGTGATCTGCTCATTGCAGGGGAGTTGGACTATAAAACCTTTAATTGTCCCCGTCCAACTCAACATTCTATGATTCTATGGCTCTATTGGGACAGGTAGAAAAGGTGAAGATGCAAACAGTAAGGAAAGCATAGAACAGAAAATGGCCAGTAATGGGGACATCTCCTTTGTGGGTGTGTTATAGGTTTTTTGCCTCCTGTTTTGAAGGTGTTCTGTCATGGGAAATAACAGAGAGATTGGGAAAAGAAAAAGAGTGATGTTTGTGAGGATGGTGGTCTTCAGAAGTACAGAAAACACCCAAATGTGGGTGGGTTATGAGAAGACTCCTTCTCTTTCCATCCCTACCTTGACCATACTGAGAAAGAAGGTGAGCATGAGTATTGGAAAAATCCTGCAAAACCATGCTCGGTTGAGGACAGACGCTAAAGCTGTTTACAACAAAGCCAAACACTATAAAATAAATGATGTTTTGTCGTGTCCTACGCTCAGGGAAGGCTTCCAGATTGGGTGGGTAGTGAGCTGGAAAATTGCCAGGTGAGGACAAAGTTCAGGTGTGCTGACACAAACCTCAGTGTTTTACTGTGCAAGAAACTTGGCAGAGGCTCAAACACACGTGCAAGAGGTGCTGTATTTCACCAGCTGCTATGAGGAGCTGTGCTCTGTGCATTCATTTACTCACAGGTAGCAAACAATGATTTCCTCCCACTGTGGTTCAGAAGACCTGATACATTTCTGGCAGAATCTTGAAGTAAACTTTCTGCTCTGGCTCTTCTTTCTGCATTGATTATCGAGTACAGCAGAACCTTTTTTCCTTTTCTGATTCTTGATTTGTGGCCTCAGTTCTTTTAAAAACTGTTGAAAAGTTCTTAAGGCAGGTGAGCTTTCACACTTGGTGAGGGTATCTCTCTACATCAGGTGTTCTGGTTAGATAGTACATCATAATTTGGGTGAGACTGGTGGATTCCCACTTGGGAATGAGAGACAGCAGATTTTGTTTCCAAATTGCTTTACATTTTTTAGAATCTCTTCCATCTGCGAAGCTTTAAAAAATAAAAATAAAAATTAAAAAAAATCACATTTAAATGGTGGCATTTTGTGTTTCCTTTGTCCAAATGTTTAGATTGTTAGGCAGTGGTGATTTGGGCCCAGAATAAAACTTCATACTTAACTGTTACTGAAGGAAATCCTCCAGGAAATACAGTCATAATTTCATCTGTTTCTGAAACTTTCACTCTGCATTTAATCATATCTCTTGCAATGCTTCCTCTCTTCTACTCAAAATATAAGTTTTTGGCTTTCTCTCTTTCTTTCTTTTCTTTTCTCTTTTCTCTTTTCTCTTTTCTCTTTTCTCTTTTCTCTTTTCTCTTTTCTCTTTTCTCTTTCCTCTTTTCTCTTTTCTCTTTTTTCTTCTTTCTTTTTTCTTTTTTTTCTTTTTTTTTAATTTCTGCATTAGAAAAAAAAAATATGGCAAATAAATACATTATGTTTGGATGACTTTGTTGCAAGGAAAGAAATCAGTTGCTACTTCTAGAAATGAAGTCATGCAAGGTTATCTTATGCATCCAGCTGGCAGAATTTCAAACTATTAAGAGGGAGTTGCAGCATTTCAACCTACCCACTTTCTGGGAACATTGCTTTTTCCTTACAGTCTCTGAAGTGGGTGAATGCAGTTCTATTTATGTAGCAAATTAAAGGTTTGCATGACTACTGATTAGCTAACTTCAGAAACTGCAGTAAGGAGGTAAAACATACTATCAGCTCTTAAAGTGCATCAGTGTAATTAATAAATGTTTAGAATTTGCCTGAGTTTTGAAATCACTGTGTTTGTTTGAATATTTAGTTAATTGCTGAGACTTTTGTGTAAATTCTCTTGAGGAAACATTTATGAAACTCACAGTTGTACAAGTAAGTATAGCATAATTTCTTTCCTTAGAAGCAGTTATAAACCTTTGATATTCTTGCTTTGAAAGTCAAGGGCTTGATTACCATTTAGCTTTAGTTCCCTTTATGGTCATACTGGTTTTGTATTATCCTCCTGCATGAAACTAAACTCATTTTATTGCTCTATGGAAGGGTATGGGTACAAAGGACATATCTAGACCACTTCAACTAAATGCTTCTTATTTTTTTCATCTTCGAGATTTTTTTATATGATGGCAAATGAATGCATTTCCAAAGTATAAGGTAAATTCTTAGGAAAAAAGTACAGAAAATGTAAGAGATTATTCTGCTTGTGTTTGTGCCATTTGGGGAATGAATGAATCAGTTGACAGCTACAGTGGAACAATTTTAATGGGAATTGCCACTGACATTAGAGAAGGTAAGAATGGTTGTGTGTACTGGCAGCTATTTGCTCAGATAAGAATCTCTAATATTTTTACCATAGAACAATTGTTTTCAATTTTAAATGACCCACAGTTTATGAAATTTAGATTTATTTGAATTTACTGCATCTGCAGATGAAGGAAGGCTTGTTTGCTAATAAAAATATAGAAATTACTTTTATCTGACTTAATAACACTGTAGAATAGGTATCTAGTAAATTTTGCACTTGAGTTGAGGTATCAACTTCAGGTTTATCACCCTGAAAATGTTAGGTGCTACATTACCACAACTGTGGAACCTCATTTTACTAACACAGGTGGCTGGGAAACAGTTGGGTTCATGGCTTGGTGTGGGAATTTAATCTGCTAGAGTACGGGTTTTTATTGCTACCTTCCAAAAAAAAGGGATCGGTATCATCAGTAGTCTGTTAGTAACTGCTATTAAGTGACAAGCTCTAGAGAAGTCATTTAGCTGTTCAAATTAATATCAGTTCTTAACTACAGAAGATTTTCTTGTAATCAGACAGGTATAATTATAGCTTCATCATAGGCAGAAGAAAAACTGAACTGAACTTGCATTCTGTGAATATTTTTACTTGTCTTGTATGTCTTGTCAGTGAAGATATTGAACTGGACACCTAGTGGAGATCCAGTGGACTGAGCAGCTCGGAGACACTGATGTTCAGCTCGGCTTCAAATACTTTGAATCTCTCTTGAAGATGCATTTCCCTGGGCCTAAAGAAAAATATATACTGAAGTTCCTTCCATAGTCATTAAACAGAAGTTTTGTTAGTTTCCAACCATGTAAATATTCCCTCCAAAAAGTTTAAATATAAGACACACACAAGAGTATTTTTTAAACTCTTTAAGTCCACCAACTAAAACTGTTGTTGCCATATCTTCTTTGTCAGGAAAAATGTCAGATGTTGTTAAGTGATCTTTACTACGCTAAAGTGCAAGGACAGTGAAAAATTAAACAAATGCTTTTTAGATACAAAATATGTTTGCATAGCTGTAAAATTCTGCCAAGCAGATGGCAACACATTGAAATTCAATAGAAAATCAGATCTATAAAAACACTGTTTGTTACCAGGTTGCTTTTGAATAGACCAGTGATGATGACTGGTAGGAGTCCCTGAGATGAACCCCTTGCTCAGGCTGAGGAGTAGTTACACAAAGAGCTGCAATGATTTCATTGTTCTGGCTTTCTCCCCAGTGCAAGGCAAGCACAAAAGCTGGTCCAAATCTTTAGTTATAAGGTAATGTGTAGGTCATCAATATTTTCTCTGAGGACTGACAGATGATGAGGTTATGAGTTTATTGGTAATTGCATGCATTTGCTTAACCTATAGTGAGTGGAAAGTAATAGGACTGTCCTTAACTCAGCACTGGGCTCTGCTGTGTTTTGTTTGTTTGGCACAAGTCAAAAAGGTTCACTTGAAAGTCTGCTATATCCCAGACAACACATGACAATTCTTTAAGCTTTGGTAACTTTTAGGTTTGAGGTAGGAAAGGGACATTTTATGGGAAAATTTGGTCTGCAGAAAGAATGTGGGGGGGGGAAGGGGATTGAGGATTTCAGTAGTGGAAGCATAGATCGTGGTACAATAAATAGGTTCTAAGTGGAAGGGGTACATGAGAAGCCAAGTGTGCCTGGGAAGTTAAAATATAGCAAGGAAAATGGAGAAATCCCTTTGGGAGCTATCGGAAAGAATCAGGAGAAAGTCAACTAGTCTGAGAAAAAAAATGGAGCAATGCTATTTTCTTGGTGCCTGGGACACATGGCTATGATCTGAAAAATCTTGTATCTTATGTGTTGCCATTGCTTCATCAGAAGAGGCCATGAGAACACCACAAAAGTTCTCAAGGACCAGAAGCTTGCTTTTAAAGTCACTGTTAGGGAAGTACTAAGAAATACCAGTTCTATTAGTCTAGCTAAGATTCATTTATGTCTTCATTTCAAGTCAGTGTTTTTCCTACACTGAAATATTTCTGGACTCATTTCATCAAGCCTTGTGTGAGTGGTAACAGAGAAGAAAAAGTCCATCCACGTTGATGGGTTTATGCAAGAGTGCCTCAAGTCCTTTGCTTCTGTGAGAGTTTGTTTCCATTGGGAAATATTTAAAGCATAAAGACAGAGCAACTCCAAAGTACTTGTATGAAGCAAAATATTTTAAAACTGCTAAATACCACATAGGCCTTTGAGATAGGAATTTACTCTGTAATAACTGTAATTCTTTTGAATGAGAGACAATGAGAACAACTACAGAAAGCAAACATCTTGGACTGAGAGGCAGTAGATCTTTTCAGAACCATGTGTTTTACTGTTTCCTCTAGGCTGTGTTTTCCTTTGTCCTTTCATAGGAAGAGCTTGGCTATTTCTGGGACCCCCACACTTGGTGCAGTTCCAGCCATAGATTGTTGCAGATGACTTATCCTTTGGGATTTGTGTTTTCACTGCTTTGCTGTCGTGGGATATTGATGCTGCACAGTTCTGCAAAACAGCTGTGGTATAGATTCCACAGGAAAAGCACAGCAAGGGATAGGAACAGAAGAGAGAAGGAGGTTAATGAATAAAGTGGTAAAGCTGGCAATATCTGAAGAATTGCATAGCTCTTTCTCTCAGCTCTTGTTTTGGAGGATGCAAAGCTTCTTTAGAAGATTTTATAAAGTGAAATGATGGTAGTTATGGGCAAATTTCTTTTTTAAAATTCTTGTTAGTTTGATTAAATCACAGCACTTTTGTGTTAGTTTTTGAAAATATGGGTGTTATGTTGTTGTTGCTGTTGTTATTTTGCTTTATTTTCCTCTTTTCAATGTCAATAAGATAATCATTTTTGCACAGATGCATGAATACATCTGTGTTCTCTAGAAAGAGGTCTGTTTCTTCTCACCTTTTATCCATAATAATGATATCTCAGAACACTTAAAATGTCTCAGATATGCTGATTCCTACAACATTTTAGCTCAGAAATTAGCTACACAGTCATTTATTCCTACACTACTCTGAAAGCAAGGCTGACTAGTTTTAAATATTTCCAAGGCTGAATATTCCACAATCTCTGTTTTAAATTTTTCCCACACTTGATCTCTTTACAGATTGTTGTTGTCCATGTATCTAGCTAGTTTCCCTTTCTGCAACATGTCACCATTGCCTATTTTGTTGCTATTGTGCTTCTCTGGGAAGCTTCTCTGAAACCCTTGTACTCGGAGCCCAAAGCTGGACTTGGGTTTTCAGAGGTTGCCTCATCAACACCAAAGAGAAGACAGTGACAAATTTTTGGTGGGACTTTCTTTTAAGTCTGTGAAACATTTGTTAATAAGCTACAGCTCTTTCTAAGGATGTAAATGTTGTGGTTTCACATACTGGCTTCTATAGTTTGTGCCACAGTAGCCTTATTTTGTACCAGAAGCAACTTAATTCCCAATCAAAAATGATTTAGAAGTGGAGACTATAACAAGAATAATTTAGGATGTGTACTGAATAAATAAAATGTAGCAAATTAGGCACTACAGTGGGAAAATAGAGCGCAAATTTGTGTTTGTCATTATCAGTGATATGACCATGTAGTCTCCATTCCCTAAATTCAAATATACAAGAAATAGATAAAAATAGGTAAAAACAGATTTTTGTTCTTTGCTGGGTTTGAATCATGGGAATATACTGTAGTTAGACATCATTGCTAAGAATTTTCCACTGGGGGATAATCTAGCCATTAATACTCTCTGTCAGCTGTTTTTATAAGTAATCTACAAGTCTGCATGAGGACCAGGATCACTTCTTTTGGGGTGTCAGTTGATTGCTTCACTTGAAAGCAACAGAGGTGAAGATATGTCCTAGTTGGCACCCTTTTATTGTCCCTTGAACCTGAAAATGATAGTTAATCTCACCAATTTTCTTCTGTCAAACATGTCAAATTTGGATGCCTTAAACTACGCTTGTAATTCCAAAGTCAAAATCTCTGTAACTGCAGGGAAGAACTGGCATCTTAAATGCCATAACCACAGCTGATAGTGTTGATTGATGATGAGATTGTCTTGGGATCCAGCTGTTCCTATTAAAAAAGACATTATTAAAGAAAATGGGCTGACAAAGTGCATGCTAATTTCAGCTTCCCCGAAAGTCATTGTGTGCACTGTGGGGGAAACGCACTGCACTGCAATAGATCTGCAAAATCTCCTCCTACATTCTGTGCTTCTGTGTCTAGCACTGCTCTGGTCTTTTGTATTGAAGAAAATACCCCTATTGTTATTATTTTTTTCTTGTATCCCAGTGTTTTCTCAGATGCACCAAGCCTTATGCCATCAAAAGAGGAGGAAGGGCTGACTGTTGTACTACAGGACTTGCAGGAAGGGATTTCTGGGCATATCATACCATGAACAGAGTATACCTCTGCTGCATTGGTTGTGAAGTGGATTGCAAAACCTGCCTACCATTATGCAAGTTGATACAAAGTTAGGGAACTGACCTTGTGTTTTGATCTCAATTTATAAAACGAAATCCCTGAAATGTGAGAAGAGTTTCAATATGATATAAATGGATTTAATTTCTTAGTGAAGAAGGAAAATTCATGCGGGAAGATACAAGTTCAAATGAATTTAAATCTGATCATAAAAAACTGATGGAGAGCTTCTAGTCCAAAAGGGAGCTCATTATTTGCCTATTAATAGCAAGTTATTCACAGAGATGGTCCAAGTGAAATGTGTGGCAATTTCCACCATTTTGTTTTCATGTTCAATTTGACAGGAGTTGGTGGAAATTATGCTCACAGGTCTGATAGGATTTCTGTGGCTAACAAAAGCAGGAACAATTCAATATTATGAAGTATTTATAAGTCCCTAAGGCACATTTACAGATGTCCTTGGCAACATCAATTTCTAGCCTGTTAATAGCTTTAAAAGCTAAAAGCAGAACTGCAGACCTTTTCTAGGCACCAAAAAGCAGCAAATGCTGACAGACAAGTAGTGAGTAGGCAGGTCCCACTCTACCCACCTCTGATAACAATCAAGTCCCTTTATTGTGCATTAGCTTCAGGGAATGGATTAGCCCTTTTGGCAGCCCACTATAAAGCACTTTGCAGTAATCTCATTTTGAGATCTGAAAGGCATGAATCATCCAGGTCAAGTTTAAATTGTACTTTAAGGCCAGATTCTTATCTTGTTTGTGCCACAATGAATAGAGTACTATTGCGTATTAGAGCTCAAGCTGTTACGCTGCCATGTAATGTCAGCGTGCAGGTACACAAAATTGGGCCCTAAAACTGAAAAAACTGGCCTACTTGTAAAAATTAACTGAGGGAGGAAGTAGGAATTACTATTTATAACAGTGAAGAATCAACTACTTTTAACATTGAATGAGAACCATTCTTACAATAAAGAAAAGGGAATGGTCCTACTTCAACTAAATATGTAAGGCACATACAGATTAAATTCCTACTTCTTTACTGAATTCACTAGGCCTTGTGCTTAACTGTAAGCACTTCCCAGACATACTTTAGGATGCAAATGTATACATTCTCACATCATGGGAATACTCGTGTGGCGTGGGGTGAAATCTCTTACTTCTGGCCACTTTCTGTTAATACATGAAAACTGTGGCACATACAGAAGGTTCAAGATCGTGGGCTGTGAGATGAATTTATCCAGGCTGAGTTTAGCTCTCTACTCAAAAGAAATAGAGCTAAAATGATACTGGCTGTGGGCAGCCATTCTCGGGGCTGTGTTAGCCTCATAACACCTATTTTTTACATTTAGACAGATTACTGACTTCAGTGTCATCAGGCTGCAAGCTTGAAAGGAGGCATACATTTTTCAATTTTAAACAAATTACAGAGCACCAAAGTGTGTTCCTTATGAATATCTTAGGGCCAAAGACATAAATACTTCAGTCTCCTAAGGCTCACTCTCATTAATAGCAGAAAGTGCATATTCATGCTTTTGCTTTGAGGCAACATACCCTGATGTCTGCCTCTCTTCTCATTTTCACCTTCCCCTTTAAATTACTCAGATTTTTCTCATTTGTATGTTCCTGATGAATAGAGCTGATTTATTTCACCTGAGAGCAAGGCAAGAGTTGTCCAGTGGTAAGGAAAGAATTTGATGAGGAACTGTGCACAGTTTTTCCTTTGCAAGCTCCTCACTCAACTTGTCCACCCTTTGGTGAATGTTTCCTTTGAAAATAATGTTCTTAAAAACTACTTGGATCTCAAGAACTTCAAATGCAGAGGACTGCTTTTGCAGTCCAGGAGTTTGAAACAGAATAAGTCACTACATTAGGCAGTGACCTGAAAAAATAGCAAATGGAGTTCAGAAGAGCTTGCAAGGGCCAGGTAGTCCACAATCTCCCTTACAGCAAGCTCAGTTCTATCCAGGCCTTTCTAGCAAATGTCAGTCTGCCTCATTCTTAGGAACATCTCCTTAAACACATCTTCAATCCTGCTACCTCATGAAACCAACTGTTCTGGTAAGTACTTGTCTGTACTGCCAGTATGGTTGCTTTTAGTTTGTACAGTCTTGAGAAAGGTGGATGGGTTGAAACTGCTATTTGATTATTCTATTGCAGGCAAAAAGATGACTTTGATCTGTCCCCAGATATTAATTTTTGATCGTTGATAGTATGGAGAAGATGAGAATTCTTCACATTTCAAGTACGATCTCTCTCTAACCCTGGAAGCAAAATACAGTAACCCAGTGACCCTGTGCTCAAATTACTTGCAAGGCAAACTTAGGGAAGCTGAAATTTCAGCAACCTCCTGTCAGCCTCAGACTTCTAGGCATGTTGGACATCTGGTTGCACAGCAGGAAGCCCATGAGCCCAGTGAAGTGTATTTCTAAGCACTGCTATGAGCAGTGTGGGTTGGGAGGAGTCATCACAGAAAATTTTCCCTTGTAAGTTTTAATTAAATCCATGTGTCCTTGCTAAATATGCAAATTATTGAACTGACACATTCCTGTAGGGAGGAAAAATGTCCAGTTGATTAGTGAGGTACTGGAAGAGGTTGCCCAGAGAAGCTTTGAATGCCCCGTTCCTGAAGGTGCTCAAGGCCAGGCTGGATGGGACCCTGGGCAGCCTGAGCTGATGTAGAGCATCCAGCCCATGGCAGGGGATTGGAATTAAATGATCTTTGAGGTTCCTTCCAACCCAAATCATTTTATGATTGATAACCATCATTTCATAAAAACTACCTTCTACCATGAGCTTGTCAAATACGTTTGTCCTTTCCCTCAGGTAATTGTAACAGCGTTCTTCCATGGATTTACTGAGTCATGGTAGAAATACAAGGATCCTCCAGGTAATTCTACAAGATTATTTTTGTTTGTGTTTTCTTGTATCAGGCATCTGCATGGGCAGATTTCCACTTAAGTCTGACAGGCTTACAGGCAAAGGCCTTTCTACACCTGGATTCTGTGGGAAGTGATCTAATAAATAGAGGAAATATACAACATTCAGTATATGTCTGCAGTTTTATGACAGGGTGCAATATAATCAGCTCTCATTATGTTTAATGCTGAACTGGCAAGGAAACAAATTACTTGCATGCAAGCATTCTTTGAGTGGCTTCAAGACTCTTAGATTCACTTTCCAAGATCTTCAAATAAATATTTAGTCCTTCTTAGTTTGTCTGTTTTGCAGCCAGAACAGCAGTATTTACCATTCTGCACACTGTTTGATCCTTCTGTTAATATCTTGATATCACTTGGCAGTGTTTTTGCAAAAGCTGAAAAGAGACCTCAGCTACAGCATGAGCTTTTGCCCCTGGAAATAAACAGTGCTGCAGACAACACTGCTCCTCAGCTGCCATTCATGTCCAAGGTTATGAGGTGTTTTTGCAGAAAAATGCATGCTGGATGCAAAAGCACTTTCTTTTCTGCTTGCGCTTTGTTCCCTCTCATAATACTTGGAATTTAGATGCCTCCGTGACTAGATTATTATTTGTTTTACTGGAAAATGTTCTGTGTCCCAGAAGCTTATAGCTGCTACAAAACCATAAGTGGCTTCTTTACAAAAGAGGAGAGGCAAAGCTATTTTTTCGAATACCTAGGTAAGAGGAAGTGCAAACAAATGCTGCTTAAAATGCTGTTGCAAAACTTGAAATGTATGTGAGGGCAGAACTCATCTAAGCAGAGTGCAGACAGCTCAGGATGGGGACAGGACTCCTTAGGATGTCCTTGTTACAAGATGTTCCCTCTCCACAGTGGTGGAAAGGGATGGGGATGGAGCTGTAAGGCATGCTGTCCTTCATGCCTTGTGCTAAAAAATATGCCATTAAAAATAAATATACACAGCTCTTACAGCATTGGAAGTTTGTATCCAATGACATTTATTTATTTAAGTTTCCTTTTAAAAGGTCAGCACCCTTCTGGAACTCAGTGAAGGTCTTTACTGCAGCTTTTCACATGGCATCAGTAAGAACTTAGATTCATAGAATCATAGAATCTTTAGACTTGGAAGGGACTCTTAAAGGTCATTTACTCCCCTGCAATGAACAAGGACTTGCACAGCTAGATCCATTTGCCTTTACAGTCTCCAGGGGCTGGAGACAAGCAAAATCACTTGTAGGATTCAAGCCCTGTCGTGGTTGTCAGCATTTGAACCAAGTTTAAAAGCCCGTTGAAGTAAATGAAGCTGGTGGGCTGTGCAGCTGATATAATTTATTATAACCAGATATAGTTTGAAGGAAAGTGTTCATCCTGAAGCTTCTCAACCAGAAAAAGGCAGATGGCATCATCTCTCATGATGTATCTCATTTCCCTTTTTCTCTCTTGTTTTCTTTATCATCATCATAGTCATAGTCTCGTGCGGGTTGGAAGGGACCTTAGAGATCATCGAGTCCAACCCCCCAGGATTTGAGCCCCTGTGTAGCAGAGCAGCACTTCTACCACTTGCGACACAGGGGGGATTCATATCATAGATCTGTTTGAGTTGGAGAGGTACCTTTGAGGTCAAGTAGCTCAACCCCCTTGCAATGAACAGGGACAACTATAGCTAAATTGTGCTTAGTGCCTTGTCTTGCCTGACCTTGAGCATCTCCAAGGATGGGACATTCATCACCCCTTTGGGCAACTTTGTTTTCCTTTTCAGTTTTCATTTGATATAACTTAATTAGTATCTGAAATGGATTGGAAGACTGCAAAGACAACTACTCCACCAGCTGATTATGACCTGTTTTCAATCTGTGGGCCACACTATGCAGATGACTTACATACCCAGCACTCCACATTCATTATAAACTTTTTCTTTCTACCAACCTGTTTCCCCACTGGCACCTGTGTGTATGTATGCTGTCATTCTACAACACCTTCTTATACAGTACCTAATGAGGAACAGTGCAATACTGACACGTTAAGCACTTACACTGGGGAGAATGGATCCTCTTGGGATGTAAATTTAGACATAAATTAAGTATTACTACTTGTGTTGCTTACCAGTAGTGCGGAAGTACTATGGAATCCTGGCATATACAACCCTCAAGACAAAGTGCTCTCAAAGTAATTGCAGCACCGATTTATGTATCTTGAGATTGTTATGCCTCCTCTCAGGATTCTTTAAGTTAAAATGCTTTTCTTTCAGCTGCTTCTGACAAGTTTCCTAGGGCTCTGATTATATTTGTTGCTCTTGTATTGACGTGATGATTGCTAATTTTCCCCTCTAATTGTGATATCCCAGACTGAAAGCAAGATTCCCACGGAGGCCTTGCCAGATTTTGAAGGAGGGAAAGGATTACTTCACATTGTGCATAAAACTCAACTGCTTCTCCATGCCAAATAACCTCTGGATGTCATCTAGTACAATTCTTGTGCACAGAGCCAAGTTGAAATTACCTAGACATTTTCATATTATCATATAATGGTGGCATGATTTGGATTGGAATGGACCTTAAGTATTATCTTGTTCCAAACCCCCTGCAATTGGCATGAACATTTCTGAGATCAGATGTCCCAGAGCCCCATCCAACCTGGCCTTGAGCAGTCTCAAGGAATGGGAAATCCTGTGCTTCTCACTACTTGTTGCTGATTTTGCCCTTACTATGTTGTTACGGTTAAGTCCTCAAAAATGAGTTGGAAACATACCTCTTAGAAAATGTGTGACCATAAAACTTATAACATTTTTTTGACTAAGGTATCTTAAAACCAAGGAATACATTCCAATGTCGTTCTACTGGGGTGTTTTTTTGTTAGGTTTGTTTGTTTGTTTTTAATATTGCTCTGCTAGTTTTTAATCCATTCAAATCTACAGTGTCTGTGACATCATTTTCCCAGACTTACTCAGAAAAATAATAATAATAAAAAAATTCCTATCCCTGTCTTTCATTGGGCAAATTATTTCCAAGTCTGTCACCTTTTGGCACAGGTGATATAATACCAAACATTATCTGTATGAGCTCTTTAAATATAGTGGAATAACATGTCACGGAGTAGGCTTTGGAAGCTCAGCTTCAGTCTGTTTTAGAAAGAAATCGAAGTAATTTCTAACAATTTGACCTTAAGTAAAGTTCTCCAGGCATTGAGTTCATTCATGAATCATGTTTCCCCTTGCATTGATTTTTTCCCCAGGGAAGGAAAAAAGCTGACATGCAGTCTGAATTGCACTGGGTATCTTTTGGAAATGGCACAACTCTTACCTGATAGTGTGTGCCCACACACACAGGAGAAGAGCTAGCAAACTGTGCTTATGGCATGGAAGCTGAACCAAGTACCATGAATAAAAATCTCAGATCTAGATTTTAAAGTCATTTAGGTGTCCAAATGCTGTTCTCTATTTGATTGTGATTTCTAAACTCCAAATGATATGCCTGTGTTAAGCAATGATATACCCAATAGATTTTAAGCTAGCAAACTATGATTGCAATTTGAGTCCAGGAACAAGTGGAGCAGTGTTAGAATTCTATCTTTCTACATCATAGAATAATAAAGTTTGGAAAAGACCTCTAAGACCATCTAGTCCAAACATCCTGTCACCACCATGCCTACTAAACCATGTCCCTCAATTCATGCTAATAGTGTATATTGCATCATAGTAATTAATCCTGCTTTTTGACTGGAGAATTGCCTTGGAACAAAGCTTTGCTGACAGGGTAGTGTGTATGCTGGTGCTGGGGATGGTTGAGTGCCAGCTCAGTACTTTGCTTTGTAGCACTGTGTAGTGTAAGTTCATTGGAACTCAACTGGTGATCACAGACAGTGAGAGCTGGAGATTTGCAGTTTATCTCTAGGAAAATGTTTATTGTTACTTTCTGTGAGACTTGTAGCTAAAAGCTTCTTTATAAGATCCTGAATTAGGACTCCATAAACCTCTGAAATATTGAGTGTTTGTAAATACACATAACAGCACTGCCTGTGCAGGAGATGGTGAGCTTTAGTGCACTTCAAATATGTCTTTCTTCAGTGGAGTTGTGTTCAGAGATACATTTCCTTGTCTCAAAATACACCAAGGTTGGTTTTTTTCCATTCAAAACAAATAACTTTCTGTTATATAGGCATTCAAAGTAATTTACCTGTACCACTGTGAAGCAAATGCAATACATACATTTGTCTTGTATTTAGATTCAGAGCAGTAGAGATATTTTCTCTTCACAGCTAAGAGAAAATATGTAGTGAAAGGGAAAATGATGGAAAATTAATGTCTCAGTATTACAATGTGCTGAATTTATTCTGTTCAATTTTCTAAGGGAAAATATTGAAACATCAGTATCCAACTCCATGCTTTGGAATGTCTTTTAGTCACGTATAGAACCTTTCTTTATTTTCCATGTAAGAGAAAAAACAAATGCAGCTCCATTCATACCTTACTAGCTATAAAACTATTTTTTTTTCCTTTTTCTTTTCCTTTGCTCCTCTCTTTTCTGCCCTCTTTAACTTATTTCTTTCCCCCATTCTCTCTCCTTTCTCTTCTCTCTCATTGTTTAGTGTTTTTTTTTTTTTCTGATATGTGTTTGCCAGTAAAGCATGGAAAAAAAGGAACTAAAAACACAGAAACAGTCATTTTCAGATGATTATAGATGTCAAAGAATTCCACAAGAAAAAATAAAAAAAACCACACTGAGGCAGGATGATGAGTGAGTGACTTACAAGCACCCTGGAAGTGCAGTGAAGGCACTGTGCATGTACATGTACAAAGTATTGTGCAGACTTAAACAAATATAAGGTTATGTTTTTCTTCTATATTCCATGCAGTTTCTCCCCTAGATATTCCCTGCTTCCTAACAGTGAAAACTGTCAATTTTTAGACCATGAGGCTTCAGCTGTTCCAATTCTAAATGTTACTAAAATTGTCAAAGAAAATGTAAAAATAAAACACCTTAAAGCACAACCCCTGAACATTTTGTTAGTGTAGAAGCAAGCACAATTCTGTATATCTGAAACTGATTGTTCATGGATAGACACATGTTCATGATTGTGCAGTGGTCCTGGAACAGGTCTTCAGTACAACTGTGCATGCATTTAAAGTCCTGTATTTTACTCAAAACTATGCAAATTCCATTAATTGGTGGCAGATCATTCTCACTTTTTTTTTTTTTTCAATAATGTACTCTATTTTTGGAAGAGTAATTTTGCCAAAGCTTCAAGAAGTGTGTTAGGGTGTATGTCCTCAAGCATGCCTTTGGAGAAATCAAGGTTGCATCTTTCCCTCAAAATCTTACAAACTGTTATGTCTATGATAAAGGTAGTATTGGCTCTATTTTACTTCACTGTGAGGACAGTGGGCCAACTTATGCAGCTGAAGGAGCCTTTTAAAATACGAACATCAATTCTTTCACTTCAAAATATGAGCAACGCAACTGATATAGAAGAGTGCTGATCATATTGTAGAGTAGGAGAATAAAGTGATGTGATTAAAATGAAATAGACTAGCTTTTATTTTCTAATAGTAAAATAGTGATCCAATTGGTCTCTATGTGTGGGAGTACAATGATGAAAATATTTCAACTGTGCAACTAACTATTCAATCTAACTTTTGATATATAATATTGATTTGATTTTGGGTTTCAGCTTTGCACTTTACGAAGCCATGCCTCAGGCAGTGAAGGTTTGGAGGAAGATGAATCTGTCTTTCTGATTGCTGCTAGAAAAAACTACCAGCTTTCCATTTCCTATGTGCCCTCAGCTGGGAGGTGTTTTGGGCACCCCTACCAAATAACAAGATTTCATTTTCCCAGATTTTTGCCTTGCAGTAAGACAAAGGCATATAGCATTTGCACAAGGATTTCCAGCATTTTCTTTAGAAAAAACTGCTTCTTTTCAGAAATCATATTCTAAGTACCAAAGATTATTCTTGATTTGAGTGCAATATTTCCCACTGTCCACATTGTTTGATGCAGATTGTATGTCTTGTTATTCAGGGAACATACTCACCCTTATTTCAAAAGTGTGAGCAGCTTGTGCATTTTTTATCCCCTCAGAAGTGCTACACTTTTCATTATTGTTTGGATTGAGAATTAGTCCTTAATCTTTTTTCCAGTAAAGATTTTTCCCTGGTTTCAAGTCTGTTGTTGGATTGATAAGGTGTATTTTTAAATTATCTTTGGAAGAAACTTACCTTTGAATGTCCTGTCTACAGACAGCTCTGATTGCTGGCAGTAGTGACAGTGCTGTTAGATACTGCAGGCATTGCAGACACCATCTCTCTTGTGTAATTTCTCAGTCTCTAGTTTTGCTGTTGAGAGAGTGTGACCTCTGATTCACTGCGCTACACAATAGCATTTGGAAAAAAAGGGTAGACAGAAAAAAAAAAGGCACAATATTTTTGTAGTTGTATCTTCTGGGTGCAAAACTTTTATTAACAGAAGACAATGTTACACTGAAATTTGTGTGTGAGTGCACTTCAAGAAAGTAGTTTGATAAATAATATGAAATGTGTTGTTTGTCTTCCAGAACACAAAAATGACCCATGGCTGGGCATTGGAGCTTAATGATCTTTGAGATTCATTCCAAGTTAAGCCATTCTATGATTTATATAGAGATATTAATGCAGATCCTTACAAGTGAGATGCTGATAGATTTTCCAATCAGATACACCTACTGGGCTCGTAAGGTGTCAGTCCACAACACTGCTGAGGTTCAATGACTAGTTCTGTCATATACATTCTGTCTGCATAAGCTGTTACTTAGGAGCTGCTGCTGCATTTTAATTAATGAATTTTGTCTTAGAAGCTATCAAATTTAAATGAGTCCTTGTATCATCAAACCATGAAGCTTCTACTTAACAATGTGTAACACTAACTTGGACATACTTATCACAGAATCATAAAATTGTTTGAGTTGGAAGGGATCCTTAAAGGTTATCTACTCCAGCCCCAGAACGTATACCAGAACAAGATGAATGTAGTAGAAATAAGGTCAGGTATTACAGAATCACAGAGCATTCTTTTTTCAGGGATGTCTTAAAATTCAGAAATATCAGGCAAGTGCCTCACTCCTGATGTAGTTTACATGCTCAGCAGTGAGGGTTTCTACGCACATTTGCTTTTTATGTTAGCTTTTACATAGAAGGCTGCCTCCAATTCAAAGTCTTGCCCTTATCTTCAGAGACACCAGGCAGGATTCGTTGGACCAGATGTAGACTCCTACATCTGAGTGAATCATCACAGGCTCACTGTACTGTCAGTGAAGAGAAATAGGTGCTTGATGGCAAAATTCTTCTCATCCTGAGGTCAATGCCTAAAACAGTGTAGACAGATCTTACCCAGCAGTACTTCTTTCTTTCTCTGGACTATATTTGGGTAAGATGTATGCCACCCACATACTGAACTCTCTGCAGCAACCGCAAGAAGTAGTTTGCTGACTCTAAATGCCAGCTAGATTATTATAGAAGACACTCAATTGCAAATAGTTTTCCTGCTGAGATTGACGGAATGAACAGACAAGTGACAAACGTGTTATAAGACCTAATGAATGTTGAAGGAGGTGTTTGTGAAGGGTAGAGCTGTATGTGAACATACACGGGACACAGCAGCGGACAGAATTTGGTAAACTGCCACATAGCTCTAATTTTATCTCGATATAAATTCTGTTCAATGTAAGGATACTATTTCATAAGTCAGTGACATCAGCTTCCTACTCCTCTTCTGGGAACAATTAGGATATTTCATATTAAATCAGTGCATATGTTTTTTCTGGTTATCTCTGAGCTCTCCATGTGAGCTGAAGGTAAGTTTCTGGGACACTGAAACTACTTTTTGCAGTGAAAAGTCCTGCCAGGGTGCGAGCATTTTCAAATGAAGATTGGTTTTAGAATTTTGTTGAAGTCTAGCAGACTTCTGTAACAATTAAAATGTGCCTATTTTTTATTTATTTATGAATGTATTAATTTTTCTATACAACTTACTATTACTTGCCTAAGTGTCCTTGGAGTAAAATTGAAAACCAGTACAGAGGCAATTTCTTTCCCTAACTACACAACTTCTGGCTACAAAATGGTATTTTACTATTCTTTTCAAATAAGCTAGAGCCCTTAGCTGCTGTTTGTGAAAACATGTCTGTCAATCTAACAACTGAGCAGAAACCAGCCTTCATTCAATTGCTAAGAAATAATGCATGTAAGTTGTTCTGAAAGTATTGCCTTCTATTTATTTCCATGGAAACTACAACAGATGCAAAGAAAGAAAAAAAACACTATTTGATGGGTATATTTTAGAATCATCAAGTCACAGATTTACAGGCTGATTTGAGTTGGAAAGGGTCCTAAATATCATCTAGCTTCAACTCCCTTGCCATGGGAAGGGACATCTCCTTCTAGATCAGCTTGTTCAAAGCCACATCCAACCTGACCTTGAACACTTCCAGGGATACATTCTACTTGTTAAAGGTTGAAACATAAAAATACTAAACACAACCTTCATAAAATATTAATTCCACTTGAAGGGTAAGGAATTAATCTGGGAGATGAACTTAGGAGATTTTCAGGACTGTAGATATGTACACTAGGCTGGTTTCTATATCCTAACTTAAAAGAATTGTTTTAGAGAAACGCAGAATACAAAATACATACATTTCTTCAGATATACAGATAACACCATTTCTAATTAATCTCTGTTGTGCAGTAGTCATGATATAGCCAGTAACTGACTCTCAGCTAAGTTTGGAAAAGCCTATGTATTTGGCAAATATAGAATATATGATACCCTGGTAGCTGAAACTGAGATATAACTTGTAATTTCTGGCTGTGGTAAAGGTATTGGATCTCAGCTCTCAGACCAGGCATACATCTCAGTCTTGCATCGATTAAACTCTTAAGCTAGAGGTATTTTTAACTCCTGCTTTTATAAAATTTCCACTGTGGTTCGACTGGCTGTACTGGCAGGAAAAGATGGAGAGTGATGTGTCAGGCTGAATGTCTGTTAGCAGATATTCCCATAGAGCTTCAGAAATAGCTGGTAAGCATGTCTGTTAATTGCAGTATTTAATCTCTGCATGGTTTCTGGTTCTTATGCTGAGCTGCTCTGCTCATTCTTCAATGTGCATACGTCCATGGAGATTTGAATCCAAACCTCCTCATCCATCTCCTACCTCCTCAATGGCAAACACAAAAACTGCAGTATCATGCTTGTAGGTTTTAAACACTGGGTTTGATGGAGAAGTGTCAGGAATTCAAAGCCTATGAGCAGTATTTCAGCTCCCATGCTTGTTGGTAGAGGACGATAAATTTTAATTTAAAATAAAATAAATTCATAATAGATTCCGATTATTATTTTATTTTTTTTAAGTACATGATGGCAAGCACTTGTTCTTACTGCTTTCCAGCAAAAATAGTGTAGTTTCATTTGCCCATGTCTACTGAGAAGGAGTTGCTTAGTTATGTTAGACATCTTGACTTAAGATGTCAAACCCCATGCTAAATTCTACAGTGGAGATAAACATAAGAAATGTGATTTAATCAGAACCGGAGCTGATATTCAGAGTACCTCACTCAGCCGTCATTAACAGTATCTAGTTGTAATGCTCTCTAGAAACCCATAATTCTTCTTCCATGTTTGTGTACAACAACCCTAACAGAGCTCATACCCTTGATATGCATCTCTATATAATACAGGGTGGCACACGGAGAAACCCAAAAAAGCATGTGAGAACACATGGAAGCTTGAAGAGCTCCAGCCACTGAAGAATGCTGCTCTACCTGGGGTATTTACACTTCCTAAGAAGCAGACTTGACTTTTCGTGATGAATTGTTTTAAGTTAATACATCTATGATGCTTTCTCTGTCTTAACTAGCCTATTCTAAGCACAATAGCAACTTTGCCCTGCCAAGCACTGTGACTTGTAGTCATACTCTGGGATTTTCCTCAGTTGTTCTCAGAAAAACCCAATCAACCTTGTCTAGGATGTGAAATCCAGTTGCAACTGTTCTGCAGCACTGAGTTGAGTCTAAAGTCTAATCAGAGAGAATTTTCTCATCTAATACAAAGGGGCATTGTCTACTGCCTTCAGTAATGTTAGCTTTCTGTAATAAAGACAGGTAAACTAATCCTGTCTTTCCAGCCAGTTTACTCTGAAAATAGACCAGGTCCCACAGGGAATAAAAGATGCTCCTAGAAAAGTCTGTAATTAGACAACTTCAACTTCTCTGCACAAATACCACAACAAAGTTCCACTACCATCAAATCTTCTGATGCATGAGACAGACATAAACCTCTTATCTGAAAGCTCTATTTAATATGATTCATTCTCTGAAACAAATATTGCAGAATGTTTATCTCCTTAATCCAAGAACATAGCTGGTTTTCTTCACTGATTGCCTAATCAAATATCTATTTTAGTGGACAGCATATTTTCCAATAATTAGGATGGGTCCAAGCATTTTGATAAGGCCCCGAGAAAGGTTCATGTAGGGCCTTGAGAATAAATTCCTCATAGCTCATCTTGCATTCAGCTCAGACAGCAGTGTAGCCTGTAGCTGTGCCCTGTTACTGACTCAGCTAGATTTCTGCTCAAAGTTTGAGTCCATCAAGTGATGTTGATTCTGATACTTTCAGAAAGTGAGATCAGAATGAAAATCTGATTTTCAGGGGGGAAGCAGGGGGGAAAGGAGAAGAAAGCAGGGGGGAAAGAAGAGCACATAGAGTAATTTTGTTCATTTTCCTCTATTGAATAGTTGTGTACTATGCACCTTTTTTGTGATACAGCTGTCCGCATGTGAATCTCAGATTCTCTCTTGTGAAATATACATTACAGTTTGGCACAACACACTTTACTTGCAGTAGAGTCTTAATATTCAACACTAGTTCTTGATTTTACACTTACTCTCCTCCCCTCAAAAACCCATGCACTGAACCCAATCAATGCTTTCTGCTGGGCACAAGAGTACAAGGTAGCCCTGGTTAACTCAGCTGCTGCTGTGTAATTCACTGTCAGATTAAAAATCAGTTCTCCCTTTTTAAGTGTGATAGTGTACTTCTTCCAGCAATGAAACTAGGTGGTGTCTTTGTGCTGGCAAAGGCCAGCACAAAGCAAAGCAGCAATCTGTCCTTGCACTTTAGCTGAATAACCAGCAATGCTTGAGCAGGTTTGCTTTTGAAAAAGGAAGTCTTTGGACGCTAATGTGATGTAGTTGAGTAGGATGTAATTTTTCCATATTACGCTGTCTTTTCCTAACTGATGCAACACCTCTTTGGAAAGAAGCTGTACCTCATTAAAGTAGACTGGGGAAGATGAGAGGGTAAGGTGGAAACTGAAGGTGAAAATCAGAAGATTTTGATAATTTGATAATTTTGACATTATTTTGATGTCAACTACTATAACTGAAGGGGATTCAGAGAGCAGAAATGAATCTGCATCTGAAAAGGAAAAACACAAAAAGAGGCAATTTTGTGAAGCTATGTTTTCCCTAGAAAAAAATTCCACATTTTATTTTTATACAGTTATTTCTACATGCTTTGTAGACATTTTCTTCTGTGGATTTACCAAAGAGTTCTGATGTTCAGGACTTGTTTGAAGCTACCTGCACTACATTTTGCTGTAACAAATTCTGAGGACTGACAGATGTACTGATCCATCTTGGTGCAGTGCCAACAGTGGCAGCAGGTAGTGAACTATATTATGTGTCACCAGCCCATATGGCATGATCAGACACTAATTATTTCTCAAGAGTCAGTCCTCTTGAGCCCACCCATTTGTAGTTTTCATTGACTACTGCCCCATCTCATTAATCAATATTCATTTCTGCAAATCTCTGGTGCAGTCGGTTAGCAGACTCAGAGCAAGTAAAACTAGAAATACAGTTTTTATTGCACTGAGATTCAAAATTTAAAGGCCTGCAAAGCAAGGATGTCTCCCTAACTCTTACAGGCAGTGCACTGAATAATAGGCTTAGAAAATGATTCTGTGGCATAGATGCACTGAATCATGAGTATAAGAAAGAGGAGCTCACAGGCATGTTTTTCCGTCCATCCTAAATGATGCTGGTTGGCATAGACTGAGCTTCCCATCATATCTTAATCTGAGGTATGAACTCTAGCAGGATTTGGTGGGGGCGGGGGGACAGGGGGAGATGGGGGGAATGGCAGTAACTGGTCATTTCTCTCTCATGAGGCAACAGAAATCAGCACTGTGAAAAGCATTCCATTAGATCCATTAGATTTATCAATTCGTTTTCCCTGTATTTTTTTTCTTCTTTAACTGTATCCAACTAAAATACAATCTCCATTCTCCTTCTTAAAGTGAAAAAGCACCTGCCAGAAGTCTTCAACTCTGTGCTCATATTTTTCTTTATGCTCAATACTTGTTTCAAAACACACTCATATCCCTAAGGAGAATTTCACTCAATCAGGGTGAATCTTTTTCCTGTTGCATCACTCTTTTGGCCTAGCATGTCCTGACTTTTCCAAATCCCTTGGAAGCTTTCTTTATAACTCAAATTTTGCTATGTATTTCCAGGAAAGCCATTCTTAGGTTTGCAAATGTTGCTCCTGACTGGTAGACAGGAACTTGAACTTGACTATTGTCATGTGGGGAAAGGAGCTTTGATAGAATCAAAATCAGTGGATTGGAAGTAACTTTTAACATTCATCTAGTCCAACTCCCTGCTTTGAACGGGAACACCTAGAACTAGATCAGGTTGCTCAGAGCCTGTTGCAGCCTGATCCTGAATGTCTTCAAGAAAAAGGCATCCACTACCTATCTGGGCAACCTATGCCAGTGATTCACTAGTCTTATGCTTTGTCAAGCCTTGGACATGTAATTTATTTGTCACAGTAAATAAACAGATACGGAGACAAGCAAAATAAATATATATATATTTTTTTAATTAATGGAAATCCTCTTAGTTCTTAAAGAAATACTTTTTGCTCAGAGCTTTAGTTTGTTACCTAAAACAGGTTTTGAGGGCATCTGAGATGCCTTAGGCTATCCTACCTAGCCTGCAGCTCTGACCTAGGTGTACTTAACATCTCCTGTAGGTCCTGGGGCCATTATTCCTGCTCTGTGTAGTTGTCCGCTCACCTCACATGCATTCTGCATGGCATTCTGTAAAGACATACAGACTGGTACCTTTAGTCCTCTAAGTGCATTTCCTTACACATCTTCTCTTTCTTTTTCTCTGTTTTATCCCCACATACTGAGCTTCATCCCTACTTTTCTCTAGCCTGTGAATACTGGGATTCCTGTGTTTAAGAGAACAATTAAACACTAACTTTTTTTTTTTTCTTTTTTTCTTTTTCCTATTGCCATGAAATTAAAGAATGTTTGCAGTTTATCTGTCTTCTAGTAAGATTTTTTTGCTGGAAATAAGGGACTACTCCTGTACTTCTCAAAGACATAGCAAAGACTCCCTGGAAGCAGAATTTATGAAACAAAAAAGCCATAGAGAAGATGATGAGAAAGAAAGGGCAGAAGTGAAGCAGAGGAGGGAGAAAACTCACTAGTGAGATTGTTCAGCTGTTCAGCAGGGAAGAGAGCATTGCCTGGTGGAAGGAAGCAGCTATTAAATGGAAAATAAATAACTCTCAAGGTAGATAATTGCTCTGATGTTTTGCCAAATGAGTGGGTGTTTACTGCGGACTAAGGACAATCTAAGAGATTTTGAAGGTGGTCCTAGGAAATGGAAGAGAACCAAGATAGTGGTCAGGGAACCGGATGAGCAAAAGGTTTGGCAATTTATTGTGGCTGGGTAAATATACAGAAAGCTAAGAGAGTGTGCTCTGACTTCTTAAGTTCCACATGTTACTGTGGTGACAGGCAACCAGTGAACCAAGGCATTCAGAGACACTCTTATATAGGAAGAAGTAGCTGAGTGTTTTTGCAACGGTGTGTGACCAGGACTAAGTGCTAACTTAGATTGGATTGGAGAATTTCCAGTCCATTTTTGATTTGTTTTAACTGTAATTTACCTCACCTGAAAATCTCAAATCCTTGATTCTGCCTTAAGTTTTCTGAGCTTCAGTTTCAGCTGCCAGACATCAAATTGCCCTGTGCTTTTAGCTGGTTTCATACAGATCATTCTGTTTTCACTGGAATAGGCTGCCCAGGGAGGTGTTGGGGTCAATGTCCCTGGAGATGTTCAAGAAATGTGTAGATGTGCCACTGAAGGATGTGGTTAATGGGCATGGTGAGCAAGGTTTCACGGTTGGGCTAGGTGATCTTAGAGGTCTTTTCCAACATTAATGATTCTGTGATTGCGTGACTGCGTGATTTTGGTTTGTTTTGGAGTTTTTTGTTAGCAGCTCAAATCAGATTCCTGCATAAGATTTCCTTCCTTGGTTCATTTCATACGTGTTCTAGTGGCGCTTGGATTTACCCCTGAAAAGTTATTTTGTTCTCTCAAAAAAGTAAAAGGTTTTTACATTTCTCAAAGGCGATCAGTTCTTCACTACGGAACAACACTATAAAGTGGGGACACAGAGACTCATTATGTCATAAGAGAGTAGGAAATGTAAAAGCTGCTGCTGAGGTTGGCCTGGTTATACATTCACTCTTCTGCCCCAAAATCTATACCTGATATCTTTTGTATCACAAAAATTCAAACAAGAGTTTGCATCTCATCATGCATCATGATTCATGAACAAAATATACACTGTAACATGAAAATGAAAGCAGAAATTTCTGATTTCATCTGGATAGCTTTTGTGCTTGAGGACAAAAGCTTGGTGAATAGAATGTATTTACTTGCTGAAAGCTGTCTGTTGGAAGTGATTTGGTGTTGAACTGTAATTCCAGGTTATTACTGCAAGTTCTGCAATGGAAGGAAGTAGGGACTGACTACTTGTTTTTCATCTGGTCTAGACTAAATGACAATAACAGGCACTGAGAACAGAAAAACTGTTTTCAACACCAGGCACTGCCTTGTAGGAAAGCAGAAATAACTGATGTCTAAAAGTAAACGTCTCATTAGGGTGGACATATGTGTGAGAGAACCTGTGGATGATCAACAAAATATACTTAAGTCAGATTTATTTATTTTTTTCTCATTCTCAGTTTATAATAATATCAGCCACAAACAAAATAGAACTACTCTGAGGCCAATGCCACAGGTTACCCCCCCAGGTGAGATAACTTTGTACCAAGTACTTCTTGGGGAAGTAGATCACATCAAGCTGCCAGAGCTATTTCTGTCATTTCTCTGCCTGTCTTTCCACTGAGACAAGACTACTCACTGAGATGGAGGAAGAAATATAATCTTGTTTTGCCAAGCAGTGTTGTTTTGTTGATAATAAACTTGTTTGTGTCTCTGACTATTGCTCTAAACCTGCCTCAGTTTTCTTCCATGTCCTTTTGAAAGACTTACTTCTCTCAGCTGCCTGAAGGCAAGCAGCATTGAATGAGTGGTATGGTTGCCATGTCATTTCAGAGCAAAGCATAAAGTCAAGACATTTAAAGCAAAGAGAGGGGAAATAAGTAGATATGCTCGCATTAATTTATAGATCGTTTTACTTAATGCTGCGAGGAGTCATCATCAGCTGGGAACCAAGTCTGGGACCACAGTGACTCTACACCAACCTCGAACACCAGCAACTCAACCCCAGGGGAGAATGGGTGTTATCTGGACCTTTGAAGTAGCTTTCCAAATGATGCTGGGCAGACTGTCATGCTGATATCAAGCCAGTGTAACAAGTAAGCATTACTATTGTTTTTAGGCAAGGAAAGAAGAAATCCATGCAAGAGATTTGTGCAGCTTTCACACACATCTTGATGCAGTAGTGTCTTGGCATGTAAACCACAGAGTCTGCTGGCTACTCCCAAATAAATCCAGTCTAGCTCTGACCTGGGTGTCCTCAGAAACTTTTTTCCTATAGTCTCCCCATTAAGGAAAATGTATCATTAATACACCTTTTATTTTTATTATTTTTTTTTCTGGCCCTGTTTTTGTGGAAGAAAGAAGAGAGCATATGGAGAGGACTTCATCTAGATTATCTGTTTTGCATCCAGTATGCAGCTGTGATAGAATAAGAGGAAATGGCCTTTGGTTGTGCCAGGAGAGGTTCAGGTTGGATATTAGGGGCAATTTCTTCTCAGAAAGAGTGATAATGCATTGGAACAGGATGCTTGGGGAGGTGGTGGAGTCACTATTCATGAAGGTGTTCAAAAAAAGGCTAGATGTGGCACTGAGGGGCTGGGGATGCTTTGGCAGTTAGACTAGCTGATCTTAGAGATCTGTTACAGCTTTTATGATTCTATGATTCTTACTTGCAGGCTCACAGCAGAAAGAGCACCTAACCATGACCTAGGTCAGGAACCTGAGATCGTCATTGCCTTACCATAGCAGGCAGCATCAGTGAATGTCTACTGGACAAAATGCTCATGCTTCTGTAGCCTCCTGTGCAAGGAAGGAGTTATAACACTCCCTTCATAGTCACAAGTTGAAACCCACGTTACATAGCTATTAAGCTAGTCTTTAAAAGTAGAACCACATCTATAAACAACTGAATTTAAAAATGGCATACAGCTACTCTTTTTAATACTTTAGTTGCCTTCCCACTCACCCATGCATTTTTGAAAACCATGAAAGAATCTTGATCATCCACCTTAGGCAGTGCAGGCACAAATGAGTTGTCTGTATTTTAAAAGCTGTTGTAAATACATTATGCAGGTTGATAAACAAGCACACTTACAGAGTTGTGATTGCTTATTATTGTTCAAGGGTGTTTATGTTTGCAGAAGGGTGGCAATTCAGTCACCTGTCTCCCTTGGCTTTTACCTTCAGTAATCATTGCAATCAAGTTTATTTTTGAACGTTTTCTCAATTAGGTGACAAGGCAGCGTGTAAATAGAAAGTATCACTTTCAGTTATTATTCTGGAACCATTTTATGATGACTTTAATTCTTCAAAATTTAACTCAAAAGGAGGGTTGTATAGATTCTCTGTGGACAAGACAATTAAATAGGGACATCTCTTTGTCACTTCCCTAGACCTTTACCGTCAAATACAACTCCACTTTCTAACTTGTTTTGTGTAAGGACAGCAGGAATAACTTAACTCTGATATATATATATATATATATTTTTCTTTTTATTTATTTCTTCCTGCTTTGGGGAGGTTTTTTTGTTGGTTTTTTTGGGAGGGGAATTGTGACATTTTGAAACTTCCTTCCTTCTGAAGCAGAGTGTTTTGCAACACCTTTGCAAATTCTGAAAAGGTCTGGCCATATCAAGAAGCATAATTTCATACTTTAAGAAGTCTTTCCCTGCATAAGTGAAATAAGTACATTTCAACAGCAAAGTCATAGTGTCATTAACTTTTAGATAGTGCTTTTTCCATGCAGATCTCTGCTAAACAGGGTAAACTCCCCAGAGGTAAGCTGAGTGGTTTATCCACAACTTTCTTTTCTTGTGGTCATAGAGAGGACTGTGTCATGCTGCTGGAAGAGACATGGAGCTAGAACAGTTTTTGTAGAACTGGATAAGTAGAGAGGTGCTGGGATTTCTAACATTCTTGATTTCATTCCTATAAACTGGTATCATTCTCATAGCTTCTGTTTCTCATGGATTTTTACTTTTCTACATTATGATTTTGCAGAAGAGTCAATTATCTTTGCCCTCAGAAGATACGATACCAGGTAGAAAAGGAATCTTTCAGATAACAGTTCAAGAGGAGAATGTCAAATAGCCTCATTTTATGTTGTTTCAGTGGTTGGATTCAGAAAGTACCACAAAGCTGTTTATGAGAGCTGAGAAGACAGACAGAAATTAGATTTTGGTAGTCTTTGTGATCTTTTTGGCTGAAAGAGCATTTGTATTGTGTTTCCAGTTCACCTGTCCACAAAAAAATTCACATCTGTTTTTCAGCACTTTTTCTACCTGCTGTCAGAAATGGTTCTTTATCTTTTAGAATACAGCTATGCATATCTCACACAATAATGATAATGGCATAGTTTTTTATGTTTTTGTTTGTTTGTTTTTCTTCTTCCTCTTCTTCTGCAACTTTTGGTACTGTTAAGTCCAGTCCTTGTTATGAAAACCAGTGATGAAAGTGCTATTAAGAAAAATCTCATTCATTAATCATGGTGACATCCTATATTAACTAGTTAATGTATAAAGGCCTTTGGACATTTATGAATCTGTCATTTCAGAAGACCTAAAATAAAGCAGCAGTATTTCAGGAAACTGAAGAAAAATTCACCAAGGTTAAATTTAATGTTATGTAACTGTTCCAAAAATATTCATTCTATACATGGAACAATACGCTTTCAGAAAGTAAAAATCAAAACACACCAGAGAATTTACATATGAAAAACTAGCTGCTTTCTAGGCAGAATGTCAGTTCTGTACTGAATTCTTATCACTCTGTGGTCCTCTTCCCTGCAATCAGAAAGTCCTTTGCACAAAAGAGGAGAACATGCTTGCTAAACTTCTTGGATATTTTTTACAAGTAGCATGTATTCCTACTTGTTGGTGGTCATGTTACAGGATAGTAATATATGATGTGAATGTCAATAATAATTTTATGATGCAGGGGCTGCATGATTACTTAGCCAACAACTAGACCCACAGATTTTAAGTTTTGTGCTATTTAATTTGAATGATTCCTACGAGCAAATGGACACATTACTCATTTTTCATGCATAATATGTCGCTGTCACTAAGTGAAATTCCTTTTAAAACATTTGATATGCAAATATAATAAAATATACTATTATATTCTACTGCAACAGGGAAGCATCTTATGCTGTGAAAGAAATGTAGCTGACAAACTGAAACAGCAACAGCAGTGCATGGGGGAAGTGGAAGTAGATGAATGACCTTGAACAGGGTGACCCATATGCAGGCTCACTCCAACTATTCCATGCCTCTGCTGTATTTTTCTGAGTAGTCTGATACTTGTTCAGGTGCATGCTGAAGAGTTCAGTATGGTATTACAAGTCAAATTAATTATTTATTCTGGGTGAGTCTGGAATTCATTATCTTATATTTCCACTGATCACAAGGGTATGGCTACATGAATAAATTACCTTGAGATAAGGTAGGTTATGCACTTAGAAACTATCAGCTGCCCCATGGAACTTATAATCTTTAGTGCTTTTTTCTTGAAAAATACGAGTAAATTTGACATAATTTCATTTTCAAAGCAGGTATACTACCTTGCATTTCCCTTGTAGCAAGAGAGAATCTGGAAATAGTTAACATGAGGAATCTAACATATATCCATGCTATTTTTAGTGTTTCGATAACTGTGCAGTGACTCCAAGAATGTAGAAATGGGATCTGTACAGTGTTCTTACACAATTAATGACATTATACTTAATTTTCATAGGATCTATCAAATAATTGAATGTTGAGTAGGAGAATAAGTAAATATAGAGAGAATAAGTAAATATAGAGACTAAGTAGAACATATTCTGGCAAATACTTGAGAGGCTCATAATTGTCAGTGTTGTATAACTGTGGTCAACTAGGCTGAAAATGACCTCCAAAGGTCATTTAGTCTATTCCCTACCCATGGGCAGAAGCAGCAATACATTTACCATTCTTCACAGACTTTTGTCTAACCTTTAAAATGACCTCTAGGGTGGAAACTCTACATTATTTCCACAAGCACTGAACTGAAATGCCCTATAAATTGAAGGGCATTAGAGAATTTTGGTAATGTCTTATCTGAACATTCTTTGTCCTGGCTGTCGCAGATATGAAGAATACTTTATATCTTTCTCTTTTTGCAAAAAACTTGAATATTTTCTTGTGAGACTTTAAAGTGTCTTCAAAAACTCAGATGACTGACAGTTCCCTGACAGTATTCCAACAACTCTGATTCTTCCAACTGTTTCTCTAATGAAGAAGAGGTAACATTTTCCAGATATTTCATTTTCAAGGATTTTATCTGGACTTTCTTTCTGTACTCTCTTTCTGAAAGACACTTCTGCAAAACAGCTACAGAGTCAGTTGTTCCCAGTCCTACCCACCTGATGACTCCCCTTTAACTTCCAAACCTTGCAATTGCTGAATTTCACATGCTGAATTTCTTCCCAGTGTTGAGCCATTTCTCCAACTTGTCAAAATCATTATTCAGTTGTTATCCAATCTCATAGCCTCTGCACAGTCATTGCTAGCTTTGTATTCTCTGTACTTTTAATAGGCATACTGGCCATCCATCATCCAGATTAAGAATTAAAATATTGTAAAGACTTCTTGGAGAACCCTGGCTGACAGGGCTTTCAATTTTGTCAGTGAATCCAATGAATTACTGTCTGGAAATCAGAAGTCAAACTCTTTTTTAGCATTTTCATTTAGAGAACATTTCCCTGGAAGTCTGTTCCATAGTAAAGTTAATAGGCTTACCAAAACCTAAATATATGATATCTACTTTGTCTTGCCATCCACAGAAAGTATTGCCCTGATATAGAAGAACTATTTATTTTTAGTTGGGAAGAATACTCTTGACAACTCTCTATAAAAGCTTATTTTTTCCTTGCTAAGAAAGAATTTGTTAAATAACTTTCTTTCTGGTTGTTCTTCTTCCCCTTTTTTTTTGGAAGATTTATATGGTTATTGCCTTCACAAAGTATTTCAGTGCTATATCTATCCTTCCTGGAGCATTCTAAACACCACTAGTTATTTTGAAATTACTTAATCCGATTCTAGCCAGCAGGATGTTCTTCTGAGAAAGAAATTGTTCCTCTTTCTTTAGGTACACTGATCAAACTGGAAAATGAAAATCTGTTTTCATTTGGGTGTAGTCTTCACTCTACTGTTAAATATATGTACATATATATATATATATATATATATATATATATATATATATATAAGTGATAAAACAAGCATTATTCTTTTTCAAGGTAGTGCTAAAATAAAATTAAAAATTGAATATTTATTCTGACTTTCCCATAATGGCCTTTTTTTCCCCTGGATATGACTAATTGCATTTTATTTATGGACTAGTTTGACTTACCCCTAATTTGGAGAGATAAGGTTTTGAAGTATGAACTATTTTATGGATAAACAATTGGTTGGAAGGTTGCAGCCAGAGGGTTGTTGTGATGTCTTCATGTCCAAGTGGAGCCAGTGAAGAGTGGTGTTGCCCATGGGGTCCATCCTGGGACTGGTGCATGTCAACATCTTTTTCAGTAACGTAAACAGTGGGATTGAGTGTACCTTCAGCAAGTTTGCAGATGGTACCAAGCTAAGAGGTGCAGTTGATAGCTGATACAACAGAAGGAAGGGATGTCCCTGATGAGACCTGGACATTCTTAAAAAATGGGCCCATGTGAATTTAATGAGATTCAACAAGGCCAGGTGTAAGGTGATGTATGTAGGCTGGGGTAATTCCAGGTATGGATGCAGACTGGGAGAAAAATTCACTGGGAGCAGCCCTGTGGAGAAAGATTTGGGGGTCCTGGCAGACAAAAGGTTTATCCTGGGCCAGCAGCGTGAGTTTGCAGCCAGAAGGCCTCAGTATCCTGGGCTGCATCAAAAAAGGGATGGCCAGAAGGGTAAGAGTTGTCCTCCTCTGCTCTACCCTTAAGAGGCCCCTTCTAGAGTAGCGCACCCCGGCCTTGGACACCCAGCACTGATTTGTCACTCATATCACTCTTTGTGAGAAACTATAGACCAATGGTGTGAGAGTTGATTGAGGTTTATTTAGGAAATTTAAGAGGTCAATTTTGGTAATTGAATTCTGTGAAGGAAATTTCAATTTGAACAATTGCTTCTTTTACATTCTTCCTATTTCTAACACCACAGAACAGAAAGTCTGATCTTACACACTGCTTTTGTTCCTTTTACTTAGCCATTACATTATCGTCTTGCATTATTTCCATTTTTCAGATGATTGATGATTAGACTAAGTTGAGGGACAAAACTGCATGCCCTATTCCATTAAAATTCTTCTTGTTTTCTTATTTTTTCATTTTTCTCTTTGATATACCTCAGTTTTTGAAGTTCAAGTGATTCCTTCAGTCTTTTTCAGTCTGTGAAAACTCTTGCACAGTTAACCTGTAAGTGTTACAAGTTGCTTGTTCTTTCATGGTGCATTACCTTATTTCATCTGTGCTTGAGCAGTGAATGTTTTTCATTTAATCAGCCTCATGGTTTGAAGTGTCAGAATTTCTCATAAAATTGGCTCTTCCAAGTATCTTCTAAAATGACAAGTGTCCTCTCCCTGGGATCTGATTTAGATGCCCCCTCCTTGTAAATAACATCCCTATATTTACACTCCAGGGATGTTTTATTTGTCACTGGAAACTAGTATAAGTCTCCAAAAGGAGTCCTTTTCAATTTAATTCACTTTGATGAGGTGATTTCACTTTGATGGGCAGCTAAATGGCACCACAGTTCTGTCTCTCTCCCCATCCTCAAAGTAACTGGGGAATAAAAAATGATGGTAACAGGCTTAAATGTTGAGATAAGTGCAGATGTTCTGGAATCTCTGCCTCTACACTTCTCACATGGGAAGCCTTTCAGTCCTGCCTGTAGCTGTGTTCAGCTAGGGCAACGCACAGATCTGTTTTCTCAACTGTAAGTCATGAAACCTTCCAGGAGCTGCTTTTCTCAGTCTGGTCTTATGGACTGAGGCTGCAATGACTTCACTTCCATCCTTTGTGGGTGGTACACAGATAGCAAATTTAGACCATCCTTCTTCAGCTAAAGGCTTTTAGTTTATATGTTCTTCAATTTTGTACATAAGGGAGGTGCAGAACTGTTTTATGACTAAAGACTCTGTCTTATTTATCCTACCAATATAGGTATGGGAAGATTTAGAAAGAATATTGTTGTCTTCTATAAATTCATTAAGGAGGGATGGGCAGGCTGTACAAGCAGTGTTAGTTGTGCAAATGAACGGCTATTTAAGCTGAAGGTAATGTATATATTGATGAGTAGATGTGGCCTGTATTTCCATCAACTGTGAATATTAAAACAAGTTTATAATTGTGTGATTCTGGGGTGACTTTCTAGAAGAAATATTGGAGGCAGTGAACAAAACTGGCACATGCCAACACATCTCTGTAACAAAGACTTAATCAGGCTGATCTGTATCTCTGAAGCTTTTACTGACATGACAGTCTGGAAGGTAAGATGATTCTTCTGGTTTTGCATTCCTCCTGCCGTTCATTTGCTGTCTTCTCACTTAGGCAAAATTCCAAAAATTGAATGAAAATATAGTGTGAGGAAGATGATGTAGCACTGTTAACAAATGTGATTCTTGTAGAGCACTAACACAGATCTGATATTGTTACCATCTACATATTCTTAGCCCAAGCTGAAGCTAAAATAAGCATGTCTAATAAATGGTCAGATGCAGATGCATCTTTAAATTACCAGGCAATAGGCAAGATTCAATTAGTAGCTATCATCTATGATGAAGTTTTTGCTGAAGTGCATGAAAAAATAACATGATGTTATGTCATGAAACTTCCATGGAGCAAGGATTGTTGCAGCACTGGAAGTTACATGGCTTTTCTAACAACCTCAGGATCACATGAAACAACTGCATTGATGGGCAAGGGGAATCTAAAGCAAATTATGGTCCTGTATCTTACATAATTGTTCTTAGGGGTGCCAAGAAATTGAACAGGGATGCTCCTGAATGTACTTACAACAAAGATTCTTGAGATTGTTTTCCTGGTGAACTTAGCAACTGATACTTTCTTTCTCATGTCTGACAATGAAATTAGTGCCTTGAAATTTCAAAGTGTATCATCATGTCAAATGTAAATCAGAGACTGACTACTCCAATTTATTGTCACTATTGTAATAAGAATTTTATTTTTCTGAAGCTTGAATCTTTCAATTTTGGTTTTGCTGCTGTTCATCTCTTTACACTTGGGAAAACTTTACATGAAATAGTATTTCCTTCTTGGATGGCAACAGATTTTTCTGTAATGGCTTGGCAAGTAAACAGCATTTCATTACTTCTGCACTGTGTTTTACATCATGTTAATCTCCTGGAAGTAAAAATAAGCATGAATTCAACACTGGAAAATAATGTGCTGAAAGACCGTTCCTTCTGAGGTATTAAATCAGATTCTGAGAACATTAAGGGACATTTGCATACAGTGTACCTGAGTTTTCAAACAGAGACAAATTTTAACAGGAGCAGAGCTCACAGGCCTAAAGAAAAGCAGGTTTTTAAAACCAAGCAATATATTTTTTTCTCACTATCAGTAGATTTCCAAAGGAACTGAAGTGCTGAACACTTCAGAAATGTTTCATGCTCTTTCAAAAAATTGTGCCTAGAGTGTACATTCTTTACGGCTGAATCAATTTTGTGTCACACCTGTGAATTGCTATTTTCATAGAGATTCATAGTTGTAAAGTTGTTCTAATACAGAGCTTAATGCTTTTAAAATTACATTATTATGTGAACAGATGTGTCTGAATGAGTGGCCTGGAAGTAGAGGACTTGGTATCTCAAGTATTCATTCTCATTGTGTCATTTTCTTTAATGAAATCTTCCAAAAACTGACAAATTCTGAGATAAACAGCAATTAATAATTCACAGTGGCCAGAGGGAAGCAGCAGTCGGTTGCACTTCATTGCACAGATCTAACAACTAATGCATGGCTTGGACACAGAATTGAAGGAGTTGGCCACTGGCTGATATTTCAAAAATTCAATCTCAGTTCAGATAAAATAAATTTGGAAACATGAATGCATGCTTTCCTAAAGCAACATAAAGAATACTTATATCTCTAACAACTATCTTGTGATTATAATCTAGAAGCAATTCTATTCTGCAGTGCACATTGGTATTTTACCTTGCTAAAATTTGACTTTTTTTAGACACCTGGTGTGTAATAAAGAAAACAAAGCATTTCTTTTCTTTCTTCTTGTGACTCGCTGTCTTCAATATATATGTAGTAGTCCCATTTTTTTCCCCAGACTTTGCTGCCATGGGGAGAGATCATTATATCCACACAGTCGTTGCATTTGTGAATGTCTAAAACCAGCTCCTTCTTTTACATTGAAACCTTTGGCAGTGCCTTGGCTCTCACCTGCTGACATCTTTCTTTCCTCCAGTGTCTGACTAAAAAGGAATATTTTATGGGATGTGGCCATACTCCTTGTGCTCAGTGGGCTGAAGTCTCGATCTTGCATCTGCTTCTCAAAAATCCCTTTGAATTCATCCAAAATGTTCTGGATAAAAGTTGTTACTGCTTTGGCAACATCTCGCTTAGAATTATTTCTTCTGCCTTCCACATTAAATCCAGGTTTAGTGGTCACGTTTTCCAAATCATTTCCATGTTTGATAGAAAATCCTATCAGAACAAGACAGATCTGCAATGATGTTGCTGTAGACTAGTTTTCAGTTCCAGTATTGTGTATTTTTTTTCTTAAGACTTGTATATTTCTGTGAGGAATTTGGATAGTCTCCTCTTAAACCAAAGTAAAATTTTAGCAGTTATGACAAGGAGCTCTCCAGCTTCAGATAATTTTCATCCTACCATCTGCTCTTTACATTTAGGCTTTCTTAATTTTCTTACAGGAGGTGGCAATGAACAACCGTACTCTGTTTAATTTTTCCCTCCCATTTGAAATATGTTTCTGTTGTATTTCTCCTTAGTCATATATCTCCCTGTTTATATATTCCTGACCTACTTAATCAGTTCTTGTGCAGAAACAATTAGACTTTCCCTGTCCTTTGTATTTACTTTAAATGGGAATTTTCTGAATATTTATATGTGATATGTATTGATCCCTATACAAATCTGAATGTGTCTACATCTGAAAATGTTGACTATTACCTTTGGACTACTCTTCTGTCCACCCTAGACTGTAAACCCTACATAACTGCAGTACATCTGCATTAATACTGAATAATTAAAGGTAATTGAATATGGATCTTGTGTTTTAAAGTTGCTACCACTATGCAGAGAGCTTTCATAGAAAGTACATAAAAAACTTTCACAAAGTAAAATCTGGTTGATTTCTTGTCAGAAATAATTTTAAATTATAAGCAATTAATAGATCTTGAAGATGATGCATCAGCTTCTGATGATTGTCTGGAATTAATCAGGTGTTTAATGATAAGAATTTAGCACATTTGGCTTTTGACCAGTGGTCAGAAATGTCCAGGGAGAGTATGAGAGAATAAGCTTATATTTTGTTCTTTAGCGGCAATTTCAGGCTGAATTTCACATAAGAGGGGAAATAATTTATTTTCTCTGAAAACAATGCTTCCTTCTGTTTCTAATGTAAGTTTTTTTGTGTGTGTGTTATAAGAACTATCCCCATTACTGGGCTATGAATATTTTGTGACTTCTAAACTTGCAGAATGGAATCATGGAATCATAGAATCGTTTAAGTTAGAAGAAACCCTTAAATGCCAACTAGTCCAACTCTCCCACAGTGAACAGGGACACCTACAGCTCCATCAGGTGCTCAGAGCCCCATCCACTTTGGCCCTGTCTGTCTCCAGGGACAGGGCTTCCAACCACCTCTCTGGGCAGCCTGTTCCAGTGCCTCAGTACCTCTATTGTAAAAAACTCTTCCCTTATATCCAGTCTAAATCTCCCCCTTTTCAGTTTGAAACCATTTCCTCTTGTCCTGTCACAACAGTCCCAGCTAAGGAGTCTGTCTCCTTCTTTCTTATAACCCCCCTTTAGATACTGAAAGGAAATTACGCTATCCCGTATCTGCAGATATTTGATAAGTAATCTATTTCCTTTTTTTCCTTTGGTCTATTTTCTCCATAAGCATGATATTTCTTGTTCTACATTTTTTCCCCAGAAACCATGCATTATTTATTTTTATTTGGCACAAATCATCTTATCTTGCACTGTGCTGAATAATAAATACAGTGGAAGGTGAGGTGAGCTGCTTCAAATTGCCAAGCAATCTTAACTATTCTCCTCCTATTTTGGGAAAACAAAAACAAGCAACCAAAAACCCATTCTTTATCAAGGTAGTCTTGGGGAAATCCTAAAGTCAGCATTCAGAATTTGAATGCACCACTAAAGAATATAACTGGTGACTAAACATGCTAGGAAGAAGCTGAAAAAATACAGATATTCAGTCTGGGAACAGAAATTTAAGTTTTGTTTTGGTTTTCATAGGGATTAAGCCTTTCCAGGAGTCAGAGTGGTGACTGAAGAGTAAAATAAGATAGTACTAGCTGTTTCAGTAAAAGAGTTCTGTGACACCCAAATTAACTTGTTTGATTGCGTTGGCTCAAGTGGCAGCATTTTCTCACAGAGTCCCTAAGAATTCTGTTCCACCTAGACCATAGATAAAAATTCCATGTGATGAATTGAATTGTTGAATTGTTTATTTGATTTATTTATTTATTATTATTATTTTGCCCTGTTTGCTCTGAGTAGGCTTAAATACATAGTGAAAAGTAAACTGTAAAATGACAGGTAAATAAATATTCTGGGAATAAATTATTCTATGTGTTGAAAAATTAATAAAATTCCAGATATGTCAGAGCTTTTCTCATGCAGAACAACACAAGAGAATTCACTACTGAAATTCACTACATAAACCCTGTGGAGCTTGGCATGAAAGATGCCATGAAATTGCTTTAGGCTGTGATTTCGATTGGAGAATTGACTCATTTACTACATATGGAACCATAAGTATCACTCCAGTGAATTGGCATTTTGGAAATAGAAGAACAAATGAGTAAGAAGTAGCAAGGTCATTTTGACATTCTGAAGTTGCTGTTAATCAGGAATTTCCAAACTTGCTATTGTATGTATGGCATCTTAAATTATTTGATTTGTATACTCATCTCTTTGGAAACATGCAGTTACTTATAGCAAATACAGGAGTTGCTACTGTATATAATTATTAGTAATTATTTTTAAAATGAAGTGCAAGTCCATTTCTTAAAAATTATGATTTAAACCTTTTCTTCTATCCTCAGCCCCACTGCACCATTCTTGTCTTTCCTGTCATAAATGCTTTACTGCCATGTGGATTACTTCTTATTCTCCTATCTGCTTCTGTGCATTGAGTATCAAGTTTCCATCTCTTATCTAAAAATGCTTTGCACTAGTAGTTTCTATTTCCCTGTACTTGTATGAACATCTAGCATCTCTCCAGGAATAACCCCTGTGTTCAATATAATAAATAATAGATAATACAGAAATATTACAGTCCAGCCCCCTGCCAAAGCAGACACCTTACAATGGGTCACACAATTTGGCATCCAGATAGGTCTCGAATATCTCCTTAGTAGAAGACTCCACAACCATTCTGGGCAACCTGTTCCATTGCTCCATCACCCTTACCATAAGGAGGTTGTTTGCTTTGTTAGTACAGAATTTCCTACGTACAATTTTTAGACTGTTACGCTTTGTCCTATCACTACTCACCACCAAGAAGAACCTGGCTTCATGCATTTGCCTTCCACTTCCCCTTAGGTATTTATAAGTATTTACCTTACCATATCAGTCCCTTAGCCTCTACTTGCTAGGGAACAGTCATTTAATCATAAAATATCTTGGGTTAGAAGGGACCTTAAAGCCCACTCAGTCTCAACCCCCTACCATGGGCTGGTTGTCCCCCACTAGATCAGGCTGTCCAGGGCCCCATCCAACTTGCCCTTGAGCATCTCTAGAAATAGGACCTCCACAGTTTTTCTGAGCAGCATATGCCAGCATCTCACCACCCTCTAAAAGTAAAGAATGTCCACCTTACATCTAACCCTAATCTCCCCTCTTTGAGTTTAGAGCCATTCTCCCTTGTCTTATCACTATCAGACCATGCAAATGTTGGACTCTATCCTGCTTCTAAGGAGATCCCCTCAGAAAGAACACAATGAGGTCTCCCTGGAGTTTTCTCCAAGCAAAAGAATAATAATTAATATCTGTATATACTGAAGTTTTCTTTGTAAAGTAGAGAATTGGATACCTATCATTTTAAAATCAATATAAGCAAGAACTTGTGAGCAGAAACATAAATGAATTATCCTTGACACTGATGATATTCAAATGTACTGTCCCACACGGTACAACAGCAGTTCCATCCTGGAAAGCAGCCTGATAAATATTTTCCCACCAAGTGACAGGAGTTTCTGCACCGCCTTATGGTGATAGGAGTGAATGTTGCTCAACATCATACAGAAAAGTGTCTAGGGAATTTCCTATAGTTTGCTGGCTCTCTTATCATATTGCTTTCAGCTTGCCTTTATTCTTTTGGAGTGATTCCTAGATGGCAAGAAAATCATCTTTGGACTACAATTAATATCACTTCATTCATTATCAGTCAATGCTCTTAACAGTGTTTCCACTCTTGCTTATTTGAAATATTTCCAATGTCAGTTTTACAGGCACATTAATTACAAGGTGATTATAAACCACAGTGAAATTGACCATTAGTGTGAAACAAAAAGAGAAAGAGAAAACAGTGAAGAAACTAACATTTTTAAATATTTTTTTGGGGGCTAACAAATAAATGACACAATCCATCATGTGAATGACAGCATCTCTAAAATCATGTACTAATTTCAGCCAAACAGCATGTGTTGGAGTGTCTACCAGAAGAAATACCAACATACTTAAACCACTTGTCATGTTTTCTTTTGATCAGATCTAGTGCCAGCTGGCATACCTCTTTAGGTAAGTGTGCCTGTACCACGTGTGAGTCCACAGTTTGTGGCTATCTATACTCTCAGGTGTTCCACATCCACAACTGGGGCAGCCCCCCAAAGACCTCAGCTTCTCTTGTAGCCTGTGCATTGGGGACAGCTTTCCAGAAGCAGCAAATCTTGAGAGCTCCTGCTGAAAAACAAGGTCATGTTTGCATGACCCTGGAAGTCAATGAGCTGTGTGTCTTTGTAAATGTACCTCAGACTTTCAGCAGTATTGATTCTCCTGCTATGTAGAATGTTTAAATCAAAATACGATCCTTTGCACCCATTTGTCCCTAGCCATCAATTTCCTATTTTTTTACAAACAAGATCGCAGAATATTGACTTCTCTGTATTCACCTTTGTGTCTTATTTCTCATTTTAGAAGTGATTAGTCCATTCAGATTTCTAGGAAAGAGAAAATTTATAAGTTAAAATTTAAAGATTTTATTTGATAACAATGTCACCAATATGTAGTTTAGATACTTTTTTTAATCATATGATCTCCATATGCTTTAATTGGCTTTGTAGCTAACATGATCAGTGTCCATTTTACTTATTGCATCTTTATTTGCTCAACCTTTTGTTTCAGTTTCACCTTCTGCCAAGAAAAACACTCTAAAAATTGTTCTGTCTTTCTTTAATTATTTTTTAAGTACTCCCATTGCCAGTGCAGGTCTACTTTTGCAAAATGTACTGAGAAACCAATATAAATTTGACTGAAAAAGTCATCGCAGAATGAAAAGAGAATAAACTTTAGCCTTTACTAGGGTTGTCCTTATTTATTTGTTTGTTTGTTTGAGTGTTAATCCTTTTATAGCCAACTTCTCAGTTTGTTTATAATAGCACAAGCTAAAAATATGTGGGAATAATCTGATTGGACTAGATAATCTTAGTAGTCATTTCCAATCATAATGAGTCTGAGATTCTGTGAAATCTTTAAATATGCCCACATACAGAAAGGAGTCTTTGGACTTTTGGGGCAGAGACTTAATTCTCAGTTGTCTCATTTCAACACCCAAGTGTAGCTGTAGAAAACGTTTCTTGAGTCAGATCCTGTGATCATAACATTGTTGTATCTGACTTTTGAAGACAGTTGGAGTGGGGGTAAGTTTATTGTTTTAAGATAAAAAACACATCCCTGCTTTGAAGGTGGAGTGCAAGACAACAACAGTGAAAGAAAAGAGTAGTAAATTAATCTTTAGAAAAATATTCATCATTATTCCCTGTTTTTGCTTTGAAATAAAAAATATAAAGGTTTTGCCTGGCTTTTAAGGTTTGAATCAATCATGCTTATCACAGAATCACAGAATGACCCGGGATGAAAGGGACCTCAAGGATCATGTAGTTCCAACCTCTGTGCCTAGCAGGGCCACCAAACATACACATTTACTAGATAGTGTTGCCCAGGGCCCCGTCCAACCTGGCCTTGAACACCTCCAAGGACAGGGCATCCACAACCTCCCTGGGTAGCCTGTTCCAGGGTCTATCCACTCTCCTAGTAACCACTCTCCTATGCTTATATCTTCAGTTTACTAAAATGTGAATGTATTTAACAAGATACGCTAGCAAAATTAAAAAATTAGTTTTCCTAAAAATCTGGTCCACACTAAAATTCCTTGGGAGGATTCACATTCTGGTCAGCTGTTGAACTAGTTGCATCGATTGGATAATAAGATTAGACTGTTACTTAATACTCTGAAATAAGTTAGTAATTTTCAACAGGCAGTGAGAAGCATGTTTTACTGAACTGTGTCTTCACTAAAAGACATTTTGGACACACAAGTCTACATGCACGTGTCCTTAGGGTCCCACCCTTGTGTTTTAAGGACTTATGTGAGTCAACAGTGTTGACTGTTTGAGACCAAAAAGCTTCTCAAGCTGTACAGAGAACCTTACTGCTATTTAATGAAAACTCTGACTGATTATTTTTCAGTGGTTTGCTTAAATGTAGGTGTTCCTTTGTTTTGAAGGAATGAATTATTCTGTAAGAAAATTATTCACTGAAGAAAAAAAAAAAAAAAAAAAAAAGAAAGAAAAAAAACTAGAAGCAATTTATTTTCAAATGACATGAAAAAAAAAAATAGCTGGGATTATCAAAAGGTTTTAAGAGAGGTAGGAGCTCAGAAATTAAATTTCGCACTGTCCTAGGTTTTAATTTGCATTTCTTTGCCTTTCAAGTTTTTTTAAAAATAAGTACTTCCATTATAATGTCAATTTTGTTCATTTCTATTCATATCTGAAACCTGCCAGGACCATTGTGATCAGCTACTCTGATTTTCTGTATGAAAAAAATAAAACAAAATCAAATAAAATGCGGGCAACAGACCTTTAACAAGTAATTCCAGTATCAAGCTCATGGACAGCAGAGGTTTTATTTTCCAAAGAAGCAGATTTAATCTTGAGCCCAGTAATAAAAGCTGAATGCATAAAGCAGACTAAAAACAATGAATACTATAAAAAAGACTGTATTTACTTTGCCTTTGACAAAGCCTTATTACTAACTCATTACTTCCACTCTAAAACTTTCAACTTCATTCTTTCTCTGTCTAAACCTTCTAACCTGTAGATAAATTATATTTGGCCTTATGACAAAAAATATTTTTTCAGACAAAAACTCTCACCCTCCTTCTCCCAATACACTTTTGCTGCTGAGTAAGAGGAGCAGTGAAGGAACTTATTCCACTAGTGCTGATTTTTATTAGATTTCTTATGATGAGGACAAAAATTTCCACATAGCATATTCTGTGCTGCCTAGAGGGAATATTGCTTGTTTTCATAAATGGCATTACGCTTCGCTTATCTTTGGTTATTACATTTGAGTGAGGAAACAGACATGGATAAATAGAACTGTGCTTTGGATTAAGGATAAAATCTGATAAAAGTGACAGACCTTGAATGTTTATGCACGAACTCCATAGGCAATATCTTAAATCCAGAGTTATAAAGTATCTTTATATATGTAATACACACATATGTGTTTATACATTTGTATGCATAATTTATAAATAAGGTGTATGGTTTACAGAAAACCTCGTTCATCTAAAATCCCCATGGATCAGGTAAGAAGCTGCCTGAATTCAGATAGTGTGAAAAAAAAAATCATAATAGGAAGCAAAGTCCTTTATTTCCTTAGATACAAACTTAATTCAGATCTTCAGACATCCATCCTGAGCTGTCTGCCACAGGAATAATAATCGTAACTGGTCATTTGAAAGTATTAATTGTTGGCTTTATTGTTTTTGTTTGATTTGTTGGTTTTTTTGTTGTTTTTTTTGTTTGTTTGTTTGTTTGCTTGTTTTTCCTACAATGCCTTTGTTTATAATCTATGCTATCTAATGGAAGTTTCTCCTAAAAGCATTTGTGCATTTACTATCCTTCTTCACTCTGGAGGTACTAAACCCCACAACTGCAGAATCTCAGAATGACCAGAGGAAAGCTTGGTTTATGGGTAGCAGAATTTCACATCTTTTCTTAGGAGGCTGTGTCACAGCTGACAAATTTATGAACTTTGTTCATAAAGAGGTGGAAACTGGTTTTGTAACTTGTATTCCATGTAAGTCCAATAAGACAATAACGATCCATCATTTGAGTTTCTCTTTAAAGTTATTTCCAGGGCAGCTGGAATAAATGTGGAAAACCAAAAAATTGGCTGAAAGTCCAGAGATAGATACTTTAAACATTTCCAAACAGTTGCTATATGCCATGGTCACAGGGACCATGAGTACCTCCAAAGCAAGTGGATATCTCCAGTTGTACATTCTAATTGGCTTGATAAGAACACTGGAAACTATAGAACACCAAAAGCTGGAAAAAACTGAAGAAACTTTGTCTTTCTTTTTTCTTTTTCTTTCCTTCTTTTTTTAACAAGGAGGATTGATGCTTATAAGAGTGGGTATGTTTCCCAGAAGTGATACATCCTTGAGATGGAGCCTATCAGCTTCATTCTGATGGGCAGAGGACAGTGTATCTCCCTCTCCAATACAACGTTAAAGGCAGTCAGGTCTTCCAGGCTTTCCCCAGGGTGACACACAGTTGCTGTCAAAATCTCTTAAAGAGAAAAATTCAGAACCTTTCCATAACTGCTGCAATTTCACATAGAGCAACCTCACTGTGACTGAATATCCTAGATGAGTGCATCACATTACTTGTCCCTTTGAAATACGCTCTGTTCAAGCAATCACAACTTATACCAGAAATTCTTTAATCAAGAATCTCTCTGCGTGTTTCTTTTTCTTTCTATAGAGAGCATTTAGGATACTTAGGGTTCTCTGCACTACAAGTGGATGCTCCAAGAGCCATCTTGACAGGATACATGTTGGTTTTAATTTTATTTTTATGATCATCTTGTGTTGGCTTCATTTAATTTTACAATTCATTACGTACACTGGAAAGCAGGAATTCAGGAACTGAAAAATGTATTTGTGCCTCAAATATAAACAAATGCTTCTGAAGCTCATGTTTCTGAGTGATGCAGGCATGCCAAGCTCCTGCCAAGAGTACTTGCTTCCACCCGATCACAACATGAGTCTGTCTGGCTGTTTCTGCTGTAAATAAAGTTGCTCATTAGTGAGCAGCTTGGGGGAAATGCTGCATGTACAGAGAATACAGATCCTGCAGAAGGTAGAAAGAAGAGAGAAATAGGTGACGACCAGGATGAACTGTATGAACTGAGTATGAAATAATAGAACTAGATTTGATTTTATTCTAGGACAATATCCAATTCATTAGTAGACTGTAAAACTGTATTAAAGAACATAAATACAGTAATGTCAGAAAACAAAAATCAACAAACACTTTCTCAATAGCTACTGGAAGAGCACATATTTCTTTTGGATTAAAGTACTGAATAATATGTCTTGTGGCTTTTGATGAATTCTATTATCTTGGAAAAAAAATAAAAAAGAAGCAGTCATATTTTACTGGATGTGAAGTACTTTTATAACTTCAGATGAAGCACCACTTCTATAGATACTTCACACATATCAGTCATTACAGTGAATTCAAAAAGTTACTTGTGTGCCTTGCATAATATGCTCGTATCTTCATGAACAGGCTTAATTTTTATAGGCTTCACTCTAGCCTCTGAAAGAAAAAGTTCCTCTCCATGATTACCTACAGTAAGTAATCTGTTAGTTATTCAGGTTGGTATTCATTGTACCTAAATTAGGAATTTAGGCTGTGGAGGTAGAGAAAGGAGAAAAGTACATTCCTGCAGGGCGTGATTCAGAGCACCTCATTTAATAACCTAATGATTGTCTAACCTACATGCTCTGAATCTTCTCCTGGAGATATTTGTCTGCTCTGAAAGGCTGAGCACATCCCAAGCAAATGGCTACCAGCTTTGCTTCCATGGGCCCCTGGCTCAAATCTGAGAGCACTGGGGGTGCTCATTCCTAGGAGATATGAATTTGATGTGAAAGAGCTCTAGAGGGACTCCATGTCTGTTGTATCTTTTAAAGTTCCATTTGTTAATTTTGTTTAGTGTCTCATTTATTTGGCCTTGCAGACTATATTCATCCCTATTTCTGCAAACCTGCAGTATTCATTTTTAAATTCAGAATCCAGATTCTGCGTCCTCCTGAGAGAATCTCTAGCTTCATCTGAGGCAGTAACCCTCTATTCCCTCTTCAGCACAGGAAAATAGTTTGGTTTATAGTGACTCTATTTTACCTTGGCTCTGTGTGCTGCCAATGCACCAAGTGGCTTACTCAGTCTTCTCTCTGCTTACCAGCCAACTTCCTGAAAAGAGATGTTAGCTTTGGCTGACAGCATCCCACACAGATTTCACTGGGGTAGATAAGGTGGAAATCTTTAAAGGAGGTATCTGGAAAACAATAGAGTTTCCTCATTTGGGCTTTCTTTTCAAGCCCTTCAGCCCTGAGGAAGCTAGGTCATACAAATCCAGTGGGCTTCTGAACAGAGATCTGATTCATTGGACAACACTTCCCTGTCCAATTTCCCTGATGTAATTGCATCTTTGTACATAGATTCTGATTTTCTGCATGCAGCTGTCTCTAGTACAGCATCAATCCTTTCATCCTCAGCGAGTGAACTCCAGTTCTCCAGGTCTTTTTTTTTTAGTTAATATCAAAACTACATTTAGCCAATGTATACTTCTGTTACTCAAAACAGATCTAATAAACCAGTATGTGCACTATCCTTTTTCCTTCCCTGGTTCCAATGAAAAAGTCATACAGTGAGACGAAAATCCAACACCCATCACTATTGGGAAAATGTTAACAAGGACAGGCAAAAAATATTCTTCTGACTGACTCATTTTCAGGTTATAAAGAAAATATTGGAAAAGTCCAAATCCTGCCCTGCCATTCATCTCAATATTTTGTAAAACGTGCACTCAAATGGACCTGTGACTTTTAGTTAAAATTCACATTAGTGTTCATTTCAAGGTGACTGCACTTTTATTCTGAAAACTTCATTCAGCCCTATAAATGCTTATGGAAAGCACACTCTAAAAATAAGTTCCTTTTGGTCTTCTCTCATTTAAATTACTTGCAGGAAAATGCTGATATCAGAAATTAGGCACCCACATCCATATGTTTACATTTATCACAATTCTCGGTCACTTTTCTAATGTTAACTAGGAAATTATGTTATTTGAAAAACCTATAATTACTCACAAAGCAGCACTCTGTCTTCATATTCACTGCTCTTATTAATGCTAATGGTACCTACAGAAATTGCACTCAGATCCAGGGCTGAGGTACACAGCTGAAACAGACAACATAAACAGAGATAGCTTTTCCTTCTGGGTGACCATAGGGCACAGTGACCACCACTGGGTGTTTAAAATGTATGAAAGAGCAGACATCACCCTATGACAGGTGTGTTCCCACTGCAACAGCACTGATTTTCAGCTTGCGGCAAACATCCTTAGCTCAAGAGCTCTTGTGTTAACAGGGTTAGTGCCAGAGAGAGGTTCCGCTGTCCCAGACAATTATTGAGGAACATTGTTTTTCAGACATTCATGCCAACAGATGGGGCAGTATGGGATGATGCTTCTGCTCTTATGATGCCACTGCTGGTGGCAACTGTTTCTCTCCCAGATGGTGTCATGAATATGTGATGGTGCCCATACGAGGAGATGGTGAAGTGAGGGGAAAGTTTGAGGCTGCAATAATTTTTGAAATGGAGAATTGAAATGATTCAATGAAACAATATCCAATTTTTCAGCTGATTGGAAACCGCATTTGTGTCAAACATTTTCTAGTAGAAACAAAGTCTCCCTCACTCTTCTTGGAAAGAAATAGAGATTCTATAATGAAATCCAGATGCCCTCTGTATAAAAACACTCCTTCCAACACCTTCCTTTGGCTAATTGTTGGCTTTTTTGTTGACTCATCTAACAAAACCCTTGGGCAGTTAAGACTATTGCCTCATATAAATTTATTCATAGATTCATGGGTCTCTTTCTATATTCCTTATAGAACCACAATTTCTAATCATTAAGGTTAGAAAAGAACACTAAGATCCTCCAATCCAACCACTCACCTACCACCAACGCTGTGGTGATATTGCAGTGATATTGTGCACTAAACCAAGTCCCTCAGTGTAACGTCACTGTAGTTCTTGAACACCACCTTCCTGGGCAGCCTGTTCCAATGTATTACCACTCTTTTTGAGAAAAAAAAATATTCTAATATCCAGCCTGAACCTCCTCTGGTGCAATTTAGGTCCATTCCCTCTCATTTTATTGTTGTTTCTTGTAAAAGAGGCCAAACACACCTTCCTTTTGGGGAGGAGCAGGAAGGGAGCAATTTAGTCTCCTCTGAGCCTCCTCTTCTTCAGACTATGAAATCTCACCTCCCCCAGCCATTCTTCACAAGACTTGTGCTCCATACCCTTCAAATACCACAGGGACAAGTGGTGAAAGCATGTGTTCTCTGGTGCCTCTGTGAAAGCATGTGTTCTCTGCTGCTCTGTATGAGCAGCTGCTTCCTCACTGTTTTGATGAGGTCTCTCTTTGGGTCCATCAAGATATCTGCAATAAAATACCTCACCATGCACACCAGATCTGTGCAGAAATAAAACCCAAAAGGTTTATTGAAAATCAACAAGATATTCAAATCAACAAGATATTCAAATTTGGAATTTAATTATGCAGTTAGAAGAAAGCTAAGGTTGTTCTGGTCAATGCTAGTTCTGGAAAGAGTGTCTAGATGTCTATTTTTTCTTGGTGAAAGATGATGGTTTTATACAGTGCTGCATAGCAGCTTGTTCTTTCTGTAGTGCTCATAGGTATGTAAGAAATATGAGGTAGTCACCTAATTACAGGGCAGATAGTGTTATTAGTGACGCTTAGTTCCAAATGGAACCATAATTAGGTATGAAGATCGCTCTAAGAAACACTTAATTGCATCACTTATTGCTAAAAACTTATAGCTACCAGCATTACACTGAGTGATAAAAACAGTTCATCCCCACATGATTTTGTTCGTACTATACGCTAAATCTCTGTCAAGACAGAAATGGAGGGAAGGGGTGTATTTGTATACAGGCCCCAGTCTTTTGAAGAATACATTTTGTCTAACAGTAAGTGGAACTGTCTACTCATTTTCTATTGCTGAAAAATTGTCCTCATGTAAAAGCAGAACTTCTCCCAATAATTCTTGTGACTGTGTTTACCTCTTGCACATGTGACAAATGTCACAAATCTTTTCAGTTCATGTTCCAATAAGTTTATGAAGCATATTAAGATTTGTTGTGAACAAACACTTGAGGCAACAATATAAAGATATGTACAGAACAACTCATTTATTATGTTTTCCTAATTAATTTCATACAAAATTTTTGTATTTAAAACACAACAAGTTTATCTGCTATATACTTTTGTTAAAATTACTAATAGGAATGAGATTTCTTTTCTGATTAAAAATGTTGGGTGTGCATTTTTGGAACTCCACTTTTATCTTCTTGCTTCACCTCAATATACTCAAACTGATGAGAACAAAGGCTGCATTGTATGATAAACAGAACTTGAGTTTTCACATCAGAAATTAAAGACCAGGCTTTATATCTGATTTAATTAGAAAGAGTTGCTACTTTTCTTGAGTTTAGGGTAATAGAATACACATGACCCAGTTTTTCCTTCTTTTTTTTTTTTTTTTTTTTTTTTTTTTGTTATATGTTTGCAGACAATGTCTATTACTAATTCTGAAGTTGTCCTTTTGCTATACAACTGGGAGAAAAAAAAATAAAGGCAGAGCTTTTTGTATTTTATATTTCCAGCACAAGGGAACTGGACAGTATTTTTGCTGTAAGCAGGCATGAATTAATCATCAGTTGCTTTTCTCAAATGGTCAAGATCTAAAGCTCAATCTCTCCTTTGCAGTCATGGGTTAAAGCAGAGGATTTGTTCGGTTCATCTTGGTTCATGCTCAAACTCTCATGAGAGAAGAGTAGTGAGTCATACACAGCGGTCCACACATGGGATGCTAACTCCAAGAGACAGGTGTCCAGCTGTGGAAGATACCTAGGACATTGTGCCTCTTCCCTAAGGAATCTGAATAGCTGCCGTGTTTATTGCTTCTGGGCCTGCCATAGGGATGTCCTGTCTTCAAAATTTCCTTTTGCTTAACTGTTTCCTTGTTTTTAACTCGCATTTCTGTCTGTGAGAGGAATATAATGTCCAGTTTTTGGAAGGAAAACTTCAGGAATTTTTAGGATATATACAGGCATATATTTACCATCTTTGCGCACATAGACATATATGCAAATATTGGCAAGCAGTCCCATAACTACTCCTGTCAATTTATTCCAGAAGTTAAGCACTGCCTTTAAGGAACTCCCTGGGAAACAAATAAAGAGAACCTCGATGACCCTCCAGATGCCTTCTCAAGGAATTCTAGCAGTGGGGAGAACCTCTCTACACAGCTGACAAAATAAATGATCCAGGGCTAGGAGATGCATGCTGAGTTTTTACTTACATCTGGGGGAGTAATGCATGTTGCGAGGCCCACATGCTGCAGCCCAGTGTCTATTCTGAGGGTAAAGACATACATGGTGTGGGGAGAGCTCTTTGTTTTCTCTCAGGCTGGAGAGAGTATCTTGGGAAAAGAGAGAGCTAAGGCAGGGCAAAACTCCCCTCAGCCTCTTCCAAATACTTTACAAAACAAGTGGGAAAATTTTGACTCACACTAGAGTAAAAAACATTTAGTTGTACATGGAAAAAAAATGATTTCTTGTGACAAATGGAGTTTCTTCCAAGACAGAAAAGACTTGATAACAGCTACCAGGAGGTTTGGGCATCTCTGTGGTAGTATCCCTGAAAATGTGTAATTGCAGCCAGGAGTGAAAATCTCTGCAGGGAGGGAGGAAAACAAAGTGTCTTTGATTCACATCACTCCACGGAGAGGTGGCTCTTGATGCACAGTGAAGCCCTTATATATGTCAATGATCAAAGGAAAGCTGAAGACTGAAAGAGGTGGAGGAAAAGTGCATTAAAATAATTATAAATGTGTTATGAAATTTCAATCAAATGTATGTAAATTTTTATTAATTAAAGAACTTCTCAACATGATAATGTGACCATGTATTTCTTGGCATTTTCACAAATTAGAAAGTGCAGCTTCCTGCACTGGCAATTGATCTGATTCCCAGTGTTAACACTAATATACTTGAGACTTTACAGCTGTTAACTTGATGACTTTACAATTGATATGAAATGTTTTCCATAGTGTCTTAATCTTGTAATCCAGATTCTTCCACTTTTGGTCATCTTGCATGACATCAGTGTAATAAATAATTATTTTCCTTTTACCATGTTGCTCTTTTTCCTCTCCTGGGCACTTTTTTTTTCTGCTTAGCATCCAAATAGGATGCCTTGCCACTTATACTCTGCCTGACTGCCTCATATTTAAAGCGTAGGTGAGACTAGATTCTTCTTGTACTATCAGGACCAGGATTTACAACATGCTAGAGCATAAATTATCATGCCTTGTGGGGTAAGATCAGCTTTAACCATAGTACAGGTAATAAGGGGATCCAGTGAGTTCAGCTCAGTTCATGGGAGGGGTTAATTTGTGCTTCAATACACATTAACTGAGAAGGGAAAAAAAAATGCACTTTTCAAAGGCATTTAAGATGGCCATATTTGACAGGCACTCATGGTAATACTGAGCTTTCCTCTTCCTGTTTTTTTCCAAATTTCAGGGCTCATGCTCCAAAACAGAGAATGAAACAGCAAAACCAAGAAAATAGGAAGACTTCTTTTTAACTCTCTAGTCCTGATATTTTACTTGATTTCTCTTTCTAAATATTTTACATGGTTTCCTAACAAAATGTTGTCATGTTACTTGTCTCTCAATTCCCACTTAGCAGTTTGCATTGGCCAATTTCAACTAAAAATGAAAGAGAATGAAAGAAGTATTGCCTATAGTTATATTCTTAGTGGTTCTGCAAAAAGTAGCAGCTGTGTAGGGATAGATAACCTAAATTAATGTCAGTGCTGAGAAATGATGAGCAGAAGGTAGCTCTGCCATAGACAGAAGCTCCTTGCATAAATGAGGCAATGCACTCAGGTTCAATATGAGGCTGAAGCAGCTCCACAGCTGCCAGGGATTTAAATCCAACAAGCATGGGTCTGTGCGTGTGTTCATGCTGACTTGCTCTGGCTTTAACATGAAAAACCCAAGAACTTCTAAAATGAATATGTTATAAAAAATAAATAAATAAGAAATAAAACCTGATTTAAGGAGCATTTAAAAAGGAATATAAAATTGGCAGTTATTTTTGAAAGGAAAAATGTCACATTAGAGAAGCACATACATTAAAACTGTAGATATTCATTTTCTCTCTCCATATGCCTATTTTCTAACAGTGGATTTTATAGGACTGGCATTGTTATCTTAAGTATGTATGATTATTGCCAGTCTTTTAGCTGCTCTAAAACTTTCAATCTGTGAACAACTAATAGAAACTCAGCATGCCAAAAGCTGGGTTTTAGAGAACAATTGCTAAGTCTCAGGAGGGTGTGCCCATTATTGCAGCAAGAATAATAGATAGAAAGGGAGAAATAACAGTAATATAAAACTGAATTATAAAAAATGATATGTTTTCAATGGAAGAAATACTTTCCTGGGCATCACATGGAAGGATATACAAATAATTAGGCAGGAGAAGCTGGATATGACAGGATGGTATGTATAGGAGAAGAGGAAACTTCAACAAGGTTCTTTATAGAGACCAGGAAATGCCAAAGTAGTGCAGTGGACCAAGTGCCTGAAAGGTCAAGAACTGTGAATAATGTAGGTCAAACTCTCAGCAGCAAGATGAATGAGCACTGTTTCGTTAAGATTTATGTAATGAAACACATATACGCTTAGCAATCAATAATCTGGTGAAGACAGGACTAGGAGGAACATGCTGGTATGAAGTGAATGTTCAGGAGACTCCATGAATACAGTATCTATAGCTGCCCCTCAAAGCCATTATAGTCAGAACATCCCCTAATGTCAGTAAAAAAATAAAAACATTTAGCATGGAAGATCAAGAGCCATAAAGCTAAAAGGATAGATGAGGAATATTGATGGACACCACAAGTTCCCTTTACTTATAATGTTGACATGAATGAGAGCATTCCTAGATTTCTTCCTTAAAAAGAAAACATATAGATACGCTTTTCCTGAGATCATAGAATCATAAAATTACCCAGGTTGGAAAAGACCTTGAAGATCATCAAGTCCAACCGCAGCCTAACCATAGTACCCTAACTCTAAAAACCCTCTGCTAAATCATATCCCTGATCACCACATCCAAACGGCTCTTAAACACATTCAGTGATGGCAATTCAACCACCTATTCCAGAACGTCTACTGATTTTTTGTGAAACTCCATTTGATTTATGCTGAATCAAGCAAGGATTTGGGGGTTCTACTGTTTGCAATTCCAGCCTCAAGTGTATTTCTGTGAGACGCTCAGCATTTGAATGCTTTACAAAAATTTCTTAATGTTTTAAGAATTGAAATTGCAATGTAATAAAAATTAGGGCACAGTTTCACAGAGAAAGCATATAATACTGAAATGAAGTGGTTATTAAATATTGTAATTTTAAAAATCCATGGAAAAAATGCAAAGAGGAATTACTCTTCTGAACGTGGAGATTAAATCCAGTAGCAATTAACATATAAAACAGATACTGGTCCTTCTGTAAATGGAAAGCACAGTGCATCTAATTATAGCTCATGGATACAGCTGGGCAAAGTGCAAACATTTCACAAGCACAAATTGAGGTTTCAACCTTTGTCTGTCTTAATCTTGATATGTCTTGAAAATAACTATCTATTTATTTTATTTTATTTATTTATTTTTAAGAGAAAGTGGAGGAAGATAATTTCACCTGCACTATTGATTAGGACAGATAAGTGAGATATGTGATAAATCCTTGAATAGAGTCAGGCAAAATAGAAGCTTAAATCTGTTTCTCTCTCATCCTACCTGACAGTTCAGTCCCAGCAGGATTGGGAGAGGGTGATTTGTCTGCCTAGCAAAGCCAAAAATAGAAAATCTGATGACCTCCTTGCTTGAAAACCTTATCAAAACAGACACAAGCAAGCAAATAACTTTGGTTTAGTGAACTAATACTTCCTAAAAGTCACAGAATCACAGAATGGTTGAGGTTGTCAGAAATCTATGGGTCCATATCGCCCAACCTCTGCTCCAGCAGGGATCCCAGAGCAGGGATGCCCAGGTCCGCAAACAGGTGGCTTTTGGACATCTTCAGGAAGACTCCAGAGCCTCTCTTAGCAGCCTGTACCAGAACTCCATCACCCACACAGCACAAAAGTTCTTCTTGATATTCAGGCATAACCTATGTCTGAGCCCACTGCCTGAAGGCCTGGCACCAGGCACCACTGATAAAAATCTCAGCCATCTCCATTCAGGTATTTATGAAAATGGATCCGTGCATCCTTCTCTCAGGGCTGATCAGTCTCAGCTCCCACAGCCCCTTCCTATAGTACTGATGCTCCAAACCCTTCACAACCTTCATTATGCATCATTAGCCTCTCTTCAGTAGTTCCATATCTTTGGAATCCCAAAATAGATGCTACCCCAGGTGCGCGGCTTCAAAAGTGCCCACCCTCTTCTTTCTGCTAGAGTGGTACTAAGATAAGTAGGTAAAAGTGTTAATTATGCCCATTACATGAATTGTAATGACACATAACATACCGCTGCATGGTTAGTTATTAAGAGACAAAATTCTTTAAGATGACAATTTTGCTGAATTCTTTTTGACCCCTTACTTTAATAACAGCAGTGGTTCTCAGTAAAAAAGTTGTGCTCTGCCACAATCTCTGACTTTATGTGTAGTGTTTTATGTGGGAATTATTACATCTTTGTACAGTGTGCAAACTCATGCTGTTCATTATCACCTGTGAAGCACATCCCTTTCTGACACACAAGTTCTGGAGAATTTTTTTCTTTGTCTTCTCTAAAGGGATGACTTAAGTTTTGGTACTCTTCATAGGTACTGCAAATGAAACAAAAGCAACTTTGTTATATATATATATAGTTTTTTTTTCCAGAACACTGACCCTACTGATTATTACCTGTTTTCACAACAGATGGAAAAAGAATCCATCAAGAGTGGCTGCTGTTCTTCCTAAGACTGAGACACTAATTTGAGTGGAGATGAGTCCAAGATCTACCCAATAGTCCATTTTCTCATTAGAACATAGATGGAGAGTCTTTGAATGGAGGAAGTTTAGGAAGAGTAGAATTCAGGCATTATTGTTTTCAAGTCACAGCAGAATACCAATGGAAACTGGGTCCCTAAATGCCATTGTAAATTTAAGTGAGACTGTAGGGTTCCATGCTTAAAAATGACTGTCTTCGAAATTTCCCTCATCACCAATTTAATATAAATGTGTGAAGGGAAAACTGAGAATGTTACATATTTAGAGTTCAGTAAAGCACTTGGCACTGTGTTTCATGAACTGCTAAATTAATTTTGCTTTGCTCAGATAGCTGCGTACTCATGTGGACTGAAAGTTGGCTGATTGATTGTAGACATTTGGCAATGATAAAGAGACCTCCTTCTCTGGTTTTAAAGGTACACATCTAGTGGCATATACAGTAGTGACTGTTCAGAGGTTTATTAACTTTTTTGAGTTGTAGAGGCTAAACATCCTGGAAAAGTAGAAATACAAGGCTAAGAGACTAGAAATAAAATTAAATAAAAAATAAATAAATTAGTAGTAAAAAAAAAAAAAGCAAAGGGAGGCAAAAAGCTGTAAAAGTTTAATGGTTTACTGACAGTTATTCAGGAGGGCATTAGATAAAATTATGCAATACGATACAGGAGAAAAATAATCCAGTGATTCCAGAGTGAGTATAGAAAGCCATGATGTAATGAACTAATTATGTTGCTATGTTAGCAATAAACTATTCTGATTAGTATTTTTTTGCTGCCTCCTTTTATTCTTCTAATCTATTGCTTGGAATCATTTTCTTTCTTCTATGGAACACTGAAAATCAAAAAACTCTCATTTTGTGCATTGAATCAATGGTTGTATAGAATAACTCTGAGCCGTCTTTTGGCATTGAAGTAACACGATGAGTAATACAGGTGCTTTTTTATCCATAGTTCCAAGATGAATATCCTACAGGCTGCATTCTTCACCATACCCAAAATACATCCAAGAGAATTCAGAGAAGTAAAACAAACAAACAAACTGAACCATGTTTGATTGCAAGGGATGATAGAAACAATCAAGTCAACTGAAGTTTCTAAAAAAATTAAGATGTTTTCCTTCTTGGAGACAGAGATACTTTGTTCCACAACAAGCTCACTAAAATCCACTGCTATACCTAACAGTAAAAATAAGCTTTCAGTGTGGGCTCTGTCACCCTGTTGAGATTCTTTACTATTCAAAATATGTGACTACTATGCAAATACAAATGTAATCCCTGATCTCAGGAGCATAAAAATTAATAAAACATTTCTACAACTATTACAGCATAGTTATACCCCTAATAGGTTAGCTGTTTCATAGGACCCTCCCACATGCTAGATATTCAGTTTTTGATACATGTGACCTCTTCAGTGAAACAGGAGTTATTTACTAAAAATGTGGCATAAACAAGCAGGTACTGCTGGTGATTAGTAACTCTATGGTATGACAAAATAAAAGACATGTTTGACATCCCAGTAACCATATTTTAATACATGTAATAACTTGGTGTTACATCCGTATCTTGGGAATTCTTAGCAATTACAAAGGGTGCAGCCTTTTACCAATGGATGGGCCAAGTAGGTTCAAACCCAAGGTAATGAGAAACACTGTAACTAATTGACTGTTCTGATTTATTATGGCCTTGTTTGTCACCTTCTGACTGTTAGCTGCCCCATTATGCACTCAGCTCTCCACTTGCTCTTTAACAGGAAATGGTACTTACCACTGCTTATTTGGGTACAGTTTCGTAACAAACGAGTCTCCAAAGTATTACACTTGACAAAATGATAATGAACTAGTTTTGAAGCTGAACTTTGAACAAAGCAAAATGAGTGTCTAGATTTCTTCATTAAATAATGTGACATGCACTTATATAGCTGCAGTGGTATTGCTACTCATTTCTGTAAATATCTGGACTATAAACACATACATTGGCCAAATAACCAATTTGCTTTTAGCCTGGTCTGGCAAGGCAGAGAGGTTTTCTTGTTAATAATCATCCATTAATGCTTAGCAAGCTGAAAAGAACCCTGAATATGACACCCATTGCTTTCAAGCCTTAATACTATAAAGTGAGAATAATTAAAGGCAATCAATGATGAGAGAACTAGATGCTGGGATAGATGATGCATTTTATTCTCAATATGGTCAAATATATACACTGCCAGAGGGGGAAAATGACTTAAAATACTATGTGTCCTTCTGTTACTTATGGGTTTTTTTGTTACTTACATCAGCCAAGGTCAGAGGACAAAGCTAGCAAAAACAGTATAAACAAAACTGCAAAAAGATAAATAAAATGCAAATGAGCCACTAAACCAAATAATGTTAAAGTGGATCCTTTTGACATTATTTTTCTTAGTTAACAGATATGTTTCTTCCACACGCAATGCTTTGACTATAAACTTTTTTATTTACTTATTTTGTTTTCATATTTATTTGGTTTGATTTATCTCTTAAACATAGGAAAACACTTAAAATTTTCAGTTTAACCATGAAGAGTGAATTTTCCTTGTCTGTATTCCTGTTTTGAAAAGCAGAGTATGCACTTAGTCACTCTGTTTAATCTTATTGAGTAGCTTTGGGAACCAGGAAACTGAGGTTTCAGCAGAGCTGCTGGCCTGCTGGAAAGTAGCATGGCCAGCTGAGACTGAAAGGAGGAAAGAGAATTGGTATGTGTCAGTCACCTGCCTACTAGAAAACACTGCTCCCAGATCTGCTCATGGTTTTGCTGTTAACTGGAATTGACAGAAATTTCAATGGACTGAAATGTACAAAATCGTTACTGTAGAAAAATTCAAGAAGGAACAAAAATAAAACATTTCAGAAGGCCTCCAGAGACCACTGACTTTATTTAATTAATTCTAGCTTTCTACCACAGCATATGTATTTTCAATAGATTGCAAGTCTTGTTTTTTGGAATACTGGAATATTTGGAATATACTTGTGTGTCACTTATAATCCAAAATATCATCTGGAGATTCTGAATCTCCAGCTGGCCAGATTTCAATCATTACTTTCACAAAAAGACTACTTTTTACTTATTTATTTTTTTCCTCAAGTAATGAAATAAAATTGTCAGGTTTTATTTGTAAGCTAGCTATTATTATGAAAATAAATTTACATAAAAGGTAATTTTAAATTAAGGAATACCCTTGAATGTATATTTTTCTTTGGGGATGTGGTGGGGAATTCATTTTGAAGAAAAGTTAATAGCTTGGGGGTTTAGATCATTCAGTTACATAAAAATATCATTGACAATTTTTGACAGAATGTTGGAATAAATTATCACAGCTGTTCTCTTTGTTTATTTTTATGCCCTATGTATCTTCTTAACATATCTTGCTTATTGATTTTCACATTAGCTAATTAAAAAAAATACAATACAACGCTCAAGGTAATTCTGTCTTAAGCTGCTATGCATAAACCTTCTTTTCAAATATTATTATCCAAAAAACTTGCAAAGGGATAGCATGCAGTCTCAAATAACATGGAGGATTTTTAAACAAGCTTTAAGAGCAGATCCTAGTGCATTTTTAATAGACAAAGCCTTTAATAAGCAATGAGAAATGCATAAATGTCCTGGTTACTGAGGCCAGCAATTGCTTGTGTCAATATATTCTCAGGGTCAGTGATTACTTTTCTGCAACAGTGCCCGTTTCTCATATCCACCATAACTCCTGGTTGAGATCTATCCCTCCCATCCAGCCCATGCAATGCTCAAAGGCTATACTCTGAGCTCAAGCAAGCAAGATGTCACTTACCCCTGCTCCTAGTGAAAACTATCCTTGCTGACCTGCATGGTGTATTCTTCCCATTTCTGACTTTGGCTGATCATGCACACAAGCAAAGAAAAGCAAACACAATGTCTCATGCTCTTAATCAATCAATCAATAAATAAATAAATAAATAAATAAATAAGGAATTTACACATTTTATATGTTTCTAGAATGGTAATAGCACTGACCTCAGCATAAGAAAGACACGGACTATGGACCAGTGGAGGTCCAGAGGAGGCCCACAAGGCTTGAGAGCCTCTCTTACCAAGAAAGACTGAGGAAACTGAGACTGTTCAACCTGAAGAGAAGGCTCTGGGAAGACTTTATAGCAGACTTCCAGTACTTATAGAGAGCATACAGAAATGACAGGGAGGGACATTTTATCAGGGAGTGTACTGATAAGACAAGGAGTGGTGCTTTTAAACTTAAATACAGGAGATTCAGATTAGAAATTAGAAATTAATTCTTCACTATGAGGGTGGTGAGGCACTGGTTGCCCTAAGAAGCAGTGACTGCCCCATCCCTGAAGGTGTTCAAGACCAGATTCAATGGAGATATTGTCAATCTGTTGCTGTGGAAGATGTCTGTGAACATGGCAGGAGAATTAGAACTATGTAGTCTCCAAGATCCATTCCAAAGCAAGCCATTCTATGATTCTCTGACAAGTATTATTATTTGCTGTACTAGTGTAGGTCAACCTGAAAGTTATGCTTCCTGTATATTTCCATGGAAACTATATCATATACAAAGAGCACAATAACATTATTTGATAGAGCAAATTCTCAGCTACAAAACATTGTTTTTCAACATAATCATCACCATTAGCTGTACATCTTCACCAGCAATAATGAAGAGCCTGCGTGCCATGCTTGCACCTGTGATGGTGAGCCATTGTTTCACACTGTTTCACCACCCACTGCCTCATTGTGCTCACATTGGCTGGTCAGGCTCTATAAATGTTAACCAAGTATCAATGAATGTCAATCAGTGCCATTTTTTCTGGTTGGAGGAATTCAGCAACACACTTTTGCTTCATACATTCTGCATGTGAGACAGCAATTTGTCAGACTGCCCCTCTGCTGCCATCTGTCACACAGCAACAGAATGTAGTGGAATAATGGTGGGAAGGTTCAGCCTCTACTGCCAAACCACCAGTGTCAGCATCGGATGTCATAGGCCAACATCATAAAGGCATTACTTTTGGAGCATCCCTCATGTGAGGGATATATATTGTGATGCTTCCCCAGGGGGACACCTCACAGACAGAGGCTGCCAAAGACAGAGTTTAAAAGCATACTGCTGCATATAGATTTTGATGATGAAAATATGAGACGGGATGGAGCAAATTGTGCATGTGAGAAGAGTGGGAGTTTGAGTAAAAACAGATAAAGAAAATCAAAGTAACAAAAGTACAAACTGATGATTGCTGATCAGGAATAGAAAGAAAGCAATTTTGTGAGATGTTTCAAGATGTTAAATTTGTTCCTCTTCAACATCCAAAGAACTGAAAACATTACAAATATTTCACTAAACAGTAGAGAAGAAATAGCTACCTTCTGTTACACAGAACTTTTACCCAGATTACTTGGGCTATCGGAGATGTGGGAACTAAACTCAAGCTTTTCTCATTCTAGGCTTTTCCAACCCATCCCTGTAGTTGAATCAACCCATCTAGTGAGAGTGCTTTTCTTTTTTGAAGTTGCTAAACCAAACAGGCCAGCAGGTAGGTTTTTAATGAAGTGGCAGGGAGAGCTCGAGGCAGATCTAATCACCCCTATACAGAATGGTGCTGTTTCTCCAAAGGAACAGTGTATTTTTACTTGCTCAACTCATTGTACAGAACTAGATGTTAGGTACAAAACTCTGCTATCTGTTTCCAAGACTACTGCTATGTTGTTGAAAGTAATTATACAGGAAAGAGGCAAAACTCTAAACGACCTCAAGAGGCACAAAAAATGAACACAATTACCAGAAATAGTAATTCAGAATAAATTCATAATTTTTAATGTAACTCCAAAAAATCACAGAAGCTTTTCAGCTTCAAAACTCAAGGGATCTCCTCATAAAGTGGAAAAAAAAAAGGTCATTCTGAGAAGAATTGATTTGCACCGAGCTTTGAAGTGAAGTTCAGCTACAGCAGAAGGGTTATCTTCTGACACTTCTGATCAGTGGTGCCTAGATAGGCACAATGGAGAACTTCAGCTGTACATGACCTCCCAGAACCTCTGTGGAGAGAAGCAACACACGGCATTTCTCCTGACACCATCTATGGAAGATGCATAGATGTCTACCATTCTCCCTCAAGACCAAGCTTTGAGGATTCAATATGCAAAAATATTATGTGGCAAACAGGCAAGAGCCAAGCCCAAGGGTCACTCAGTCCATACTACCATATACGTAGCGAAAGTCAGGGCAAGATTATTCCGCTGTGACGTTTCGGAGCAGGGAGATCTTTCTGGGGCCTCCTGTAGGCAAAGGAAGATGCTGAGCTGATTGGATTTAGAGGGCCATTGTTAACAATATGTTGCCTATTGCTGTGCAGTTCTAAGAGCTGATGGATTTTGGCAGCATTAGTTTTGTGGAGGAGTGCCTGTCAGGACCAGAGATTCATTTGTTCTGTGCTCTCCAGGTGAAACTTGTGGCAAGACTGAGAGCAAGACCCAGGGAGGGGACTAATATTCTTCCTTTCTGGGCTTCTGACAGGAGGCTGGGTATCTCTTCCTGACTAACTGGAGGGGAAGACTTGGGGCTACATGTTATTATTGTTCCTAAGCAACATCACTTACATGGGAACTCCTGCTATGCCAGTGTGCAGATTTGTATTACACAGTGTCAATTTTGCCCTGGCAGTTCCTTGGTTTGCTTTGTTTACCTTAATGAAGGGAAACTTTCTGGTTATATTTTTTTAATACACTCGTTGAAACACACAGTGAAAGGTGCATGATAATAGGGACTCTGAGACAGCAGCTGTGCGTGCACAAAACCCCGTGTTCACATTTAAATGTCTTACCCCCAGAGAGTGTTGTGGATTTTTTTTGTTTTATTTTGTTTTGTTTTTATGAAAGCAGCATAGCACAGGCCTATTTATTACCTGCCAATTCCATTTTTTAGAGTGAACTTGCTTCTAAGCCAGAGCTTTTTCCTGCAAGTACATGTTCCTGCGTATGGATGTGGGGGTGGCTGGAATGGTGGGTAGGCAGGGGAAAGGGGATGGCAGTGATGGGAGGACCATACTTAGATAACACAGAACTGCTGTAGAAAATATCTTGCTATTTATTCTTCCAAGCAGATGGTGCCAGTTGATTACCTTCACCAATAGAAGCTGTACCTGTTAGTGGGGGTGTGAAGAAACCTTTCTGCAGTGAGAGCTTAGGGAAAGGCAAATTACTGCTTAAGGTATTCAATCAAGAAACTGCCACAGAATGAATAGTGTGAAGTTTAAAGGGCTGGGCCAGGGGACACAGGGTCAGTTCTGTACAGCAAAGGGTGATCGTTCAGTTGTTCTGAACTGTGGGACTGGTCTGCTGCATGTCCATGAGGGGATGGGACACACCTGCCCCGTAGAAGGGGCCTTGTAGAGCCAAGAGGCACTGTGCCACAACACAGGAGAAATCTGCCCAGCAATGGATGCTCTGGCACTTTTCAATTCAACCCAAGGAGACTTGCCTGTTCTGCAAGCCCAGCTCTTTCTACTCCTTTGATCCAGAGTATCTGTTTGAACTGCTCCTGAGCAAACAGCTTTGCAAACAGCTTTGCAAACAGCTGTGGATTGCATGTATGCACTCCTTCCTGTGCAGCCATCCAAAGGGTAGGTCTGCTCTGTGTGTTCCTGCACCATGCAGCTCAGCAGTGATCTCCATCAGACCTTCCATTCAACAGTGGGAGGTGGGGTTAAAGATTTCTTGATGTGATTGCTGAGAGTGCTCCGTAAAATAAGTAACAATCATCAAAACGTCCTCTATTGTAGAAGCTTCATACTTTTTATTCAGTCTTGATTATGTCCACTTGCACTGCCTTGGTTTTCCCAGTGGCTCTCGGGGATTTGCCTTGGGCTTGCATCAACCTTAGAAAAGCAGAATCAAACCTGTTAAAGAAATGTGGGGGATTCTGAGCACATAGCACAGAAAAAAAGGAGAATTTCTACAGTATGGCAGAAGAACATGCTGTGTTTTTTTCTGAGGTTGGCTCCTGAAACTTTACTGCAACAGTAAATAAATTGCCTCAGCAGTTTCTGAAAAATGCCATTTAGAGTTTACTGGCCCCTGGGAGTGCTAAACATTGTCACATTTGTTGAAAATGCCAGTAAAAGACTCCTGGGAATCACATCCACATGCCTGCAGCTTTGATAGGTTTTATAACAAGCTGGTACAGTGTAGCACTGTTGGTTTGAATGGTTTGAATCATGGTGTTTGTGAAGCACTGTGGAAAATCTGCAGGAAAAAAATGCACTTACTTTAATCTTATTTCCAATCAGATTAAAATCTATCCATATGCCAGATCCTTAGGAAATATATGAAATAGATAAAAATGAAAGAAGGTTACGTTTTCTTATTTTTGGGATTCGGTAGAAATTCACTTAAAATTTCATTTTTTCTTAAGACAGCAGAAGAAATGTATGTTTGCAAAATGAAAAATTCTGTTTGTGGCTCATGTCTTGAATGTTCCATTATATCAATGGACTGCAGGAGATGGTCTTGTTTCAGCCTGCACAGAAGGTTACAGGAAGACCCCTTTGCTGTCTTTCAGTATTTAAAAGGAAATTATAAACAGAAGGGAAATCAAATTTTTACAGGGCTATATTGTGATAGGACAAGGGAGAATGGTTCTAAACTAAAGGACGAGAGATTTGGATGTCAGGAGGAAGTTGTTTTCTGAGAGTGGTGAGGTGTTGGTACAGGTTGGACAGAGAGGCTTGGACTCCCTGTAGCTGGAAGTGTTTAAGGCTAGATTGGATGAGGCCATGGGCAGCCTGATATAGCACATGATCTAGCAGTTGCTGGCCCTGCCTGTTGCATGGAGGTTGGAACCTGATGATCCTTGAGGTCCCTTCCAACCCAAGCCATTCTACGACTCTATGATTCCAACCTTGTTGTAGAAATAGTCTGAGGAGAGAATGAATCTAGCCCGAGCATTTTGAAGAACCTGTCACTGAGTTATGGAAAACAAAGTTTCAAGTTTCCATTTCATTTACTTGAGACAACAGTATTCCCCTATCAATATTTCAGACCTGCATTATAGTAATAAAACTACTGGTCTTCGTAGGCAGACAGTGTTTGTTTACCACCTGACCAGAACATCACTGAAATCAGTCTATTTTGCCGCTAGAATAACCTTTTTCTTTTCTTTTCTTTTTTTATCTTTCTTTTCTTTTTTTTTCTTTCCTTTTTTTTTTCCTTTTCTTTTTTTTTTTTTTTCTTTTTTTCTCCATTCACATTTATTCAGTGTACGTAAGGAAAAATCCAGCCAGCTTAATTTCAAAACTGAATCTTGTAGTCCAGAGTTATACTTGTATCTGCTGACACGTATTACAAAAGATGAAGACAAAATGAACAGGTAGGAGAAAGACTAAATATGGACATATACTCTTGTCCATTTTTATAATTGTATCTCAACTGAAAGTGGTTTGAATTCTGTGAATATTTTGCTGTTTTTCTTTCATCCTCCAATGCTTGTCTACATCATTTCCATTAAGAAACATAAATAATTGGTTATGCTTACAGCATATTTGCATTTTTTCTTTAATCCCTGATTTCATCCTCAAAAATAAAATATTTTTCTGCTTGAGTTATTTTGAGATCAGTTTTTGTAGACTCTAGGAATATATCTAATTTACAGAAACACCAATGTCGTGGAAGGCTTTTGTGAATGTGTAGTTTTAACAGAGCTGCAAGGCTGTCTACTGGACTGTGAGATTCCTCATGGTAATATTTAAGCAATTTTCAAGTAATTTTAATCTGCAGTACTGCTTCATTATTGAGATTCTTCTTTCTTTTATTCTCACGTTTTCATATACTTATGACAAAAATGCATGCTTTTTAGTTCTCCAGTTGTATGCTTATTTGTTGTTGTTTGTTTGTTTTTTTTCCCTACAGAATAGGGGTACATAGGAGGAATCTGTAAATCTTTCAGTTTGACTTTATTCCATAATAGGAAGACTTTTATGGCAAAGATATTCCACGGGTAACAAATGTGCTCACTGGAATTCTACCATGGGAACAGTATAACAGAATTGTAGTAAAATGATTAGTCAGGTCTTGCCTCTCTTCTGAAGAGACTAACAGTGTGTCAGTTATTGTATTACTACTATCTACTTACTAGCTTATTTGTCTTCTTCTTTCATTTAAAAAAAATAAAATGAAAATTGAATTGCTCTAGCAGATAAGTGTGGCCTGACTGTTCAAAGACCTTCCTGTTCATATCATAAAGAAGTAGTATTGCAAAAACGAAGAAAGAATTTAGAAAAAAGGAAATAAAAGGATAGGAAATTAGATCGCTGCAAAGACTTCATAGATCAGAAGGCTTAACCTCCACTAAACCTTCACTAACTAAAACTGATGTAGCAGCAGTACCACAACTTCTGCCATTGTGGTCATGAGAGGGCTTTTTCCATATGTTTATTGGTAATTTTGAATATCAAAGCTTTTTACAAAGCATATTAAAAAATATCAGGGGTATTAACCAGTCTTTCTCACTTATGAAATGGGTCACTTTTTAACAAGTGGCCTGCAAGTGAAAAACTTTGTTCTCTGCATCAGTTCTGTGAGTCATCCCATTGTCCCTTCTAGTAGTTAATATGATTCAATTTCACTCTCTTCACCTATCGTAAGAAAAGCTAGTGAGAAGAATCTCTCTTTTCTGTACTTACAAAGAATTTGATGTAATTTTTTGAGATCTCCTTCAATCGTGATGTTTTCTTAAAATCAGAACCAAATTAATTGTGTTCCTAGCCATTGCAGAATGCATTGATTAAAACTGAATTATACTCAGTTGTGTCCTACATTGGAATTTGCGTGATACATCTCTCCTGGTGTGAAACTAGAAGGGAATTTGAATCATACCCTATTCCTTCCCAATAAATACAGTCCATTAGCCATCAAATCCAATAAACTGTGGTCAATATTTAAAATGGATAGATTAAACGAATGATGCATCTATTAAAATAAAAGTCTCAAGTACTGTACCTAATCCCTGATATTTGAATAGTCTATTAAGGGATAATTAACTACACACACTTCTTTCTCCTTTTCTTATTTTTGTTACAGCATTCTCCATAGTTCCCAGTTTCAGTCAGAACCACTTTCTTGATTATGAAAGTAAACACTGTAAAGTCTTGTTTGTGAAAACACAAGAGTTTTGCTTGACCTATGTGAGCATTTCCAGTGACTTAGACTTACATATCTCTGCTTACATGAGTAAAGGTAGCATGAATATATATGTTTTCAGAGGCTAAGGTGGAAGATGCCTACTTTTGCAAACACACAATAGCAAGTTTGAACATTCTGGACTCCCACATTTCTGCCTCCAAAGCTGGACCCCAAACTGAAAAGCAGCTGATGTGGAGTGTTTTCTCTTGCTGCCTGCAAGTGAGAAAGGGGCAAGAAAGGACCCACATCCTACAGGAAGTCATACATATTTAACTTATCATTTTGGCAAAGGTCCACTGAAAACAAAGGAGGGAAAGGACCAGGATACTGTTAGTAGGAACCATACTATACACTGCCACCATATGTATGATAAAATGCATGTAGTTTTTCTATTTTCTTTCCTCTGGCTTTCTGCTAATTGCCACCATATTGTTCTTATTTTTGATTTGCTATTTTTCCATTCATTTTCAGAAACCATTTTTCAATTGAAAAGTCTTTATTTGAGAAATTATGTGCGTGTATTTAGCAAACAGAGATAAAGAAAGAGAGTGAAGTCACTTTCCGTCAGGATCCAACTGGAAATAGCTTCTCAGGTAGCTTTCACTGTAAGAGAACAGTACATTTAAGTTGGCCCTGTGATGATATAAAATAGCATCTACCCTACCTGACATCACTGCTCAGGCAGACTCCAGTCCCAGATGGCTAACATAAAAGCTTCATAACCTTGTGATCATATTTAATGAAAGGTAAGTTGTAGATGGGTTCTGACTACTGGGAATCTTACGAATTACTGATGTGGGAGTGGGAGCAATTGCAAAAACCTCTCTTCTGTGTGGATACAGCCAGCTTCTGCCATGATGGTTCAGTCCTTCATCCTCTGTGTAGTGTGCTTGGCTCTGCAGTAGTTGCTTCCCTAATGATGGAAATGAAACAGCTTAACTCTGAGAGAACTCTCATGCTTTATAGATTTTCTTTTTCCTCAACTGCTTACCCAGATTTTTTTGTGTGTTTCAAGCATAAGCACTGTCAATGTATCTGCTCTTTTGTAGCCTAATAAATGACAGCTTTCTCCTCAAAGAAAACATTCATTTTCTTTCCATCCTGAGGAATTATACAGCACTGGTTCTTTTACAAATAGCACATCTCATGTCTTGTTGCTTTGCTCTTTCATTAAGACATAAAACTTGCCATAGCAACCTTTTCAATTAAGGCCAGATCCAAACTTATAACTGCTTTTGGAAAAGGAAGCCATTGCCTGCAGGCTTTTTCAAGCAGTTTTATGTACAGTTATTCACACAGTGGTCACACTTGCGTGACAAGACTACATTGTAGGAACAATATATACTACACAGCATTTCCTTAGGATATTAGTGGCTATTTTGGATAGTGGGTGTTGTGGGTTTTCTTCATGTCAGTTCCGGCAATCAACTGTAAAATATGACAGTGATTAGATGTGGCAACTTAATACTGTACCAGTGTTTTATGCACATAATACATTATTTTTAATTGTATTTTTTGAGATAAGAAAATCTTTGGGCATGAGCCATAAGATCCAACTCCCTGACAGGTGTAGACGAAGAATTTCTGGACTCCTATATATTTGTCTTTTCAGCTTTTGTCACAATCTGGTAAAGGTTTCTCACTATCTTACTGTCATGTTAACACATCATTGTAAGTGTAAAACAGTAGGAGAAATATTTTAGCTTTTCACAGAATGTGCCAGCACTACCCCAGTATGTGTATTTGCTCAGTCATTTGAGGCTTTCAAAGAGTCTTAAGTTGCCAAAGTGAAGTCTCTAGCTAAGCAACTTCCTTCCTGTTTTGCTGGCTGGTGGGAACGGCGTGAATATACCAAAGGGAAGCTGGAATTCCTTAAGGTGCTGTGAAGTAAAAGGCAAAAGAACACAGGGCAAGTAATCAGACGGAAGGAAGGAACGTTCCAAGGTGCACAGACTCTAGCTTTGCTACGGGTTCCAGCATTGACGAGTACAGCTGGTGAGCTTAGGGTGTGTCTCAGCACAGCACAGCGATTAAACTACCAGCAACTCGCTGTCAGCTTTGATCCTTCCTGAGCTGCGCACAAGCGGAAAGTTGGGTTTCCTGTTGCTCTCTCCTGCGGTCCGGGAGTGGATCAGACCGACTTCGCGATCCCTGCCTGAGCCTGTGCCTCGCAGCTGCTAGTCTGCGCATGAGTCACCGCGGGAGGCTCCGCGGCTGGAGTATTTCAGGGGCTGGGCACCGGGGTAAGATGCTCAGTGCCTGAAGGAGGGGAGCGCACTGGCGGACCATGGCCATCACACCGGCTTGAGAGGGACCCCTGCCCACCGCCTGAACGAGGGGAGCGCTGTCGTCGGCTCAGCGCCCGCTTCAGCACCGCGGACAGCGCACCTTGAGCTCCGCTACCGGCTTCGGCTCAGAGGCGCCGGCTCCCGCTGACCCCGCTCCCGTTCCCGAGCTTCCCCGACTGCGGACCCTCTGCCCCTCTCCATTTCCCCTCTCGCTGTCAGCCTACCCCCTCCGCTCCCCGGCAGCTCTTGCCCCCTCTTCCTCGGCCAGCTCCCAGCCCGCACCCCTGGCTCCTCTCTTCCCGCTTATCTCCTCGCTGCCCCTCTCCTCGCACCCCCTGCCCCCCCGGTTCATCTCTCCGCTCCTCCGGCTCCACTTCCCCGGCAACATGCGCGGGCGGCTGCGGGCGGTGGCTGCGGTGCCGGCTCGGATGTCCCCTTCCTCCTGCCTTCGCCCACTCCAGGCGACCCGCTAAGAGATGGACTTGGCAGGCGTGCTGCTGGCGTTGCTCCTCGTGTTGGTGCTGGTCGTCTCTCTGCTCTCCAACCTCCTGGTGCTGCTATGCTTCGTCTACAGTACGGAGATCCGCAAGCAGGTCGCCGGGGTTTTCCTGGTGAACTTATCCTTTTGCAACCTGCTCCTTACCATCCTGAACATGCCTTTCACCCTGCTGGGAATCCTGAGGAACCAGCAACCCCTCGGGGGCTGCATCTGCAAAGCGGTGGGTTTCCTGGAAACTTTCCTGACTTCCAACACGATGCTGAGCATGGCAGCACTCAGCATAGACAAATGGATTGCTGTGGTGTTCCCCTTGAGCTACACCAGCAAGATGCGGTATAAGGACGCTGTGATACTCATGGGCTACTCGTGGCTCCACTCTCTCACCTTTCCCTTGGTGTCCTTATTTTACTCGTGGGTAGATTACAACAGCGTTTATGCCTCTTGCACCTTGTACCTGAAGGAAGAGACAGAGCGAAGAAGGTTTACAGTGTTCACAATCGTCTTTCACTCCACCAGTTTCATGCTGTCTCTGGTGATCTTATGTTTCACCTATTTAAAGGTGTTGAAAGTTGCCCGGTTCCACTGCAAGCGGATAGACATTATAACCATGCAGACTCTGGTTTTGCTGGTGGATATCCACCCCAGGTAATTCTTGCCTTTTCATATCCACCATCCCGGGGTCCTTGCAGTAGGTACTCTTGTGCAGAGCACTGCCCTGTCTTCCTAACACCCCTTCCTGTGCTCCTTCCCAGCAAACCCTCCTGGCTCTAGCTACAGCATACAGTGACAGCAGACATGCTGTGCATCTGTAGCCTGCACCATTTAAATGTCAGTCTCAGGTAGCAGGCACCCGTTTTGATGTAAATGTCACTCTGAGATTCAAGGAGCCAAGACTGCCCTGCCATGCCCTACTCCAGCACTGGGAGCAATCCTTCCCCTCTCCACCATGCTCAGCTGTTCTCTCCTCGCTCCTTTCCTTAACCCCTCAGCTGCTCTTTTCCTTTTGCAGTGTGAAGCAGCGCTGTCTCAATGAGCAGAAAAGAAGGAGACAACGGGCTACCAAGAAAATCAGTATTTTTATAGGGTCATTCGTGATCTGTTTTGGTCCTTACATTATCACCAGGTCAGTATCTCCTGCTGGGGTGGATGAGGGGTCTGTCTGAGACACCAAAGTGCCCTCTGATTAATAGGTGCTGGTGTGGTGGGGCTGGGAAAGTCTACAACTAATTTTGGACTGGCAGAGCCTGCTGGAGACCCGGGGCCATCAGAACACGCACACTTGCACAAGCTCACACACATTCACATGCTGCTGCCCCTAGAGCTTTGCACTTCCTGGCAGCTTCTGTCTCTACTTTTCTTCATTGCAACTAGGTCTGGGTGCCTCTGCCAAGAGCAAGAGGAGTTTAGGATGACTACCAGGAATTAATTACATGCCACTGGGAAATGGAAGCAGTTTAAAACATTCAACACCCTTCCTTCTTAGCATAACCTAAGCAATAGAGGGAAAGACAGATCACTTCCCCTGATTAGCTCAGGTTCTAAAAAAGCACCAGGCCAAAGCCTGCAACTATTAGAAGCTGGGGTGACATAATTTAAATTTATCCAGGCTGATAATTTGGCAGATAAGCTTTGTGTCTGAAAACATTAATGTCTGTGAATTTATTACTAATTATGAATCTTGGCCTTGTGATGTGGGAGTTAGCTTCCAGGAAAACCAATAATTAGTCTTTAGGAATGTATAGGAAACCCTATGCTTCTTATCCAGCTAGTTATTTGCATCCACTCTGGTGATCTGTGCCTTTTAGAATAGTCAGATGTCATTCTTATTCTCTACTTGTAAGGTCTTTGTACAATATATGGTTATTGTTTTTAAAGCCTGCATATATCAGTGAGTTGGAAGTGAACGTAACGATAACAAATTGCAGGCCCTCGGGATTTAGTCTTTGGTCTCTAAAATAAATGGGCTGAAAATTTCACAAACTATTATTATTATTATTATTATTATTGTTGTTGTTGTTGTTGTTGTTGTTATTATTATTATTATTATATTCACCATTCAATGGTGCTTTCAATACTCTTTCTAAAAGAACACATTTCTGACTAGGGAGATGCACTACTCTTTGCAGTATCACATTGATGGAGGCTTTTTCAAAGTTGTTTCCAAGTTGTCATGGTCTCCATTCACACCAGCTTACAGAATTTGGCCACTCTGATCTTACACAGGCATACAAAAGTAGGTCATTTATGATCACTGTTGTTCTTTTCTTACATGGTCAGTGGGACAAATTGAAGCCAGTGCACAAACATGACAATTTTTTTTAACCTTTCGGGTGACATTTCAGTCCCCATTTAGATGCTAAAATGGTCTGCATTTTTTCTAAAGTTAAAAGGGTTATTACAAGTACTAACATTACATCACAGAGTTAAAAGGTTAATTGATCATTATTTAGTACATTCTGAGTCATTTTCTATTTATTTTTACCATAAGAGGGATATAATTTTATTGAGCAAAGTGGATTTTGCCATCTCCACTCCATTTGAACTCTGCCAGTCTCAGCAAACTCCAGTATCACATTTTTCAGGATGGAGATACTTCTTATAAACTTTCCTTCAAAGGTTGTAAAGTAAGTCACTTCCTTGCTCAGACCTCACATTTGGCAAAGGTGAGATGGACCATTTTCCTTGTGTGACAAATAAGTACAACTTGTGTCAATAAGACTGAGGATTGGTTTATGGGATGCATGTCTCAAGGTACATTCAAAATGACCAAGAATTTCAGTAAACACAAAACAGGAAGCATTTGAGAAGGACATCCTGGAAGCTCTTTGACCCAAAGTCAAAACAATATCCAGGCTGCACAGGACTAAAAGCAATAGCAAAAGATGCTGGAGGACATGCTATCATATCAGTTCTCCATTCTTACCTATTTTTAGCAGGGTTGCGCTGAAGTAATCTCAATGATGGCAACAGCAGAGATCTTCATTGTTTTCTTGCTTTTTGGCCTGGTGACTCAGGTTGTGCTATGAGCTCAGCTTATTTCAGAGATGTGAATGAGATTCTGATTGTTAGCAATGTATTCATCTGTTCACTAAAAGCCTGCAGATTAATTTAATCTTTGCTGTCATGTTACTGAAATCAAGAAAATTATACGAAGATACATTCAGATGGATATTTATAAGGCTGACTTATTTAGTTTAGGCCTTTTATCTTGTTAAATTCTGAGTGATGTTTTTCTTCTGTGAGCTTCAAGGCAATTACATTTGGGCCCATAACACATTAAAAGGGACACATAACAATACAACCAGGTATACTGAACTACAGGATGGGATTAACTAAAAACCAACAACAACAATAGAAAACAACAAACAAACAAACAGCAAGTGCCTTTTATTGTACATTTATTTATTTCTCACATTCTATATCCTATCAATTCATTTATTGGTTCTGTGTGTGTTTTGAATTCACTGGAATTTTCCAACAAGCTTCAAACAGAAGAACAGAAGTCATCTGATTCTGAAATGTACTTGCTGCGAGTTGTTTTATTATCTCAAAAGAGAATGTCTCCTGATAAAGTTCAACTGCTGGTTGCAAAGTTCAGTCCTAGTGCTGCAAATTCAGCTTTTCTATACAGGGGGATCTGAGAAACATCAAAGTTGCACACCCTGTGAGGTGGAGGCTTTGCACATTGGGAAGAGGCCAAAAGGTTCTTCAAGCCTGTAAAAAACATCTGAGCTTGTGTTTTGAAATTGTGATGTCTTAGGGTATAGAAAAGAGTTGTTTTATCTCATGTTGTTTTCTTGCCGTTGTTTTTCCTTCTTGAATAAATATAACATAGAATATTCTTGAACATCCAAGATATTTCACAGAAGATGTGCAGACAATGTAACTTTCTTACCTTGTTACTTCCACCTCTGTGTAGAGTTAGCCCTATGTAGATGAGCTGTATGCCAGACACTTGCTGGTGTAGTCTGAGGGTTTGTTCTCACCTCTAAGGAAAAAAATTATTTAGTCTGTTTTCAGTTTCTCTACTTGTGATTAATGCACCTCTCTCAGCTGAGGTGCTGAGGCCACTAATCATCTATAAAGCACAGGCCAGGAGACACAGGTCTGGAGACAGCTGGCTGGTCATATAATGATGATAAAAATGTAGTCGCCTTGTTTTCTTTGGCAAAACTAACAGTTAACCAACTGCACACAGAAATTTTCACAGGTAAGTAAATACTACTAAGCACGCTTACCTCAAATCTTCATGTAGGTTGGCAGGAATGATAGTATGTAAAGGAGACCTCTAGTTTTCAGGAGCAACAGATAGATGCCATGAGTGTCATGGCCAAACATCTGAAGAGCTGAGTGAGTACAGATGCCCCAGTGCACATCTCCATTTCAGACTTGTCATGGGCAAGGAGTAACCAGTTACATCACCAAGATTTTGACCACTGTCACCAGCACAAACCTCTATATTGAGAAAGAATGATAATAAACTGAAGTACTTTATTATGTCTGTTTCATGGAAGCATTAACACTGAAAATATAATTTCCCCCTCATTTCAAAGAAGGAATTACTATTGTTTACCAGTGGCTTTGTTAAGATAGTTCCCTTTGCCTCTATTGAATCGAAGGAGTTAATAAGTACAGAGTGCTTCTCCTGCAGGAACCTTATGTTGTAAGAAAATAAGTGTTACTTTAATGTTTCATGAGGCATGATTTGAGCACTGGGCTCAGTGTGAATATAACACTCAAGTGTTTCCATCTCTCTTTAATGTTTAACAGGTTGATAGAGCTCCTTCCTTTTGTTACCATAAACTACTACTGGGGAATTATAAGCAAGTGCCTCACCTACAGTAAGGCTGCGTCAGATCCATTTGTTTACTCACTTTTACGTCAACAGTACAAAAAAGTTCTGATCAACATTGTCAATAGGATACTTAAAAGGGATCTGTATCCATCATCGGGGTACAACAGCTCTCTTGACACCGAAAATGATTACTGCTTGCACAGAACAAACTAACAACATGACAAGCACTCCCCTTCAAGCGAGACAGGAGATTGCCAGTGCTAGAAAGCTGCCTTTGCCCTCTCATGCTGACAGTGGTGACAGTGCCTCCAGAGGGTTAGAGCTGCATTAATGCAATGCACTTCTTTGTGGACTTTCCCAAAAGGCTCTTTCCTGGTCTGCTGCTAGTGAGATGTACGGCAAAGCCTGGTCCCTGATGGAATGGAGTAGGCTTGAGGGCTCTAAGGGAGCCTTTGGAGGCTTTAGAGAAGCTGAGAAGGAGCTTTTAATATTTCAAGGCTGAAGACTTGATATTTCTCAGAGTGTCCCATACCAGAGGTGACAGCCCACCATCTCCTGGGCACACAAGAATCCCTGGCTTAGAAGACGAGGTTCAGAATCCTTTGTGCTGTGCATGCCCCTTGGCAGTCCAGGATCTGCCTTGTCAGTTTTGAATATTAAAAATATGTCTCTTAATTGATTTATTGTATTGGTGCCTCAAGTGATTGATATGGGTCAGCACTTTGAATCTGAAATTGTTACTGTTATTATTCTTTATTATCAGGCATCATGATTGTAACATAGCCTTTAGGAAGTGGTACATATATTCAATATGCCAGTATTCTATCAAGCATAACCAAAGTCCACGTATCTGAATTACTACTATTTAGCACTTCAGTGGTATGTGATTACAATAAATGCAGCAACAGTAACAAAGACATATATGGAGTTTAGTTAAATAGCACTGCAGTTACATCACTGAGCTAGTCCTATTCAAACAAGCTTTTATTCAAGATAGCAAAAATGAGAAAAGATCAGTTAGATGGTAGAAATGACAGCTATCACTGTGGTCAAGGAAAAATACTTCAAAAGATATTTGGCTTCAAAGAAGAGGATACAATATGTTAATTCTTTTTAAGGAACATAAGATGTGTAAAATACTCCATGCATTTACTATATTTGGTGGATTGTAATAATATTGTATAATCTTTTATTTTCTATTGATCAATTAATCTGATTATTTTAACTAATACAAAGAGATGTCTAAGAAATATTATAACCAATCTGTTGCCAAATGCCCCAAAACACAAGGCTGCTTTATTATTATATGTATTTTTCTCATTTATTTATTTTTAAAAATAAACAGGCTTTGGAAAATAAAATGTAGGAATTATTTTTGAACTATATTCCTTTGATGATATAAGACACAAATAAAACTATTCTATAGCAATCAATAAGTTACTATTTTCTAATCTAGTACATGAGGGGAAAATTAAAGCAATTCTAAAATATATTTTAAGAAAAAAAAAAGACAGTAAAGAACTCTTATTTTTTATGTAACAATAAACCTGACCCGATTAAGTACTGAGAAGTCTCTTCCTGGTAAAACTAATTATATAAGCATGTGATTAGGCACAAATATAATTTCATTTGAAAATAGTCGCTGTGTTCCCATGCCAAAAATTAAGTAGATGCTTACCTGTTTTGTAAAATAAGTGTCTGAGTGGTCATGGAGAAAGGGTGTTTGATATCATCATCCACAACACGGAAGAAGAGCACCTTACTGCAAACCTAATGAAGTCATAGAAAGGTGATTCTGCATAACAAATACTGTGTTCTCTTATCTCCTGCCTTTCTGATGCTATTATTTTTTTAACTATTATTATTTTTTTTGGTCATGCAAGTACCTTAGGCCTTCATGCTCTGCATCTATAGATCTGCCTGTGTTTAAATTGAATGTACTATAATGGTTTTGTCTTCTTAGTAAAGTATTTGTACTCTCTCTAATTTTGTGTAAATACAATATTTCCTGAAAAAAAAAAAAAAAAGAAGAAAAGAAAAAAAAAAATCTTGTGTCATCTTTCCAGTTTTACTAAATTCCTGTTGCCTCCACATGCCTCTCTACTCCATCACGCTGCTACATACCCGATGCTTCTCTCCTTCATGTCAACTTCAACACCAGGATCAAATACCTCTGCTAATTTATCTGTTCTTTTAGAGACAGTTTCATGCCAAAAGTTCTGGTAGTCTACAGTAATTCCTCATGAGGAAAGATGAGTTCAGTGATACCTACAAGTTTTAGCTGATCTTTGGTTTTCTGAACACTTCTTTCACTTTAAGAAAGGAATATGTCACATAAAGTTACTTGTATTGAGCTGACACTTCCAAGACACACAAATGATAAAAGCCGTTCTTTTTCAGCATCAACAAACAAGCGAGATGGTGAAAATGTAATAATTAAATTTTAAAGCTATTATAGCAATAAACTTCTACAGCACTTAAACTAAAGCCACATTTTAAAGGTATAAACCTGATATAAGCCTGGAGAAGAGAAGGCTTCAAAGAAACCTGTTAACGGCCTTTTAGAATTTAAGCGAGGGCTATAAGATAGAAGAGGACAGACTCTTTAGCAGCGTCTGTTGTGATACAAAATAAGGGAAGCAGTCTGATACCAAAAGACTCGATATAAAAATAAAAGATAGAGGCATTGGCACAGATTAACCAGAGAGGTGATGGACATCCCATCTCTAGAGACATTCAAGTTCAGGCTGGATGGACCTCTGAATGCCTGATCAACTTTTAGGTGTCCCTGTTCTTTGACGGAGAGTTGGAATAGATGACCTTTAAGATTCCCTTTCAACTCAATCAATTCTACGATAGTAAAGCTGCAGCATCTGCTGATAAGTTAATTAACAAAGCTGATTTGTGTTAGTTTAGGTTGTTGCCATACACACACTCTACAATGCAACTGAGTCTTGTAAAGCACTGAACATTTCTGGATGTGCTTAGGTCCAACTGAAGAACAAAAAGACGTTAAGTCTGTGTTGGGTGTTGCAGAATGTCTTTTATATTTAGCTTCCACAAAGAATTATGAGGCTGAGGTCTACAGTATGCTCCAGAATAAAATAAAAGGCATCTGAAGCTAAGGAAATGTGAGAAGAACTGTAGTTCTTTTTCTAGATTTCCCTCTTAATGTTGATTTGCAGATAATTTTATGTGCATTAGCAGAAAGCATCTTCCTCTGCTCAGTATGCACATCTGGCTCTGCAGGTAAATTTTTCTTTCTTCTGCTTGCCACCTTCTCCCTGCTGCATTCCAGAAAAGGGCTTGCTCTCCTTTCCTCTCTGATGATGAAGCATTCATTGAGGGACCTTGGTTTCCTCTTTCTGACTACCTGATGCAAAACAAACTCCTATTTGGAATTTTTAACATGATGAATGATGCTCCATTCATCATGTTCTTGGTTATTCTGAGGTAGGAGGAGGTAAAGGGAAAATATTTTGTGCTCCAAAGGGATTGATGTTGTGGATTTTGTCCTACTGATATTTTGGATAAAGCAACCATTAGATATCATTGCTCTAACAATCATGAAGAACAGAGTTGCTTCTCCAAAAATAATAGGAATTTATTTTTTTTATTATTGTTTTTGCTTAGATCTATCTTGTATTGCAGATAAACTCTGAGACTGCCAACGAGGCTGAGGTTTTGAGTCAGTAGGAGTGAAGCAGCTCTTCAACTGATTCCCAAAACATGTAGGCATGATCTGGATCCCAGTCTGCTCAGTCATAACAAGATGGATGTTCTTCACTTTAAGAGAAATAAAAAAGCTTGTTCTCTTGGGCTGCATGATACTGAGAGATTATATGTCTGAGCTGAGTTGGTGACAAAGACCTCAGGTCTATGAATTTTTACTCCATAGTTTCTTTACCCCCATTGCAGAGCAGGCAAGTTCTTCCTGGATAAATTAATACCTAACATTTCCAAGTAATGTTCAGAATTCATTAATTACTGAAAATGTATTTACTTTATAAATAAAGTATTTATAAATACTCACATATTTTATTAGGTGAGTAATTGTCATTCTGAACTTAAACTTCAGAGCTAATGTTAGGATTATTATGTAATCAAACATGCAATAATCAAACGTCTTTCACAACATCTTATATGAATACTAATCTTGGTCCTTGCAACTGTGGGTTGCAAGCTTTCTGTGAAATTTAGCAGCATTGACTGTTGTCGGACAAGATGTTCAAACTCACCCAGTAAAGTGCTTAAATATATATATATGTTTATACTTACAGAGAATGGAAACATTCTGCATAAGCAGGAAGGCTTGACCAGATCACATGATGGGCACATTTTATGCTTATGCATTTAAGTTTTTGGAAGTTATTTTGTTTGTTTTCCCAAAATAATTATGTGCCACTCTGCATGCAGAAATAAACAAGCAACTCTGTCCCAAAAGCACATAGCATATTTTGAGATTGTGAATTGCAAATATCTTGTTTAGCTTAGTTCAGGAGGACACCTGGTTTGTAAGAAGTGTTAATTACACAAGTAAATTAGAGATTCTGTTTTTTTATTTTTGGAAAGGAGATCCAATTAATATTTAATGGCTCCGCTGGAGACACAGCAGAGTTGACCTTAAGAAAGGTTGTAAATATATGAGCAACTCTCTGTGCCAGAAGCTTTGGAGAGTAAAATGTCACCTAGCAAAATATGTGCAAACACCTACTTGGAGCTGAAGTTGCTTCTCCCTGTGGCTTATAGATGTCGAGCAGGCTAAGTAACCACCCCCATTTCTGCATATGCCTGATTCTTTTCTCTTTACCAGGAAGCTGTTTGTTTTTTATTTTTTATTTTTTTTTGCTAGGACATGTAGGTGCATGAAGGTCTCTAAGGCTGCATAATGAAAAGAGCAGAGAATACCTAGTTTCCTTTAAGTGAGAAATAAATAAAATGTGAGTCACTCCCAGCTAGGCTTCTCAAAGACTCCAAGAAAATGAAACATATTGCAAAGCATGTGTGTTAAATGTCACAAGGTCCATACAGTGAAAGGTTCATCTGAGTGACAAGAACTTTGCTCACTCAGTGAAGCTTTTTAGACAGCTTTCAGAAATGCTATGAACATTAACCAAAGCATCTTCATCTTCAAAGCCTTTGAAACTGTTCCTCACCACATCCATCTCTCTAAATTGGAGAAGTGTAGATTTGAAGGATGGACTGTTTGGTGGATTAAGAATCAGATGGCTAGACACAGCCAAAGGGCTGCAATCAATGGTTCTGTGTCAGGGTGGAGGCCAGTCACAAATGGTGTCCTTCACGGTTTGGTCTTGGGACCAGTGCTCTTTAGCATCTTTATCAATGACAAAGACAATGGAATTGAGTTCACCCTCATCAAGTTTGCATAGGACAGCAAGCTGAGCGGTGCAGTCGATACAGTGGAGGGGAGGGAAGCAATCCAGAGAGACCTGGACAGGCTGGAGAACTGGGCCCATGTGAACCTATGAGGTTCAACAAGGCCAAGCCCAAGGTGCTGCACTTGGGCTGGGGCAATCCCAGCTGTTTATGCAGACAGGGAGAGGAACTCCTTGAGAGCAGCCCTGAGCAGAAGGTCTTGGGGGTCCTGGGGCATGGCAAGATGGACAGGAACCAGCAGTGTGTGCTTGCAGCCCAGAAGGCCAACTGTGTTCTGGGCTGCATTAAAAGAGGAGTGGCCAGCAGGGAGAAGGAGGTGATTGTCCCCCTCTACTCAGCTCTTGTGAGGCACCATCTGGAGTATTGCATCCAGGCCTGGGGCCCCCAGAACAAGAATGATGCAGAGCTCTTGGAATGAGTCTGGAGGAGGACCACTATGATGATCAGAGGGCTGGAGCATCTCTCCTACATGGAAATGTTTAAGGAACTGGGCTTGTTCAGCTTGGAAAAGATGAGGCTCTGGGGAGACCTCATTGTGGCCTTCCAGTACTTAAAGGGAGCATATAAGCAGGAGGGGGTATGACTGTTTACATGGGTTAATAGTGATAGGACAAGGGGGAATTGTTTTAAACTAACACAGGGGAGGTTAAGGTTTGATATTAGGAGGAAGTTTTTCACTCAGAGGGTGGTGAAGCACTCAACAGGTTGCATAGAGAGGCTGTGGATGTCCCATCCCATGGGGTGTTCAAGGACAGGCTGGATGTGGCTCTGAACAGCCTGATGTAGTAGTTGGTGACCCTGCACATGGCAGGGGGCTTGTAACTAGATGATATTTGAGGTCTTTTTCAACCCAGACTGTTCTATGATTCTGTGATTCATCTCTGAGTTCATTCTACTATCAAATATAGCAAGCTGCTGAGTAGCTTATTGCACACAATTAAAACTTTCCGAACAACAACAACTAAGTACTTTCTGTGACATAACTGAAGGATTTTGGTATGTATGCTTCATCCATTTCACTGAATCTTTCCATTTGCACACAACATCTACATATATTGTGCCATCCAGTTAATTCAAAGTAAGCCCTCTGACGTATGTTGAAATTTCCAAATTTCCTTTTGGAAATAGATTGAAATCTTGAAACAGTTCACAAGAGCTCTGCTTCTCATGCCTAACCCTGAAGTATCTTCAGATAACATATTCTCTCACATTTCAACTTCTTTTTCCAGTACAAGGCTTCACACCCTTAATTGTGTTCAAGTGAAGCTTGACCTTAAGTGGCAGTCTCATTACCACCTTTTATACGCTTTTACAGTTTCTGTCTTTATGTATCCAACCACTCTGATCCCCTTTCTTGCAGCTGTCAGCCCAGAGGAACATGCTGAGAATAGTTTGCTTAAATCCAGTAAATAGCTCAATGCCCTTGCTCCATGGCATGAGGCTTGATATTGGGCTTGTGTGAGCATCTTCACAAGAATATTTAGGCATGCTTTAAGTTTACTGCTTCACACTTGTCCTTATTTCTGTTAAAACAAAATGTTCATTTGCAATTCTTGTTTTTTTATTTAAAACATGAAATTCTTCATGTTTTATGAACGATTGCTGATCACACCTTATAGGTCCATTTCATAGACTGCCTTTTACTCCAAATCTTGATTTTCAGCTAATCACACTATTTTTGTTGTTACTGATGAAGTCTGATTTAGGCATTTAAAATATCTCTTTAGGATCCTTACAAAGTAGTCCAAATACTTCATAATCTTTTTGTTCTTACTCTTTCTGGAAGGCAGGGAAGTACTAGAATGGCACTTCTTAGGAGATCTAAGGCACAGATGAAAGGTCATTTAGCCAAAAAGAGTCATATTACCTGAAACGTACTGTGGAAGATACTTAGATGAATAACACTTCCATCCTGAATTTGTTTGCAGGTATATTGCTCAGAGTTTCTTGGACATTTAAAAACATGCTTCTAGTTATGGCCAACTCTGACAGTGGAGATGAATTCAAAGAAAGGTATTGCTATTTAGAATGCAAGAACAGGATCCTTGCATCTGTATAGTGTGGACAAAGGATAAACAGCACTCTGGACATCTGGCAGTAGCATGCAACTCTAAAAATGTAATGGGCAAATTAATAGAGCTAGAAAGAAAGACCATTATTTCCACTCCACCACTTCCCTCCCCCATTTTTCTGTGTGTGTTTGTGTGTACTTTGCAATGAAAACAGGCAAAAGAATCATAGCAAAAGTGTTATTGAATCTATTTTGTCCTTTGACATTACAACCTACCAGTTTCTGCAGTTGATGATACACAGGAGTATAATATGACTATTCTGCTGAATCTAGCAGATTATTTGATTTCAGATGGAATTATCAGATATCCTTTTATTGCTGAATTAAGAAATAAAAGGTGTTCAGCATGAATTCCTCTCTCTCTCACACACACACACACAAAAATCAATTCATTTTTGGAAGAAAAGAAATCTTACTGCCCCAATAACTCTTGCAAAGGGAATATTGGATGGAAATGCGACATACTCAATGACATGACATATACTAGGTTCCTCTGGGCTTGTTCTACAGTGGCTAAATGTCTGTTATTACCCTACCAGCTTAATAGCATCTTCTTCTAGTGCTGATTCTCTCAGGTTCAGTCTTTAGAGTGTTAGTCACCTTTTGGCTTTCAATTGTACATAATATGAACCAGAGAATTGGATCACCGTACCTTTTACCTTGAAATTTCACATGCTGCAGTTACATTGATTTGATGAGTTTTGAGGGTAGCGGTTGCTTGGCAACTTGAAGCTAAACAGGTCCAGCATAGGGTCGAGTATGTAAATGGCTTTCTCTTAGCTATAGCAAGGTTTCTTGACACCTTGACATCTTTCTCACAGCAGAAAGCTAGAGGTTGGACTTGCCTCCTGGTGCAGTGTAGTTAATTCAAGGAGGAAAAAGTAGTTATTGAGAGCCGTGCCTAGCAAAATAATCAGTAGGAAAACTGAGGAATTCAGCTTCTGCAGGAATTTCTCCTATTGCACATATTATTATTATATATTGCACATATTATATTATTATAGGATTCCTATGTGCAAAGGTATTTCATTTGTCAGGGCCTTCCTTTAAACCCGATTAATCAACATTTTGAGTCATGTCAGCATTTTGGGTGAGTCAGTGTTTCTCTCTTTTTCCCTAATCAAAGTTAAACACAGAGAAATACAGATCCCCAGCTGTCATAGAGAGCTCATTGTCACTATTGTGATCAGGAAACAGCAAGAATGTGGCTAAGACCACTAAGGACAGTAATGACAATAGGCTGAAAGAATGAATAAAGAACTGCTCCCATGGCATCAAGTTTGGTGTGTCTGTGATGCAGCACTTTTTGTATCTGTACAAATCTTAGCAGTTGTATATCAGGTCTTTAACCAAGCATCATCATAATATTAGTATCACTACATGAATTTTCACTGACAGAGGTTTAATCTCTAATACTGCCCTTCTGTAAAGCAGGAAGGAAGATTTGACTAATTGATAGAACAAGTCCCAGAGTTTAACCCATGGTTGGAATTTCTCCCACTGTAGCATATGGCTGGTATTGCACGCCCTATAGCCTTTATTTTACTCCTCATGATTTTCCTGCTTTTGTTCTCTTCACTGAATCACAGAATCACAGAATGACCCTGGTTGGAAGGGACCTCAAAGGATCACGAAGCTCCAACACCCCTGCCTGGCAGGGCCATCAAACTTCCATGTTTACTAGATCAGGTTGCCCAGGGCCCCATCTAACCTGGCCTTGAATACCTCCAGGGACGGGGCATCCACAACATCCCTGGGCAGCCTGTTCCAGGACCTCACCACTCTCCTAGTAAAGAACTTCCCCCTAACATCCAACCTAATACCTCTTCACCCTTCATAAGTGTAAATTGGACTGCCCTATACAAATTACTTTTCAGAAGTACTTTACATACTTGAAACACTTGTAGACTCTTTCTGAGTATGCAGTTAATCATTAGTTGGCGCAGACAAGCCCATAGCTCAAATTATTGCTCCTGGTGAGTCAGTGTTTAACCCCCCTCATTCTATTTGTTATTTATCTCCAAATTCCTTCCAATTTGTTAATGCTTTTCCCGAAATTAAAGAACTTGGGCTTTTAATATCAGTGGATGCAGAATAATGTGGCAGAAGGGTGAAGAAAGCAATGCTGTGCTGGACTCTAGTTGAACCCTGGAATGAGTCACACAGGAAAGCCCTGAGCCAATGACGTCCACAGATACACTTACAGGCTGCATCAAATAAAGATATCCACATCTGGGAACCAATACGTTTCTTACAAATAATTTAGGGAGCTGAGTTAGTGCATACAGGCCTGGTTCAAAGCCTGTGGTTTATGCCCATGTAGACTTGGAGCAACTGGAAGAACAACTTTGAGGTCATCTTGCTTTCTCTAGAGTGGGATGCATCTGTGGGGCTGAGTATCATTCTGCTGAATGTGCTGGGTCCTGCACATTCCTGGTCTCCAAGCTGGATTCTCCACCTTTTTCAATATTTTCATTCAGCTGTTCCTTTGGATGTGCTGAGTCACCCACAAAGAACGGTCTGAACATGAAAAGTGGAGGTTAGAAACTATGTTTTTCAAAGTTTGTCTGATAAAATATAGGCCTCACAATGGCCAGTGGTTTTATGTTCATCCAGAGAAGCTCCTTGTGGTTTTCACCATTGTTTGTAGATTCTTTGAGTGAAGAAAATGAAAACTGAAGTTCCTCACCTGTTAGAGAAAACCCCATATTTGGAGAAGTTTCTGCAACACCATGTGGCCGTGCCACTTTAAAAACTGGGAGTATTGCATACAAAATAAATCTTAAAACACTTCTAAAAATGACCATGGCTCAGATTTTTAGTTAGATGTATGCTATCAATATACTGAAATGTGTATTTTAGGTACCTAAATACCTTTAAAGCCATCCAATTTTGATTACATTTTCAACCTATTTCTCCTGGCATTCTGTGATGTCTGGGATTGGATTTCTTACATCTGAATCAGGATTTCTAAATGTGAAGCTGGAAGTCTCAGAGTTTTCAATTCAGTATGAACTGAAATGGATGCTGGTCCAAGTTTAACACCCATGTTCTGTATATTTATTTATTTTGAATTTGCTGCATGTCTGCCTTCAAGAAATCAGGATCTATTAAGTGATTCCCCATCGGGTATCTGAAAACTGAAATACTCTGTTACTTTTTCAAAGATTCCAGCACCTCTGAGAATATGCAAAGTAAACCTCAGAGGACTTCTTTTGAATGTTTTGGCATTAATGTTTTGTGAGACAAGGAAGAGAGACAAAGTGAAATGAGTCTCAAAATAGGACTGTCAAGTTCTTTTCTGGAAAAGCTGGTATTAATTTTTAATACTCCATCTGTGATCAGAAGAAAAAGACCTTTAGTTCTCAGCACAGATCTTTTTTGAGCACACTTATTTTTCCTTGTAGTCATTATATATTCAGATCTGTGATTCATGGACTTGACTTTATTATTTTTCTTGCTTTATGAGAGTCAGAAAGAGTCACCTTTGGGTCTCATCTTGAACAAAGACCACAAAAAAGAATTAGCAGCAATCCTTTTCTATTTCACATTAGGGAGTAATAAAAGATCCTTTGAGAAGATAACAAAATCCTCATGTCAGTTCTATCATTTTTAATGATAAAGCTTAAATAATGTGCCCTGATGGTGGGGTTTGGTGATTGGTGCATGCTATTTTGCACATCCTTTCCTGCATATAGGATCATATTTATTATTCTATTTTCTTTGTGGTCTTGTTCTAACATCTGCTGCCATGTTTCCTTCCAGTTTTTGTATCACTTGGGCCTTTGATCATGGCTGAGTTTTAACTAGGCATCATTTTTTACCTGTCATCAAAAGAAACTTCTTCAGTTGTTCCATTTCTTACCACTTATTCCAAGTGAATCCAGAAATTACATGAAAGGCATATTTAAATACAGGCACGTCTTCAGTTGAACTGCCTAGGAAGACAAGGTCTCCTGTTTTAATTGCATTCCTCTGTATTATGATAGGATCAGTTCTGTGGATTACCTGGAAGTGCTACAAGGAACTAATTTTGTGGGTCACTGACTTAGTTAATCTGTGACAAGTCAGACAGAGTATGAAAACAGGCTTTAAACATCCCTGGCAGTACTTTTAATGAATTTAAATGAGTTACATTTTTTCAAGAGCACTTTTTTCTTCTTCCACTTATTATATTTAATCAAGAAGGGAAGAAATATCTGTAACCATTATATTAATAGGGTAAGAAACACTCAGTGCTTGCTTTGTTTTCCAGCATGTGATAAAATCTGGAGGAAAAGCATTTAGCAAATTGTGTTAAAGTGACATAAATTAAAAGAAAAGTTCAATTTTAGAGCCATTACAAGAAATTCAGCATAAGGAGCTAAATCTAGACTGGTTCACTCCGGAATGATCTACCAGAGGTCTGTTCTTTCTCCCCTAAAGTGCTGGTACAAATGCAGACTTGGCTGATAATGATTAAAAATAACTGTCGGAGGCTAAAGGGAATTCATGGAGTATTTGAGGCATGGAGAAAGCTTTAATCTGTGAGCCACTCTTAGGGTACAGTAGAGGAGAACAAAAAAATTCATATGTGGTCTTTTTCTTTGCTCTCTTCTTCTATCTTATCTACTGTCCTAAACCCACCAAGTGTCAATGAATGTCAAAGAGTGCCATTTTTTCCTGCATGGAGGAATTCAATTCCACACCTTTGCTCCATACACACTTCTATATGAGGTGCCATTTTGTCAGATTGCCCATCTGCTGCTGTCTGTCACACATCAATGTGTCACACATGGGAAGATTCAGCCTCTACTTCCACATCACCAACATCTGCTTCTGGCATCTTGTGTCAAAATAATAAAGTAGGAGGCATTACTTTTGGAGCATCCCTCATCCATAGTCCCAAAGGACACAGAAAAAAAAAACAAACCAAAAACAAAAACATTCCACTCTGCTTAACAATTGTAAAACTCAGAACATCCTTTGTATTCCCACAGTAAAATAGACATTTACCTTAGCTACGAACTAACTTGCACGTGTGTGAATGACATCAAGGAACAAATGTTTTTCCTTCCTTTAACTTAGCATCTAGGAGCCCTAGTGGGCCTTTGTGACGTTTCTGCTGTAGCTTAAACCACAGTCATGTAACAAGGGTGTATTAGGTCTTGCAGCTACTGATAGAAAAAGGCAAAGGTCATGGGGTTTTTTACTTGTCATTTAAGTTGTTGTGTCTTCATGGAAAGCTATAGTTCTCCCTGTCTGTACTGAGATCAGATTCCCCTTTTAGCCCTGACTGAAGGGGAAAGGAGAAAAACAGGAGACGCCTTTCTGCAATAGAAATGTAAGAATATCCTGAATGGATGTAACTACTGTAAAGTCTATTAAAACTAGACCTGGGCCAATATTCCCTTTCTCATGACATGGATGTACCAACAGGTAAATTCTAACAGGAATTTCAAAAGTATCTGTCCCTTCTGCTCAATTCTATTTCTTTTTATAAGGAAGACAAAAAGATTTAAAATAAATAAATAAATACATAAAAATAAATACATGTGCATGATTATATTTTAGTTTGGATACAGTTGCAGAAAGACAAAAAAATAGGTTGACATCTACTCCTGTCATCAGTGTTGCTGATACTCCAAGACCACTAAGTAATTCTAAATAATGTCAGCAAGAAACCTGAGGTGACCCATGGGAGTGAGGGTACCATGTTTCAGTTGTTTGTAGAGTGGAAGCTTTGGTCCTGGAAGCTCTGCACTGAGGCCAAGGGGTCCTGACCCACAGCAAGATTAATTAGGCTGAACATATTGCTATGACGACACAGTCTCTTCCTTGTTTCAGAGTGGACCCTCAGCTGTATCTGAGCACATCGAGTATGTATGTGTCAGATGGGTCCTCAGAGCAGCTTGGCTGCAGGTTGGTGGGGAGCTGGGCAGAGTTAAAGTACATCCTACCCTTGGACATCCTTCAGTGTTGGTGCCAATGAGAGACCAGTCATGCTGTTGTATGGTTGGAGGAAAAAGGCAGCCAAGTTATATTCTTCTCCTTAGAAGTTCATTCTTTGAAGTCTAATGGTCTTTGGTGTTGTTTGCTCCCAGGACAGCCTCTGCAGCCTCTTGATCCGGTTGAAAATACTGGAGGCAAGAAAAACTAAGCTCCTTAATCCTTCCAGCAGCATAACCCTTCCAAATATGATGAGACATCATCTAATTTTCAAGAAGCATAGAGCTTTCTCCTGGCTTGTCAGCCTGTTTTGCATCTTTCTCTGCATGGAGATTCAACTGATTACATTATCATACAGCACCATAACTCCCTGCCGATCCCTCTAATAGTGCTCAGCAGAAGTCGGTGTGCTCTAAGGTGAGGTTCCCTGCTCCTATTTGTAAGCAGGTATTTGTCCCTAAGGGAATTTGCACTGCAAGGAAAGACAGGGTTCTTTATTCAGTTTTAGTCTAATTTTTTCAAGAAAAAAGTAGCTTTTCCTGCTTTACATTTGGGGGGGAAAATACATACATATTTTTTTCCATGCATAGGGTTTTAAAAGAAAATTCATCTTACCTAAAATAAACTGTTCCACCGTACTTGTTTGATATGTATACAATGCGTATTTCTGTTTAAAAATAATAATAATAAAATAACATAAATTCAACACAGAGAAACTGCCCAGTTAAATCGTGTATTTTTCAATATATTACTTAGTTTTTATGAAGTTATTACAGAGCAACAGCTATTACAGAATCACAGAATCATTTAAGAATAGGTTGAATTCTTAATGTTTATGTAAACTGGCTCTCATCTTAAGCAACTGGCAAGTCCAGGTGGAGCCTGGAGGAGGATCCCAGTGTCTGCTTTGTGGGTTCTCATGTTTGTGTGCTCCTTGGATTCCCTACGCTGTCATATCGTGTTTTAAACTTGCAGTTTAAGCTGCTTATGAAACACCATTCCTTGGGAAGAAAGTTGCTTCTGATTACTTTTCTCTGTGTGTGTGTGTGTGTGTGTGTGTGTGTGTGTCTTTTCCCTATGTTTTCTCCAGGCAGTCGCCCTCAGCTCAGTGAGACCGGCTTTACTGCTGCTCCCCTCTCCCTCGGGAAAACCGCTGCATGAAGACCGAAGCGAGTGACCACGTCCCCACGATACAGGGATCCCCTTCACCCCCACTGCTACCGAAATGACAGACCGGGCTGCACCAGGGAGACAGTCGGGAGGCAGAGGGGAGGGAGAGAGCTCATCCCTCCTCCCTCTCTGCCTCAAAGCTTTTTGCTTTCCAAGCTCAAATGCTAGCTGAAATCTGATGCCTGGACTGCATATGCAGTGAGACGTGGGCATGCCCTCGCAGTGCACCGATTTCCTCCGTGCCTTGGAGAGCGAGAGCCGTGCTGAGGCTCCAAGCGGAGGAACCGCTCCATCAGGCAGCGAGTGCCACATCACTGCACCGTCTGCACAAGGGCTCCAGCATGGTTCCGAGCCTGCTGCTCCTCCTCACCGGGCTGTTTAGGGCTGCAGAGCCAGCACCCCGCTGTGAACCTGGCCAGGAGACCCTAGGTAAGGCTAACCACCCTAAAAGCCCCTTTTCCCCATTTTCCTTCTCCTGCAGATGAGCAGAGAAAAGGGCTCTAATTTCAGGGCACGGAAGGTCGATGTCACTCTTCCCTAGAGATGGGGAGATGGGCTCTTCGAGAATCTGCAGATATCTCTGTGATGAAACTGGAGCTGTTCTGGGAAAGCATGGATAGAAATATTTAAAAAAAAAAAAAAAAAAAAAACAAGCTTGTGAAGTCAGGCAATGTAATGTTTCCCCACCATTATCTCTTAGGGCCATGTGTTTTTCTGTCAATTTTGAGTTCCCAGTCAATAGGATCCGCTTTGGCATCTGGGGAATGCCATGGGCTCTCCCCTCTCTCTGGCCTTGCCTTCTAGGAATCTGGCAGTCAGATTGCATGAAGGTGAACTTTCGACCTTGTGTGTTTTTCAGCTTAATAAAATCTCCTTTCGTTCAGCTTTAGGTCACTTTTTTTTTTTATTTTTTTTTCATTTCTAAGTCCAAAGTATGAAAAGAATTATGAGGATTTGAGAGCAGGAGGGTGTGTCATAGCTTGCTATAAGCAATATGGAATTTGTGTGAATTGATTGGCTGGAAGGACAGATTTGCCCATTAGAATAAAGGTAAGACAGGAACACACTGCTGAATGGGTTGAAAGCTCAGTTCAGTAACTAGTTCAGTAACTAGCTGACTAATAAATAAAATGTTGAGTATCTTCTAAAGATATGTGGTGACTTTTCTTTACCAAATGGACTTAATTTAGCTTTATTTTATGTGGGGACACTTGGGAGGCGAATGCAGAGCAATTCCAGTGTAGTGACAAGCTCTATTCTAGGAAAACAGTAAAGGAGAGGAAAACTGCTTTCAGAGAGCTCAAATTCAAAATGATTCAGAGTTATTTTACAGGAATACAGGAAAGGGTAAAAAACCCGAAGGTGACCTTATCGTTACCCAAGGAAGTGCAGCTAAATTTTGGTTCTTAAATATAAGCCGTGGTCTGTCAGTGACACTGAACTGCTACACAACACAACTCATGTGCCATGCAGTGTATATAATTTGAGAGTACCGTTCCCACGAACATCAAAGTGAGGTCTACCACAGCCTGAAGGGATTTTATTTTTGGATAAAGCTGCACAAAGAGAAGTGTTGTAGACTATTTGCAGCCAATTACAGGAAGAGGCTGTGTGGTTTGCAGCATTCCCTTTCTCAGAGAGCTCTGATTCCGCTCCAGCTGAACAAAGATGTGCTGTGGGGTGTTATTAATCCTGGCAACCATAAAAGCAGGGATAATTGAGGGGTAATTGTGGTGGAATCTGTTTGCAGTTGTGCTGCCTTTAGGGGAGGGCAGGTGGTAGAAATACACCTTGCACATGGAAGGACTGGAAAATGGCCCTAAAGGATGGCTGATGGCAGGGAAAGTGGGCTGTGGGCATTAAAATATGTTGTGCAGTGTGAGAATGGGGTACACTTAGCAGTAACATTCTTGGACCAGGAATTAAGAGGCAACCTGGGAATCCAGAGACCTGCCAGGTTTCTTCTTCCTTTTCCAAGGAAGTAGCATCATGTCAGGTAACATGAAAACAGAGGGAACTGCAGTGCTGAACACGTTCAATATCCAACTTCAGCTGTAGTGCTGGGATTTTGTCTCTTCTTTTAGGATCACTCACACCAAGTGTAGATTTGGCAGAACTTTGTGTCCAGAGCCACAGTGCCCTGAGCTGCTGATGCAGGAGAGGAAGCCAGGGGAACCAGTGTTTCTGCCTTCTTCTCAGCAAGGCTGGGGCTTGGTTTGGAGGGTTCTCAGTAATGTTTATTCTTCTGCAACGTATTCTTTTTTTTCCAGTAAGAAATCAAAATAAGCTAAAAGTAGAAAGATCATAATGGAATGCTGTGTGCCCTTGTGTTTAGTAAAATAAGGACATGATTACTGTCACCCTACACCAGGACTGTCACCAGCATCTGGCACAAGCATCAGTGTGTGGGGATCCTCCTGAGTAGCAGCTGAGAACCATGCCATGGAGAGAGGGCAGGTCTATTCTCTGCTGTGTGCCATCACTACAAGGAATCAGGAAGCCACTGCCTCTCTGAGCAATAGGATGCTCTGTTGCCCTGTTGAGAGGCATCTCTTCCAGACTTTGATGTGTTTCACTGGCCATTGAGCTTGCATTTTGCTTATGCAAAATATAGCTTGGCAAGTTGTCCTGAAAAGTGACTAGGCTTTGGCACAGGGAGCCAATCGCATAGGTTTCTGTTTTATCTGAGCACCACATACACTGAATACTGGCGTATTCTGGTGACAATGAGTTAAATGCAGCACTGTGAGGGGAAAAAAAAAGAAAGAAAGAAAACAAACCATGGAGTCACATGCCTCAAAGCACTGAAAGCAGCTGGCTTCCCTCACAGGGACAGGGACAGCTGGGAGCAGGTCCCACACTGAGTCCGGGTGTTGTGGGCTGCCGCCTGTGGGGCTTCTATGTGGGCTCCACGTGCAGCCTTCTGGGCAGGCAATGGGGCTGTGGGCTTTGGAGGAGAAAGGGGGAACAGCTGGGTTTCAGCTTCCTGGTTGAAAGGTGTAATAGAATCATAGAATCACAAGGTTGGAAAGGATCTACAGGATCATCTAGTCCAACCATCCTCCCATCACTGTTACTGCCACAGCTACTAAAACATATCTCGTAGCTCCTCATCCACACACCTCTTAAACACTGCTAGAGTTGCTTATAGATTAAATTACATGAAGAGTGCTTGTGAGGACTGGAGCTGTTGTACCTGTTTGTTTCTCATGTGCTCCCAGCCTCTTCAGGAGGGTCCCTGATCCTAACCACTGGGAGTAGGAAGTAGAGTAGGAGGTAGATCACCTTGAGTGATCATTTTGTAGACAATCAGACTGAAAAAAAAAAAAAGCACTGCATGAAGCACTGTGCTTTTCTCCTCCCCCTCCTCAGCCTCATAGTTTGCCTTGTTTTACTGCAAAGTGACAAAGGAGAAGTTATTGCCTTCCACAAGCTCCAGGCTGGCCCTAGCTTCATGAGACCTGGGTGTTTGAGTTCAGCTGCTGTGCACATTTCTACTGCTTGTTTCCATGCCTGTGCGTGCAGAGCTTATCCAGCTGTTCTTCACAGGACTGTGCACTTCCTCCTGCATTTCTTGTCCCACAATGGGCAGGACCAGACCAGAAATGTGGCCATGGAACCGTGTGGGAGATCCCAAGATCTTGGAATCTCACTGCTGTGCCCAAATTGAATATGTCCAAGTCTTGTCAAAACAAAGGAATGCAGAACTACATCATGTATGCTCACAAGACAAGAAATTCCAGCTCTCGTAAACTTGGTTTTCATCACCAAGTCTTGTGAGCTGTTTGGATTCCCACCAGTGGCTCTAGTATTTTTACACAGTTATTATTTCTGCAACACTGGTTTTGGCAACAGTTAACATGGGAAGTGGGTCAGAAACCGCCACTTATGAAGGCAAAGTGAGTATATGTTGAAAGTATACTTGGTGGATATATTCCTTTACTGCTGAAATAACTTATGTATGATTTTCATCTGGATGCATTTTTTTCTTTGGAATACTTGTTTATGTATTTTTGAAGTGTGAATGTCTAAATACATATCAAAATCCAAACAAAAATGTCCATTGCCATAAGATATATCTAGGCTGTTAGACTCAGTAGCACTGATGATTGATCTCCTTTAGAATTTCTTGACATGGCCTTTCCCAACACACAGTTAATTTGGGGTTGAATGGAGTGCCAGATGGCTAACAGCAACCATGATTCCCTGTGGATGGCCCAGGCCATGTGAGAGCCATCCCATTCTCAAATCTGAAGCAAATATTACACAAGTTCTCCTCAGAACCAGGAGAGGCTGAATGTGTAGATGTGAGAGGAATTCACCTGCCTTCTTGTGAACATGGTGCTTGATGCTGACAGGCTACATCCTGGTCTATTTGCAGGGCTCTTCCTCATGACTTCTGTGACTGCTAAATCTCATTTGGAGAAACAACATTCTAGTTGGATGTAGCTGTCACATGTCAATGGAATTTAGTAACTTAACATTGTTCTGCCCATGAAATTTCAATCCATTTGTTTATCCTATTGCAGTTCCATTGATTTAATTGGTGCTGTTTCAGTTTTACAGGGTTATAAGAGGACAAGCAATTTGGGAGACAATATGAGGCTAAACCATGGATTTAAAAATCCTAATGCTATTATGATTTTGGTCAAGAATGTTGAATTAACTATCCATCTTTTGTATCATTAGAAAGTACCACATTTGGCTGAAGCTCAACTACTTGCAGAGGAGCCAGGTGTGATGTTAATTACAATGTCTCATGCATCTAAACTAATGAAGAGACAAGGCTGTTCTAGGGGGCTGTATAGACTGTGCTTAAAGAGGGTGGAATGACATTTTGGCAAATGCTTTGGAAAGATAAATTGAGGTTTTTATCTTGAGTTTTATCAGATGTGAGGCTCTGTCCTGCGGTATTCAACAGAAAGGTAAGCCTCTGACTCTGGTAGATCAAAGCACTTAGAGAGTGCTGTATCATTAGAAAGTGAGAACTGAGCTTTATAGAATATGCATTCACAAAGTAAAGCTATAGAGATGTCACAGATCCACATTACCAGCCTAATAGCTGGTTTCCCCTTTTTCCAGTCACTCTGACGATAACTTGATCCCTTTGAAGGTAGCAGATTTTTGGACCTCTTCAACCTTCTCACCATATTAGTTTTTTTAACACCAGCATCTTCCAGATCTGAACAATTTTCTCCATTTTTCACTAGCCACACACAAAGAAAAGGTCCCTATTTATGGTCAGATCATCTTGGAATAGCAAATGCATATTCAGCATCTGCTGCTGATGTTGTTTTCTTGTGTTTTCTCTTCCCAGCTGTAGTTTTTTCCTTGCAACAAAGAAAGCATCTCTGCTGAAGCCAAATTAAGGCATTTAGCAGGTTTTCTTCTGGGGTTATTTTCCTGCTTGGGATTTTCAGCTGGGAGGACTCTCAGGAGCAGCAGTTCCCAGCCAGAGGTACATCTAGATGGCATAGGAGATTTGATTGCCACAAGCACAGAGACAGTTGGTAGGGATGGACAGCCAGAAAGCAGTAATCTTCCTCAGCTTGTTTAAGGCTCCTACAATCAAAACCTTATTTGAGTTTCATCTGGACAGCTCTTGAGGTTGATTTTGAGTTGTTGCTGAGTGGTAAGTTTCTGTGTGCATCTTCACAGATTTTACGTGGCAGTCTGCAGATTATATGAGTTCCCATCTCCCATGGCAAGCCTTCAGCATCCTGTCATACGTCCTAGCCTTGTGAGAGAAGCAGGCCTGGAGGAGCTAGTTGCAGCATCATTGCTGTAGGAAGACCCTCAATAGCTCAATAAAAATGGTTGCTTAACTGAGCTCTAAGAAGCAGGTGGATTAGAAAGAAGGTGGGTTAATAACAAACGTTGACTTACCTTCTCCTGCTGTGATCTTACACTCAAAGTGAATTCAGATTAGTCATTAATCTCTTTCAAGTGCTTTCAGGCTTCTTCATATGGGTGTTGAAAATAGGCTTGTATCAACCCACACTCACTGAGATCCTAGGAAGCATGTCTGCCCATTTCTCCCTGGGACTCCTTCTGAGCCAGAGGAGCTGGCTTTGAATTTTAGTTAATTGCCATTTGCAGGTAGAGGTAATGCACAGGATGTGTTTGAATGCAAACTAGACAACTGGAGGAGGCAAGTAAGGAAAAGGGTTAGCATTTTCACATATAGTTCTTGTCAGGAAGCATCCAGATATTAGCTTATTTTGTAGAAATGCAGGGCATGGATTGACTAGATAGAGAGCACTTACAGAATGGGCAAAGAAAGTGGAGCAGGGAAAGACAGATCTTATCTGTCTGCCAGCTTATTTAAACAGAACTAATGAAATTCAGTCTCCTGAACTGTCTACCTAGGCATTTGTGATACACTGTCAATGATATTTGAATGTGATTCAGGAGTTCACATGATGCATTGCAAATGTTGCAGGACTGGTAATCTCCTTACCCAACACATCTCACCCCTCTCCATCTTAGATCCTAATGCTGCTGGTTTCAGTTTAGCACTCCCTAGGAGCTGCCTCAGGTGCATCACAGAATTGTCATCATAGAATCATTTGAGTTGGAAGGGACCTTTGAAGGTCATCTAGTCCAACTCCCCTGTAGTGAACAGAGACACCTACAGCTCAGTCAGCTTGCTCTGAGTCTAGTCCAGCCTGACCTTGAATGTCTCCAAGGACAGGGCATCTTACCATGTCTAGACAACCTGTTCCAGAGCCTCACCATCCTTACTGTAAAAAAAAAAAAAAAAAAAAAATTATCCTTATGTCCAACATAAATCTCCCCTCTTTTTGTATGAAACCATTTCTCCTTGTCTTGTCAAAACAGATCATGAAAAGGAGTCTGTCATGTTCTTTCTTATAGCCCCCCTTTAGATATTGAAAGGAGCAAATACATCTCTCCCCTGGGGAAATTACAGTAATTGCTGGAGTGGAAGATAAATGTTAGGAATACAGTCCTCGCCACACAAAGGCTCTGACGTATCTAGAAAGAAGAATTAACCACGTGGGCTGCTTTTTTTTACTTCCAGCTCCTTCAGTTTTCCTGGAAATCCTTTTCTGTGGCTTGGGATCTTCTCCACTTTTGATCCTGTACATGTGCCTTAGATACAGTTATATTCCTTCTGTGCTTTCTGCTTGACCATTTGCACCCTAGCCATACTATTCAGTTGTCTCATTTCACTGCCATTAATTTAGTTCTCCAAATTATCCTCCACCCATTAATACCTCCCCATGTTTCCTGCTTTTTCCTTATGCTGTAGACAGGAATGAGTTCTGGAGGTGGTCAGTGCTTTGCTGTTTGCAGGTGGTATCACAAAGTGATGCAGCCCATCAGTGTTCGCACATTACCACTGATATTAAGTTTTGCATCTTTAGTGTTAAAAGGTAAATGATTATTGCAAGGACTGACTTAATCGGCCATGTAGAAGCACAGAGAAAGTAATTCTAACATAATCTGAAACTGAAATACTCTATTTGGAAAAAGAGAGTTTTAACTATAAACAGGCTAAAATGAATACATATGCCTTCCTATTTAAAATAGTAAGAAACTCAGAAAAGTGGTAGGGGGTGTGCTGCTCTGTACAAAATAAATCATCTAGCCTTGTTCAGTCTGTCAGTCATTACAATGCAATTGTGTAAGCCTTACTGAATGATTTAGATATTTTGAATTTATGATCACCCTTGGGCTTATTCCTCTAGTGCCTAAGTCTCCTATTGGCTTTGCTTTTGAAAAGGCAACAGGCCAAGCCATGGCACTGGAGGTAGCTATTGAGATCTATTGTCTGTGTTAGGGTTAATCACAGCAGCTTGCTGCTTTCAGTGCTGAATCATCAAGGGGAAAAAATGTAATCTTGGCAGTAAAATATGTATGTGCTGCATTGTAGATTTTCAAGCTTGCTTTTGCAAATTAAAACCAGAAGTGTATGTTATAGAGAGGGCTCAGAAAGCTTGAAATGGCTTTTCTGCTCTTCAGTAAGTGACTTTATCCATAATCCTAAATAGCAACTGTGCTACTGAGAGGGTTTTTGTACCTCTGGTGGAAAAGCTGAAGTAGAAAATTAGTCATAAAAAATTGAAAACGTTGTTCTGAATAAGGAAGAAAAAGGTCTCTTTGTAGCAACCTGTCCACAAATGGGACTATGAGGAGGCTGCACTGTCTTCCTCTGAGCCCAGGAAAGGTTCTGCTCAAAGAACGGAAAAGCATTAGGCTTTCTCAAGCATAAGAATCAGCAGCTGAAGTCTGCCAAGTTAATCTGGAGGCCTGAGAAACTGTCTGTATATTATTGTCTGTTGTTACTCACAAGAAAAAGAGAAAGGGGGAGGCTGGCATTGCTGAAACAAGCTGCAATTTATTTACTGGTCATTTCTGTGCACAGGGACCCAGACCCCATGGGTGCAGGGCTGTAGGAGAGACTGCAGTTCTAGGGCTGGGCTCTGAGAGACAGTCAGGAGGCTCTGACCCAGCTACGTGCATCCACACTTCATTTAAGTACAGGCACTGGAGAATTATCTTTGGCCCTCACAGAGCCACACCCTCCCAAACAAATGCAAGCATTGGCATTAGGAAATGCAGGAAATGTCCAAGGAGCACATCAGCATACATACACATTGAAATCTTACTCTATACCAGACTTTTTCTCTCTTGTTTGGATGTATAGTAACTCCTAATAACCTGGAAGATCAGCCTGCTTACTTGTGTGTGTTTACATGACAGAGCCTTGGCTGATGTATGGTTCACATAGCACCTTGTATGGGGCTGTGGTGGACTGAAGTGCCGTAGGCTGGGCAGAGCTGGCTTTTGAAATGACAGCAGTTGCATAAATGTCTCTGGCAGAGGGAGACAGGGAGAAAAAACTGTGGTATAGTGCACATACATGGTGTTTAGAATCACAGAATTGTTAAGGTTGGAAAAGACTACTGAGATCACCTAGTGCAGTCATCCACACACTCCCATCTCTGTATTTCTTGAACACCTCCAGTGACAGTGACTCCATCACCTGCCTGGGCAGCCTGTTACAATACCTCACCACTCATGAGAAGAAGATTTTCCTAACATCCAACCTGAATATCCCCTGCTATTACTTCTCATTCTATTACTAGTTACCTGGGAAGGGAGGTAATGCCTAACCTGCACCTTGATATAACCACCTTTCAGGTAACTGTAAAGTGTGATAAGGTCTCTCCTGAGCATCCTCATCTTCTAGATCTAAGTCTAAGCATAGCTCTAGGTCTAGAACAAAGGAGGAAAGAGTCAATTTTGCTGCTTGTCAATGAGTGAGACTTGATAGTTTCAAGCTCATGAGGAGCACTGCAGGCCTAAAGTAGTGGGAAACAGAATTCAAGCATGGATTTATCATAAAAAGCTTCATCTATTATTGAAAAATTGCCCCTGCTTATCCATTTCTGATATAAACAGCTTCAGTTGCCACAGGTAAGGTACATGTCTACATGGATTTGGTTTCCTCATCCAAAAACTAAATCTATCTTCTTTAATCAGTGTTTTTAATAATGGATAATAGCAATATTACATTACGGATTTCTCCCCTGTATAAATATGATAAAAACAACCAAGTGTAGAAACTAAGTAGCAGACAACCTGAAACCAGAGATATCTTTGTTTGCTGTATTAATGTCTATTCCTGCTCACAACACAATTCAGACCTCTCATGAACTCAGCTGCAGGATATGACTTAGCAGAGTTCTACACATCTGTTCCATCAGATATCCACTCCTTTACAGTACCTTTCTCTCTGGCCAGCTGGGCAGAAAGCAGCATCTGCTAAAAGCAGCAAAGCTGCTTGAAGAGCATGAGCATTGGAAAGCAGCAGCAACAGCACCATGCCCAGACCCTGCCTGGCTGCATTTTCCCTTTGATTTCCTCTGCTTATTCCATCTTGTTGCCAGAATACCTTTCTGCTCCAGCTGAATAAGCACAATATTGGGATACCATTGAAAATATGTTTGTGCCACGTATGAAACTGACTGATGGGTATAGCACTCCTGCACAGTAATGGTGGTATGGAAAACTCTGTATGACTCAGTATCATTATTTGATCATCATATACCAGGGAGACAAACAAAAAGGACATTTGCAGCAGGTCTCAGAGCCTTCCAACAGGGAAAGGTTGTTACTTTGAGAAAATGTGAGGAGCTGTAGAAAGACTGTTCCTACTCCCCAGATGAATCCATGAGGAACAGTGCACACATTTATCCAGTTTAAAATTAGATCAGCTACAATGCGGTCGGTCATTTCTTAGTCTCCCTTCAATGTATTAATTCAAGATATTAATTTCACTGAGGGACTTGAGTAAGCATAGTGATGATGCATTGATGGTTGGACTTGGTAATCATAGAGGTGTTTCCCAACTCTGATGATTCTTTGGTTCTGAGTGTTCATTCCTTTCTCCTTCCCATCTAGCACTGTACAAAAAGCTCTTTTCTGACTATCCCCACGTGTAAGACAAAATGTAGGACCTAGCTGAGCTGAGGCTTTTTTAGGTGTGCTTTAACCTTAGTAAGGGATAATGCCAAAACAGGGGAAACATATTGAAATCCTGTGACAGAAAGCATTATTGATGAACCGGGTATTGTGTATTGCACTAGCATAATGAACCAAGCCAGGAAAAGTGTTTTCATGGATACATTTTTTTCCAGCTTGTTAGTTACTAGAATTTGTTGCTGTTGGAGATGGGCTGTTCCTGCTTGGTCTGATCCTTCATTTATTTTATGAGGAAATGTGGATCGATGACAGTTCATAATATAGAACTAGATTCATTTCCAATTAAAAGTCTGCCTCCAACATAAAATTCCAGGCTTAATTTTGTTCTTGTTAAAATGATTTTATTTTGGCTAAGAAGTGATCAACTGATTAGCAACACATATGCACATGATTACATTTAAACAAATTTGCTGGGAGGAGAATTTTAAACTTCCCTTAATAAGAAAACAGAAAACAAAGCTCAGTTCACTCAGCAGAAAGTGTAGGTGTCTATACTTAAAGTGACAGTCAGAACAAACAACAACATAGATTCCCCAAGATATTACAAGACCCTTCAGTGTTGGAAGAGCTCAAACTTAATGGCTTGGCTTCTATGAAGCACTGATGAAAACAACTTAGTAGCAGTATTTTTCTTTAGTTGCCAGAACCAGAGAAGGACAGTATAGAATTGTTGGCTACAGGAACAAAAGAAGACTCCCCTGGGTCATCAAATAGAGTTACTCAGAATGAAAAGAGCTTGTTTATTTGACCTAGTAAATAGAAAGCTAAGAGGATCTGACTGCTCTCCATAAACACAGAGAGAAGGCATGCACCGGGGAGTGCAAAGAGCTATTTAAGCTGAAGGACAATGCTGGCACAAAAATACATGGATATAAACTGGCCATGACTACTTTTAGGCAGAAAATTAAAAGGCAATTTCTAGCTATTAGATGAGTGAGCCTTTGGGAAAGCTTTCCTGTGAGAGCAGTTAGGAGGCAAATAATTAGTTTCAAGATGTTATTAAATGGATTATAAAATGCAGTATCTAGAGATAGTTTCAAGTCAGATGGGAAAGAAATATATCTTCTTACAACCAGCAAAAGCTTATTTTTTCCATGAGAAATTTATACACACAGGATTATGTAGGACCAACAGATCTGTCAGGTGAAGATCCATAAAGCCTGTTAATATTTACATGAAGACTCCTGTGATATTTTAGACTAAATCAGGTTCCTGAATTTCCAAATTTTCCTAGGCACATAAATTAGAGTTTTAAGCATGTCCAGAAATGCTGTCAGGTTGGCAAGATTGCACAGCTCAGTGTCTTTTTAAATTTAGTCTCTGTTTCTCACACAATTACACTTGTATGTATTGTCAAGTCCTCCCATCTTAAATTGGCCCTAAGACTGACTGGATGATGTTCTTTTTGGGTTATGCCCTGTGTACGCTCATTGCAATCTGTTCTGTCTTATTATACTCTATTTCCAATTATTTTCTTGTTTGAGAATCTCTCTTTATTGATTTAGGTGAAGCGGGCTCCACATTCCAACAGCTGTTGTAGAAATACATGTCAGAGGGGCTCCTGTTTCTGGGGAGCAGCAAGTGGAGCAAACTGTGTGTGTTTGTGTGTACAGTTAACAGTGAACATCAAACTAAATTGGCAGGACAACAGGTCAAGAGGTCTGGGAACTGGGCATTTAAGAAATTGTGATCCTGGAATGGATACTGGAGAAACCAGAGGGCTACTGAGAGACCAGAAGGTCCAAGCCAACTACTGAGGAGATCAGGGAGCTTGGGTGTTTGTAGCAGTGAGACCCTGGAGGTGAGCCAGCTACAAGATAGATAGACTAGTGTGTGTGTGTCAGTGTATGAGCCACTGATATACCAGCAGATGCAGGGATCAGCTACTAAGAAGACCAAGCCTAGCTAGTGGAGAATCATATGTGTGCTTGTGTGTATTTATTTCATGTATAATGGAGATGCAGCAGTCCTAGTGGGACTACCAGGTTGAGCAATTCCTTCTGTGAGGTGAGATAGGTGTTGCTGTCCTAACGCTATTTTATCTTCTTTATTTGCAGGTCAATGCCAAACTGCACAGAAAGGTACGATGTGACTTTGCTTGCTCTCCTTGGAAAATCTCAACATCTTAAGTATTTCTTTATTATTTCCTGAAAAGTTTTCTAACATGGATGCTGTAGTAGGTCTAGTTCCTAGAGAGATATCTCTCTCTCAAAGAGGAGAACTTTGCCATTTTGACAATTGTATCATTTTTTACCATTCAGAGACATTAGCAAGATAAAGATACTAAAACCTAGGTCCACTACTATAATATCCAGAAATTTTATGATGAGACGTCTCTTCATTACTTCTTTTTCACTTTTGAGTTGGCTGGAGGTGCTAGCAGCATTTTTCCTTCCTAACATCTCTTATCTTGATTTCTTAAAGTATATTAAATTGCATGTCTGTAAGCCAAGTCACAGAATAACTTGTGAATGCTTGAGGCAATTTCAGTCAAACTTTGCAGAGAGGCTGAAGTTTCAGAGAAATTGAACTCTGTCAAATTTTGGTGGCCAGGCAAAAAAAAGAGATATTTCTTCCAGTACCTTCCCCATGAAGGAAAAACGTCAATGTAATCTCACACGTTATTGGTAAATCCATACTCAAAGTCAAGGCTGGTGAAGAGAACATAACATAAACACACCTTTTTCAGGATCCTGTGTTTTTTCATTAGAGCATTAGGTAGTCTTTCCTTTGGAAACCAGATTTTGTTAATTTTATAAGTATATTTGTTCCCAATGCTCTTATTAAATGAATTCCTATATGGGCCAGGCACTCCTGTGTTGGTGAATGTCAGTGGATGTCATGTTTTCTGCATGGAGGAATTCAGTGACATACTTCTTCATACACACTGGCACATTGGGCAGCATTTTGTCAGACTGCTCCTCTGCTGCCATCTGTCACACAACAACAGAATTTAATGGAATACTGTTGGGAAGGTTCAACCTCTACTGTCATACCACCAGCATCTGCTTATGATGTTGTGTTATGGGCCAACATAATAAACCAGATGCATTACTTTTGGAGCATCCCTCAATCAAAATATCATTTGAATTCTGAATGATATCTGCTTGTATCAGACTGTTCACTGTCAATCTCTGGCTTAAGCATACTTCTCATCATTTTTTCTGTAAATGTTTTTGGATGTTGATTCATTTGAGAGTATTGCAAACTGCCTCCAGTCAACCTGTGAATAAGAACAGAAGAATGTTCTTTAAATGTGTTATTTGTTATATTGTCCTTGAACTCTTCAAAGTACTGATAATAGAAGCCATTTTTCATATGTTCCCCCTTTTTTTTTTCTTTTTTTTTTTTTTTTTCCATAGCAAAATGCGTGGACATCTCCTTAAGCTCTTGTACAGATGTTACCTATACTCAAACGATGTATCCTAATTTCCTGGATCAGAAGTCTCGAGAAGTGATTGAGTACAGCTCTGAGTATATTCTCATAAGTGTGCTGCACAACTTGCTGCAAGGAGAATGCAATCCAGATCTGAGGCTCCTGGGGTGCTCAGTGCTGGCTCCACAGTGTGAAAAGGACAAAGTAATAAAGCCTTGCAGGCATGTCTGTGAAAACCTGAAAAAAAATTGCCTCTCTGCTTTTGATGCAATAGACATGGCCTGGCCCTACTTCTTAGACTGTGATCGTTTTTTTGCTGGGGAAGAAGAAGGGTGTTTTGACCCACTGGCAAAGCTGCGAGGTAAGGAAAGAAAGGAAAGAAGCAATGTTGACACATCTCACTCAACTTGATTGGAAAGTTCTCATCTCAGTCAGCTTGAGGTGCCTACAGCACAACACTTCCGAGCTTGTTATATTTATAAACACTTGCAAGGTGTGATTCATTTTTTTCCACCTATTTTAACCACTTAATTAAACTGTGCTCAAGAAGTACCCATTCCTCTCCCTTTCATACAAAGATCAAGATAAGCAGTTCAGTGCTAGATACTTGGAATACTGACACGTGTTTAGATAAACCTTGTCCTATGTTTCAGCATTTTGGGCATCTGTCTATATATTTGAAACATTTTCTAAAAACATTTTATTTTTAATTTAAAAACTGAAGGTTTGAGGTGCGCATAAATTCACAGCGACCTGACAAGCTCAGTTTAGTTATCTCATTAGTGACAGTTGCAGAGTTTTGTTTAGATGAAGATCTAGACTGTTCAAGATAGCTGAATTTCATCAAAAATGAATTTGATCTATCAGATTCAGAGAGAAAAATCTGTATATTTATGACTAAAGTTTGCTAAGTATGCCAAAGACTATATTACAATTGGATATTGCTCAATGTATGTGTCAGTGTGCATACGCATTACTATATTTTTTTTTCAAGAAATATATGCCAAAATAAACAGCATAGGATGTAGTACACAGAATTAAGGCTTTGACTGCAGATTCATTTTCTATAATTCTACTATCGAAAAACATATTTTGTGCAAAAGCGGAGGTATTCATGCAATCCTCTGAGCATGACAGCTTTTAAATGCTGTCTTACATTTTTTCTTTGCAGGAGAAGTAATTGTTGAAGACGATTTGCCTTCAGACTTGCCAGCTACTTTTATTCAGTTTAAGCATCATTCATATTCCCAAATGGTGAGCACATTGAAGAAGACTGCTTCTAGATGCTCCCATATTGCAACAACTTACAGCATAGGTCGCAGTTTTGAAGGAAAAGACCTTTTTGTCATTGAGTTTTCAACCAAGCCTGGTCATCATGAACTACGTGAGTTTTATTAGTGTTAATTGGGTTGCTTAAGGGAAATCCAATAGACTATTCATCCTCTTTAACAGGCTGTTACTAAAATGTATTCTCAAATTACAGTGATAGGAGATGATTTGCTGCAGTAATTATTGCCCAATTGCATTTTCCTGAATTATTTGTTCCTATATATATAGCCATGTACATAGGCACATGGTATGACTATTATTTTTTTATGCCCAGTTTGCAAAGATTTTGGAGAGTTCTCCAGCAACCAGGTAGATGTTGCAGCACTGAGCTACATCTAAACAGATTTTTAGGCTTATTACCTGAGGTAAAGCTTCTGTGTCATCTGTATGCTATGCCCCTGGGGAGGCAGAGAGGGCATCAGAGACTGGTGTCTGCTTTGTTTTCTCTCACCCACACTAACTTGCACGATGTGGAGATATTCTGGGATGCCTTTGAACTTCAGCAAAATCTCAGAAGAAATCATTAACAGGGCAAAGTTCTAAACTCCTATCTGTTGGCCTATTGTTCTTCTTTTCTTATAGATATTTCAGGACTCTTTTCTAGGTGGTACTCTGTTTGCCGGGATAATACAAAGCCTATGAAGCAGGCTTTAAAGTAAAAACTGTGATATAACATGGTAAAAGATGGTAGTTTAACACATCACCTAGCATTTCATTCTAAATCTATTGCTCTGTGTTTTTCAGGACGTGTAATTTTGATAGCCTTATCAAGCCGGCACAATAGCTCTGTGCCAGCCCTGCTTCCAGGTCCAGTGCTAGGGGCTGGATGGGATCATAGATGAAGATGAAGGGCTAGACAGGAAAGGATGCATCTATTTTCTACTTTCCATTAGTCTCTAGCAAAGGATGGAAACTGAGAAAATAGCTGCAGAGAATTGTGAGGTTATGTGTTACTAATAGTTCTGTTCCAAATCTGTTTAGCCTAAAAGCCACTTTTAATGCATTACCTAACTTACGTTCCAAATACGTGGGTAATATATTACACATCTGCAGGTCATTTCTAAGATGTGTGGCAATACAAGGCATTGAAGCTGCCGAAGCTAAGTGAGAGTGCCAGGGGTGTGTTTTGTTCTTTTCCTACCAGCTTGACATTTGCAGCATCACAACTAATGAGCCCCATTTTGTCTTAAAAAACAAAACAAAACAAAAACCTTAGAGCAATGATTGCCCCTTATTGTATGTGATCATGAAAGTATGGATCTTGTTTTACACATCCAGAAAGCTCTTTAAATCATTGCTGGACTGACTTGTAAGGGAGAAAAATTCATCTGGAGTTGGTTTACTGTTTACAGCGATGTATGCATTAAATTACTGTAAATAAAACTTTCGTCAGTAATCTGTCTGTGTTACTCTTCTTTTGGAAGACATCCAGGTATAATCAAATTAAAGCATCTCATTGCTTCATATTCCACAGTCAAGCCAGAATTTAAGTACATTGGCAATATGCATGGAAATGAAGTTGTGGGAAAAGAACTGCTGATATACCTTGCCCAGTATCTGTGTTCAGAGTATCTTCTTGGGAACCCTCGCATCCAAACTTTGATCAATAACACCAGAATTCATCTCCTGCCTTCACTCAACCCAGATGGGTATGAACTGGCTGCAGAAGAGGTAAGAGACTTTATAAAGAAATGTTTAGTTTTTTCTGTTTCTAAAATTCCCCCTAGGAAAATACAAACTTTAAGTAAAGGACAGAGTGCTAATAACCAGCAGCTGGGCTCCCAGGCTGCTATGGGGATAGGTTCCTTTCTGAAGACAGTGTGAACACACATTCAAAGCAACCAGAGCCATGTTTGCCATTTTTCCTCCCTGCATGCGTTGACGTGGGAATGACTGTGCTACTTTTTCACACATTTCACAGTCTCTGTTATCAGTTCTGGAACAGGATGCCCACTGACTCACTTTAATGACTTTTAAACTAATTTGTAAAGAAACGTAATTTAATACTGTGGAATAGGCATTATTCCTCTTGTAGACTAGCAGATGTAATAAAATGTTAATGTGGTCTGTACTTGACAGCTTTCAGAGATCAGCTGATGTCTGAGGGAGACATATGAAAGCAACGCTTCTGATAGATGTTACCTGGCATTTGTCTTCTTTACCTCACTTCTACTGATATCATAGTTAGCATGGAACATGAAAACAGGACTTTTTTTGAGTTGCTCAAGTGGTGAGCTCTACCTATTAGAATGACACTGGGGTTATTGCGTTCTGCCTGAACTTTTCTTTGAGCAAAAGCTGTAATGTTTTTTTCTTTTCTTCTCTTCTAACCCACTCTGCATGTTGTTCTGTGTTGAGTAAGAAACTGCTGTGCTCCTCTCATGACTCACATCACTGGTGAGTGAAATAGCTCTCATATGCTAGCAAGGGCAATCTCGGGGATAAGAAATGATTAAGTGTGGCTTTTTCTTTTGACTGCATATACATTTTTAGCTTATCTCGGATGTATTTTAAAATATATCTTTACTAGTTATAAAATGAAATTTTAAACACCTCATTTTCTCACGAAGTTATACTGAACTGGGTTTCTGTGTTACATCTTAGGGTGCTGGTTACAATGGATGGGTGATTGGCCGACAGACAGCTCAGAATTTGGACCTGAACAGAAATTTCCCTGATCTGACTTCAGAAGCTTACAGAAGAGCTGGGATTCGTGGGGCCCGCCTGGACCATATCCCCATTCCACAATCCTACTGGTGGGGTAAGGTATGAATTACAGATTTTATAAATCTCATATACTACAGAGCAGTTCAGAAATCAAGAACCTGAGGTTGCTTGGTCTTAACGTTATTCTCTGGTGATAAGATTTTATATGTCGGACTAAACTTTACATGTTCAGAATTGTCATAAAAAATCCTGGTGTGGGTCTGGCCAAGGGGCAGGTGTCATAAATTTGTTGATAATTTGGATGATGCTATTATAAATTAAGAATCATAACAGTTAGGAGAGGTCACAGGCATGTAACAATTCACTGTTAGTGATTTAAACTGAGGTAGTATGTTGAAAAGCTTTTTTATGAACTTTTGTGTTATTGTGGGTTGCATTAAAAAGAGCAGGACCAGCAGGTAGGGGAATGTGATCCTCCCCCTCTACTGTGCCCTGGCGAACCCCCATCTGGAGTATTCTGTCCAGTTTTAGGTGGTTGCCAGAGGACCCTGCCAAAACCAGCGATTCTGTGATTGTCAGTCTCAGATCTCACTGCATTAAGCTCTGCACAGGTTTGATACAGCTGTAGCTTCTGACTTGGAAACCACGAAATGGCTTAGTGTGAAGTCATGTGGCATATGCTTTCCACAAAAACACTGCTTATAAATGACTACAAACTGCTGGAGCAATGGGAAAATCCAGTTGGGTGGCAGTGGTATTGGAATGGAGAGTTGCTGCCACCTCTAGACTAGAGGAGCAGAATGGAAACACCACTGCAAGACCTTGCACTTATTCTCATTAAGTGATACCCAGGATTGTTTTGGCAGCTGTGTTAAGCATTAGCAAAAGATCTGAGACAGCACACTGTTAACTTCCACTTTTCTACAGGTGTTCTCATATAAGGGCTGTACTACATCCCAAGGAAATCTCTAATGCTCCCCAACATTTGGTAATCCATTTTACAGCAGTGAAATCTGGATAAAAGCACCTCACTTCCTTAAGATAATATAGATATGATGATGAAAGGCTATGAGGAACTTAATGGTGCACTTTATATCAGATCATTGATTTTCAACATAACTCATCTCAAGAAGTTTATGCATGTTACTGTACAGATCCCAGCTCATGTCACTGGATTTCTGCAAGAATAAAAGGTCATGGGCATAATAATTTCCAACTTTTTCCTGAACAATGACTGATAACACCGAAGTGTAATTTACAGAACCTCCGATGGGAAAGAAGAGTTGAGAGCGTGTGAAGCAGAACCAGAGGTCAAATGAAAACAGCTGGAAAAATGTATTTTGGGATAGATGTCTACAGAGGGAACTGTTTCAGGTCATTCCACTTGTGCTTTGTAGTTTTCTCATGGTTTACCTTGTCTCATGAAGGATTTGCTTTCCCATATAGGACTTAGGCTCAGAGCCATCCCTGTTCTCTTTTAAGGAAACTCTTTCCCTCCCTTCAAAGTCAGAGCTTTGACTAGGAATGCCTGTGTTTCACAGTAAATCTCTGAACACAGCTTACTTCTATATATCTGTTATCCTATTTCCAAATGGCAATCCAGGATTATCCAGTTAGTTGTGAACCTGCCTTCATTTACAGCACAAAATAGTAATTACCCAGAACGTGCTTAGTAATAACAATATTATATCACAACAGTCATTATAAATATATATGTCTAGCTTACTGGGAGTAGCTATGCTACTTTAATCTCACTTGCAGAAGCTGTCTCTCTTGGTGAGAACATCTTGCTGGATTCCTGGTTTGAGAGCAAACATTGCCTTGTTCTTGTCAAGGTTGGCTATCCATGCAATTGCAGTTCTGTTGTCTGCCAGGATTTTTGATCCATATCTACACGTGTGCTTCCCTGGAGTGAGGTGCTTGCAAGGATTTGTTCCCAGCCTTAGGGAACATCCTTAGGGATGTTGTGTATCATCAGAGCAGTTTACAGAGGGCTAATTTGGAGACAGGTTAACATTTCTCCTGCAAATACCTCTACTGTCATGGCCAGTTCTGCCCCTGGTCACCACCATGTGTCTGTCACCACAGACCAGGAAGCCTTGGCACCAAATCACCCTCTGTCTGATGTCTGCCTTAGCGTGTACAGGCCCTGGAGAATAAACACAGTTCTACTCCTGCAGGCTTGTCTTTGCTTAGGAATATGAATTAGAAATAAGTTGATGGTTCAGTAACTCATTCCTCATACTACTAAAGGACTCAGGAGACCTCTAGGTACTTTCCTGAACCCAAAATGGGTCCTGACCTAAACAATACCCAAAGCATATTTGCAGAACAAAGGAGATAACTGATTTGTCTGCGGCCTGAATGGCACCACAAAATCTCCTTGTTAACTGTAGTTATTCATGGTTCAGAAACATAGTGGTAAGCAGTTTCACCATTTTAGGTTCCTCTCCTGCACTGACGGTAGTCACAGAGCAGCCAAAGCACCTCTCCCATAAGAAGCTTCAATTCTGTCAGGTGGACAAACCCATGGCTCCTACAGAAGTCAGCTTTGTGTATGCAAAAGCATTAAATCATGCTTTTCAACACCGGCCTCTCAGCTTTCATTTACTTAATAGCTTTTATTACCTGCCTTATTAAAGTAATTATGTGGGTATTGCAGGACATTGTATAAAGATCAGAAACTGGAAAGTGTGGTCTCAGCCAATCTCACAGTCTCAGTAGAGCTCTGACCTCCCTCTAGACCTTACTATACAGTGGTTTTTGTTCCCTGGTATTTTATGTTATTGAAATACAGGGTCTGAGTGCTAGGTCTGAGAGACTTTGGGTTTCATTTGAAGTGAATCCAGTTAAATTGGCTTGACTCTTAACAGGATTTGGAGGTCTGTGCCAGTGGAGGCCAGCATAGCATTTAGAAAAATGAAGTTTGTTGTTTCTAAAAGGAGGTGGGGGGAAAAAAAGCCTTTGAAAGCTATGGAGACAGTACCTAATTACAGTATAATTGATAAAAATGAGATTCGGGTTTTAAAAGGTAGTGCCCATTCACTGTAATTATGGCCAAATAATTTGGCTGTTTTCTAATTATATCTCAAATTGTCTTGTGAGATGAATACCTTAAGATTGATTTCCTCTGACTAAGAAACAAGAGCCTTGGTGAAAAAGAAATGAAAAACAAACACAGAATCCACATTATAGTAAAAACCTACAAACAGTCAAAGGGGAGATTGAGACAGGATCTGATATCATCCAAAGGATCTGAACCAAGATAAAAAGGGATGGACACACTTCAAAGCCTTAGTCGTGGATCAAAAAGTTGCTAAAATGCAATTAGGATAAAAACCATGACATTGAAATTACTGTTTTTCCACAGCGTTTGGTTCAACAAGACATTGGCTATGTGATGCACCAGTGTCTTGCAGCTTATGCAGGTGTCTAGTGAGCAAGTCAGCTAAGCAGAAGAGAGCAGAATATCAGAGCTCTCTGAGTCAAAATTCTAATTTCACCCTTCCCCGTTGAATGACAGAAACAGATAAAATCTTATCAAGACCTAAGAGCACTGTTTGAAAGTAGGGCTGATTCTCAGGGTACATCTTCCTTGACTGGGCATCTGCATGTGGTGCAGGGAATACCCTCTCCTGGAGTGCTATTTGACTTTCAGAATGCTTTTTCAGGCCATGCCCTTTCCAGAAACTAACCTTAATAGTTATACAAAAAACATGATTTATGTTTCTGGTGTGCAGAGTGATTCTGTTTGTGGACAAGTGGCACAACCTAGCCTGTGTCCATATGTTAGCTGCAACTTAAACATTTCTTAATCTTAAAATTATAGAATTATAGAATCATAAAGATTGGAAAAGGTGACTAAGATCATCGAGTTCCTACTACTTCCCAAACACAAGGTACAGACTTTTCAAACAGCTCTGTGAATGCACCCAAATCATATGAAGGTAAATGTAAAGCTGTGACTGGATGTGTGAAGTATATAAATATAAGTATATAAACTATATAAATAGACATAGAAAAGTGATTTCCTAGTGTGGCTGTCAATGTACCAGCATATGTAAAGCTGCATTTAGATGTGCCTCGTCCAAAAGTTACATCTGTGCAGGGACTGATGCAAAAAAAAAAACAACAGGAATTACAGTTACTGTGAACCAATGTTTCGATCTTTAGGGTGTTATTTATTTATTTATGTTCTGTATCTACTGTGTTTTGAGCTATATAGTGCAATCATTGGAGGCACTTGGCTCTTTGGCACTGGATATTAGCCCCTCCAGTGTCCTGGCTGGACAAGTTCCTGATAGTGGACATAAAGTGCAGAATGACATGCAGCATAGGCAGCCCTGCAGAAATACCGCAGTAAATCTAGCGTAACAACCTTGCACTTATATATATATATATTTAAACTTGCGTATATGCACTTCTGCGAAGCAGAGTCTGGAACAACAATGTTCTTTTCCCCTGATATCCTCACAAGTTGCAAAGAAAACAGTCTCACCTCCAAGGGCACCGACTAGTGTCTGGGCTTGCGGGGACCAGCCACCAGGTGACACTGTTACCCCGAAGAATTCACCAACGCCGATGAGAGTCCGTGAAATCTCTCCTTAGCGCGGATTCCCCGAGGTCCGATCCCTACCCGGCTGTTGTCACATCTCATACACTGCCAGAAAGACGAACTTTGTGACCTATTTGCAGCAGTTCCCTGCAAGTGAACTGCAATTGTTGCTGCGTGTTATATCTGTTCGGTTTATTTGCAGAGCTAAGGTCAGTATATGAGATGTTATTTCCAACAAGTGCTGAGCATTACAAACTGATCCTTGTATCCCATCCAAAGTCAGCCCAGCTGTTTCAGAAATTAAACTAGAAAAGAGGCCTGGTTTGCAAATAATAGTAAAGCACCATGACAAATAACGGCATCATCATTTTGAACTGCTGAAAGTGCTGCTGCAGTGAAAAAGTTTCTTTGGCAAAGTTTCTGGCTTTTTGATTTTTGTTTTTTGGTGGTTTTTTGTTTGTTGGTTTGGTGGGTTTTTTTTCCATCGATTTTTCCAGTGTTTGCTTCTGGTTTATAGGGATGCGTGTCATCTCATCAATTTTTTACAGTAAGGGCAGTGAGGTTGCCCATAGAGGTGCTGGATGCTCTGTCCTTGAAGACATTCAAGGTCAGGCTGGACAGGGCTCTGAGTAACCTAACCTAGCTGTAGGTGTCCCTGTTTGTTACAGGGGAGTAGCGTTCTTTCCAACCCAAAAATGCTATGATTCTATGATCTGTTCCCTGGAGCAAATTGACACTTTTCCCCCATTAATCAGTGGAATGGGAGAGGTGAAGAGCCTCATCATCCTCCTCCTTGACACACTCTTCTTCACAGGACTTTATCCTGCTCAAGAGCAAATCCCTTCATTGCTGAACAATCAGTCATGGCTATTTTTCCTTCTGTTTTTCAGGTAGCACCTGAGACTAAAGCAGTCATGAAATGGATGAAGTCCATCCCATTTGTGCTCTCTGCCAGCCTCCATGGGGGAGAATTAGTTGTGACTTATCCTTATGATTATTCAAGGCATCCTATGGAAGAAAAAGAGTTCTCCCCTACACCTGATGAGAAGGTAGGGTTTGATTTTTGTGCAGTAGGTATATTGATATGGTTTCCATATGCAGAACATGAATTTGCTCCATCAAGTAGTGCTGTTTAGCACTTTGTTGTAGTTTTCATGGAAATAAAAAGGATGTATTACTCCAAAAGAAAAAAGAAAAAAAAATGCGGATTTATGCATTAAGTAATTCATGCAATCACTTTATGTGTCCTAATAATATTGATCAGTAAAAATTTGCTCATGTTTTATGAAGTCAAACACGCTTTCAAGAGAGTCAGGTTAAGAAAAGTAAGGATGTCACTATATAAGGGGTGGAAGCTCTGCTTTTTTTACCACTCTTTTCCTAGGATGATAGAAGCAAGCCTCAACAGAAGTGTTTTCTGTTAAAATCTGTAGCAACAAAAAGGCTGCCTGCCATATGGTGGCAGCCTTGTAACATTTATTCCAAAAGAGTAGGAATGGTTTTCCCCTCTCAGGTTCCTCAGCTGGGAATCGCTGTAAATCTTCTGTAAAATTTTTTGCTGTCTTTCCTATTTCCCTTTGATTTCCTCAATCTAGTATTCATTGCTGACAAGCCCACTAGGAGAAGAGCCAGCTCTTTATCCTTCTAGTGTGTGTTAAAAGTGTCCCTGGCCTCTTAAGTAAATGTGGTTCCTTACCCAGCTTACAGCAATTGAAAATCATCAGAAGTTGGTCTTTGGCTGGAGATATCCCTTATCTTAGAGCACATTTCTGGGCTGAATCTCTTGTAAAGTGACAATTCTCATCAGCAACTATTAAATATTTCTCACTATTTAACATTCTCTATATCAATTCATTTCTTCTGGGTGGTGTGAAGTGTACTGACAATGATTTTAGCAGTGATATAGGCCAGGCACTGCACAGTAAAAAACACATGTAACAAATGTCTGGTGGGTGGCACTGAACACTACCAAAGCTCTTGGTGAGAAGTTACAAAGTCTAGTGGGTGTCACAAACACATCCATGTACATGTCCCCTCACCTGGGCTAGAGGTGTCATCCTGCACAGAGATGGTGCAAGGCGTGGCCACACATGCTTCATCCAATGGTTCACATGTGGGAATGAAGGACAACTGTCCCTCCACCATCTCCATTCAGAGACAGCATGTATATTTTGTATAAAATGATTCATAACTAAGAAGATCCTTTGGGATGCAGTGAGCCCTAATTGTATCCCTGGTTTGCAAGACACAGATCCCTGGTTTGTAAGACACGGAACCGTATGCTGAGATGGCTTCATAGCCAGTAGCAGCAAAGCCTGGGAAACTAGTTACAAACATGGATGTTTCGAATATACTGGGAGGTTCAGGGGGAGGGGGAAGAGGGAGGCTTGGGATATCCTCTACTTAAACAAACTTTTTCAATGAGTCAGCTCAGGAACTTTAATAATGGGAAGTTATAAAATGTGTACCTGTGAAGCGACCTGCATTTAAGTAATGTAACCTGCTGCTGCTGGGGAACTGGAAACCTGAAATATACAATGTGTTTTAGCTGCTATATGTTAGCTGTATCCCTTGTTCTGAACACTGATCCGCCAAATGCACCATGCAAAGGTAAGAGAGGCAAATTTGCACCCTTGTCTGCAGCCCTGGGTGAAATGCTGCAATACAGACAATGTCCAGAATTTCAAAAGTCAAATTCTACAAAGCACATTCAAACTAAATTTCTTTGAAATCCTTGGGATCTTCCAGCAAAAGCTGGAAGGGTGCTGCCACTTACGTATGTCTCTCATGGTGTATGTTTGGTAGTATGGAGGTCCTCTTGGCAGTGACAGATTCAAGCCTCTTTAACTCACATCACCAACGAGGCTTCTAACTGCTGAGTCTCAAAACTGACCCACGCCCTTATGCCATGTTCTTGCATCTGTTTCAGATAACCTAGTCCAGAACCTTCCATATTTTGGCCTGCTGTTTCCAGTAAACTGTTGTTGCTTTGTGTTAGTGGCACTGACCCTGTGACCACTGGGGCAAAAAAGTACACACTAAAATGGAGTCAAGTTTTGCTGAATGGAAACTCTCCCTTTCTCCCACTCAAAAAACCCAACCTGTGTCAGTCAGTGGGATCAGTGTTGGCATGTAACATCATGTACCCCATTTTAGCAACTGAGCATCATGCTTCCAAAATTTCTCTTCATTATCTCCCTTTATGTTCTTTTATATTATGAACTCTTCTGTTTAAGCATGGAATTATTTTAAGGTCTGTGTCCAGTCACAGCTACTCTGGCCATCAGAAAGATTTTGGCAAATTTTCTTCACATGGAATCACAGAATCCTAGAATGGTTTGGGTTGGAAATGACCTAAGATTTTACACACCCAATTCCTTGAATGTTGTCTTAAGAACTATTGAGTGCAACCCATAAAGCTGATCTGATCTGGTGGCTTATTACCATTGCTGTCATTTTAGGGCTAAAATCTGAAATTGTAGTTTTTGTAGATGAGATTTGAATCAAATGAATAAATGGGAATATTTGTGTTAAAATTTGGAATAAGAATTGGAGAAAAAATGATAGAAAACTGATTCAAAGAAATGGCTTCCCCAGATCATTGCTGCTTCTTCTGTCTTCACTTCATGTACCCATCACTTTTTCTTTCTGGGTGGTGACTCAGCTGCTCCTTATCACTATTAACACTCTTAAGAGATTGGTGGTGACACACTCCATCTCTACATCCTATCCTTCCATTTTTAGGAATGGTTTCTGCCCCATGAAGAAGCAACTGTCATTGAGATCAAACTGGCAGGTTGTCCTGTGAGAATGATAAGTGCAAAGCAAATTGACACTGTCTATTTTAATCACCAGCAGCTGATGCAAAGATATGGTTGAGCTGAGGTTGGTGTAGGTGTTTCTGAAGCAATAAAAATAGCAACAGCTAGAAGACAGTGGGAAGAGCTGATTTCAGCCATTAAACCTGGAATTTAGACCAACCAAGAAATCTCACTATGTCTGCTTCAGATAGATTAAATCCAAGTGTTATAAAATCAACAGATACTTAGTACTGGCTAAATAAATGAAATTGCAGAGGGGTACCTTAGAGAAGAAAGCAAGTGAAAGCTTTTTGGCAGAACATTCTTGCACAGAGGTTCTCACTCCCCATCTGCCTCTGGGCTCACAGCAGCAAGAGTTTCTAGCATCAACAGCCATGACTGAAGACTAACATGTTTACTGTTTACTTCAAACCTGTTTTTTCAGATGTTTAAAATGCTGGCAAAAGCTTATGCTGATGCACATCCAGTCATCTCAGACCGATCAGAACATCGCTGTGGTGGAAATTTTGTAAAACGTGGAGGTATTATAAATGGTGCTGAGTGGTACAGCTTCACTGGAGGTAAAACCACTTTACCGTCATTTCAAGAGAGGTACAACCTCTATACAACCTTAATGAGACAAACAAGGGTTTGACAGAAATAATTTTATTCATTTCAGTTTTCTTCAAATCTAATACTTGCAGAAAGTTTCCTGTGATTTAAATAGTGATATGTATGTTGGTAGCATTTATTTCCAGCTGCCAAGGGACATATTTAACACTGATAAAATCTAGAAATGTTACCAAGCTATACAAGGGTCAGATTTGTTACTGTATATAAGATCCCTCTAGTTTTAAAATCTGAAAAGTAGAAATAAGTGCTTGATGCTGTGTTATCATACTGTAGTACCATGGATTTGATTTCACCTTTCAGATTTGTACTCTTCTTCCTGGAAGTATTGCTTTTAAATATATAAACAATATAATATATAAAATATATTATTATATATTTTATATTATATAAAATATATATATTATATATTATAAAAATATATAAAAAATATATAAACAACTTATAAAAATAAGTTGTTTAAATAAACACTTATTTTTTGTAATGAAAAACAACAGCAGAAACAAACTATTCATTAATTTGTGCTTAAGTTGGTAATTTGATTTCCTCAATAGTATTACTCTTATTTTTTTCCCTCAGTATGTCGAGGATGAGTTACTATTGTTCATACCATTTTCACAGGCATTTCAATCATGTCTTGAAACTGAACTCGGATGGTTCTCAAAATTATTGTATAAAAACTGGGCACTCAGAAAGATTTGAGGCATGAGTGAGAATCAAGTTTAAGTATCCTAGACTTACATTCTTTTGAAAATTATTTCCAGCGCCTTTTGTGCAGAAACATTTCTGAACGTTCTAGTGGCAAAAGGTCATCTCTTTCCTGAAGAACTTTGGCAATCACGTCTAATATAGCTAATTATCTAATCACTGTGATTAGCCAATTCTTATATTTCTATTGCTGTTTCCTGGCCAGGTGAACAATACTTGAAATAATGTTTCTTCACTGGAAAGCATCATCACAGTCATTAGTTAATTCACAGCTGAAACAAGTCCTAACATTCTGGATTTGTTCAATAATTTCTATGTATTGGCCATTGCCTTCAGCCAACTGCAACAGGAAAATTCCAGTTTGGAGTTAAATGGGTTCTTCTTCATCTTTTCTTTCTGAATCTGCAGGTATGGCAGATTTTAACTACCTTCATACAAATTGCTTTGAAATTACTGTGGAGGTAGGATGTGAAAAATTTCCTTTGGAGGAAGAATTGTTTACAATCTGGCATGAAAACAGGGATGCCCTTCTGAACTACATGGAGATGGTATGACTCTACTTTTTCAGACCTGAGTGCTTATGGTTTTTCTTCTTATTTTCTTTGTCAATATTTCTATCATTACTGTTTCCCTTTTTAGTTATTACTGAGACAGCACTAAATCAGTCATCACATTCCACCTGCAGCTCAGGGCCTCCACTTGTCTGATAGGGCTTATAGATAATATTTGCCTTGTCTTGCAGGAATGATGAAGATAGAGAACTTTAAAACAATGAAAAACCGAGATTTCTATAAATACTTTGTGCAACATTATAAATCAACTAATTTTAATGTTAGGGGGAAAAAAAAAACCATAAAAAATACAAAACAGCCTTTCTCCTGAAGAATAAACCAAGAGAGCTGTTTTCCAGAAAGCTTCTTGGAACTTTTCACTGTCATATTCCATGTTCGTGGCTCAAACTCTGCTGTACAGCAACAGGAGGTCCAACAGATTCAGTTGGAATGGAGAGGTTCTTAGTATCTTGCTAGAAATATTGTTTCCACACTTCTTAGCTCAGTTTCTAGATGAAAATAGTTTAAAAGGTTTGAGGCTTCATTTTCTAAAGGGACAACTATATGCCTGTAAGCATTAAAGCAAGCCATTAAAAAGTCGTTTTTAATAACAAGCTTGAGCTCAGCAAAAACAAATACCTCACTGACAATAAGTAAGTGAACACAGAAACAGAAGTTGCTCCTCTTTCTCTCAGCCATTAGTAGATTAGATTTCTGTCATGCCTTATTTTGATAGAGTACGCAGTAATTTAAAATAGTTAGGAGTGTTTTTATTGCCTTTCTAAGCAACCTCTTGCTACTTGTGGTAAGTATCATCATTCAATAAAGTCTACAGTACAGACCACCAAACTCATTTCATTTTACAGCTGTCTGATGAAAATGAGTTTTAGTGAATCCAAATGGAGCTGGGTTAAATCCATATATATTGCAGTTGAAGCCTTCAAGATGTAAAGATTTTTATAGTGTGAGATACTGTAGAAGCCTGTGCCGGAAAAGCTTTTTGAGTAAATGCAGGACAGTAAGCAAAACAACTTTGTAGATAAGGATGACTGAATTACTCCTGATAAGGATTAAGTCTGCCATAACCAATTCTAACTTTTCTTATTCTGATACATACCAGGCTGGTTGGTGTGTGTACAGATCTTCTTGACTTAACACACTGAAGTAGTATTCATTTTCACAAACATTGATCTCTTCTCCCCATTGGAAGTTGTACCAAAAAGCATTCTGGAATGCTCTCTGCTCTCTACATGGCACAGACGTGAGACAAAACCAAAACCAGTGTATTTAATAAAGGAAACCAAATCAACATCATTAAAGGAATTTCATATTTGTCATTTTTATCCTCTCCTGTTGTAATTGCAAAATTATTATTGAAGTTGGATGAGGTCATACTACTTTGAGTATGTCTACAGTGTAAATTCAATTTGACTCAGAGATGACTCTTCTGACCAGATTTACCCACTATCCATATGATAAATCCTCAAGTCCAATGCTGAAAAGTAAATCACAGTTCTTCATCATAAACTTTTTAAAGGACAGTTTTGAAGCCTTTAGACTGAATTGTTTCTAAATCCATCAGTGAATTGCTCCACTCAGTATAGAAAGGCTACATTAAAATGGCAGTACAATCATCTCATCTTAAATAAAAACCTGCTGTCATTGGACTATACTAAATAATTTTCAAGCTTGGTATTAAAGTTACCAGAAAGTCAGATATTCAACTGCATGTTTTTAAGCACCTATTTTTCTCTATATTTTTTTCCATTGCTTTGATGCTTTTCTCTTTAAAGTCAGGGTGAGTAAATGAGTAAAGAACAGCACAAGTTAATCATACCAGTTCACGGGAAAAACAGGAATGGAGTCACTTTTCAATTACAAAGTTCATATGGAGTTTCTAGTAGAAACTATTTCCATTTCCATTTTTTAAAGCTGCAAAAGAAAGATCCTTAAATAAAGTGAGCTGTTTGTGCACCTCTTCGTTTGACAGAATTCACATTGCTCTTTAGTATGTCACCAAACACATTTCTCATCAGCTCAAGCAGCTGTGCTTGTAGAGAAGAGCAAAAGGATATTATACACACTGCTATCATGACAGTCTGACATGTAGTGATGTGTAGGCAGCATGGAGATGATGAGACCGAAGTGGCCAAAAATTTTCCTGAAATAGTCTTATTCACTCATATTAAATAAAAAAATATTAACATTTCCATAACTGTATTCAGTGTTATATATTGATAATATTCATAAATGTGTGCTGAAAATGATTTTTAAGTATTGCATTAAGGATCATGTTGGATATAAGGATTGCACAAAGAATTGCATATTTAATATTAACACGGAGTTAAATATAGCAATTTACAAAGGTTTATCCTTATTCTGATTTCTCCTTACCTTAGAATTCATGCTATTATTTTGTTTGTATGTTTTCACTCTAAAATAATCTACCACAAGACAGTTGTGCAGGTTCAGTTCTTTATTCATTTTGCGGTCCTTTATGAAGAAGTGGAAGGAACTGAAAACTATCTATCTATTAACAAAAAAGACCTGGCTTCTTTGTAAAGCTTCATTAACTAATTTTGCTACCAGCATGGCAGTGTATTGTTTATGTATGGTATTATCTACAAACTAAGAATTACGTGAGATTTTGATTTACTTCTCACATCTTTTAATGCTGTACTTTGAGTAAAGGGCCACTGCTCTATGCTGACTTGGTTCTGCTTATAGCAACTATGATTTCTTTACACTGTGTGTAGAGAATGAGATTGTTTTTTACAGCTTTAACTTTTCATTTCTTTCTAGTTCTGAGTCTAGGGTAGGCAATCAGCAACAGTTTTTAAATGGTGTGATTGTATCATGAGATGCCACTCATCTGTCCAGTGGAGAGACCCTCATTGCAATGCACAGCAACATGCCTAGCCTGGGAGAGCACTTGTTCTATTCTCCCTTTTCATTAGCTCTCTCCAAGAAGATATTGCTGCTCTTGAGATCTTAATGTAGATGTGATCAGAAGAGGTATTAGCACCCAAGATCCTCTGTAATGGATCAAACCTCTCAAAAGCTGTTTCCTTTCGACACAGGTAGAATATTTAGATGTGGTGCTGTGATCAGTGACTCCTATGTATCTTTGCTTCGCTTTGCTTTTCCAGGTTCATCGGGGAATAAAAGGAATTGTGTCTGATAAATTTGGCAACCCAATTAAAAATGCTAGAATTTCAGTAAGAGGCATCCAGCATGATATCACCACAGGTAATATTTTTATTTCAGACTTTTTCCTGGGGCAGAGTGAAAGCAATGAGAAATGAACCTGCGAAGTCTTGTCATATCTGATGGAACTGTCACCTTATTGAGAAGTCAAGGCTCAGCTGTGAGTTTGTTTTGAGAAAGGCTAGAGAGAGCAAATATCAAGCTGTCTGTTCAGTCTGTCATGTCTCTGGGATGACATAGTTGTTGCAGTTAAAACTTCCATATGAAGCTGTCAGCCAGCCATCAAAAACAATGTGAATTAGAGAAATTCAGAAATCCACCTAGGAGTACATATTTCATGTTTGGAGAAATATAGCAATATCCTTTCTGGGGGGCAAAGACTACTTAAGGAAAGACTGGATGTTGTGTTGAGGGACATGGTTTAGTGGAAGCTATTGGTAATAGGTGAACGGTTGGACTGGATGATCTTTTAGGTCTTTTCCAACCTTGGTGATTCTATGATTCTATGATTCTGTCTATCTTGTATTCATGGAAAATAGATGAGATGTCCTGAGCATGAGATACAGAATGTATGGTAGAATCTACAGTGGCTTTAGCAGCTGTAATAAGTGCAGTGTTTGAAAGGCAAGCAACCTTTTTCTCATCTGAACAACAGTATAAATATATGCAATCTGTGAACAACGTTTATATAAAATGCAAAACAACATAGAATTTTGAATTATGTTCAGTGTCACCAGCTGATAAGCATAAATCAAGACATGTGCAATTGCTAATTTTCTCAGTCCTAAAGTTCTGAGCATTGGAGTAAATGCTTTCATTTTATTATTGATTTCAATAGGAATAGGATAGACCATGGGAGTGCAAAACAGGAGACGTGAATGGTAACATTTTTCCCATAATGATAGCTGTTGAATCAATTTGGAAAGCTACAGTGGCTTATAATGTAGTGGATGCTTTCCAGCTTTTGGAAAAGAAAAAAAAAACCAAAAAACAAAAAACACCCATCACAAATAAAACAAAACAAAAAACCTTAACATTAGAAAGGATACAACAGTGGAGATGATGCAGATTCAGTTAATGGGAGACTCTGGCATGAAATAGGGTCTCTTTCAAATGTCTTCCCAGACAATGGCTTCACATTGGCAATGGACACTTAAAGAATTAAGGATTGAATAAAAAATGTGAATACACTGAAGTAAAATGGAGCATTTGCTCTTGTGTTAGGTGGGGTTAAATGCATCATATAATTAAAACATCTTTAAATTTCAGTGTCAAAAAAAGGACTGAAAAATTCCATGGGAAAATAACATTAATGCAACATCAACTGAGTTAAGAAACATATCATTCAAAATAAAGGAAATACAAAACGGAGAATAAATATTGCATTTTAAAACTCCCTGCTTTTTGCCTGCAGGGACTAACCTTCAGCTGGAGGAAATTTACACTCAGTTTATACTAATGGCAATTTATACCATCTGCAGCTCCAACTCCATGGTCTTATGCACTATAACATCTGCAAAGTAGTAGAATGTAATATAATAAAAAGAGGGATTTCTTACCTCTTTAGACATGCTATATTTATGTATACATTGCAGCTTGGATTCTCCTTTCACTTTCTTAAGTTTCACGTAGTTTTTAATTCATTTGGTTTCTTTTGGAGTTATTCCTTGTGTCCATAGAAAAGCAGCAAGAAGGAAAGCTTCCCAGTTACTGAAATTTAGCGTGTGATTTTTCTTCCTTAAGTTCCCAAAGGCCACACTTTCAAAGGCAGAATATATTTTTTTTGTCCTTCAAATCCTTCTGTCTGAACTTTTTTCAAAATTTGTGTTGATTTGTTTCTGAAGTCCTTTAAATGCCTGCTCCCTAAGTCGTTATGTATCTAATCTCTATCTAAATCTTTATGTATCTTTACTCATGAGTATGAGTATGTATCTGTAAAGGATGGAAGACCAAATAACCTCTGTCTTGTGCCTTTCCCTTTCCAAAGCTGCTGATGGAGACTACTGGCGACTCCTGCCTCCAGGGACGTATGTAATCACTGCCCAAGCCATGGGCTACACCAAGGTGATGAAAAGGGTCACCCTTCCCATCAAGATGAAACGGGCTGGACGAGTTGACTTTGTCCTGAGACCCATTGAGGTTTGGCCTAACAAGCTTCTCCGCCGGCCCATGGAGGACATGAATGACCAATATGACCCCCTGGAACTGTTTGACCCTCATGCTCAACATGCACAGGCTCGGGGAGGGTCACAACAGATCAGGGAGAAGCCCTGGTGGTGGTCCTACTTCAGCTCTCTAGGCCTGCATAAACCTCTCTGGCTGCTTAAACAGCATTGAGTGGTGCCATCGTGCTCTGCTCATCTTGTTCTGCTGCCCTTCCACCCAGCTCCATGCACCCTGATTGCTCTTAGCAGTATTTAAATCTATGTCATTTGAAAGTACAATGTTAATTCAAGCCTTCTTTTGTTTTCTCTTTGCACACAAGTGGGTCTGTTCAAGTGTTTTTATATATTAAAAGCAATGGTGCACACCCATTCAAGAGCCAGGTTTTATGCAGTCTTTTTCTTAGTAATGTGCTGTACTTCTGCCCATGTAGTTAATCATCACATTCATTATTTATTAGGTTCTAAGTACCTGCAGGAATATATTCCTGATCCTTTAATGCATTTTTTGTACATGCCTTAACACATTAATGACCATGTACTAAAAACAATTTTCAGAAATCTCTTCTCTTTTTACATTGTATTAGTATATTAAGTTCCATTCATTAGCTCTTCTAGTACAGTTCACAATTATTTTTTAATCCATCATGTGACATTAGTATTGATTTTGGACTGAAAAAAAATCATTAGGAATATGGTAGTAAATCTGCACCTGAGTAAGTAGCACATTCAGTAGGATGGGCTGCTCACAGGCAGGTGAGGAGTCATTAAATCAGCGAGGAATCGTTAAATAATGTTTTCTCAAATACTGTTTCATAAATTATCCTTTGAAGACATATGTAATAAAAAAACTGTTAAATACTCAGTCTTACTTCTTTGAACTCTCTTGCATCAGTAAACCCAGAGAATCAAGAAAAATGCTTGGAAAGCTGATTCTGTTCCAAGAAGTCTGAAAATCCAGTCATTATGATATATAGATGTTAATATAATTTGAAGTTTTCTAATTTAATAAGTAAAGCAAAACACAGAAATATATGCTCACTGATGGAAGTACACACAACCTATGGTGTGGAAAAGTACATGAAGTAATTTGTTGAATATGACACATTATGCTGAGGATATAAACATCACACAGTCTTTAGTCCACGGGATAATTAATGGAATAATCAAATCAGTCATTAAGTTCTTTCCACGAGCGTTAAATAGGTAAGTAATAGTACTGCAAGATGCTGTCCTCTCTCCAAAATTTTTTTTGCATATCCATTATTTTGATGAAACATTTAGACTTGTTCTTCCTTTTGGCTCACAGTGGGTAATGAGCTTCATGCACTTACAGTAATTCCTCATCTGAATGCCACAGTGTACAATCAAAATGTTTGTTTGGAGCTGACGTACTTCCTGCAGGAACTGCTGTATTAGTTGTCTGGATTGCCCTCTGATTTCTAAAAGCTTGTTTCCTTATCATAGATTTTTTAAAAGTCCCATATTATATGAGTCCTAAATGCCATGTGTGTGTATCTTAAGCTATAATTGCCTAAGAAGACCCAGCAGATGAATGCCTTTAATTCTGCAACTGGACACTGTACATGCCTGAGTGCTTTATTCCCTGCTGTAACCTGATAGGAGTTCTGAATCTGTTAGTTCAGTGTTTAAAGGTTTGCAGGACTGAAGTCTGTGTAAAAATGAAAGAAAACCAATTAATAGCACTAACAAAAATAATTATGTGAGACCAAATGTACTGCATACACAAATTAGCATGCCTTTCTTAGGCTTACAAAACCAAAGAAATTCTGAATCCTAAATGTTTCACAGAGAAACTAGCAAGAGATATACCTCCAGACTGTATTTCCTGTGACAGGTATTGTGACTGTTTACTATGGTCATTGTTTTCACTATCCTTTAAAAAAAAAAAATTGGTAAAACTAACAAAATCAGAACAATATGCCAAATTGCTGGCTATTAGCTGTTCTTTTTATGTATGTAATGTCTTGCACACTTAGAAAGATGCTTTCTATTAGTATATCCCATATTCTCATAAGACTATTTGGAATTTTTTCAAGTAATCACAGTACACCCAAGCCAGATGAAATATAAAACAGAATGGCTGTGCAGAAAATCCATTCCTTTCCATGAGTCCCATGTTGAAATAGCAGATGGCAATCAAAACTGTGGAAAGACGATTTTCTGGGAAGATTGTAAAGAAGCGCTACACTTGAGAGAGTGTAAAAAGCAGTTCTTTTGGACTACTATAGCTCTAATGTGAAACTGGGAGAATAGAACAAGAGTAGCTTCCCTGCATCTCTGTGCTTCATCCATAAAAAGAGGTGTTCAGCAGAAAAAAAAAAAAAAAATCAGATAAGACTTCTTGTTCACATACAGCAACCTGTAGAGATGGGATTTGTAAAACTGCATTGGAGCAATTATGAGGGTTCTGGGAAAAGCTATGCCTCAGTCTTCTGGAAATACTTCATTTTCCAAGAGACAAAATCTTCAGATCTCAGCTCCTTGGAGATGGAAAAGACTTCCATCATTCTCTTGGTGCCTCTCAAACAAGTTTTGGTTGGGTTTGGGATGTCTTTATCAATGCTTTGAAGCTGCAAAAAGAAAAAAGTAAGGAAAAAAGAAATCATTGGTCAAAACCAGCCTTGCAGACTCAGCTTGGCCTCTTTCCAGAGGACTACATGTTTAGCAGTTGGACTGCTTTCAAGAATTACAGTGTGTGTTCATGAGACTCCCTCTCCTTTTAAGTCAGAGACTACATAACTTTTTCAATTACCTTCCAACCACATATTGAACAGTATTGACATATGTTTTTTGTAACATCCTCCTTAATAATTAATTTCCTAGTCTCCATGTTTGAGGGCATCTTCTCAGCCGTGGAGCCAAACTGTTTCTGCAGAAAGCAATAACATTAATAAATGCTCTAACCTGCCAACTATCCAGACCTCATCAGTCTGCCAGCAATGAATCTTCTCAACAAGTCAAAATATGTAAATCTAAGTGGTACAATTACAGACATAAAGAGTAAAGAGGAAGATCTCTTTATGTCACATATACAAATTACTTTTCATTCTTACTGCAGAAAATATCAAGAACACCTACAGAAAACATCAGGAGTTAAATCACAAGTTGGTGTGCATATGATTACACCAAAGAAGCCATCGGTCTCTGTTCCACTCGTAGGAGACATTTATTAAATTTATTTGTCAAAAATATTAACAGAAAACTAAAGGAAAATAGCTTGCAGTTGTTGACATTTTCATCTGTTTTAACAAAATGATGTTTCATTCTTGGGCCACCCACACATAAGAAGGAGCATCTTCCTCAGAACAGAAAAGTTTTTTGAGCCGAGTTCTTAGAAACACAACTTGTGTCAAAATCACCATCCACTAAAGATTTCCTGTTAACATTGTTTAACAGCAAAATGAAAGCACTTCAGAGCAATATTGCAGTCTTCTTGGAAGTCCTGTAACCAGCTGTCAAGCAGGAATTGGCAGACCAGTTTCATTTCTTTGTGCCCATCATTCTAGCATTTCTCTGCAATTCAGACAACAAGCCAGAGATATCTTTAACAGCCAACCAGCTCTGAGTGTGTGGGGAACACCAGGAGAGTTTTTCTGTAGGGCTTTTTACGTGTCCACGTCCATTCTCTGGATCTATATTTATTTGGATGAATAAATGATGAATGGAGATTCCTCCCAGTCTGGCTCCCAAGAGCCACCAGTGACACACCAGTAGAGAAGGAAAGGAGAAAAAAGGAGAAGAAAAAAAAAATCATTAACATGCATTGGTAGCTAAACTTTGTTAGGATTATTTTAAATGATGGGAGCAGAGTCTTTTATAATTAAACACCCCTTTAAGGAGTTGTATCACCTTCTAACAGTAGGGGGAAAATTCACTAATACAAAAGAATAGTGGTATTATTGCTGACATTGTCTTTAGTTTCCTTCCTTCAAAATGGAATTTAAGTAAAGTACTGTTGGTACACTTAGTAATGTAATGTACACTCATGTCTTTCAGTTTTCTAAGTCACATGATACATACTGTTTATTTTCATGCAATTAGTACTGATGTTTCTGTTTACTGAATCTGATTAAGCATTTTAAGATGTTTTCTGCTCAAAAATACCACTCCTTCAGTGTTATTGCCAAGAATGAAAGTTCTGTTTCAATGAAATCAGGATATTTCATTTTTTCACAATTAACACAGAAACATGATTCTAAAATGTCAATTTCCTAAAGAATTTAAATATAATTTTGCATCTTGCAGACACTTACTTACATTCTGAAGAATATATTTTTAATTACTCTCCTTCCTTCTGAGGAACTCCTTAAAGAAGAAGTTAATATTTGTTTTCAAACTCATTAATAATTGTTATTATGTATAATCTGATAAAAATATCAATATACAGTATTTGCTTTATTATTACTATTATTTTGTCAGGGAAAGTGTTTTCTTGACACAGTGCAAAATCTGTTAATTTCTCATTAAAAAATTGCCAAGGAGCCTCAGACATGTCAGTGTATTTCATGCTATGCAACATATGCCTGGGTGCTAACATCTGTGCTACAGTTACGTGTGTAAAAATGCCGGTAGTGTTACAGTAACTGGAAATTAAACCTTAACCTAACCTTCATAACAGGCAAAGGGATAAATTTACAAGAAACATAGGAACATAATGGGAACGTCTGTCCAGGAAGGTGATGGTCTCACAGTCCCTGGGGTTGTTGAAGAAACGTAAAGATGTGACACTGAGAGATGTGTTTAGCAGACATGGTGGAAATGGGTTGGGATTGGACTAGATGATCTCAGTGTTCTTTTCTAACCAAAATGATTCTATAACTCTCTAATTGTCATTTTTGGCACAGATGTTCAGTAATAGAAAGCCAAATCTTTGCTTAAATGTAAAGGCTTTGTTATGGCTACTGATGCACTATAGCTATTTTAGTTTTGCTGCTCCATTTGCCCAGCACTGCAGTAAGACAAATGCCGTGACTGTTTCACACTGTACCATGTGAATTTCCCAATTACTTTTGCTTGTTGCTTTCCTCTGCTGCTGAGCACAAGCAGCAGCTGCAGGGTGCAGAGGCTCCACACTACATTGCCCATTCAGGACAGTGGCTGTCCCATACTTGCAGCTCTCCTTTCCACTGTTTGCTTTGGATCAGGGTAGTTCAGACAGAATTCCTACTCCTGCTTCTCTTCAGTGCTTCTTTTTCCCTAATAACAATACTTATTAATTTCAATTTTAATGATTACTTGCAATCAAATACATCCAAATGCACTGAAGCAGTGTCTGTAACTAAATTCCCTGGAACATTCAACATATACTTTAAACATTTCTTTGGAAACTGTCTCTTGCTTTTCCTTCGTTTTAGTGTCCAAATGACATTATGGTCCAATGAATTTTTCAGGAGTGATGTGTCCTATATATTATGAACAGATATTTAACATGGAATTTAAATTCTCCTATGCAGAAGGGCCTTAGAAAATAAGATGTTACAATGATGAGGATGAAATCTGGTAATGAATCTGCTTCAGCAAGTCTGATATCACTCGTGCTGGGCTGCTGGCAATCCTTTTGGAAAGCTGGCTAGTGATTAATCTAAGAGGGTGTTTAAGAGTATGCATAAAGTGACAGAGTGAGGATTAAGTGGGCCTGCTACAGCAGGCTCAAACTTTCCAGTCTACCTGACTTTATAAAGGATTGACCACATGGAAACAAGCAGCGGTTCTTTAGTATGCTTTTCTTTTCAATTTTGCTCCAGCTGGTAATCAGTAGGCTAACTACAAGAGCCCTGTGCATCTTTTTCACTCAGGTACATTCAGCGCTTACCATAGTCTTCTCTCCTCAAGAACAAAACAGTATTAGTTCAGATCCAATAGGAGCCAGCAACTTTAAATGAGAATTTCTATTGGAGCTACATAAGTAACAGCTAACATGGATGATACCAATAATGTATGATTAATGACAAGCAGACTGGTGAAGTCCATGCAAGTTAGATTAATAAAAAATGACTTCAGAATACGCTGCTTTATTCCTCTTTAACAAGAATAAAGATAACATTTGTCATCAGAAAATAAAATTTCATAGATAGAAATCACAGACAAGTGTGCAGCAGTATTTTCCAGAAAGCAGTGCACTGCTAACTAAAGCAAAAATAAGACTACGTAGCTCGGACACTGACATTAACTAACATTTTATGTCTGTAATAATATTTCAGCTAAATATATGCTTGAACCCCATAACCCAGTATTCAAATGAACTTTATTAAGTCATACCCTGGATGTCTCAGTTAACTGTAATGTAATTTGAAAATCATCCATAGATCTACTAAAACAAAAAAAAAAAAAAACCAAACCACCAAGTATAAACCTATACTCTACAGAAAGAGTAAGCCTCTGAGAAACAAATATGGATGTGTGCAAAGAAAGAAATATAGGCAACTTGTTATTTTATACTTGAATATAATTGTGGAAGAAGGTGATTTCTGAAGACAGATTCGAAGGGACTGACAGGGATCCCTGAGTTGAACTCCTGGCCCTGCAGTGCCACCCAAAATCCAAACCCTGTGTCTGAGAGCAGTGCCCAAATGCTCCTTGAGCTCCAGCAGCTCAAGTCTGTGCCCACTGCCCAGGGGAGACTGCTCCATACTCACCACCTTCTTATGCAGACCCTTCTGCTAACCACCAACCAAACCTCCCTTGATACAGCGTGGTGCCATGTCCCACTGCCAGGTCTGGAATAGCACTGAGGCAGGTCCTCGCGTGTCTCTGTGACTTTGTGGCTACAACAGAAGTTCTCCTTAGGATTAAGAAACAACATGATCTTTTATTAACTCGCAATATGTATCTCTGGGTTTTGTTTGTTTGTTTGTTTCCTTTTCTAAACCACATGGACAAACCTTTAAATGAAAAACGGGACTAGAAAAACAGTTTTCTATTTACTAAACAAAAATGTTACAGATCGTAACTCCAAAAACTAGACTGTTCATTTTGAACATTTTTTAAGATACACAAACACCTACATGAATCCATGCATGTTTACAGAGATGTATGTTTATATGAAATACTTATATGAATATCAATGTCTTATAAATAAACCTCATATATACTACTCATTATTTTCTATTGTCATCAAACATATATTTGAGCCACCAGGAATAAAAAAATAATATTGCTTTTATTTAAATTGGCTGTGATTTTTGAAGACATGATAAATATACCTTGTTTCAAGTCAAGTAATGAAGGCTTCAAAAGCAGGTGGATCATGAAATATGTTTTTCCCTGTTGCTATATTGATTTTAAATTGAATGAAACACTGATATGGCCAGAATATGAGTGTGCATATTTCTAGCCAAAAAAATTACTGCTATGTTGATTTTATCCATATAAAACATCAAGCTTTGGCAGTTTACAAGGTGCAGTTCTTCAGTAACAAAACTGGCAGTGAAATCAAAGGTGAAACATGAGTACTTTAAAGCAGCAGAAAGTCTTAGAGGTTAGGGCTTCTAGAAAGCAAACAAAGCGGAGATATGGCAACCTAAAATGACCCTATCATGTAGTTAAATTAATGCTCTAGGCAATACTGCTGTCTTCCAGTATGAAATTAGGAAATTGGAAGATTCCTTAGACAAAAATATCTATTCTTCACTGTTAGGAAAGTAAGGAAGAAAGGAGAAACTTATATTAAAAAAAAAAAAAAAAAAGAACACAGACCAATAGTCCTATAGTAAATCAGACATCGCTGTCAAAATTGCTAAGAATAGTTTTGTTCTATTTGCGTAGTGGATATGTGAAAACCCATCTCTGGCCATCAGACCATTTCATTCCAAGTGTAGGAATTAGAATAGCTCTGATTTTAAAATCTTAGAACGTTTGCTCATCTACTCCAATCTTTGTACCACAAGTCCATAGTTACTTTGCTTCTGATGTTAATGCTCACTTAAATGTCTGCTTGTTGGATTGCTCAAAAGCGTCCGTCTTTGCGTGCTCAGAGGTAAGGCTCCTATTTCTGTCTCTGCTGGGATTCACAAATTGGATTTTCCTCTGACTACCTCCCTTGAAAGGCTTGGTCCATTCAGCACTCAGGTTGCTCATCTGTGTCAGTTTTCATTTAAATCTCAGCTAGAGAAGGCAGAACCCTGTCTTCAATAGCCCTGTAATAATAATTTAGCTGCTATATATTCTACTTGTCCCTCCATAAAAAGTGCTTCATTCCCTTATTTTCCCACTAACTGGACTGCTTTCTAATCACTAAGACATTCTAGGTGGGCTACTTGACATTTCTTATGGTTTCTCTATGTTTTCAGGAAAGAAAAAAAAAAAAGAAAAAAAAGACAAAAAGACAAAATAATTCTGTATCGTGGCTCTCTGTTTTCAAGAGATTTTTCACTCTTCATGAAGTACATTGAATACACTTATCAGACTGGACGTGTGAGGAGCTGGAGTACCTTTAGAGGGATTAATCTCACCAGACTTTGATGTAAATGCAGGCAACCAAAATAATAGTTGTAAATCCTGGATATAGTAAATGAATGGAATTAGGCATTTTCAAGTTGCTGTCTGTCTAATCTAGAGATCAACTTCTTATCTTAGACATGATTGGCCTAAAACTGCACACGTTTCACAACATATGCTAGGAAGTGACTAACTTAGATGTAAACATCTTCGTAACAGTCCTGCTAGCTGAGTCCCAGGTAGGGAAAAAATCTTCTTACAGACTGAGGTCTATTAGAGATAGTTAGAAAAATCAGATAGGTAAATAAATCTGCTAGAGAAGGTAAAGGTCATCTGACCTAAAACTGTCTGCTTATTAAAGTTGCTGGTATAATCATGAGCACCTATGTAACTTTCTATATAATCCAGAAGATAAATTCATGCTCAGACATGTCATGCTACTGCTTAAATTCCTCTGAGGAAGGAGAGGTGCCTTAAGGAATGCGTCTTTGAATGGGATAGTGGTCAAAGACTCTTCTGCTTTCCTCTGACTTCTGCTGTTATCCATCCTCTGCCCATTCTGGTGCCAAAGGGAAAAAATGAGGGGGAAAAAATAGCTCTGGAGAGCTCAGTCCAGCTATTGTTAAAGAAATTTAGTGCCCACATACACTTGGCTCAAAGTGGGTCACTCACAGCCACTCACAACACACAGTAATGTCCAGTAAAGCCACACCATTAAATGCATCCTCCACCCTAAATGATTGAAAATCTGTTGTATTGAAGGGTAATTGCAGAGATTTGACACAAGACAGATTTCTTCTATTTTATCCATGTTAAAAACACAAAAGGGTGGTACAAGCACGCCCCTGGCACTTTGGTTTATAAAAATAAATGTTATGGTTAAGTGGATGGGAAATGCAATAAGCAGTTAAGAACCAAATGGGAAATATCTCGTTGTTGAGAATTTATTTATTTATTTATTTATTGTAGTATTTATTTTCTTTTTGCAAAGAACTGCAGTCAACCTCGCAGTGCATAAACTAAGACAAGGGACCACACAATCCTTTGGGCACATGTTAGTAATCATTACGAGGACCCACGAGTATTTGCTAAGATGCCTTAACAATTGACTAAAGTAGCTAAGCTGCTTTATTGTGCTAGAAAGAGAATTGATTTCCGGTTCCAATAACAAAAACAATGCAGAACATTTATTTTTTCCTTTTATCGTTTAGATCTGAATTCTTCTATCCTTAATGACTTTATGTAATTCATTTCACTGTGGAAAAATTATCTCCTTTTGTGACTGCATAATGGCTTCCAGAGATGAATGAGCAAGGCATGTATTCTGGTAGCATCACAAAGTTATAATAGCACAGAAGAGCAGCAGAGAGTACTGATAACTCCACCATCTCAGGAAACCAGGGATCCCGGTGTCTTCTTGGTTTGTCTTGATGCTCCCATAAAGATCCCACAGGCCTAAGAAGTGCTAAACTCACTGGAAAGTCACCTTAGTGGGAGTCCTAGAAGTATTTCTTACTTTTGATTGCAACTGATCAAAAGTCAAGAAAAAAGTAAAAAGAAAAAAGAAAAAAATAAAACAGAAGGTAAAAAGGTGGGGAATACATATAATTACATAGGAAGGGCATCAAGGTCTTCTCCAGCAGAAACCAACCTAGTACTCTTTCAAATGCAAACATATTTATCCTATACTCCTGGGGTGAACAACCATTCCCTTCTGGGTCCAAGGGTGCTCATCTGCTGAGAATCTACTATCTATTGAGAAGGGCGGTATGTTTAGGCTTTGGTTGGACTCAGTGGTCTTTAAGGTCTTTTCCAACCTGAGTGATTCTATGATTCTATGTGCTTTAAACTGTTCTGCCAGTGCTATGATTAAAAAGTCAGAATGAGCTCCCTTCCATTTACAAGCAGTGATAAATGCAGTAGAAGCTACTTAATTAGTCTATGATAAATTGCATGCACAATTAATTGTGATGATTGCCTAGGGGCCAAAAACCAACTCAAGACAGTCTGATGGCTCTAAACAACAGACTAATGGTACACTTTAGAGAGCATTGGAGAGTCTCTTCCTATATTCTTGTTGCAGACATAGGTAGCTGAGTCACAATTGTTAACAGCCAGGGATGTATTTGCTTGAACCAGCTTTGCCTCAATTTGACCTTTTGTTCATTTTATGCTGGTTAAATTAATCAATATTATATTAATACAGTGTTTCCTTACGTCTTACTGGTAGCAGTGCATGGTTATACAGGGGACTTAAAATGCAATTAATGAAATATTAAATGAGTGCAATGGTCTTCGTTAGCCCTCAGAGTTGCAGGTGGGAACTGGGAGGAAAGACATTAAAGGTACAGGAGTTACTTGAATGTTAAATCAGTTTGGGTTTAAGGGCTATGCTCCATAAATTTATGAATGGCACCTGTGAAGTATGGCTATTGAAAGCAGAGTTGTACCAGTTTGGATGAAAAAAGATGTTTTAAGATGCTTTAGTTAAACCAGTGACAAAGACCATGCAGAATTTGCTCTTTCAGTTTGAAAACAGAAAATGACTTCGCAGGGCAAAGTCAGGTCCCAAATGTGCCATCTGCTTGTTTGTGGTTTGTTTACTTTATACATGATTGAGTTTAGTGCTCATCTTGGCTTCTTTTACATAATGATGTTATGATAACCACATAATTAATGTTTTTAGTGTTTAGCAGATAAATGAGATAGGGAAAGAGAGAGAAAAGATATTAGATGTATAAATAGAAATGCTTTTGACATGCTCAGTGGGAGCTACATCTTATTCTATGATAATTCTGTAATATAACCTGCACAGTATTTAGTATCAGCTTACAGTGATAATAAAGCAAAATGAAAGCAATCCTTCTGTCTATTTGTTCCCTCACACATTCCCTTTCTCCTAGATAGTAATTTCCAAAGCTTCACATAAATTCAGCAGGAAATAATTATAAAGTGGTACATGATTAAACAGGCAACACATTTCAATTTATCTAAGAAGCAATTGAGGAAATCTCATGAAAATCTCATGGAAAGCCTATTCTCAAAAGTCTTTCCATTTTTTCTCAGTCCTCCTACTCCTGCAGGCATCTAAGGAACTTGTACTCTTTCCTTTTATTTAGAAAGTTAACCTCTCTGCAAACACAACTGGAGGTTGAGCTGAACCACATGGAGAAAATGGTTTCCACAAAAAATTTCTGGCTCCACAAAAAATTATGCAGTGGAGGTGAAGAATGTGAGCACTGTGTGGGGAAGAGGAGGTCAATTAGAAATTTGTCCCTTTTTTTAGATATTTGCCCATCATAGGTTAGATTGGATAATATTCTTCCTAGGTCAGGATCATAGAAATGCGTCTCCAGTGATTTGACATCAGCCTCCCTCCTGGGATTGACTTTTGTCAGGAATTCTTATAGATCTTAGAGATGTTTCATGTCGCAAATATTCAGATAAAGAACTCCATACATTCGCAAAAATCTCCTACTGACTTCTGTAGTAACGCAAAAAGGTGGTGTCTCCTATTAAGAAAGCGCTTTACAGGAATAATTTTGAAGTGGAATTGCACGTTATTAAAGCAGACAGATCTAATGGTGAAGTAAACTGCATTTGGCAGCAAAAACATTTACTAAAAATGTCATTAAAGAATTTGGGCTGTATGCTACCAAATATTTTGTAACTTCCTCTACTGACTTCTTGGCCTTTCCTTTTCTTTCAAGTCTGTTGAGTAACATGAGGTGGTTGATGAACGTTGGAACTGAGGAAGTCTGGCTTCTCACTGCTATTTGTCTAAGAGTTTGTTGGCTTTGACACCTAAGAAGAACAGAGCTCTATCCCAGTCCATGTTCCATTTTGTGCCTTTAGAGCTTTCCTATGGATTTCATTTCAGAGAAGTTTTACAATCTGAAACAAGAAAGAAAGATTTTACCATAATTATTTCCTTAGCAGAAATACTTTTGCAAATTATTTTTTAATAATAATGAGTGTCTGTTTTTATATTTTAGAAAATTTGACATCTCTTCCAACCTTATTCTGACAAATTTACATCAATTTTGCTATATTTTTCACTAAATTGTAAAGAGAAGTTTGCAAGAGGCGCTACTACTCACTTAGACACCACAGGACCTTTAAGTAAGTAAGCCACATGAGTTACATTTCATCAAACACTACATGTCAACATAGAAACATAGAATGATAGAATCACAAAATGGCTTCCATTGGAAGGGACCTCAAAAATCAATCAGTTCCAACCCCCTTTCCATGGGCAGGGCTGTCAACCACTAGATCCAGCACCAGATCAGGTTGCCCAGGCCCTGTCAAACCTGGCCTTGAACACTTCCAGTGATGGGGCATCTTTAGGATAGACTGGCAACACCAGCAGTAGCCATTTACATTGCCTTCACATACATACACATACTTAAAATAGATTCTACTGTTCTTTGATTATTTTTTTTTTATTACATAAACTGCTAAAGGTTTCTTGCTGCCGTATTTCTGAATACTGATCACAAATAAATAGCCTCACATAGATGAAATTTGAAAGTGTCAAAGTAATTCAAAAGAAGAAAAGATTTTCCTCCGGTGTACCAAATCTAAGCAGAAGGAAGTATACTGTGTGTATATACATATACATTTCCACTGAGTACTGTAGGGCTCTACAAGGCTTAGCACTGTGCTAACCACTCCTTGAATTTAAGGTCTGAAGCCAGACATCTTCACTAATACCTGTGAACTGATATTCATGATCTCTACTTACAGTAGTTAAATTACTTCATCTACCAGAGGCAGTGCCTAACTTTTAATTATGGGCTTTCTCAGCTCCTTAATGAGTGCTGAAGGCACAAGTTGTTTCTTCTAGCAGCTGTAGGACTTTATCCACTGACTCCAGCTCCTTATATATAAGGCCAAATTTTTCAAAGTCATTCTGGGATTTGGTGCTGAACTCATCCCAGTTCTCCCAGGAAATGGCTGAAGTTAACACCTTGGAAGCTATATGTCCTCTGGGAGGTTCCATGTGGGCAGAAAGGAGGGACAAAAACTGTCTGACTGTCCTCCCTAGGAGGAGTTCAGTTCATCTTACTTTTGATTAAAGAATTTTTAGGGTTGTGATACCAGAGAGAGGAAAAGCAAATAGGGAATTGCTCAAGTCCAAGCATTCACATAAAGGAGACTGGTTCTGGAATCAGTTCAGCTCTGTTCACCTCTGCACTGGAACATTAGTTACTGGTCTTACTGGTATCAGGTTATGGGAAGCAACACCTGCCACCACGCTTTCTTAGACAGGTTCTCCATCTTCCAAGAAGGGCAGCCAGACTGACACCCTGAGCAGATGTGTTATGGATAATTTTCAGGAGCAGAACTGCTGGGGCATTACACATGTTGACAGAATTTAAATGTTTCCAATGGCAGATGACAAGAGGGCGGAGGTTTTGGGGAGTGAAATTTGAGTAAACTCACTGCAAGTCTACAGTCAGTTCAGGAGTTTAAATCCCTCTGTGGATATTGGCCTATATACAAAGCTGCTGGACTGTGCTTTTACATAAGATCCTGAGTGACTTCATAAGCATTCAGCAGCTTCCAAAACTCCCTCTTTCAACAACAGTGTTCTTTGTTCTAAAAATTTACTATATACAGACATATCATAGAGTTGGGTTTGGATACACTCAGAAAAGTTTCACCTAATGGCATTTTAATGCCTGGACAAATGCAAAATTTATATTCTAAAGTTCTCCCAAAGCACTAGAAGTAAGAGCAGTGAGATTTTATATATATATATAAACTATATATATATATATGTATGCTATTTTTTTTAAATATGCAAGCTCTATTTTTGAGACTGGCAAGGGGAAATCTTCTCAAGCTGTAAGCTCAGCGTCCCTGGAGTGAATAGGGTTCAATGTAGCATGGATAATTTGTTTGCTTTGCAATTATTTTCCGTCAGTGGAGACAAATTGATTTGTACAATAAAATTGACGGTCACTGCAAGGCTGTTGGCTTTCTAAACTGTAAGAGAATTTGACTAGGTTAAGTGAGTACCAAATTTTTGATGTCCTATTGTACTGGCAAAATTTGCAGCAATTTTAGGACTTGCCAGTGATTGCTATGTTAGATTCAGTGTCACAGAGTGCCAGACTGTTATTCTTAATACCACTGTGAGCAGGATCATTGCTGCGTTATTAATGGCCTGCTTTGAAAATAATTTCTACCAAAACTAAAATCAAAATCCAGGGAATTAAACTGGTAGTAGAGCAGATGAATAGGTAGGAAGGAAACTGTTTCCAAACTCCAAAATCTTCTCTTAATTATTAAAGAAAATAAGATGTTTAGCATGAGCCAGAATTGAGGGTGCTGGGCAGCAATAGTGTTTCTGCCAGAGAGGAGCATGCAGCAAAGACTTTATCTGGAACTGAAGTGTATTTCTAGAAACTTCAGGTAGAGGAAACAGGGAGGAAATGACCATTTTTCATTTTGACTGGAATATTTGGATGTATTTGCCCGAATAAAAATATTTAAGACCCAATGAAACTAAGCAGAGATTGGCATTCATTTTTCTAGGTTTTCTGTTTAAAAACAAAAACAAAAAACAAGAACAAAAAAACCCAAAGAAAATAAATAAAAACAGAAACCAGAAAAACAAACAAACAAACCACCATCAACAAAAACAAAGAAAACAACCCAAGATTTCATGCACAATTCTTTGTGTTAATAGGAATGCTGCAGTACCTGGTAAGTGCCTCTTTTGTGCTTCCCAGCCTGCAATGAGGCTTTGGTTTCCCTTTCCTCAATGCTGGGCTAATCAGGACATACTGTCATATTCAATCTATAAGCAGAATGTGCCCCAGAAAAATACAGGACTTAAAAGTTCAGAGATTTGCTCCAGCTAAACACCATTTGGATGTTCCAAGTGTTAAAACTCATTGCAGGCATCAGGATTAGATTAGCAATACTGTCAGTTTTGCAAAAGTCCAGGATCAGCACTAAATAAGGTAGAAGTTTTCTGAGACAGGCGAGTTTCTCTTTGCCCAAAATTAAAGGACCAGGTTAAAAATGATACTGTACAGTTCAAGCACATTTGGCCGGGCTTAGCACACAAGGTAAACAAAGCACTCTGAGCACTGATCAAAGTGCAGGTTTGGGGGCCAGTGGCATGATCTTTAGGTGTGAGAAAGAAAATTTGGAGGAAGAAGGTCACATGTTTGAAGGTCCAGACAATCAGGCTTCAGCTTGACCTCTCTGCTTAACTGGGAGCAGCTCTCCCCAGCTACTCATGTGAGCAAAGTTCAGAGGTTACCAATTACTTAGGGAGGCTGAGAAAGTTGTATGGGGCTGCTCTCAGCTGCCATTTCACATTAACATCAGGCCGCTCACAGGTAGACTGCCATGATTAATGCTTCACTGACAGCCACTGATGGTCTTCAGCTTGCAATGTCTGCATCAGTGACATAGCATCTGCCCGCCCACTGCTGTGCACCATCCCTGTGCACCCCTGGATCCTATAGTGGCACTCTTGCTATGTGGGTTTTACTTTAATTGCTTAGACATTGGATGAGAAACGTTTTTCTCCCTTTCTCTCATTTCTCATTTGCTCTCTCTTTTTTTGTTCTCTCCGAATGAGTCATCAATAGAAATGAGAAAAATGTTTTAATGAGTTGCAGATATTGAGATGATTTCAGTTGTCTCTGGCAGTTGTGCCTTACAAATTTTAATATGTGTACCTGCTTACGCATTGTTGGTAACAAATTAAGCAAAGGTAACTTATAACCTTCTGATCAGAAGTATACCAAAAAAACAGTGCAGTCAATGTCTTGCATTCAGTGTCTTAGAAGAAACATTGGATATTTAAGTCTCATACTAAAATTTTTAATTTATGCACTTATTTCATTTTCCATCTTTTGAAGCTATAATTACACTTAGAGATTACCTAGGGGTACTAGACTGTATCAAATAAACTCCCTGAGGGAGCTTTTGTGCTTTTCTCTGAAGTTGCTTGCTCTAGTGGTGACAAACAGGACACAGAGATACTCAGGCCTTTGTCTTGATCCAGTATGGAAATCCCTATTTCTTCTTCCTAGCAAATAGGATTTGGGAGTTTGGAGTTTTTTGCTTTGTGAAAATCTTGATTTTGCGATAATCAAGAACAATCACACTTTCCTAACACAAGACATATTTTAATGCTAAAAATGAGCCAGATTTCTCTCAGAAATAAGCCTGGTTTTGATTACCCTACCTTTTACTTTCCTTGGAAAATGAGTTTGGAAATATCCTCATAACAGAAGCAAATTTCTAGGAAATGAACCAAACTGAGCTTACAGTGAAAGGCAAAAGGAGACTAGACAGAGATTTTGAACGTACTCTTTCACATATTCTGCCACCACATATATTTCCTGTCATTTATGATTTTATTTTTATTTTTTAATTCAGAAAGCTCCCAGGGTTCTGCAGATGAAGCCGAAGCACAACTGGGATTATTTTATCCTTGACTTAAACCTGTTTTTACTCTTCTCTTCATCTTGCCAGTTAATTCACCTCTAGGATAAAAAGTGGTAACTGTTCAACATCTTTTCATAAAATAAATGTAACCATAACTTCTCCAGTGTCTCCAGTGTCACTTGGTGCTACAAGCTTGCTGGAAGTTATATTTTCCATGTAGCAAGCAAACAAGTGTAAGCACCAGTGCTCTAAATATATGGATGATAGAGCTGGAATATCTTGGTCACACAGCATGCTGGGCTTTTATCTTTCTTTAAGGTTGACATGTTTTCCTTAGTAAAATAGCTTACCTTATTTTTAAGCTTTTTCTTCCCAGTATTTGTAATTTGTCATCCTTTAACACAGATGTTTCTTCTAACGTCATGTCTGAAAAGTCAGTTATTATTGATTTGCCATCACATGCTATTTTCTTGGCTGCAAAATTACACGTGTAGAATCTGATATGGTCATTAGTGGTACAAGAGAGCTACTTTTAGCATAATCTTAGATGCATATCTTGACAACTGCAGGAGTGCTACTAATACTTGAAAAATACTGAACACGCTAGTGGCAGCTGATACTCAGACAATGTCATTTTCCCTGATGAATGTAATCAAGTATAAAGAGAATTGTAGTTTTGAACCTGTTGCCTCTAGACATGGCAACATCTAGAGTAGTGCTTTCCCACTGGCATTAATAATATCAGATCAGGTAACAGATTTGCAGTGGTATTATTATGCAAAGAACAACTGTGGAACTTGCAAAGATGTCTTTAACTGTGGACTTAGTAATGGGTATTTGTTTTTCTTAAAAACAATAAATATGAATTTATACTCTGACCTGTATGAGGCACTGCAAATGTCCTGGTTTGGACTTTTTTATTCTAATATGCCGGGGAATTTTAAAGGGATAGCAATTAATTTCCATTTAAATTTTAAATAAATACCACTTTTCTCCACCCAAATTTCCAGTGGTATTTTCACTATTAAAGAAACCTTGACTAGCCAATCTTTTTGAGCATTTAATCTTTTCACTTAAGATGTAATAAGAGAACTGAGTTTGTCCCCAGGTTTAAATGGAATTGTCAGCATTTAACTTGTCTGTGGGTAGGATAATTAAGTCGTTTTCATAGGAAAGTAGCAAGCATGAAAAATACTCAGATGGCTGGATTTTATAGGGCTTGTAGGGTTATAATTGTCTAAACTGTAATGTATGTAGTCATTATGACTATTATATAGTGTAAGGTACCAGATGTCCTCAACAGGGTTTACAAATGAAAGAGGAAAGAAATGCAAGGAAGGTTTGGTTTATGTGTTTTAAACTGTGCACAGCTCTAATGCACCAGTTGTGGTAGCCCCAGGTCAGCAGGAATCTTTCCAGTCCATGCTCCAGGTAGCCAACTGGGTGCCATTCCAGCAGTCAGCCACACCAGGAACCTAATGCAGACAGGAGGGAAGGCAGTGAAATCACATCCCGGTTCTATTCATGCAGACCTTCACCACCACTCATCTCCACAGCAGCCTCAACCCACATTTCAGAGTCTTCTTTTGGAGGCTTGAAGCCAATCGGTGTGATTCTGCCAAAATACATAATACAAATAACATTTCTTGCACAAACTTCCTATGAGATTTAAGGGAACCTATTAAGCAACTGTGCTTGTCACTCTGTAGAAGCTTTTTTTTTATTTCAGTCTTCATTATCAAAGGCAGATAAAGTCATTGCACACATTATGGGAAGAAGAATGTAGTGAATGCTGGGATGAACAATAACCAGGAAAAGATTCTTGGAAAACGGGGACTGCAGAGGAGATTTTTCGAATCATTACTCACTTGGATTGAGTCCAGGCAAAGTGGAATGCTGCTAGGAAGGAGAATGGATAGAAATTAAGATGAGGAGAAAAAACTGAAGGATTGAATGGAGAAGGATGGAAGGATTGAAAGCCATAGAAAGGAAACATTAACTACATGAAACTTAAGATGTGTTTTTGATGAGTTTTAGAAGCATTAGCTCCAAGGTATAAGGAGAAGAGATCAAATTTAGACATCTGACAATAGACAGAAGACATCATTTCTATCTGTTTCACATTATCCTCTGCTAAGCAAAACATTTATTAGATTATATAGCATATATGCATAAACTCAATATTGAAAGTAGTATTACTGTAAAATATTCTTCTGTATATAATGCAAAAACTTTCTATTGCTCCTTTGTTTATAGTTATTTGTAGTTATTCTATATGAAAGACAAAATGTGATCCAGACTTCTGTGTGAGTAATATTTACAAATAAACATCAGCAACAGTGTGGCATTTCAAATAAAGTATTATTTAGGTATTTAATACTGATGCCATTGACTTAATAATAAGACTCCTTTCTATCCAGTGTCAAGACCAGTTTATTTCCTACTTTAAGGAATACCTGGCAGGGTTTTTTATAATTGCAGCGCTGTGGTACATAAACTAAGTTTAAAAAGTTCAATATCAGTGTTTATTTTATTTTGTGTGTGTGTGTGTTTTGAACATAAACAAATTGCAAAATCTACCCTCATAATTAATGCGATTGAAGGTAACACTAAATTTATGTACTACAAGTTTCACTACCCTAAACAAAGGTTTTTAATTACTTAAGAGCACAGTGTCTCTGCTCATGATGTAAAGTATAAACTTGCCTATTGCCTACAAGTACACTTTTCCCTTGACTAGGTCTATATTTCTTTGTATTAATCACTAGCAAATTTATTTTCTTTGAAGTGTAATTTGAAAGAGGTAGGAATTGTTTTCAACCAAACATTGCTTCCTTCGACCATGTGAAATCCATTTCTATTTCCAGTGTTTCAAGTGTTTTTTATTGTCATTTTTGTTGTTTTTCACTAGTAGTAACTAGCTAAGCATAAACAGACCCATTCTGACAGTAATATGTTACAACAGGTACTACAGGAGTAGGAAATGATCATAAGAAAGGAGAAAGGGGGCGGATACAGCCAAACCACTCATTTCTAGAGTATTTTTAGGTTCAGAACAGTGTAATAAGATCCATCCAATAATATTCCAGTTCTTTCCTAGGGAAGAGGAAACCAGTCACATATAGTCCTTTGTCTCCTACATACATAAAATACACAACTGTCTTCAGAAACTTCAGAAAGGACCTGTGGATGCCAGCAAGAGCACACAGAATTCAAGAGATTTTCTCTTACTGAATGCTTCTCTGCTCCAGTGTAGCTGTTTACCTCTGTGCAGGTATTCCACTTTCCCTCCATTTGGTATACTGTGCACATTTTCTCTGCACTCTTTCATTTCATTAAGTATTATACTATTTCTTTCTTTCCTGTTTCTTGTCGTCATCTGTGTTCTGGATTGGATGCCAGGGAACAGATATGTAGGGATCCTCAGATTACTTTGTAGAGGCAAAGATTCAGTTATGAAGAGGACAATCAAACCTTGTGAAGTTTTAATAGCAGTGATTGCTACAACTCTGCTACTTGGAAGGGATGCAATTTACAGCTACACGTTATGGCTATCCTCCTAGATACCACCATCCTCCTAATCCCACCTGAGATCCCTGTATCAACACTCCTTCCAGTGATAAGACAAATTCACAAAACTGGACAAGAGACCCTTCTTTATTTTAACATATAGTAGCCATAACTTCCACTGTCCTGTGTGGTTCTCCAGCACAGTTCTCCTGCAGCTCAGCCTGACTTCTGGCTTCCCTCAGTACTCTTCAGCAGTCACCACCTGCCTCGCTTTCCTCCTGATGGTAATGCTTATGCCCTGTAGCAGTGATTTTTAAGGATTATCCCCTACTCCTGCTGGCTAGGCCAGACAAAAGGGCAATTGCTGGGAATAGCTGTCTCCTTCCTAGCTGATGCATTGTCCTTGCTTTCTCTTTTATGTGTACTGGCATGACTTGTAAAGTGTTATTTTAGTTGCATTCATAACTAAAGCTAATAAAATGCTATTATGGTTAATTGTGTTCTCTGGTGAGGCACTTAAACTTTACATGAAATGGCATTGTGTTAGGTTCAGTTCTCACAAGAGATGGCAGTTGGAATGGCAATGTTTTGAAAACATGTTATTTCATTAGTGTAACTAGACAACCACTTGAGTACTCTTTTATGACGTGTTTAATAGTGCTGCCATACAGATGGCTTGTAAACAAACAAACAAAAAGGGAGGCTAGATGATGTAAGAGACATATACATCTGGCATAGGATATCCCAGTATGTAAGAGCTTTTTAAAGAGCTTCAAGCTCTTACAACTTTCATTTTTATCAGCACATTGTGTACCAAGAAGATACAGTCAGGCTGTGTTTATTTTAGCCTATTTCTAACCTACACAACTGCCAATTGTTTAAAAAGATGCATGAGGCTGTCATAAATTCCTCTTGGGCCTTTGGGCTGTATACTGTGGGGCTTTGTCGCTGGCTTCAATGATTAGAAGACATTTATTCCATACTCAACTCAGTGCTACCAACTTCTAAGCAATCACTGCATTTTCATAAAAATAAGCAAGTTTTACATACTTTGTAAAAATATTTTGGGTAAGTGCTTTCAAGGACAACATGTTATTAATGGAGTATCCCCGAAATAATCTATTTATAGCATGAAAAAAGAAATCATATAGGTACTGATGACAGAAAATAAAAACATATTTGTTCACACAACCAAGATCAAATCTTTCCTCAATACCTATCTGTGAAAATGTAGGTGCTCTTGTAACCATAGCACCAAAACTATGGTCATACACACTTCAGAGTACATTTACTTAAGAGTCTTTTCAGTTTCTATGTGCACAAGATTTTAACCAATTCTCTTTGCCTGAGGTTTGTTTGGTAGATTGTACATGACTGTGTTTCCCTTCGTCTCAGTTCTTCTTCCTCAAATTATTGGACCCTGGTTTAGAAGGTTTTACAAACCTCTCGGCTATTTACTTTCCTCACTGTTTTGGAAATAACTACAATGTATTTGGAGAACTGTATATGAAAAAAAATTCCAATGGATCTTTACCCTTTGAATAGCATTGTACTCCTTTATACCTGACAAGTATTTTGAAAATATCACAGTTAACTATTCATGTTTTTCAGTCCATATAGCTCACACTGACATGTAGTTGACAACAATACTTTAAAGAAAGCAGCCTGCTATTGACTCCTCTATTGACTGAAACTATGTGTAATGGTAAGTAGCCACTACAAGGTGTTAATCACCAAAGACATGACTGCCTGCAATTGATTTTTCAAATATAAAATAATGAAAGCTTTTAAAAGCTGTTCCAAAGATTTATTTTATGATTGCCCAATGAATTTTGTTATCTGACTTATTAATACATTCTGTTGTCAGTTTCGAGTGATTCCAAACATGTTGGTCAAACAGGATTGTTGAACAAACATGCACAAAAAATTACAAGTTGTAATTAATCACGGATGTGATTGTATTTGTAGGCAATATGGAAGTGCAGGATTAGGAAAACATACATACATGTAAAATGAAGTAAGACTACATTTTCTCTAGAGCTATTGTGAATTAGGGAAACGTAGTGGAAATGCTAAGTCACAGCTTGAAACAGTGACTGAGCACCTGGTGGGAAGGCAGGATCAACCCAGGAGGAGCTCAGATCCATTGCAACTGGGAGGGGTGAGGCCAGGATCCATCCCTTTCCATACCTCATTTAAGGGTTGGCAGTGAAGACACGGTACTGGAGATCCCTGCCTCCCTGAGGCCTCTTAAGGGTAAGCAGCTTATTTCCTTTGAGAATGTGTCCACAGCTGCTTCACTTTGGCTTATCTTCACTTACTGGAGCCTAGAACTTTGCTACCCCACTGTTATTGCTGTGTTTTCCAGCACATTTTAGTGTTCCAGCAAGGAAGACACTGAAACAGATAAATAAAGCAGGTTAATATGGTAGAGTATGCAGAGGGAAATTTGAAGAGGAACAGAAAGAAGACTGAGGGGAACAAGTAACGTCTTCTTCCCAAGCCAACAAAGCAGGCACAAAAAGGATGAGGAGGCCCAAGGACAGCAGAAGGTCTATGGACACTGACAGATTAGAGAACTCAGAAGGTCATTAGAAGACCTTTTGGCGAGTCATCATAAAGTAGGAAATAAATAGGGGTTCTTCCATTGATTATGGAATAACACAAATCCGTCCTGTGTTTTAGTTATTCTAAGCAGTTTTTTACCCACTTAACAACTTCAGAACTCATTAAAGAACAAACCCAATAACACAGACTTGAGCAACACAAAGTGTGAGCACATGTTATGGAATCTCTTGTGTGTGTAAATCTGCCCTGGTACCTGCCATGTCAGTTGGGACCTACAATAACACTTGTGTACTTTGTCTTGTGTGCTCCTTTTAACCACAGACTGCAGTAGTTGGAGACTGTCTAAACACTTCGTGATGTTGACAACAGGAGAGAAGGACTAAAGTACTAAATTTATTTTAATAACCACCAGACATAGGATGTAAAGTCTCTAGAAGCAAGTTCGCTTTCCAGCTCTGCTTTTACATTCATAATTTGCCAAGAAACAATCTACAATTTACATATATATTTCAGTTTTAAAACATTAACAAGTGGTTGGTTTGTTGTTGTTATTTTTAAATAAAGCATTAAATTTGGTAGAAATATTTGGCTAAGATATATTATGAACAGATTTCTACAGTGTAATTCCATGTATTTGCTGTATGATCCTCTCTTATACAAAAGATTTGCTGTATGTTTTCCCTTCATGAGTGGGAGAATAGTCAACAATGTTAAGGTTTTGATAAAGTCAGAGAAGCAATATTTCTTTATGTAGCCCAGGATAATAGTTCCAATTGAAAGATTTGTCTGTCTTGATAATATGAAGCTGATATTACCCAAGATTGCCATTCACACACGCACAAAACAAATAAACACATACCTGCCTTATAACCTAGTTCTGGTTGTAGGGGTTGATTCTGCACGTCAAGTTAGTGGAGACTTCTGAAGAAAGACAAATAATGAGTAGCCACAAGGTACAGCAAGCAGGATAAACACCCAAGGAGAAGAGAATGTTCGTAAGTGTGAAATAATAGCTCAGTGATGAGACAGATGTGAATCTTGTGAATGTGCTTGTATTTCGGAACCATATTAAGTTTTCTGAATGCTTTGCTTGCTCTTCTGTTGTACTTTATTGTGTGCTGTCTCATATTTCAGGTGCATAGGGATCATCATAGGGATACTGACAGCAAAATTTCTCTTTTATAAACAAACCAAAAATGGAAGTAAAAAGCAGAATTCCTCTTGTAACCCTCACAAAGGGCAAATCATAGAAGCCAGACAAGGATAATAAAAGTATGTGATTGACAGCTGACAGAATGCCCGTGAAAATTTCTCTCCTTTAGGATATTGTTTTTATAATCTTTGTCTATTGAATACTGTATGGAATTGGGATTTTTCTTTTTATTTTCTATATGGATTTTTATTTTGAGGAGTGGGGGTTGTGCTTGTCAATCCCACATCAAAATAGAGCCGATAGACAGAGAAATGAAATGTAAACAACAACTCCAGGTTTGTTTTTTCCTTAGGCTGTTTGGAGATGTTTTTGCACATGAAGGTTAACAAAGCACAGTAGTAGCCTGCATCAGTTCTTATGGACATTTGGCCAGTGTTCCCATATAACTCAGCTACCCTCATTTTTTAATGCCTGCATTTGTTTTTTTAACTAATAGTCAAAGAGTCTACTTTGCTGTGTGACAGGACAGCAGCCTGTGTGTCTGACTACTTCTAGTATTTAAATCCATACATCTGCTTATAAGTATATGAATCTTTTTCTGTGACTGAGTCCATGACTTTACTAGAAGGTCTACCTGTCCATTTGGTCCATGTATTTCTATTCACTGAAAGAGTTCTTGTAAGCATGTCCTGATATCTGTTCTAGCTGGAGGCAATGCATCTGAGCAGTAAACAGCCCAATCATGTTAAGGTGACCAATAACAAAATACAGCCCAGCTTGTGCCGTCACTGTCACAAGTACTCAGTGGTCGGTATATCAGCCGAATTCTGTGTCCTTGGGCTCCTAAATCCACAGCCACTACAATTTCCTGTTCTCTGATGACCAGTAATGCTTTCTTGAACTAGTAGCACCTGTCATGCTCAGGGTCCTCATCTTCATTTATCTTCTGACTACCCTTCTATCTCAGAACTGATTCATGCTATGAAAGACAAATGAGCTATCTGAGTTCCCTCTCCCACATTTGTGCTGATCCTGCAATGTAAGAAAGAGTAAAAAGTATCCAGTAAAGCTTTTCCTATGGAAATATGATTCTAAATGCACTGAAAGGGCAGATCTGTTAAAACAGTTAGTGCCTTTTGTAGAAACATCATCATTTTTCTGGTCAGTATCACATTTTCAAGCATTTTATTGTTCTACATTCAATTAATTCATATCAGATTTGCTTGGTTTTCGAGCATTTAGAGTAGGAAAGAGAACTCTACAGGCCAAACAGATATGCTACTTGTTTCACAGAATAATAGAGTCACAGAATCGTAGGGGTTGGAAGGGATCTCCAGAGCTCATCGAGTCCAACCCCCCTGACAAAGCAGGTTCCCTACACCAGGTCTCACAGGTAGGTGTCCAGTTGGGTTTTGAATATCTCCAGAGGAGACTCCACAACCCCACTGGGCAGCCTATTCCAGAGCTCTGTCACCCTCACCGTAAAGAAGTTCTTGCTCACATTCATGCAGAACTTCCTATGCTCAATTTCAGCCCATTACCCCTAGTCCTGTCTCCACACACTGCTGAAAAGAGTCTGGCCTCGTCACTTTGCCCCCCACACCTCAGATATTTATAGACCTGGATCAGGTCCCCTCTCAGTCTTCTCAAAGCTAAACAGACCCAGTTCACTTACCCTTTCTTCATAGGAGAGATGCTCTTCATCAGGCCCTTCACCATCTTTGTGGCCCTCTGTTGAACTCTTTCCAAGAGATCTCTTTATTTTTTGTACTGGGGAGCCCAGAACTGGACACAGTACTCCAGATGAGGCCTTACCATGGCAGAGTAGATGGGGAGGAACACCTCACATGACCTGCTGGTCACATTCTTTTTTATGCACCCCAGAATGTCATCGGCTTTTTTGGCCACGAGGGCACACTGCTGGCTCATGGTCAACCTGTCGTCCACCAGGACACCCAGGTCCATCTCTGCAGAGCTCCTCTCCAACAGGTTAATACTGTTTGTGGCACAGATATTCATTCCATTTGGTGGGACATCACAGTTGTTACTGAATGGATCCTACTGAGCAGTTCTGAAGATGATGACTCCTTCAAGCTAGTCGGATTCTATTTTCTTCTTCTGAAAAAGATGTGAGCTAGAAAAATGTGTCTGTTCATCTTCTCAACTGTTAATATGGCACAGACATTCTTGATGTCTGTCATCAGACAGACACCCCCTTTGGGGGGTTGGACTCGATGATCTCTAAAGGTCCCTTCCAACCCCTACAATTCTGTGATTCTGTGAATTATATATGGTTCATGACATGTTTTTCATTGAGCATCTGCAGGACCAAGCTCACCTCTAACTTATCTACTCAAAGCTGACGTGGAGATAAGGAATTGAGGATTTTGCTCTGAGTTTTACTAATTCAGTCTTGGATCAATATTTTGATATTAAAAGAGACTCTAAAGGAAAAAAAAAAAATTAAAAAAAAAGAGGAAATAAACCATTTCCAAACATTTCTTGGTATAGCAAATCCTAGCAGAAGAGAGTATGAATGTGTTTGTGGGGAAAAAAGTGAAATTCAAGAAATAATGGAAAATTAGATGTATAGTTTCATGTCAGTTTGCATGAATACTTTTGTGCTTGGCTAGATGAGAAAGGGGGAGGTGCTTGAATATACGAACATTGCACTTTGCAATGATTAAAAGATTAACCCTTTAAAACATGTCTTAATAGACTTTCATACAGGTATGTTCTCATCAAACACAGTGGGTTGGTCTGACACAGCTGTGACCTGGTTGTTGATTCTGGGGCATTTAACATAAAAGATGATTTGAGTATACTGTTACATTCACTGGGAACTGGTAAGGTATTCATGAAGTTTTCTTCCATCTGAGTTACACAGTGTACAGTTCTGCTCTTGTGTGCTATTGAACATCATACTTTCTTGAAAATGAAACTGATTTCTCTTTCTCTGATTTTATGTTCCTAGTCCTTTTTTTTTTTTTTTTTTTTTTTTTGTCTACCCTGTTACCATTTCATTGTATCTGGGGATGCCCCTACACCTTTTTTCTTTACTTAATTTCTACAAAAGAAAATAATTATACTTGTTCTTAATTTATTTGTTATGCTCTCATCTGCATAGCTAATGCTTTTCTGCTTGATAGGATGTCACTGCTTTCTGTAATTATAGCTGTGTTTATGCCCTGGAGGAAGAACATCTGCTATTTCCCACTCATAGTTTTCATTTGATCCTCTCATTTTCTTGGTGTTATCCTGCACTACAGTGAAGTGTGGTGGTTTCTGATATCCTTTGCCATTCTTTTCTCTAAGGTTTTGTGCAGAAGGGTCCTCAGCCATCCTCCTCAACTTTCCATTCCTTTACCAGCCCACTTTGCTGTTGTCTTTGACCTGCTCCTCGGTGTGGGCAATGCTTTCACTTGTCTAATTCAGCTGTGAGAGAAAGAACAGAGATGTGCAGGGAGTTCCTACAACAATTTACCTTGGTTGTGAGCAAATATGGAAAGGAAAACTAAAGATAACATGGTATAATGCTCTTACCAGTGGATATCCAATCTCTTGGCTTATGTGGGTTGGACTGAGTTAATAATAATTTCCTTCAGCTATATATACAAGGATTGCTCCAAAAGTAATGCCTTCCATCAATTTCCATGGAAACTACAATTGATACAAAGAGCACAATAACACTATTTGATAGAGAACATTCTCAGCTACAACACTGATTTTCCACATTGCCATCACCATTAGCTGTGCATTTTCACTAGCAGTGATCAAGAGCTTGCATGCTGTGCTTAGAAATATCTACAACAGTAGAGGTGACCCACTGCTGAAATGCACCGCCTGCCAGCTCACTGTGCTCACGTCAGTTATTTTGTCTCCATAAACATTCACAAGTGTCTATAAATGTTAATGGGTGCCAATTTTTCTTCATGGAGGAATTCAGTGACACATCTCTTCTTCATACAAATTTCCATGTCAGACACTACTTTGCCAGACTGCCCTTTTGCTGCCATCTGTCAAACAGCAACAAAACGTAATGGGATATTGGTGGAAAGATTCAACCTCTACTGCTATACCACCAACATCTGCCTCTGACACTACAGACCAATAAAGAAGGCATTACTCTCAGAGCTTCTTTTATATAATATATAACATTGTTCATGTATATAAGTAACACAACTTACTATAATCTTTAATATTTTTATTAAAACAAAAGAGTGCAACAAAAACAGAGAAAAAAAAGGATATTTGACCCTGATTTTTAAATTAATGCATCAGACTGGTTTGATGGTAGTGACTGCAGTCCTCACTGAGTTCTCAAGGTGTTCATCAGAGATATTTTTGATAAAATATTATTCTTCCTGTGTTTCATCCTTGTTGTTCACAAATATACATACTGCCAAAATGCACTGACATGAGTAAGGTGCTACTGTGAAGAGGGAGATGTTTTTCTGTGGTAGGAAAGGGCTCATAAAAATAAAGCAACATGGTCAGATTTTTGAGTTGAATGTCTGATTGCAACTTTATACACTCCATTTGAAAATTCCAAGGTAATATCTTTAGGTTGTCTGAAAATGAAGTTCCAAATATATTTTAAAAGATTTAAAAGAGGTTTTGTTGTTTTTGTTTTATTTGTTTGTTTGTTTGTTTGTTTGTTTTGTGATCTTAAAACCTGTTCTCAAATTCCTTTATCAAGCAGGCCTTCATGCTTTTTGCTGTTCATAGGACTGTATTTAGCCAGCAAATCAAAATGCATGCAATTATTTGCTATAATTTGAGTCAGCACTGCACTGTGCCCTGCCCATGCCCTGGTTTCAGCTCAGACAGCTTTAATAGCTCACTGGTGTTTTGTTGTTGCTGAGTGATGGGTGCACTCCTGGGGCTGGGCTAGGCCATGCAGTGGGACAGAGCTGCAGCAGCACTGGAGGACTAGTTCCACAGGACAGAGGCCAGGCAACCTTGCCAGCTGTGCCAGGCTGCATGTGGACTGCGGACTGGACATGCCTGTACTTACCCAAATGAGCAGTGTAGGCTGTCAGGATCATGATATGGGACCACCCAGTTAGAACAGAAAATGAAAGGAGAGCGGAAAATAACACTTTCACTTTTTGGACACTTACAAGTAGAATTCTGCCAACTTGGCAAGTTAGTGACACCATATTTCTTGTCTTCGTTGTTTATTATTGCATGTAGACCAACTGAATGATCCTCTGTTCTCATATTATTGTATTTTTTATTTTAGAATGATTCGTTGATATTAATATGTACTAATGTTGTGTAGCATGTAAATTTTGAATAATATTTCTATTTTTGTTTTTACCATTTTTATAATGTTATCTTATGTAGTGGCTATAATGACATACTTGTTAGTAATTAATGAATATTTTTATGTAGCCAGAACTATGTGTGAGAAATCTCTGCCAAACAGGCTATCTGGAAGATTTGGAAGTGTTCAGCTTCTAGCAAGAGCTGGGAAGAAGGCAGAGATCATAGTAGACAGAGTTAAGACAGAGAATGATAGAGCCTTTTAGGTATACTCCATGTCTTTGTCAAACTAGCTTGTGCAATACAGAACTGACTGAATATTTGTCTACTTGAAAGAGTTCTGTGAGTTCTTCAGTCACATGGCTGGTGCAGCAGTCAGTCGAGCAATGTGAAAAAGATAGGTCCTACTTTACACAGGAGGTTGGCATCCTGAACTTCTGGCTATTTCTTCCTTCCCTAACTCATCAGTTCAGCACAGTGACTTTTGTGATAATCCTGAGGCACTATTATAATAAAAAGTGATAAATTACTGCATTAAGATCAGCTGGCAGACATGTCTTCCAATAGCTGAAATGGGAACTTAATATGAATATATAAGGTGACTACCTTGCAGTGTCAAGATTTTTTATCACAAATAACTGTGCAGATTTAGAAGAAATGAGAAATGATGAAAATTACAAATTTAGCAAATATAATTTGTGAAGTAGTTGATAATTCCATAATTCCGGTTATTGGCAAGTACAGTGGATATCTTAACATAGATTCTTGAAAGAAAGGGCAATCAAGAAAAGTATCCATGAATGAGTACTGAGATAGGCTCTGCTTTTCTCACTTTGCACTACAGAAATAAAAATTATAGAGAGTCGAGCAAAAGTGAATATTAATACAAAGGAGAGAGGCATTTCTGGGAGCAGAAAAGCATTTTTCCTTGTCTCACTCAAGAAGTAAAAAAGCGTAAAGTACAAGTAATGCTATTCATGTTTCAAGAGGAAAAGAATTAAGAGGTAGGAAAGGATGTAATAGCAAGAGTAACTGCTAGGACCAGTGGATGTGATTAATGAAACATCATCAGTCTTACTCAACACCAAATGACTGAACAAAGGCTACAGCTGGGCTTGTAAATCTTAGGGAAAAGAAGTGAAGGGGGAGACAAAAGAAAAAATACATCTGAGGCTACAGGGTAGTTGAGCAAAGGAAAAGAGTAGAATATGAACTCAAGGCTGAAAGGCTGAAAACTCCAAGAATGACAAAATGTAGAGTCAGAAGGGAAACAATATAGCAAATGAAATGATTAAAGAGAAAAGAGAAACAAAAGTAAAACAAAGCATTATGGAGTAAAGCCTATAAACATGCTTAAACATTATCAGCAACTTGTTCTGGAGCAGAAAGGGAGGAATGATGACAGTGGGGCAGGTTACCTGGGGGTAATGTGGGTCACTGTGCCAGATGGAATGAATAGAATCACCAGCATCCAATGGCATCCCATGGCCCTGCTGTGTGTAAAAGGGACAAGGTTTCTCCTTCTTCCTTTTCATCCCCTCTCTTCTCCTTTTGGGAGAAGAAGGAGGATTAAATAAATAAAGAAGTAAGTATTAAAGAACTGTTTTCAGGGACACTTGTATGCACACATACAAACACATATGCTTTATTTTTTGAAGTAGTTTGCACAGCTTTCTGAAAGGGAACATGGAAAAAAACTAAGATTAAATCAATTTGGGGTTTCTTTGAATGAGGAAGGAGGGACAGGGGACAGGCAAGTGCTGACATCTGGAGAGTGGTAACAGCTGTGAAGGCCTCAGGGTCAGGGACTTTTATTTCTGACCTTAGGGAGAAACCGGAGAGTACTGACCACATGGAGTGATTGCAGGAAAAAGTGAAGGCAGAGGGGAGACAGAAGTGGCAGCCCCTTATTGTTGTACCCTGGAGCCTTAGTAATACATCTCTGTAAAGAGGCCACTGTGTGTCCATATGAAAAGTTACTCCTTTCTGTCTGAAGTCATGTTAAAAATAACTCTCTTTAGGCCGTGGGGCATTCCACTATAATGAAGTTAAAAGGATAAATGCTATTAAATGTCGGAATAATGTTGCTAACATAGCTCGTCTTCCTGACCATTTTGTTAAACCACAGTAATATACAATCATGTCACCATTAATACTTCCTGCATCTGCAGGAAAGAAAAATACAAAGAGTATGAAATACCAATTGATTTTAGGATGGTGTGTTTTATATTGAAACCATCTGGACAATTTCTTCTCTCAGCTGGCTGCTGGTTGGTACTGGAAACATCACATTTTTATTGTTGAAACAGTGCAAACTGTTTAGAGGAATACACCTACATCTGTACAATATTATACTGTATGCCTGGCTGCCATCATTTTATTGACTCAATATCTGTCCAACTGTTACTTTTATTGAGTATCATAACTCCATAGCTGGTTCACCTATAGAGACTTTGAGTTGTCAAGTTAGAGCATTTTGCTGTTGTCAAGTGCCCAGTTTTAAAATCAGAGTGGTTTCCAGCTGGACTGTAAAGGACCAGAATTGTTACTCTGATTGTTATTTTATTTTAACTTCACCTATTCCTCTTCATTTATGCCTGTCTGCAGGCAGAAATCTGCTATCCAACGGGGAGATTTAATTTTTTATTTTGGATGGAAAGAGGGAACAAGTACCATATTCCTCATCTCCTTATTATTACTTAATAGTTTCTTAATAGTTCCCACACTTGATACTTGTTTGTTGCTATCCCAATAAAAAAGCAGGAACGGGAATAGTTGTTCAATTCCTGGACTGTCAGATCTCCCTGACACATTCCTGAGGTTCACTCGGACAATTCATGGTCATCGTGACATCAAAGACAGAATTCAAATTCTCCTTTGAAGACATATAACCAGTTCTTAAAATCTACTTGATACATTGTGGACAGACTCTATTGACCCAAACATTGTTTACTCTGATTTGCTCTGACTTGAACATACCTGTTCCTTGATCTTTTCTAGCGTGCATATTTCTCACCATGCTTTTTGGTTCTGTTCTTGTTTTTGGCTTTTGTCTATTCACTCTTTCAAAATTTGCCTTCTTCCCTTCAGTATATTCACTGAAATTCACAGCTCTCTGTTACATTTCCATCTAACAGTCACTTTCTGATGTACTCCTGGGCTCGTATTTCTGGTTTATGCCTTCTTGTTCTCCTTTTCTTCTTCAGTGCATCAATCTCAAGCATTTTCTTCACCAGAAGCTGTTTTTGCTTCTCCAAACTTGCTTCCAGTTGTAGCTGTATTTGAAACCTCAGATGATCTCAAGATGGAGCACTTTCAAGCCCCTCAGTCTCAATTTATCCCTGGCTTCCTGGGGCAGATAGAAAATAGAGATTTTCATGTTAAGACCTTACTGTTGGCCTTTGCTGATGTACCGAGGCACAGAGTACTTTCAAGTTGTGTGATTTTTCCATCAGATAAATCTGTTAACTTTCCAGCCTAGTCGGTAGACACCATCTTGTTCCTTGATATTTGTTTGTTATGTATGTATTCATTATATATGTATTTGAAGAATCAGTATATATCTGCAAAATGAAAAACTTAGCATGAAGATGTCACTCAGATGAGGTGAAATTCAGCAATTACCACCAACCACTGTGCCCATCTGTGAATAGCCAAGGTGTCATCTATCAAGTCTTTCAGATATCTAATGGGAAGCTGTGAGCCAACCTCAGACTGAGGCAACCAGGTTTGCAGAGGCAAGATAATGCTCCAGGTTCTCAACTCCAGGGCAGGAATGCCCACATAATGTAGAGATTGTGTGAGAGATGCAAGGTATCCAGACTCCAGGATGGTCCACAACTCTGAAAGCTGACAGTTCTCCACATGACAACCATGTGAGCTGTCAAGAATCATGCCATCATCCACTGGTCTATTCTTTCCTGCTTCTGTACTCACCACAGTTCTTTATTAAAAATTTTAGAAAATAAATGGCAATGTGCTTTGGTACCACGTTGTTTCCTGTATGGTAAAGTGTAAGATGACTTTTAGGTGCTACAGAAAGTACACAGCTGTGATTTCTGACAGAAGAATGGCAATATTGCTTATTTAAGTTAATTATTCTGTTACGGTTTTTGTAGTCAGCTGATTTTATGAGTGTTTACCAACCAGTTTTGAAAGTGCCTATGTATTTTAGCAGTTTTATGGAGTAGATGTATAAGGTTGTTATTCAGTGAATCCTATGGGGCTATATCTTTTAGTAGGACTTTATGAGAACTAAAATGGGCAGGTTCTAAGGACCACCACTGTGTTATTAGGCTTATTAAGTTGTCTATAATGTCTATATATAGTTGTACCCTGTGGTCTTTGCAGTCTATGAAAGAAACATCTGGTCCATGAAGATTTCCATTTGTATCTATTTTATTAACTACATTAAGTAACTCATTAGAAGAAAAGAATACCTAATGCAATGAAAACAAACTTCTTAAACTAAAACAATTAGAGGTCAAATTAGTCACAAAAGTGTATAAAATATCACAATTATTACAACCAGGAACCACTTTAAGTTTTTGCCCAGGATTAAGGAAAATGATAAACCTTACTTGCGCACTACCTGCCAAGACTATTTCCCATAAAATGTAGTGTGCTTTTCACTTGCTTTTGAAGACTTGGGTTTTGTCCTTTGCCAACATAACTGCAGTCAAGTTTGGAGCTTTCTGTTTACACAGATAGGCTGAAGAAACAATGAGGAGTGTTCACATGTGCTCACTATGCTCAAGACAACTGAGACAAATGTCTCATCCCCATTGAAAGGCATGCTCCATACAAATGCCTGCAAAAGTAGAGCATTGAGTCATGTCATTACTGTTCAAGTGGGTTGTATCTTACTGCATGAGGTAGACCGAGTAGTCATAGGTGATTATTTTTCTCCATGATATGTTCTTAGGTCAGTCTAAGAAAAGGCAGGACTTAAGGTAATGTGGAAGTACCCCTAGAGGCAGGAGTTGCAAGAGAATATGGTTCCTGTTGTTGGAATCAAAGAGCATGTGGGTACACTTGGTTTGTAAATGAAAGAACATTTCCATGTGCATAGAGCTGCTCTTGGTTAAATATTAAAAAAAAAAATAAAACAAAACAAAAAAAAAAAAAACAAAAAAAAAGAAAACAAAAAAAAACAGAACAAAACAAAACAAAACAGTGTTATGTAGAGTGAATTTTTAGAAGATACAATTGATATTTGTTAGACTCAGTGTATCACTGAGTATCATAATATATGTAAAAGCTGAAAGTAGCTTTAAATTTATTATAGTATTTCACTAAAAAAATGGCAGGATAATATGAGAAAATAAAGCTGAAGACTCAGTCTTATTGCATGGATTTAAAAGTTTTGAATTCCTTTTTGATATTAGCTTTAGCCAGAAGTACCTGAATGCCATATATTTCCTCTGTCAAATAAAATATCCGTGAGATTTTATTTTTAGTTACAAACAAGTAATCTATAAATTGAACACCTGTCTAGTTGTATTCATAATGTCATGAGGAACAATGGTTAACCAGGGCTTACTGTCATTTCAATTTCTTAAATTAAGCAAATATAAAAGTTATCTGGTGCATTCTGTATTTTCACTGTTATAATTAGATCTATTTGACTTTGTCATCTTTATCTTAGTTTATCACTTGCTGTATTCTGTAGACTCAAGGCCTGACTCAAAACCTATTTTAAATGTCTTAAATTGCCACAGTAGAGCTGGCCAGACTTCATCTAGCTGAGCTAATTCTTTTTTCTCCCATGGAAAAAAAACACTAAATACACAAGTGATAGAGATGATACAAATCACACAGTGATGTCTGCCAGTTAATACAAATAGTGATATATAGAAAAAAAAGGCTGTGTATGATTTTCCTACTGCAAGTAAGTGGTAGAAAAATTTATTTCACTTATTTCATATTTTATTCATATTTTATTACAGATCAATTTATGTGTTTAAACTTGGTAGACTTATTAATGTCCTGTTTGGGATATATCAGCTTTAACCAAAAATTTTTTGTCTCTGCTGGTAGAGAAGGAAATACTGTGGCAAACAAAGCAAGGAAAACCGTGTAAGGATGAAGACAGAGCAGCAGAAACTCCTGTACTCTAATAGAAGAGGCAAAAGAAGAAACAGTGTGAAAAGTCTAACTCAGCTCTTTCCACATGAAATCCCTTTACTCAGAAAATATGACTTCCAGATCCTAACACTATCAAAGGCTTGAAACAAATGCTGAGGCAAATACCAGGACAGTTTTGAAGGTCAACACTGTCATCAACTTAGTTCTGAAGGTTTTGGCATACAAAATTGGTACAATATTTAATGTGAATAACTCAAGAGCAGAGCTGCTGGTAGTTGGCTTTCCTTTTGCTGGTTTTGTATCTTGCAGTATGGAATATTCTACATCATGTTTTGTGGTCTTCTTTTTCTAAAACATGATGACATCACTTTTCTGCTTAAAAAATGTCATACATTATATAGCTCTACTTAAAGTAACAAACAGGACTTATTTCAGCATTTTGAACTGACTATTGTCAAGGAGTAAAACACAGTAAAAGCAAAACAAAAGCAGAAAGCTCATCTCATTTAACAAAGAGCAGTAAGTATCTTAAAAGTGACTGTTTTTTTATGGATATTCTGAGCCTCTGCAGAAGGCTGCTTTTCATTCCCACAGTAGGGTTATTAGTGATGGAGGAAAAATGGAAGGGAGATCTGAGTGATACGACAGTGTTCACTCATGCAAATACCAATCTGTAAGCTCCTTTGTTTTTCAAGATTTTCCTCATAAAATACTTCTTTATTTTTCTTTTCTTTATTTTTCTTTATTTATTTATTTATTTAATTATTTATTTTTGGCAACGTAAGAAAGGAAATGGTAGTTGCAAGGAAAAAAAATTAGGAAGGCAAAATCACAGCTTTGAAGAACTGGCTAAATTTAAACTTACATATGTGTAGATTTTGCTTCCAATTTAAGAAGTTCAAAGAGATATATTGCTGCTAGATATGACAGCAAAAGTAATATTGCCACTATGCTCCATTATCATTCTGTACAAAATCAATATCAAAACAACCTAAGTCTAGACACATAAATGTCAAACTATTTAACAAGAAGCAGTTAGTGCAGAAAAAAACACTTAAATGGCAATTGAGGTAGTCTGATGGGTCTTAAAGTAGCTTACCAGGATTTATGTAAGATAAAAACAGTTTAACTAAGCATGCAGAACAAAGCCTGAGGGCTTATGGCTAAGAACAATATCAGAAGAACATCTAAGCTCTTTATCGTACCTGTCAGGTCCTAGTACTTGGCTGTTCTGTCAAAGGTAGAAGGCCTTCTAAATTTCCTAATTTCCTCCTTGGTTTTGTGTTTTAGGTTACTTAATAAAATTACAATTTACCTACTCATAAGATAGAGTGCCCATTTCACAAAAACACATTTGGGTTTCTCCTGCTACTTTTAAGAAATCTATCATTTTCAGAGTGCTTTCTCCACTTTCTCCATATCATTTCCAATTGAGAACTGGCAGTGAGGTTATTAACAAGTAATATACTCCAGTAAATGAAGTTTTGTCATGAGACAGGCATCAGAAATTAGCACTTAACTAAACACCTAAACACTAACTCTCATTCCAGTCAAGAAGGCTAGAAAAAATGAAAAATAAAGAGGGATTTTCAAATTGAAGCATGTAACTTAAGAATGACCAAATAATTTGCATTCTTTTAAATTATCTTTTCATTTTTACTGACTTCCATTTGGCTCTCAAATTGGCCCAAAATAAAAAAGAAAATTATACATAATTAGGGCTTAGGTTGAACAATGTAATTTCATTTGGTTCACAATTCATTTTTATTTGTTCACAATTCATTGTTGCTCTGTGTAGCACCAAAAGACTTCTTGACTCTTGTATGAATCAGATTTTTTTCTGTTGTGGTCAGAAAACAAAAAGAAATACATCATTAACCCATCAGAAATTAAATCAAGTTGGGATACTGCCTTGCTGAAGAAAAACATACCTTCAGTGTAAACAGAACTAAAGGGGATTTTATTATTGAATATATATTTCATTTCACAGCCTTCAGGAGAAGCTGTTAGCAGATGTCCTGTAGCACACTGAAATTCGTTGCTGATTTTCCTGACTACAGGAGAGAGCCTATGCTCTTATGCAGGAAAATTTGTCAAGTAACTAAATGAATATATATTTCAATACAAATCCATTCTAGCTTCAGATAATGTATTATTTTTTGAGTGTTGTGCATGGTTTAAAATAGTTAGAAGCAATTAACATTATTTGGTTCAAATATATCACTGAAGTATTCAAACTACAAAAATGGGAATGAAAGAATTCTTGGAATGGATGGTTGTGGAAAAAAGCTCTTGCTTGTTTTGCTGTAATTTGCTTAAAAAGAGGAGATGCAGTAGTACAGAGAATAATGCAAATTTTTATACGTTCAGTGTGTATTGTGTGGCCTTGAAGAGGTGCCCATATGGCCAGCTTCTTAACAGTCAAAGGTAACTGAAAATGAGAAATGAAAGGCTGCAGGTGTGAGAGAAGTCTTACTACTCCTCTGTTCATGTCGTCTCCAAAAGCAGATATTTCACACCCATACCCAGAAGATCTACTTGTGGTTTGGAGCTGGTTTAGGCTTTCCAAATGGGTTTTGAACCATACCACATATAACAAGGAATAACAAAATTTTGATAAAGTGCAGGATATTTTTTAAGCTAATTTATAACTGCCTTGTTTATGCTGAGTAGTGATCATGAAAATAACTAAACAATGACTAATTTTACTTATGATAGTAATCCCATTTATTCAGGGATAATTGTAGACTTAATGTTAGGAAAAGATTTAAGGATTTTGCAATCATTATATTGTCTCCAATATAATTGTGTTCTGCTTATGACACATTGGTGTGTTGATGTGAACTCACAATTTATGGCTGACTGTTTTCCAACGATGTGTGACTTCATGGAGAGAAACAATTTACTTGAAACTGGAACATACTGATCTGCAGAACAGGATTTGAGTGCTTTACTGCTTCAATGATAACATATATTTACACAAACAAACTTCAGACTTCACAGCAGCCTCAGGAAACTGCATTGCCCAACTGCTAAAGGCAACTGCAAAGTCTCTATATGATGATGTATTGCGTTAATCTGAAGGGGTCTGCATCACAGCTGTTTTAGAGCATATTGCTTAAGTCTCCCATTTATGATTGCACCCTTGGAGACAGTCTTAAGGGAAAAAGCTTTGTGCCTGAGGAAAAAGGTATTCTCCTGTGCTCTTTACCATTTTTGCTGAAGTCCTTCCAAGGCTTAATACGTCTTCTGAACCACAGAGATGGAAGTGATATAGAAGGGGAAAATAAAGAACGTAAAATGGTTTTTCCAGAAAGCCATCACCCATCCCTTCTGCTCATTCTTAAGAAAATTTATGCAAATAATCAGTGCAGACTGTTTGCTGTTTCCTCTTCTACCCCACACCCTCAATTATTTCTACAGATTAGCAGGATCTCTGATCTGCAAAAATCCATTAAAGTAAGGAAGTGGGCTCCCCATCTGTCTCCCTAGGTAAAGAAATTCTGCTGTAAAAATCTGAGGTGAGATCTTCAAGGGGTAAGGCAAGTAGAGAATAGAGAAGAACAACACTTACCACACTGCCAAAGATGGTCTGAAACAACGAACTGGCAAATGATCCTGATCTCCTTCACCCTATGTTTAGTCTGCAATTGTCACTTCCTCTAAGAATGCTGATCACACACCTTGATTCCAATCAGTTACTAAGAAACTGTTTTGCTCTCTGCTTATCAGTTCTTAACTAACGTATTCATTTATTAGAAGGCCAAGGCTGGTCTACATGCTCCTACTTCTATAAGACTTTGCAACTGGCAGGAGAAAATGGCCTCATCTTTTATGCCACAGCATTGCACTACCTCGTGTTTTGATCATAAGCCATGTTATACATAATGTCAGAAAAAGCAGAGTATAAAGCTGACTGGAAGGAGTCATGGCATTGCAACATGGATGCACTTAATGTCATCTAGAGACACAGTTTGCTAAAGACAGAAGTTTAGAATTAGCACTGGAAGTTAACTATACTGGCTATTTCTAAGTGAAACCAATCCTCTGAGCACTTAAGAACATACTTAATTTTCAGCATATGCCATAGACTTCAAAGGAGGGTCAAAGTCCAATAGTTTGAAGTAATGACAAGCAAGAAATGCTCCGGAATATTGGCTAGAGAATAGTATGATGGCAAGTGTTTCTAGGTGATACTTTTACATTTAGCTTTCCAGGTTCTCAGCATGTGTGCAGATTTTCAATTTGAGAAGATACGTCATGTTGCCTTTTTAGAATAAGAGTCTGGAAAAATGTAGAGGGCCCTGGTATTTGCTATGTCCTTTCTGCTCTGATTAAATATTGATAATGGTGATAATTATTCTCAGACAACTAAACACTGATGTTATGCAAATACTCCTTGAAGAAATAATCGCCCAAAGTGCTGTTTTACCACTTCTAATACCAGGCCTGGTTTCTATGTGTAAACAAAACCATTTATACTTAGAACATATCCAGACATTGTGTCACTGGCTTCTCCACCCCTGCAAAGCTGACTTACAGGGCCCCAGGCTTACGTTATTGCTTCACTGAAAGAGACTTTTGTCAGAATGGGATGTTTGTGTCAGAAGGGGCAATGATGTATTATCATCACTGTAAATGTGAGCCAAAATAAAAGGATCAGAGACTAAAAACAATAATTAAAATGCCTTATCCTGTATATGTATCTGTCATGATTTAATGTGCTGAATAAAAACAAGCGTGATTGGAATGGCAGAGGAGGGGTCAAGGATTACACATAGTAATTTCACAAGGTCATGTATTTGTAACTCACATATCACATTTATTCTTTATTCTGTCACTGTCTGTTCCTCTCTATATATTTTGTTATGTTTCAGCATTTATTTGGCACAAAATCTTAAGCCAGGGAGTTGGACAGATGAAAGAAGACTGAGTGAGTCTGTGCAGAAAGCAAAGGCAGGTGGAGATGAAAAATTGAAATACCTCAACGAAGCATCATGAGAAACATTGAGGATGTGCTTAAAAGAACACACCAAGAGGACAGAGAAGTGATGAGTCTGGAAATGTCTTTTATGAGAGGGATCCCTCACTCTGAAACATCACTCTGGCTCACCTCCATTTTTTGTATTAAAATCTTATCTTTTAATCCCAAACATTCTTTAAATGACTTTAACCTTGACAGAAATACTAGAGAAAGAAAAATTAATCAAATTGATGTTTTGTTTTGTTTTGTTTTGTTTTGCTTTTTTTTCCCCCTTGAAGTAACACTATCTGAAATTACATTCACTTTCCTTTGTAATATTTTTTGTTGGATAAATAGTACAGTCTCTTTACTCCTAAAAGACTGGAGACAAATTCCACATCAAATCAGTAAATTTGCTAATTATTTCTTATGAGAAATGTATGTGCATAATGTAATAAAGCAATTAAATATAAATTATTAATCAAATCTCACATTTCCTTTAAAACTATTGTCCCCTAGTTACACTGTTGAAATGTGGGTAACTTACATAAGGTCTTTAATTTGGCTGTGCGGCACCTAGATTCCTTGGTCAGCCAGGGAGAAAAGATCAGGGACCTAAAGGATCAGACAGAATCTCTGCTTTTGGACTCTTTTCATATCAATCACAGTTTCAGTGTCCCCTCAATGAGGGAGCAAAGTGATGGGATATTTCACCTTTCCAGATGACCAGACCTCTTTGCTTTTAAGAATGTCTAAGTGAGAATATATTGCAGCTGGTTGCACTATTGAGAACAGTTGGATAATCTTTCATTCTCAAACATTGACAGAGTAGCTTCAAAGCATTCTCATTCTCTCTCTCATCCTTGCATGTTAGATTGTGCTGTAGGCAACGTGACAGCTGAACATATGGGGCATAGGTAAGAATGTAGATGGTCAAAACTGGGTTCTATCTCAATGAATTGCTGTACAGATTTGTGTGCACATACTTATGTATTTCTAAGGCATGTTGGGTGTGAAAACATGGAAAATGTTCATCTGTTGTTATGAGCGTATGTGTTAAAAAGTAAAATGCAGGTTTGGAACTTGTTTAGTTAAATATTTTGTTGCACATTAACTATTTTCACCTTCTTTATTCTAAGACTAATTTGTATGTAATCTTGCATTCAAAAGATTTCTAAATTTTGAAAAGATGACTTGACTGATTAGATTGTTTCCCTGCTAGACCAGTAGAACTAAATAGAACTAAATCAGATGATCTCCAAACATCTCTTCTAGTCTCAACCATTTGGGGATTCTGGAATCAATTTTTTTAGTGAGCTCTAAGGGTCAATTCTGACTGAAATTTTCAGACCTATGTGAGGACCATTTACTGTTTTCGTGAGTTCAATGGATTGAGGCTCCATCCATTCTGGACACCAGCTGAGCAGGAAAAGGCATAAGTGGATTCATTTCTGCAGTGGGACACTGCATACAATTATCTAATGTTTAGAAATGCTGATGATACAATAATTTCCTGCAAGAGCAAAAAGTGAAGTTCCTAGGAAATTGTGGGCAAAACATGGTTCCTTTTAGGATTACCATTGCAGTTAGAGCAATACAGTTGATCTCAGAAAAAAATTGCAATATATATTTTGAAAAGATGATAAAATTACACTCAAGTTACATTTTAGGGAACTCGGAATAGTGAGAAAAACTGAATCATCAGTGCATCAGAAAAGTTTCTTTAGCCACAAAAACTCATTTTCTTTCAGTGCATCCTTCATTGATTTGTCTAATCTAATTGTAGAAGTCCTGTGTAAAGGGTTTTCATTTTCTCTTAGAACATTCCACAACTTAATATTTTCTTTTCTTAGATTAAGACTCATTTTTTCTTAGTTTCCCTTTTGGAATTTAACTTGTTATAAAATGGGCTGCTTTCTGTTTGTTTGTTTGTTTGTTTTAATGAATTTATCCGACCCTTACATCTATATTCACATTTTACAAGTACTCTACCAAATCAGGGAATTTCAATGAAATACAGTATTAAAAATGTTAGCAAATACTTTTTATCACTAGGAAAACATTGATTCTATCTCTGAATTGTACTGAAGGAGCAGTAATAAGCACTTCCCCTTAGAATAAACGAAAAAGAAATTACACCATGAATTTTTATTCCACTGAAATCTTTTATTCTTTTGTTATTACTTCTAGATAAGAGTGTAAATATTTATATATTTTTTGTCACTCAGATCAAAAATTAAAGGTAAGAAAATATTTTTAATGTAATTCTCTTTCATTTTTAATACATTCCTTTATCTCTAATAAAAGGAGAAATATGGAATTAAAAAGAGATTATTAAAATTAAATTATTAAAACACCATCCCTGTTTTTTCAGTGCTATAACAAAGAGAAGTAGAAAAAATATGAAGTATTCCAACTATATAATCATAAAAATCTCTGAGCAGATTAAGGGAAATGCGGGTTAACCAGGCAAAACAGCAAGCAAAGGAGCGTTCCAAAAGAGACTGCTATGCACTGGCACTAAGTCATCCAACCTGTACCCAGCAGCCAAGTCCTTGTCTCTGTCCTCTGCCTGGGCAAAATCTCTGGCTGACAAAGGCCCTGCTCTGCCACTCATTAAAGGCTGAACAAGTATTCAGGGAAGAATCACTGTGAGTTTTCCAATTTTCTTATTTTTCCAAGGGTGTCTGCTTTTGGTCTTTCCCCCAAAGCTCACCATAGATAGGCGATTTTGCTCTGTACATTTGTGTACACAATTTTTGATACCCACAAGGAGCAAGAGGGAAAGAGCTTGATGATGGCACGTAAAGGTGGGCCGTAGGTCCTGCATCTCCTCCAGCAAGGGATGAGTCAGACAGAGGGGCCCCATAAAGCCTTCAGGGCTGCAGAGATACCATTTCAAGATTTGATCAGCACAGATTTGCTGGCATTACTCCTGAAAATTAAATAGTACTGCAGCTATAGAGAGAGACTGGACAGATGCTCTGGAAAAGATTGCTTTGGAAAAGGCAACCAAACAAAATGCAGGCAGATATATCCCCAGAAAACTCTGTCGGCTTCAGAAGTTACATGAGATGTAAAGAACATGGGTTCGCCTTGCTGCCCTACCTGTTTCTGCTCCAAGAATTAAGTAAAAAACCATAGATGTGTAGATGACTAATTAGTTGAACAGAAATGGTTGCTGTAACCTAAAGACTAAACAAGGCCATTCAGATGCTGTGTTCCAGCTTCTGCTCCATCAAATGATTGTTTAGACAAACAGAAAAACTCTAAGAGGAAAAGATCCCAGAATAAACCATATCCCTGTCTCAGCAGAATCAGTCTACCTCCATCCTACCAGGACAGTATGGCTGGGAGGCCACTAGGTTGTCCACAGCCACATCTGGGCTCAAACTGGACATTTCATCTGAAGCCATGGAGGTTTTCCATGTCTGATGAATGAATATTTATTAGAAGATGTAGCATAATGCATGCTTACAACAGAAAAACACCAGGTAAGCCTTTTTTAACAAGTCTTTGCCTGTTTCTCTTTACCGATGCTATCAACTATACCTTCCATCATTGCCCTCTTGTGCTTGATCCCATGCAATTATCCCTTTTTTCCCCATTCCTTTTAAACAAGCACTTGATTTCATGTTTTACTGGTTCAGTGAGCAGAGGGAAGGAGCCACAAGCTAAAAGGGAGTTTACTGTGCTCAGCAGGACTGTGGATAGGTTGGGTTAAGAGATGCATAAATTAATTTGTTCCTAATAACTGCCTTCAGTTTACTGTAGTCACTGTAGTTGTACTTTTCATTCTTAATTATAAAATATCCCTCTCTTATAATTGTCTTCCAATAGACTTCCTACAGAAAGAACTATAGTAAATTTATTTTCCTTTTAAGAACAAGCTTTGAATATTATATATGTTCACAAAATAATCACTAATCTGTTCTTTTAGAGTTTAAATGAATGTCTTACTTAACACTTAAAAGTAAATTTTATTGGATGTATTTATTTTTTTGATAAATGAAGGGAATAATAAGACTGCTTTTCATTCAACGCATTCAGTAAATTGAGCTTATATGATAACTTTCATAGGATAAACGTTAGTTTAAATTATCTGCATTTGACCTTTAAGCTAGTATTAAAATGCTAAACCAATTTATGCTGCTAAAATGCATTGAACAAATTATATGACAATAACTCTTATACAATGTGAAGCAATTTTGATGATCTTTAAAGATAGTGGATGGTATTTATGATAACAGCTCTAAGCGCCTTTATATCACAGCTGTGGCGAGGCTTAATGTGGCAGGAACTGTCAGACTGGATCAATACATGCTTTTCAGGCTTCTTTTGGTGCCATAATCCAGCCCCTGCAAGAAGTGACCTCATGAGCTGCCTAAGCTCTTGTTGTTCTTGTTCTGTTTTGTTAATTGAAGAATATCGAGGCTTATGAAAATGACAAAGCTGAGCAAAAGCTAATTATGAAAGAAAAACAATAAAGCCAGGGGTGAGTCTAGGTCAGCTTTCAGTGGGAGTCCAGTCTACTATATTTTTTCTGCCATCTGTCTACTGGTGTTTAAGAGAAGAAACTAACTTTTATTGCATAAAAAAAAAACAGCGAGCCAAAACAAGTGTTTCAGCTTTTCCAGAGAAGCCTTGGATTGCTTTAAAATGAAAGCCATCAGTTCACTGAGAGGAAGCTGTAGGTGACAACAACCAAGTCGCAGGCAAACAACCCACTCACCCTTCCCATCTCTTTATCTCCCCTTTTACCTGTGCCCTTCTAGCCCCCAGTTCTCCTGCTGCCTCCCGCATCCAGGTACAGGGGCTGTGGGATTGCACTACTCAGTAATATGAAGCCCTGGCACCTCAGCTTATTCAGTCTAACAAGGGCTGTGAGAAGAAAAAAAGAAAAGCTTTTAATATGAAGGCGGAAACATCCTCAGAGCTGAGAGCAAACACTGCTAGAAAGCTCAAGGGAAAACATAACTTCGCTGTTAAAATGAATTTTTGCTTTAATTTAAAAGCCTTTTGTATGGAAGCACCAGGGCTGACAGCTTAGCACAATCATCTGCTCAGGACTCAGTTGACTGTAAGCAAAAATGTGACAGTACCTCTAGACAGTTTGTAAAAGATTGTCTAATACCTGTTTAGCATCACCAAGTGACAGCTGCAAGTAATTAGCTGCACTCTCCCTTAAGTATTTTAGCAATATGCATTAGGTTTTTAGCTGTGAAAAAGCTCTCACCAAGATCGCGCTCCTCGTGCAAGCTCTAATGCTCCAACAGGAATCCCGTTCTTCCTCTGGTCTCAGGTTTAACTATCACAGTGATTTCTTTGCCTTTGGGAAAGCTCTGCTACACCAAAGCCAGATGTACTTCTTATTGGATAATAGCTCCTTTTGCATTTCATAGAAAATATTGCGCTTAGTCCAGCTGTACATCATACATTCGATATGCAGACTCTAAATTAAAGTACAAATGGACGACGTAAGTGACATGTGGTTGATATTAATGTTAGAGAATATTGAAATGAAATTTATAATCTAGCCTAAAAATGTACAAATGTCTTCTATTTTTCTAAGAATGACTTCGCACTGGGGGAGTTTAGGTGTATATTTTGAAACATACTTCGCTAATATCTTCAAACAATCCATGTGACTTCGCAAAAGCAGATTCCAGAGCAATCATTTCTGTTTCTCAAGTACTGGGATAAAATAGCGCTGTTGACATACAAGCACAGTTTCCATTTTCTTACCAATAAAAATAAGTGTGCAAATGGAGCTCATTTTTTCCTTCTTGAACACCACAGGTTCATAGCGGTGTGCCAGCAGCCCCATATGCCTATCGTACCTAGAAGTATGGTCCCAGCAGATGACTATATATAAATGAAGATCTGCCAATGTCATACACCCATGCAGGGTGGTGTTATACGATAACAAGAAGAATCTGGTATTGATAGATAATTACCAAAATCTGATTAAAACATAGTCATCTATGAAGACAATAAGAAAGATATCTTAAATGAAAACCAGATAAGGTACTTGCATCTTGTTTAAAACAGAAGCCCGTGCCCTAAGAACAGGAAAAAAAGACTGAGACAGAAGGGGTTTCAGGCCAGGAAAATTGAATATAGATGTATAAATACAATTAAAGTCGTTAGCTTAAAAATGGAGTAAAATCTCTCTTTTGAAATTTATTTCTTACTGTGTTTTTATAGAATCATAGAATATTCAAAGTGTAAGGGACCCAGAAAAATGATTTATTCCAACTCCTGCATGCAACTGAATGAAACTGAAAGGTAAGGATTATTTTAAAGAAAACACAGTAGAGGTAGAGGATAAAAGGGAAAAAAAGCAAGGAGTGCAATGCTGATGAACCTGCCCAGGAAACACTAGTGCTATTTCATTGCTGCCCTCCGGCAAGAAAGGCTTCTCTACCTGCAGGTGTTAAATGGGTTGTTCTCAGCATTCTGAATGGTGACTGCAAACCAAGCCAGGCTTGTCCTAGTCCAGCTTCAACCCTTAGCGTTTGTTCAAGTGAGTCTTGCAGGTCTGAGCATCTCCAGGAAACACAAGCAGTGCCTGGCCCTCAGCTCCATGCCCTCCCCAAATGGGACCAGGTGCAGGAGCTCAGCTTTTGCATCCCTTGAGGAAGAATTCTAGCCACTGGGCTGTTCTTAACTGATTCTTCTGATGGAAAACTGACTGGGGCAGGAGGAGCCTGCTCCATCACAGTTCATCCAACACAGCTCTCTGAGTAACCCCTCTGGTCATTTTGGGGAAGCACAGTGGGCATATTTGGTTTTGGTGTGGTAGGAATTTTAGTTGGACCTTTAGACCAGCAGCAAAATCCTACTGCCTTTCCCCATCTTTGGCTCAGCTTCAGTTTTCCAGCTGCTGCCTCCCTGCTGCAATCTGTTTGGGGGAGCCATCCTCCAGATGCCCGAGGAAATAGTTGTTTTTTTATAAAGGATTAAATGTTATGTTGAATGATGCTGCTTATTAGTAAGACTGAAAGTATCCCCTCCAGAGTCAAGTCCTTTTTCCCTTGGCACTGCCCTAATTCAGAGCTGAAGGTTCTTCTCCCAAAGAAGCCATAGTGACAGCAGTGTTTATTGCCACTGCTCATGGGCTGAAGAGAAATTGTTTCCAATCTAAATACATCTTTAATCTAAAACCAAAAATGACTTCATAAATCCAATGCCGGTCACATCTTTTTCCAACATGACAGGAACTGAACTCAGACAGAACTTTTTTCCATTCTTATTAAAGAAATCCTTTGAAGCTTGTGGTGACCCCTCAGAACGTTTATGCAAAAGAGCTATATTTAAGGAAATCTCATTCGGAATTTCAGTGTTTATCTTAAGGAAAGAAAGCAGTGGACAATACCCAACAACAAGAGACGGTGCAAGTGCTTTAAATTGGTAAGTCAACCTTTCTTTCTTTTTTCTTTCTTTCTTTTTTTTTTTTTCTTTCTTCTTTTTTTTTTTTTAATGTAACAAATTGCCAAATGCATCAACTAAGGAAGCTCCAGGAAAGAGCAGTAAAGAGCATTAAGCAGCCAAAGAAGGTGGGAGAGAGCAACATGTTAAGGCATGTAAGGAACTGCCGAGAATAAGAAGTGTCAAATGAAATATACTTAGTGATGTGAAACCTACAGTCACCAAACAGTGCTTTGCTTTATAAGAACTAGGAGATGGAATTTAAGATCATGTAAAATGGAATGGAATTTATAAAGAACAGGAATTTCTGAAGCGTGTAAGAGCAGTCTACACGTATATAGTCAGTACGCTGGTGTGCTTTTCATATTCTAGGAGCTCATGCTCAAACCAAAAATTAAAACCTGCCTTCCATGAAAAATCCTGGATCTGATTCATTGCCCGCTGCAATTAATAGCATCACTTCAACCCATATCACTGACAGGAGACCCTATAACCCACTCCTACACATCTAGGATCCATTTACCCAGATACACCTGGTGACCCAGCCCAAGCATGCACGTGCTGTTTGTCTGTAATCCTAATTCCAGAACTGTATGTAGTCACCTTGTGGTGAGTCCAGTCCTCTCACACTGGATCTATGTGTGTCCCTTCTTCCATATCCCGGTTTTCACCTCTGAAAAGATGAGAAATCAAATCACAAACAGCAAACTTCAGAGCTGTAAAGACAAGCCCAAGACGTCTCAGTGTTTGATAAGTGTATGTTTTTCTTCAGTGCAATCTGTTTAGAAATGCACCCCATATTTTCTGGAATTCATTCTCTCCTGCTGGGCAGACTGTTTCTACAGCCAACCGCCGATGGATAATATATAGTTAGTGAAATACATGCATTTGATGTGTTCAATACATAAACAAAGAATGTTGTTAGCTTATGTAATAGTAGAGCTGTGTTTTAATCTTACACTTTTGAGTTTTTGAAGTATGCATATTATTATAATCACTGCATTTTTTATAAATCTGAGTAATATTTTCTTATGTGTTCAATTTCAAGTGGATTTTGTCTGACTTCTCCATGCCTTGCTCTTCTCACCAGCTATGCAAGTCAATGAAATGACCTGAAGAGGACAGTTCCTCTGGTGTCTTCTAAAAACTCATTAATACTACACTGACTATGGAGACAGACTAAATAGCAGTTTTAGTTTTGACACCTAACTTTTCCTAACCAATGGCTAAACAAGACAAAGTCCTCCCTTACCCCACGAGTCTATTTGAACGCAGATAAAACAGATGAAGACTAATAGGAGGGAAAGTAAAATGCACACAGACACGTAAACTGTAAATTTTTTTGATAATGCTTTTTACGGGAAATATTATGAGAAACAGATGCTTCTCTCAGATAGGCCTTCAGCTCCTTATGTCCTTTTCCTGTCAGGGGTATTTTTTCAAGGAAGCAACAGAGATACATAATTTTTCTATTACTGGCATAGAAAATAAATGAAGATTTGTACAGCTGAATTTCTGCCTGTGGAGCCCTAGCAATGTCAGTACCACTTGTCCTGCTTGTAAGCTACAAAACTGGGGTGTAAAAATGTACTCCTGCCACATACTGTTTCAAACAAGAAAATTTTTCTTCATGGTCCTTAAACTTGATAGAATGCAGAGCCTCTTTATCTGTAAATTATATCATAAAAGAAAGGAATAAAAAGAGGAGAGAGCTGGTTATTGTTCTCTTTGTCTTTTGCCCTCTTCCTCATGCACAAAAGCTGTAAGGATGCAGCATTATTCAGAGCTGGTTATTACCTGGTAAACGGTTACAAGTAAAGATGTACCAAGACAAAATAAGTGCATTTGTAAACTGCTCATGGGTATGCCACAAATAATGCACTTGCCTTTTACACAAGTATCCCTTCACAGTGCATTTGTTCACCACATCTCTTAGGAACGATAACACTGTGGGCCATACCTTTTTACTACTCTATTATCGGAAATCTTTGTTAGCCTGTCTCTCTTCATCCTTGATATCAAAGTTACAACATGCACAAAGCTGCCAGGCTCCCAAGTCACACCTGGCCCTCAGAACACATCACACCTATGTGCTTGTATTTAAACTGGCTTCTTGTCACATTTTTGCCCAGACTTTCTAAACGTACCTTCCAACCTATGAAGCTTAGCGCAGAGTCACTGTTTTTGTGCAACAAACCATTTCCACCTTACTGGCCCATTCGGTGTTTAACAGTGTCTGGCAAAGGTTGCCTTAGGTCAAATTTTCCCAAATTACATCATAAGCTCAAACCTCTTTTTTCTTCAGTATTTTATAAATTAGAGAGGGAGAGAGAGGTCACCTTCAATATCTGAGTTTAAATCCAGGTTCAAATTCAGCAAGCTACTTTTCTAACATCACAGACTGAGAGTCCTAAATTAAATTTTGCAACCTAAGATCATGTCAAAGTACCTAAAATTTTTAGTTCTGAGCCCAAGATTGGGGCATCCAAGTCTGATGCAAATATTTCATTTAGACACATTGGCAGAACATAGAAGCCGGCATAAATGTAGTCAAGTCTTATCTGGATCAACATAGTCATGAGAAGTTGTTCAGTGTGGGTTAAGAATACCCATATATATATATATATATATATATTACATATATATCTTTGTCCACACTTCAGTAATATTGATTTCAAAAAATAAACTAAATGATAAAATACACTTTTTTCTCTGCTGAACAGTCTTCAAAGAGTAATCGTTAATATTTGTATCAATACTTCCCTGTGTGTGTACTGAATCAGGAGTGAGTTTAAGTTGTTCATATTTGAAGTTATTCTGTGCCTCGATAACATCAGGAAATCGATCTGCATGTGGGGATTTTCCATGGAAGCAATTATTTCTTCAAGGGAATCTTTGATTTCTTCAAGACCAGGAACATGAATGGAAATGTTCTGTCTGTGGCACAGCATGAAGGGGACAAAAGTTGCAAAGAAAGAAACAGCCACAGTCATCTCATATTTATCCACCTAAAAATCACCATGAAGAGAGAACTTGTGGATGTTGAAGCATTCTCCCTTCATGGGCTTTCTCAGGCTCTTGCAGATTTATTGGGCAGATTTTGCAAACCAAAGAGATCTGATCTCTCTAATCTCTAAGAGTGGGTCAGTCATTTCTAATCTTGGCTATTGGTCCCTTTTATGAGTATCCTGCCTTGCTCTGGGTCCACAGAATGGTGGAGCCAGATGAAACCTCTGTCTGCCTGGAGCTTCCTGGTGCTCTCAGGAAGCGAAAGCTCTACCAGTTGCTGAGAAAAGTCAGATTCAACAGCACAGATTAGAATCAACCATGCACATCAGCAGTACATATTACTCAAATTATAACATCAAGCACAGGGCGAAGTTCCTGGCTCTAGGATCAGACCCCAAAGTATGTGGACTCATATTGCTTTACTCTAACAGCAGGATTTGCCAACTTTTGAGCAACTGGGAAGAGAAGAAAAAAAACAATCTCTCACAAAACACAGAGATGCATTTGAACCAGAGTCAAACCTTTCAAATTTCAAAGGTGATAAGAACAGGCCATGAGTGGTCTCTCACTTATCTTGGTAGACACAAACCACATGTTACCCTGGGCTCTGAGCTGCTGCTCTGTTCTTTCTTCCAGCTCTGGACTAACAGCAAGAAATTGAAGGGAGACAAAATTGTGAGTTTTCCTTTTTCACCAAATCTGGGTTCTTTATGTAGAGGAGCATGCTATTTTGCTAACCCTGTGCTGCTGAAGGTCACTGTAATCTGCCAAGCTGGGACTATGACCATTAAGAAATGTGTGTATGCAAATAATCATGCAATTTCTACTTTAATCATTTAGTTTCAAAAGAGCATGTGATATTTTTAAATATTAGGATTAATAGTTGTACTTTGTTTACAGGTTCAAAAGCTGTCATGTAATCCATTCTGGTAAGCCTCATTTCTCCTGGAAAAGAGTGTTGCATCAATGCTACATGCACTTCTCTGGAAATGAACAGTGAAGACTAAGTATACAATCGGTAGAAATTTTGCTTTGTGTTTACCTCACAGTTTTCTCAATCTACAGAAAGAAGTCAGCTCTCTAATATGAATAATTACTGTCCTCTAATAATAAAATATGCAAGCAGGCCCCAAGTATGTTTGGTCAACTTCTAAATGAAATAAAAAGGAACATGGCTAGCATTGCAGTTTAAAAGAAAAAATGGTGATCACAGGATGGTTGAATCATATGATCACCCATCCTTGAGCGGTTCAAGCCCTCCCAATGCTATGTACACACCTGGACATATTTCTCCTTAAAAGACCAACAGGAGAACTCTGCTCTGTTAGGTTAAGTGAATAGACCGTGCAAACAGAGCTTGTAGTAGCATAAATATCATCTGGTTTTGCAGTTTAAATACGTTCTGCTCAATTGCCTACACTAAAGATAGTTTATGGGCCTTATCCCATGATGCATGGTCACCATCCAGTACACTTCACGACAGGAGCTCGCTGGCAACACACGCTCTTGCCACTGGAGATGTCTGCCTCATGTCCAGCCAGTTTCTTTGATCTCCATTTTCTGTGCTCGGGCCATGTCCTTTGGAGGGCAGATTTCTGTTACTGTACACCTATATCTGTTTTCTATTTGAGTAAAGCAGCACTGTTTTATGAAAAGGGATTATTTTTCAAAGTTTTGTAGGCCCCCAGGACATCTCAGTTCACGAAGGAAAGGAATATCCCCCTTTCGCTGCTTTCCAAGTAAATTCCCACTCAAGCCATTTTTCTCAGTTGCAATTCATTATCAGGGGCCTCCGCGCATTCTGCATCCCCTTAACAGCTCTGTCTCATAAGGTTATTGCAAAAACGCACACTACCCTGAAAAGGCCCCCTCCTCTTTATATGGCATGAATTACAGTGAAGAGGTTGAAGGAAAAAAAGACACAAAGAGGGATGGGAGGCTTTTTTCTACTCCGAGGAAGTCGCTTGGGAGCAGAATGCTTTTCTCCAACATTTGTACTGGCTAGGGAGCCTGGTGGACCCTACTCTGTTGACAATCACGTGCGCAGAGTAATCCTTCAGGGCTGGTTGCACTTCTTAATTTATCCCACAATAAATTTGCTACCAATGGTGCTGATTTAGTCCTTCTTTCCCCACCGCTCTCAACAAAGCAGGGAAAATTACTCAATTAATTGTCTGGCGGCTGTGGAAGCTGCCTGGCAAGGGGGTGATGCCCTTCTGTGCCAAACAGGGGATATAATTTTTTCCCTGTAAGCAGAACACACCATAGCTGTGCGCTGCGAGGCAGGGATGTGCATGCATGCGTGTAATAGGCAGCTGATCATTCCCATGACAGCTGCTGTGGGGGGAGAAGGGAAAGGTGTGCCCGCCGCCCCCTCCATGTGACCCCGTGAGGGAGTCATGCCAGCAGCCCTTCACTGAGGAGATTTCTCAGCCCATGACTTGTTTTCAAAAGAGGACTTCCTCCAATGGATGCTTATAGTCAAGGCATCATGTGCTCCAGTCATGTGAACTGGTGGATCTACCTGGTCCACAATGTCTGGCTGTTTGAAAGCACATTTCTCAAACTCTGCAACGCAAGGGAGCTATCATTTAATATTTAGTTCTTTGTCAGAATAAAACCATTCATTGAGTGAGTAGGTTAGATTTGACTGGATAATTACTTATTATTTTGCATGAATAGAAACGGCACTGGTAATGTCAGCACACTCCAAAATATCTGGGATTAAAACTGTTCGGTCTTATATAATGGATGTACATTTAAAAAAATTTGTAAATATCCATATGGAATTAGCCCATCTGAGCAAATTATCAAGAACTGTATATGTGAACAGTAATTCTAGGACCTTATTTGATAGGGCAAGGGGAGAGTTTTAGGTTAGATATTAGGAAGAAATTCTTTTCTCAGAGGGTGGTAAGGCCCTGGCACAGCTGCTCAGAGAGCTGTGGGTGCCCCATCCCTTATTAAGGGATGTTATTCAAGTTATTCAAGACCAGGTTGGATGGGACCCTGAGAAGCCTGAGCTGGTGAGGGGAGGGGGGCCCACTTGTGGCCAGAGTTCAATACTAGGCGATCTTTAAGGTCCCCTTTAACCTAAGCCATTTTGTAATTCTATGATTTTTTATTCCTTAAGTGATTAATCCTGTCTGAATTAGTGAATGTAAGAACTGCCAACCACAAACTACTCTCTCCTCTTTCCTTTCCTTCCTCTCCTACTTCCAAGGAGATGAAAATACTCTGACCTCAAAATTAAACAGGACCAACAAGACTTTAGTGCTAGATCTTACTTGAGACCCTGAGCAGATTTGTTCATATCAATGATTCAACTGCAAGTTTTGGGAACTGCCAAAATTTCCTGAACTAATTGTATCTAGTTACAAATGGGAAATAGTTATATTTATTTTCACAGTTATGTACAGGAGCTGTTAGATGTATTAGTTATTGAATCCACAGCTGAATTGCAAAATAATTTGGCCTCGTCTACTTTGAAATGAAGGTTTTCTGTTAATTTTGGCTTGAAATAGCTTTCCTTCTCCACATCAACTGCTGTTACTGTGGCCATTCTTCTGACCCATTTACACTGGAATTGTCAAAAAGCTTTCTAGTATTTCTCCAGGGTGGAGCTGCGTAACAGGATTGTGTAAAATACTTTGCCATGCAATTCTATAATTAGGAGAACTGTATAAGGACTTTTTGTCTTTCCAAGAACAGTTTCTGAAGGACAGATGGAAGAAACATTTGTGTTAGAAATAGTAGCTGACATAAAGGCTTTTTAGATGTCTCAAATTTAGTTCAATTCATCTTAATAAATTCCATTCTGGAAGAATTGCACCTCTGAAAATCAGACCCCAGACATAGCAGAAATATTCATAACCGTAATTTTTTTCTTCATAGAACACAGAAATACCTGACATCATCTCTCACTGTTACTTTGGACTAGATGACCTTTAAGGGCCCTTTCCAACTCAATGATTTTATGATTTTACTTGCTAATGAACTACTAAATAAAGAAAACAAAATCATATTCACTGACTTATGCAGTTTCCCATACTTTTATTTCATGTACTAATTTTCCTATACAAATTTTTTCCTTAAGTTCTTACCATTGCAAATTAAAATTCTCTATGAGCTGGGTTTGAATTGGCAGAAGACTCCCACCACAGAAAGATATGGTCTCTGCTTACAATATAATCTGAAACAAGATGCAGCATGTAGGTTTTTAATTTCATTTGTACTCATTAAAGCGTAAGCAGTTGCTCATGCACTATGTCTTGGCACTCAAGATGGATATATAAATTGTTCTGGGAACAGGGAAATTAGGCAAATAATGGCAGCCATAAGTGAACACTCATTTTAAAAGGAGACTACTACAACTAAGAAATTCCTGCCTGCTCCTCAAGGATAGGAGTTTTCAAATTGGGATTACACTATTTTGAAAATGAAGAAGAAAGAAAGAAAGAAAGAAAGAAAGAAAGAAAGAAAGAAAGAAAGAAAGAAAGAAAGAAAGAAAGAAAGAAAGAAAGAAAGAAAGAAAGAAAGAAAGAAAGAAAGAAAGAAAGAAAGAAAGAAAGAAAGAAAGAAAGAAAGAAAGAAAGAAAGAAAGAAAGAAAGAAAGAAAGAAAGAAAGAAAGAAAGAAAGAAGGAGAGAAGGAAGGAAGGAAGGAAGGAAGGAAGGAAGGAAGGAAGGAAGGAAGGAAGGAAGGAAGGAAGGAAGGAAGGAAGGAAGGAAGGAAGGAAGGAAGGAAGGAAGGAAGGAAGGAAGGAAGGAAGGAAGGAAGGAAGGAAGGAAGGAAGGAAGGAAGGAAGGAAGGAAGGAAGGAAGGAAGGAAGGAAGGAAGGAAGGAAGGAAGGAAGGAAGGAAGGAAGGAAGGAAGGAAGGAAGGAAGGAAGGAAGGAAGGAAGGAAGGAAGGAAGGAAGGAAGGAAGGAAGGAAGGAAGGAAGGAAGGAAGGAAGGAAGGAAGGAAGGAAGGAAGGAAGGAAGGAAGGAAGGAAGGAAGGAAGGGAAAAGAAAAAAAAAGAAAAAGAAAAAGAAAAAGAAAAAGAAAAAGAAAAAGAAAAAGAAAAAGAAAAAGAAAAAGAAAAAGAAAAAGAAAAAGAAAAAGAAAAAGAAAAAGAAAAAGAAAAAGAAAAAGAAAAAGAAAAAGATGTGGTATTTGGAATTGTTTCCATATGAAAGCTACCCAGTGCTTTCAGTGCAGTTTGTTTATGTTTTATGGAGAAGAATGAGAGTGCTCTGGAACAGCAAGAGCATGCCATAGGAAGAAGGAAAACCTGACACAGGTTTCTGTTCTGCCTCAGTGCCCAGATTATTCAGAGATGAGAAGACTTTGATCCCCTCAAGGACATTCCCAGCAGGCTTGAACACTCTGGATAAAGAAGAGAGGGGTGTCCCATACCCACAGCCCTCCACCAGATGTATTTCCACAGTGATCCAGCAGAGACACATCTCTGTTCTCAGTGCTGCCAGTGTAGTGCTTTCTGCCAGCTTCAGCAGGCTCTGGGACAGATTCTTAGTGCACAGTACCACTCATTTTTCAATCAGTAGCAATCCTGTCCTTCATTTCAATGATTCAAGAAAAAAAAAAAAAAAAAAAAAAAAAAAACCTTTCAAGAAGAAGTTGCCAGAATATATTGAATGCAGAACGCTCCTTACTTATTCACTATAGTAAACAATGCCATTTAAAATAATTTCCAAATCTCAATTTAGGAGAAACAGTCTTCTCTTTTAGCTGTTCTTCTCCTTCACAATGGAAAGCTGTCTCAGAGCATGTTCCATGCCAGAGGAGTCTGCAAGATTTTGTTTTAATGGGAAGCTAAATGAAATGTTTAAATTTCAAATCAACAACAGAACATGTTCAAAGAGGTATATTTATAGAGTTTAAGTGAAAAATACTCTGGCACTACTTTTAAATAATACTGGCAAGAAGCAGGAAAGAACACCAGTAACTGATTCTTTGCATGGCTTAGTCCACAGCCTTATTCAAGGTTCACTTATAATATGAGTTGTTGGCTGTGATACTGTTGCTGCAGTGCTAGTGGAATTCACTGTAGGCAAGGGCTCGTGATGCTAAACAAAGTGGACAAAAGACTTTTACAGAATAATAAAAACAACAAGTCTCCATTTATGTCTTAGAGTTAAATGTCCTCAGTGAAGACATTACTCAGTAAATAACACTGTGGGAAAACAAGTAAAATACATATGCCCTGGCAAGCTAGGAAAAGCACTCAGGGTGATAGAAACCTTAAAGTCAAAAAGGTAAAAAAGGACATTGCATCTTGCTTGAAGCATAGAGCTATTCACTGAATTATTTCTTTCGTGGTTCTCTGTTCTAGTGTAGCTCATGTAACTGGGGAAGCAGGGTTCTGATTTTAAATCTGCAGAAATGATGTTAGTTTTTATGTAGCACTAAAGCAATATTGAGCTTGCGTTACTGGAGAGGTGCATGCAGAAAGTGGCTCAGAAATAGAAACACATGCAGACAGGCTGTGGTCAAAGGAATAAAATGAAAAGATGGAAGCTGCTAACAAGAAAACAAGGACAGAAACTGTACAATGCAACGTAATTTTTTATTAATGTTCATCTTCTAGTTTTAGCAAGAAACACTGCCAGAATCACATATTCCCCAAATTACTACCAGTAGAATAAGTAACTCCTACACATTAAACACAGCCTCCATCTTGGTGTAGGTTTCATGAGGCTGATCAGAGGTATCCCAAGCTGTTGTTTGGGCTTGTATTATAACTGTGTCATACTTCTTCTATGGGGCAGGAAAAAAAAACCTTTCCTAATGACTGGTTGTTTTCTGCTATACTCTTTTCTGGTACATCTCTTAAACACCAGTGTTTAAACATAAGGGTGTTCTAGACTTTAATGCTGCAGTCTTGAGTACAGATAAAATATGAGGGTTGGTCAAGGGAAAGCTTTATGCAGATTTTCCAGCTAAAATTCTGATAGATATCCATTAGTTCAAACTCTAGTACGACATCACAAAATTGCACTTCTTTTTAATTTTTCCAACTTCAGTTTCAATTCTACCCAGGCCGAATTCTCAGAACTTTCAATTACTTTGCTTGCGGAAGTCAAACATATGTCTCACTCTGACATTAGCTTTACAAGTGACATCCTTTTCTTGTACAGTTTGTAACTGTATTGTGATTTCTATAGATATTTGTATTTCGGTTTACCTCTTTTTCTGTCAGAGTAGAAAAAAGGAGCCAGCACAAGGAGGTCTACAGGAGTGCTTTAGTCTGTGTGTTCATACAAAGCTGACTATCATTAACACAGGAAAAAGTCAAAGTACTGAAAACATTTAGGGTGAAGTATTTCTGTTTTGCAAAACTTCAAGAAAATCTTGTTTGGTTTGTGTATTGGTCTTTTTTCATCCTCTATTTACCATTTTTAATCAAAATTTTCCTCCAATGAGCTTCTGGGATTCTTTGAGTCATCAATAAAAACACTCTCTTGTGAAACAGTAGTAGAAATAGAAAGTAATCTTGATGATGTGGGAAAAATCGGGGGGGGGGGAAAAAAAAGCTTTGATATTGTCAATCTTCAAATAATAAAACTTTTTATTTTATAAAATACAGAAATCAAAAATTTCTTAGTCTGTGGTTGTGAACACTTTTCAGTGTTCCATTTTTTCCCATGGTGCTAATGGTATGAGGTTATCTCCTGTCCTTTAGCAGTAAGATCTCTAGGTTTAGAACACAAGTTCATGCCACGTAAGCATCACTCTCTATGACATTTCCTTAGTTCATTGCCTGTTTTGTTTTTGTAGAGGTTTTACATTTGCTAATATGCAAAAGTCTTAAGAAATAAGAACATTCTTTCTATTTTGGAAGATACTTTTGTTAAAATTTTATATTTAAATAAAATGCATTAAAAATTTCTTCCTTACAAAAAATATCTAATTGTTAAACTAAAAATCATTCTTCACATTTCTTAGGAAACCAAGAATGCCTTCAGGAGTGCAAGATCAACATGGGGTGCCTCCAGTTTCGTTTTCCAAGGAATTTAAGAAGTATTTACTGATTCTCCTAGTCACCGGACTTGGGAAATTTGTTGAATATGACACACCTAGCTCCACAGCCAGCATGGAAAAGGAGAGGATAGCTGGCATTGGAGAGGATGAACTGGAGAAATGTTTCAATTGACTGTTTATGACTGTTTACAAGGGTGGATAGTGATAGAACAAAGGGGAATGGTTTTAAACTGAGACAGAGGAGGTTTAGGTTAGGGATTAGAAGGAAGTTTTTCACACAGAGGGTGGCGGCACACTGGAACAGGTTGCCCAAGGAGGTTGTGGATGCCTCATCCCTGGAGGCATTCAAGGCCAGGCTGGATGTGGCTCTGGGCAGCCTGGTCTGGTGGGTGGCGACCCTGCACATGGCAGTGGGGTTGATACTAGATGATCATTATGGTCCTTTTCAACCCAGGCCATTGTATGATTCTATGAAAAGCTTCCCTGGTGCCCCAGGTGACTCAGAGGAGATCAGTGTGGACCTGACCTCCATGGCTCCCTTCAGCCCCATGCTGCAATATAGATCAGTAGCTTTGATGTCTGAGTTGCAGCTGTATGGCATCCAGCTTGTTCTCATCACAGGCTGAGCAAGTCTGATGTCAATGGAGACCAGCCCTTAAAGAACCATCTTTCGGAGGGTGCTACTGAGTACTGGCATTTTCTCCTCTCAGCTGTTAGGAATTTTTCCAGTCTACATGAAGAAGTCCTTTAGGGAAAGGTATTTATTAGGCTAATGTGGAGATCATCTCTAATTAAAGATTACATTTCTTTCTTCTGAGCAGGAGGAGGCTGATTCATTCTCTCTGCGGTATTGTTCCATAACCCTTTTTTCACTTATTTTATTGGTGTTACTTGCATATGTCATGTGCTATGCTCTGTGTCACAGGTGCTACACCCCCAGCACAAGGGCAAAAATAGAGGACACTGTAACAGACTAACGCTATGATGAGTCTGATTCTGCCAAATTATCCCGTGATGAAGATTTAGATGCACTAAATTGATTCTGAAATACCTGCCCTGAGAGGTAATAGAGAAGCCGCACCACCAGTACATTAGGCTGTATTACTGAATGCAACTGGAGTCTTAAATGCAGAGAAAGTGAAACCAGGAAATTACAAATGAACCTAAACCTTGAGACACAAGCAGAGAAATCTGAAATGACAAAAGAAAAGCGTGAGTATTCAGGAGTATGCCAAATGAAGAGTAAGGTCATGTAGGATATTACATTATCTGCCACTGTCACTCACGTTGCAGTAGTGTTACCCATGGGGAAATTGTGTTTAATCTGAGGGTAACCTTAACTAGACAATTCATACAGAATATGTCACAAGGTAAATTGAACAACTAGATTAATCAAACAGAATAGCACGCTAAAATAATTAAATACGGGCAGCCCCAGGATGCTCTCTGCTTAATGTAGAATGCTAATTGGTATTTGAATACCACACAGTGTGTGTTGAAGAAAGACAGTGTGACTAATGTACCTGTATGTTGTACATAATAATACAGAATGGGACCTTGAGGGTACATCATCCCTTGAGAATTTCACACTGCCAACAGCTGATACCAAAAACAACTGAGAAATGTATTTCCCCAGATATTTTTCTGACATATTCTATTCCAGTTCCTTCTCTGCTGCAATCTGTGAGAAGCTTGAAGAGCAATACTGTACACTGAAATTAAATCGAACTTGCATTTTTTTTCCCTACATATAGAATTCCAATACCACCAACATTATAAATCCAAGTTCAGATGGTTTGTCTGGTTGATTTAAAATTTTTAAGCAATCTTTACTGCATGTATATGAAAATATATGTGCTGAAGTAAAAACAATGCTAAAGTCTTTTAAAACAAACTGACACGTTCACTTTCAGAACATTTTTATCTCAACGTAGTTTAATGACAAGCTCTCTATTATTTTTCTCTCTGTCAGTATGCTTAACTGGTAGTGAATAAAATATTTTGAGGAAAAAAATAGTTAATATATAAATAATAAGTAAATTGTACATTAACTATTTTTACCTCAAAATATTTTACAAAACATTTATACTGGATGATGAAAAACATTTCCATCGAAAATGTAGCATATGAAAAACATTCCCAAAGCAAACAACCTTCCACCTTCCATCATCATCCACAAAAAGAAAGGAAAACAAACAAACAAAAAAACTATGTCTATACATGTGAAGAAATGATGTGTTCTGAGCACTATTTAGACATAAGTATGTCCATCTCTCTTGCCCCAGGAAGCCCAGAACTGGACACAGTACTCCAGATGTGTCTCACCAGCATTGAGCAGAGAGGTACTTTGTCTTTCCTTGATCTGCTACAGTCTGTCTAGTGCAGTTCAACATACTCTTGTCCTCCTTTGCTACAAGGACAGGTTACAAGCTTGTGTTCATCTTGATATCCATCAATACATGGGACCTTTTCTAATTTTGCAGTTGGCCCCAGATTGTGAAGGTACGTGGGGTAAGAAACTGAATCTTTCCTTTGGAAGAGCCAATATGTTTTCAGTGTAGTCATAATTCCTCTAGCAGCAGTCATACCTCCTCTTGCAGGTATCTATAACTGTAACCTTGAATTTGAGTGTAGACATCTTGAGGTTTTTTCTTTGCATATACAGCTGTGCTGAACCAGAAGAGATCTCAGAGGAGCAGAGCTGCAGCATGTCAGGGCACATATATTGCATGGAAACATCTGCAAGTTGTGGAAAGTGCTGTTCAACCACAGACAGCTTGGAAGTAATGGAGTAGTAAAGTAGTAGAGTACTTTCTCTACCATGAGGAATCTCCAAACTTCAGTATAATGAGGTGTAGTTGGCTATTTCTCACTCAGTGGCACCATAATTAACAACTTAATGGTAAAGCTGCAACTATTCTGTAGTGCAATTACCCAGTTATGTAACTATTTACAATAGTACAGTTCAGGACAGCCATGCTCTGCAGGCTAATCTGGTGTTTTGAAAGACCTGTGTAGATCAATTCCATATCGTAACAGGCATGCCAGCAATTTTTCAGACTCAGTTTAATCAAACAGTTACAAAACTGGACTTCAAGTGTGGTGGAATGCAGCTACAGTGATTGGAGGGCATGTTTGCTTTTTTTTTTTTTTAAAAAGGAAATTCTTTGAGTTATCCTCCTGCAGTTTAACACTGTGTGCACTTAATTTCCTCTAATTCTGTTTAAATGGTTCACTTATTTATGAAAAAGAGGGGAGAGGAGAGGAGAGGAGAGGAGAGGAGAGGAGAGGAGAGGAGAGGAGAGGAGAGGAGAGGAGAGGAGAGGAGAGGAGAGGAGAGGAGAGGAGAGGAGAGGAGAGGAGAGGAGAGGAGAGGAGAGGAGAGGAGAGGAGAGGAGAGGAGAGGAGAGGAGAGGAGAGGAGAGGAGAGGAGAGGAGAGGAGAGGAGAGGAGAGGAGAGGAGAGGAGAGGAGAGGGAAAAGGAAAGGAGAAAAGGGGTCATCCTTTTAATGATACCAAAGTAAAAAATTTTCAGTGTCTTTAAAAACAAAAACTGTTTAAGATCTGTATTTCCTATATAAGGAATTTCCTCAATTCATGAGGAAAGCTCTGCCCAGACTGTATGAAAGCTTGAGTAGAAATCTCTAAGTAAAGAAATCTTTGTCTTAAGATTTCCCATAAATATCAAGAAGAGGTGAATGTAGGTCTAACTGGAAATCTAGGTAAAGCTGGGTGATACTGCTACCAAATAGCAGTACTGTCTCAGTTACCAGCAGCCCCGTGTGACTGTTCTGTAGGGGAGATGACTGCTTTTGTTCTTATTTTTAAAGAGATTGGTTTCTAATTTTAGTACTGGTGATTTTGGCTCTTAAAAATTCCACATTTTTTCCTTGCAGATGTTGAAGATATTAGTTCAAAATGAACTGTTCCTTCATCACTAACTTATGGTATCTCTCATCTTCGTATCTCAGTTGCTAATGCATTTTCAGCTTTCTGGTAGTACTTCCAGCAAAAACACAGAAATAGAACATGCCTGATAGACTAGGCACTGAAGGAACAAGAAGAAGGGATTAACATATGTTCATTCTAACAAATAACAATTATTGTTTTAAGCCCTTTATTTACTGAATAAAATAGTAATGCCCAACAGGCATTTTAGGAACTGGCAACAATAGCTATAATCTACTTCACAAAACTCAGAACAACTTGTATTCTCACTGAAACAATAACAATTTTCATAATGGATAGGCCTGTCGAGTAGAAAGGAAAGGAATAATTCAAATAATGATGATTACAATATGCCCCAGATACAAGCAGACAATGTGACACACATAAATTCTCCTCCAGCCTGTTCACAGCTATTCCCTTTGGTGTTATTATCTGATGATAAATTCTGTTTACATTCTCTTGCTTAAAATCTCTTTACTGAGAAGTCCCAGAATACAATAAGATGAATTTTGACGATCCTTAATAGGGAATGGGGTGGATTTTTGTACTAGTGTGTTTCACTAGAGGACGTACCAGGAAGTGTCTGATCCTCTTGAATGCTTTATACAACAGGAGTTACATCACGGTCTCTTTCCAAAGGAGATGGAAAAGAAGGGCATTTTGCACAGGCATCTGGTAGACAGGCTAAATCACTGCACCAACAGATAATCAAAAATTTTCATATCACTATCTGTCTTCGCTTTCCCTGAGGATGACAGAATTCAAAACAGAGCTGAGTTAGAGAGGATTTGGTATAGGTACAATTCACCAATTTATATATAAGCACTTTCCAAGTTGTTGGATGTTTTGTGTTACCTAGGACATGTGTTTGAGGTTGAACATACAATATGATGCTATAGAGAATACATGTACCCCTCTGGTGGGTAGCCAGCATACTATGCCCTTCCTGAAACTGCAGTAATGCCAGTCTTTGAATTCTGAAATTCATCCTAACAGACCAACTACAGAAAACTGTTCTCAGTTCAACCTCAAAAGTTTGATTAATCTTGCCCAGGATATATTCTGTGTATTACCGAGTACTTAATCAACTAATTCATTAGCAATTCAAATGTACTCAGAGAAAAAGTGAGAGTACAAGCACTCCTAGGCAAAGAGACAGAATAGTCTCCACAGAGATTTAGAATAGAAAGCACATGAGATAGATGCACATAGCAGTGTACATCAGTTATAATCCTCATCAATCAGATTCAAAGCTAATATTATCATCCAGATGACTTCATCTATGCAAATTTCCTTCAGGATAGAAAGATGGTTCTGTGATCTCTAAAGAAGACACTGAGTGTGTTTGTCTTTAAAGGCAATGTAATGAACATCCCTGTCATCTTCCTGTAATGGGAGTTGAAAAATAAAGAAATAAAAATGGCTAAAGATCAACTAAAAATCTTCATTCACCATCAAATACTTTTCTGCACTGTGTTCACATTACTTGGAAAAACAAACTGTTAAAACTATTAAATTTAAGCCAATAAAGATTTAATTAAAGGTTTGCTTATAAGAGGGTGTTCTGCACAGAATTCTGAAAACAAGCAGAACAGTTTCTGCTCTAAATGCTAAATAAATTTCCTAAAGTATATGACCTCTGCATGCTTCATAAAAATATCTTTAATCTGCATCACCCTTGCCTCCAGCAGCAAGGTCAATGATTGTGTTTTTCATCAAACAGGTAAGGCAAAAGGAAAGATAACTGTGAGCTATTTGTGCAGTGAAATATTTAGCCAAACACTATACTAGATTACTTATGGATAGAAAATATTATTTAAATGGGAGATAAAAATGTCCCCTAAAAAACAAAAGAATTTTTAATGTGCTGCAAGATAATCATCATCATCATAACAATAATAACAATAACATGTTCTTTCCTCTGCTTTCCCCTTCACCTTCCTGAATTCTCATATAGTCTTAAAATATTTAGAAAATTTCCTCTTTAGGATTTCTGGTTTGTCTAACTTTTATAATTTAAAAAATTTGGACTTTTCTCCTGCTATTTAATGGTGTCATATAATAGACCGTATGTATTTCAGCTGCCACTGGTAATTACACCAGGCTTTCCATGATTCATTATGCTCATTACCTGCATGTATTCTCAAAATACATTTATACAGTTTTATAATGTAATGGCACTTACCTTATTTCTCCTCCTAGTTAGCAGCCCAGTAAGAAAAAAAGTATTATGCCAGGAATCTATTAGAAGTTGAATTATGCAGCACGTAAAACTGATGGAAATCAAAATGCAAAAGTGTTGCTCTGTGGTGATGTCCCTGCATAATTCCAGCCAGACACAAGACCATGAGTAGATTTTGTTTCAACAAGAGCATTCAAGAATATTTTCTACCACTGTGAGTTGTTGTTGCCACGGGTTGCCAGAAAGATGACGTCCAGCACCACAACTTTGCAGAACAAAACTGAGAACTGCATAAACTGTGTTTGCTATGTTAGTCTTTAACAATTCTGTAATTTTCAGTCTAATAGTAGAACCACTAGGAAAAGATCACATTGACATTTCCTTTGTTCAGCAAAGTACTCAAACATGCAAAATTACTTTTCAGCGTAAAACTGAAAACCTTGTTTAATATTTATTTGTTTGTTTTTAAAAGGAGATGGAAAGGAGTTTTTATACTCCTAAATGTGTTTTGTGTTATTCTGTTCAAATCAAAGGGAATTATCTGTGCTGTGCAGGGAGATAAACTGACTGTGAGCCTTGCAGGCTGCAAAAAACAGTGGAAAGGAGAAGTAATGGCCCAGTCGTAATATCTGGGGTTGTGCACAATGCTGTATGAATTCGGTCTGGTATTATAGAGCTATAATAAAGATAGAACTTTCATAAACCATTCAACTCAGACTCTTAGAATTCAGAAATTCAAGGAATAACCTATACTTAACTCCTTTAATTCCTACTCAGAAGGGAGCTGGGATAGAAGTTTTACTTCTCTGATACTGAAATGTCAGATACACCATAGCTCCTCCCTTGGCCATAACTATCACTTTTCTCTGCATGGAAACCAGGAGAAAGAGACGGATACCACTCTGATATGTCCAATAAACATACCTGGAGTCTGAAACTTGCAAGTCAGGAGTGCAACTGAATGCGCACCCTGGAGTTCAACAGAGGTTCAAGTCCTCAAAGAACAACTAAAAAATTGCCTATGGACACACTGGAAAATCAACTTTATAAGCTCGTCATTGCCAAACAGCTTCTAATCCATGGAGTGACAAATTATGGATCAAGAATCTTCTTAGCCTGAAGAAATTCCAAACACCTTTTCCACAGAAAGAACTCCCATGCTATTGGCTGGGCAGAGGACAGGAACTAGATTTTAGTCCTCTTGCTGAAGCCAAACCATTGTTTGCTCCAGCATTTGAAGTCAAAGCATCAGCAGTAGACCAAGCCAAAGGAGATGGGACTGTACAGTCTCATGGTTTCAGGACTCAGCTGGAAAGATGGATCTGGGCTCTGTTCCCAGGACTACTCTTCTTATATAGCACTTAAATGTAGCCAGCATCACAGTACGGCTGGAAAATCACCCTACAACCAAAGGTCAAGGACAAGCAGAGCAAACAACTGGATGCTCCTCTTACACCGCTGCTGGTCTTTAGAAACAGACTCCTTCATATTCAGTCCTCACAATCTGATGAGAGCTGCCCCTTGGCTACAGAGAGGGCTACCTTCAAAAGCAGGACAGAAAAGGCTATCCAAGGCAGAGAACTTCAAAATTTAAATATTGTAGGAGGTAGAACAGGGACTGGTGTGGCCAGTTGTTCATTCTGTCTGCCTGCAACAGGTGGTCGTGAGTTTGAATTACCTCTGGACAAGTAAAGAATTTTATTAATGTTTTCCATTTCTTGGTTAAATATTCAACCACCTACATTCTGCAGCATAAAGCAATGTTTTATTAACCTGGCTTGGTACTGGAAATTATTATCCTTGCTCATCCTTTTCCAACCTGGTAATTCTATTTAGAAAGCTGTATTCACTAGATAAGCTGGTATTTTGAAGTCTCTATGGGAAAAAAAGTGTACAAATCTGCTATGCTGAATCAGGGAAACAAAGGTTGTGAAAGTCTAGAGGGCAAGATATACAAGCAGCTGTGGTTCTTCGATTTCTTCAGAGGAGGCTGAGGAGAGGCATGATGGTGGCTGCAGCTCAGGGAGCAGAGGGGCAGTGCTGAGCGCTGCTCTTTGTGACAGTGATGGGGCCCAAGGGAATGGCAGGGATCTGTGTCAGGGGAGGGGCATCTGGGGATCAGGAAAAGGGTCTGCACCAGAGGGTTGGTGGGCATGGAATGGGCTGCCTAGTGCAGTGGGCACAGACCTGAGCTATGGGAATCAAAGGAATTTTTTGGACAGTGCTCTCAAATATAGGATTTGGATTTGGGGTGATGATGTGTGGATCCATAATTTGGACTCGATGATCCTCGTGGTTTCATTCCAATTCAGAATATTCTGTGAAAAGTCTGAACTACCTGGAGAGAGAAAAGAAACACCCTTGCAGTTTTTGCTTTCTATTGAAAATCCCTTGGCCCTTCAGAGGCATTTGATTATTATTAACCAATTCTGCAGGAAAGAAAGACGCTTAATTTAAGCTCTCTAAATCCCCCTACTAACCCTCTGTTCCTAATAAATTGTCTCATCTGCTGGGTTAGTGCAAAGAAAAATGCTTTATACAATGCAACATCTAGGAGCACAATCCTTTGTACAAATCATATTACAAACATACATGGAACACGCCATCCCTTATCATAAGGTACACTGAATATGTATTCAAAATATTTCAGTTTCTGTAATCAGCACCCTATTTCTTGTGATTTTCTCTACAGGAAATAGTTCGTAGTCTTCTCTGGTGATAAATTTACCACTTAAGCAACTTGTAAGGAAGCCCTGCTATCTATGTAAATGCACTTAAAGAGTAGATCTTCTGCACTCTCTTTGTAGATGTAAATGTGATGTGTGTGCAAGGCAGAAGGCTGTGTCACATCATAAACTTCTCTAATTTCTACAGTTTTTTTACAATCATGAATACCCGTCAGCCTCTAAGTAAGCCATTATGGATTCTGGTTTCAAACTACTACATATATGAAGCTAGAAACAAGAGACACTTAAGTATTCTATTTCTTTCAACATGTACTTTCTATCTTGATTTAAGGCAAAAAACTTAGTAATGTGGTAGGCAGAAACTCACCTGCCAGAAAAGTTTACTTTTTTGAACAAATGTTATGCTAGAAATCATGGGATGATCTCAGACATTTTCATCATTAAAAGAAATTTTGGAGTAGACCATGGACATATGGACATGAACTGATGTGAAGTGAATAGATTGCAGACAAAATTCTTCACTCATCTGGAGTAGATTCATTTGCTTCAGTGGAACAATTCTGGATTTCCAGTGATGTAATTTGGAACAGCATCTGGCTTCAGATATATAAGAAGATCTCCTTGTAATGGTTTATATCACCAACTACTTACTGCATGATTTTGCTATGCTTTTCTTAGCTCTTATTAGCTATACATAATTGTTAGTTTTAAATCATTCTCTTGTGTTTCATACAAGGCCAGTAAAAGCCCTGCAGAACAAGGGAAATATACATTTCCTTCAGATCATCACTGTGTGGCATCTCTCAAAACTTAGTTAAAATCACATTCTAAATTATCTTCTCTTTTTAGTTTGGATATTACTTTATGGAATACAAGTGAAGGAAAAGCCTCTCAGTTATGTCTGTTCTTTACATAAAGCAACAAGTTAGAGACATTTACTTGGCAAACAGCCTTTAATTAATGGGATTTTTCCCATAAGGACTCTTCCTCTATTTGAGTAAATGTATGTTGTTTTGAAAGACATCTGTTCTAGTCACCTTTGTACAGTTTCATTATTATTTTCTTTTAAACAAATAAATACAGTGCATGAGATGCCTTCTCGCAAACCTGTGTCCAGATTCTGCTTTCAAACATGACACCCATTCATCATCATACAGAGTGCAAAGGAGAGGTGCACTTCCCCTGTCACTGTGTAGATGTGATATTAGATGTGTAGGTGTTTCAGTTTCTTTTCACTACAAGGCTTTCAAAGTCATATTTTGTACACTCTGATCACAAGCTTTGCAGGCAGTCTTCTCTGTCTTCAGAATCTGTTTTAAATGTTTTAAATTTTAATAAAAGAAGGCTTAATAAAACTACAAGACAATAGTGAATACATATGTAAATATACTAAATACAATGAAGAAATCAGCATTTGCTGTTATCCCACACATGCAACAGTTCCTTGTGTTATATACTGCAAAGTTGTAACATCTGATTTTTTAATGGCTAAGGCTGTTCTTTGCAAATATGTTCAGGAATATCCACACAGATGTTTCTGTTTAATCTCATGACACTTGCTTTTCCAGTTTGGAAATTTAATTCCAGGATCATAATTAATAATATGTAATTAATAATTTGGTTTAGTCCAAGTGATTACAAGGACTGTTCTGGTAGCCAAAAGCAATATTTGTGTCATTTGCCTTTTACTGAACTTCTAAGAAAGTGACATTTGCTTTAGTAAAAGATAAATATTACAGTTGAGTCTGTTTATTTTTTTTCCATTACATCTGGATTCTCTTTCTGTCTTTCCTTTAGGTAAATTTTTTACAAATCTTTTCTCAAAGAAAATATAAATGATATACCATTATCTTTTTTTAAAAGGCAGCTCCATCCATCATAATAGATTACAAATTTGTCACCTTGAATCAATTTTTGTTCACAAGTTCAAAAGGAAATATAAGTGCTTGAGGGCCCAGAAATATTTATTGTACATGTGGATATTATTAAAGTTTATTGAAATCCTTCACCAATGAGAATTGTTTCTGTTTTGTTTTGCAACACGTACAGCACTAATGTTAAAAATCCTGTGCCTTTATTGTTTAGAAATTAAATTGGCAACAATTGGTTGACTTTGAGAACTACTGATTCTGACTAGAGATACTAACATATTTATGCAAGCATTCATTTAATTAAGCCATGACAACTTCAGCTTGCCTAATTTAGTAAAAATATGTTTCGACATAGTTTCTTGTATAACATTTTCCCATGATGACGTCGGTTTTCAAATAAAAACTGCTTCTGCTAGTGACATAGAGAGTAATTCATTTAGACTCTTTTCCATGTAACAGTAGAGAGAGAAAATGGAAGTTTAAGATTCACGAGAGTCTTAGTTTAAGACTTAGTGACAAGACTACATCTGGTATCAATACAGTTCCTCAGGATCTTGACCACATCTTTCATAAAGTGGTGAGTTCCGCCAAAAGGACACATCTTGTTGGCTGCTAACTACAACCTCCAAAATGCTGAGCTTGTGAAGGGCAGGAATGCAATAATGCTCTGCTGGAGGGAGAAAATGTAACTACATTTCTAATTACATTTTTATTAGTGGTGTTAATGGGAAGTTGAGCTCTTAAAACCCCTAGTAAAACATGGTGTTTTTTTGAAATTGTATAGCTCAGTGTCAGGAGTTAATATGAGAGGGCTTTTTGTTGTTTTCTTTTTCTCTTTTCTTTGTTTTGGCTTAATTTTTTGTTGCGGTAAATTAATGAACCCCTTGAAAACATTCCCAGTTTTGAAGAGAAAGAAGTGCAGTGTTGGAAATGTAAAAAGAAAAAAACAAAAACAACAGTTGTTGCAAGAAGAAAGATTGATACTACATTGGCATTAAGAGGTGATTTTTTTTTTATCAGTGAGGAAGCTGTCCTTCAGCTCTACAAATATGGGAACTGGCACAAAGTGTAAATTTCACTGTTCCTTTTGTAACACTTGTTTTGTTGATGACCAGGACATACTGGCATCTAATGGGCTTCCACTGAGACTTCAGATGGTAAGTTTGTATTTTTCTTTCTAATTTAGAAAAACCTAGGGAGTGCCTTCCACCGGGAATCATATATTCCAAGGGGTAAAAATTGGGTATTTGGGGATTTCACATTTCAAAGTGAAGTTTTAGCAAGGCTACCCATGATGTCATATAGAAAGCAAAAAGCAATAGAAACAAGAAAGAGATTTGTACGACTAATTAAGATTATGCTGAATTTTCACACTTCTACAAGCAACTTCTCCTTTTTCCACTCTGAAGAGGTAATGTTTTGCCAGCTTTGTCAAAAATCTTCCTTCTCAAATATATATTTATATTATATATATGTATGTATAAAAAATAAATGTTCTTGCTTTGTTTCAAAGTATCTAAGACAGAAGAATCCAAAGTATGTACTGTATAATGTCATTAATTAGAGGCTTTTAAGTTCCAGTAAGGATGTTTCATGTGGCTTTCATAGCAATAGCAGCCTTAAATCTGGTTTAAATGGCCAGAATACATTTCTTTCAATCAAAAGTATCTTCTACTTTCATAAATCTGCATTTATAACTCCTGCTCCATTTGTCAAGGGATATTAGGATTTGACCATTGGGACACTTAAATACTTGGATTGCCAGGTGCAAAAATGTCCTCATATCTTTGATATTTCAATTTAATCTGTGATTTTGGCAGCAGATTAGCTTTTTGTATTGCTAGAACTGGAGAAATGTACTAGTTATACAAAGATTTCTTTCCTGTCTTCTCAAAAGTGCAACCCACATTAGTTTACAGCATATATGTGATGTGAAATTTGTCTGAAGTAGACATGTCTAAGCATGGAAAATACCCTACAGAGCATGGAAAATACCCTATATCTGTTACCACTTTTCTGTCCTACTCCTCACATAATTTGGCCCTGCCAAGGGAAATCATTCAGGCTGGTGTCTATATCGAGAAGTCGTTCCACCAGCAGAAAACTGCTCATGTCAGATCAGTGGGACTCCATGAGGGGTTTCTGATTCAGCATCAATCAGCCATGCTGAGCTGGGGAGGCTTAGTGGTAGAGTTGAGATTTTGAGTCTACTGATTAATCTAAGAGTCTAGTTTGGAGAAAAGAAGATTCAGAGGTGACTTCATTGCTTTCTGCAGCTTCTTAAGGTGTGGAAGTGGAGAGGGATCTGCTGATCTCATCCCCCGGGTAACCACCAATAGAACACGAAGGTACAGCATAAAGCACTATCAAGGGAGATTCATACTGGATATAAGAAAATATTCCCTTGCTGTGAGTATGCTCAAACACTGTTAGAGGCTTCCTACAAATCATGGTTAGCATCTCATGCCTGCCAGTGGTCAACAGTTATTTGGATAATGCCCTTCATAATATGCATTAATTTTTTGGTGGACCTGAAGTTATCAGACAGATGAGCTAAATTATGCTTGTAGGCCTCTTCCAACTGATCTATTCTCTTTTAAATGTGTCAGTTTTTAATTTGTGTAGTTAGAATTTCCTAATGTTAATCCAAACACAGTGTTCCATTGCATTTTGTTGCCCTGAGAAATATGGCAGATGGAACCCAGACAAACCATTATCTCTCACCATGATATCATGATGCTGACCACGCCGAAATCTAGAGCTTCCAGTCAAGCCAGAGAGAAAGGTGACCTTTCTCTTGCAAGACAATAACAGGTCTCATTACATTTTGAAGACCGTAGAGTACATTATCAGTCTTGGCTGGACTGTCCTACCATATCCACCATACAGGCCAGATTTGGTTGCCTTCTGACTTCCATCCGTTTAAGCCAATAAAAACATAGACTGCACAGGTAACATTTTCCCAGCAACAACACCATCATAGCAGCTGTGAAGCAGTGGGTCACCACCACTGATGTAGATTGTTATGACTGAGGAATTAAGGCTCTTCCTCATTGCTGGTGAAAATGTACAGCTAATAGTGGTGACTGTGTTGAAAAATTGTGGTTTTTAGCTGAGAATTTGCTCTGTCTAATAGTGCTAATGTTCTCTTTGTGTCTGTTGTAGTTTCCATGGAAATAAACGGCAGGCATTAGTTTCAGAGCACGTATATGTGATATATTTGATAATTGTACTCAAAAGAAAACAACTTTGTGCGTCAGTCACAAACGTGACTACAAAATGATTCAAACAACGTATAAGGCTATGCATACAGTATTATTTTCAACAAATCTTTACATTTTTTTCTGCATAAAATTATTGAAAATTACAAAGATTTTCCTCTCTAAAACACCATTGTTTATGTTAGATATATATGTATATGACATATATATGCATATATAAAAACCTGCATATTCAAATAATCATATAAATATGTAATATTTTATTCAAATTTGACATAGATGTAGCACATTACTATAAAGCAGATACACTAAGTATTGCCTACTCTGTATTTAATACAACCAACATTAAGTATTCAGCCTACATATTGATCACTCCAGGGTTTTAATGATGCTTTAAGGAAGCATCAAGCAAAAATATGACCACATACATTTCCGTTAATATGACAAGAAACTTGTATGTTTCACTGTTTGGGCCAACAAAACACATCTGTGCAATGTTTTCAGGTTTATAAAATAAATATAATGTTACATAGGAGTGGGTATGCATGCTGAATACTCACATAGAGACATGATGCATCTTCATCTATTATGAATAAAATCTATTCAGTAAAAATCAGTGGTTCTACACCTATGGTTCTACCTAGCAGAATATTACCAATTAAATATATGCATTGTGCATCTGGAATGTGATTAATGTTTACATATCAAGGAAGAGGAAATGATTGGCATAATAAGAGGGAAAAAGTAATGAAATTATTAAGCTTGTCCCAAGTTTCCACTAGCTGTATTGTAATTGCTGTCAGCTGAGTTCAAAGTGTTAAAAGAACCAACATTTTCTCCTGTGGCATTTTATTCTTCTTAGATTTCTCTGTGAAACTCTGCTTAGTAAATATTAATTTACCCTCAATTACTAATGACAAGCAAAAGAAACCCTTGCATTCATCAGGGCCACAGCCCTAGGACATACGTTTGTCCTTCAAAGCGTTCAACCATTCAACAATTAGAACTAATAGTTACTCCAGGCGATCAGGGCTGAAACATGCAGTGCACTCCCCACGCTGAGCTCTCAGCAGAAGCAGTCATGGTGGTCTTGCAACCTATTGACTTCACCAGTGAAAGTTGGGAAAGTGATTTGCCAAGTGGACAAATTAGACAGAGAGTGATTGCCTAAAATACGAGAACACTTAAGGGCTGAGAAGGGGAACTAGTCAATTAGTTTGCTAATAAATATTAACTGTGTAAAATCTTTGGATCTGAAGGATAAAATTTAAAAAAAAAAAAAAAAAAAAAAAAAAAAAAAAAAAAAAAACCTGGGATTTTACTAAACAAAAAGAAATGAATAAATAAGATAAATAAGATAAATCCCATATACAGACAAAAAAAAAAAAAATGTTTTTAGAGTAGAACTTGACATCTTAAAGACCAGTCAACTTAAACAGCTTTCTTCGCAAAGCAATAATATATAGTTTATTTTATTTTGTTCTTTCGTTATTAAAATTAAAAGAAAAAAATAATTATCATAAACACAGGAAAAGAGCTTATAGTAAAATAGTGATTTTATTTAAATGACTGGGATCTTTGTCTCCAAATTCAGTAATGGTACAGTGATTTTGTGAATATTACTATAATAATAATCTTGTATAATTAATTATGATCATAATTTATTATATTACATTTCCCCTCTCTGGGTAGCTGATCAGTTGATGCATAGCATAAAAGTTTTCTTTTTTTTGTTGAAAGATGTATCCTCAAATTTTGCTATCTATTTCTTTCCCTTCTTGCTATTAAGCCTTTCAATTTCCCTCTTTACTTTTTTGGCTGAAGAAAATAAGCAAAACAAAGTAAATATTACAGGTAATAAAGCAAAAGTTTCTAATTTGCTAATTCACATAAAACAAATACCATAAAAAAAAATAATCCTTTTGTTTGAAATTCTTATCAATTAAATTCACAATGAATATGTTCATTTTAGGAGAATAGTTACTCCTCTTTTCTGTAATGTTGTAATCTTGTCTATAGCTTGCTTACCAGTGTCACCAGAATTGTGCTCCACTTCTGGAAAGCGTATATGAGAAGAATTATGTTTACCACGAATAAAAGCTGTGTTGTTGCATGTAAGCACACATCAAAATCTTTTTTTCCCAGGCTTCTGTGTGTTATTCACTGAGTAGAGAAGCATCTGGCCCTTGCTCAAAGTAATTTCCAATGAACATGAAAGTCAAAGGACAAGCAACACCTGAGCATGATAAACAGCAGGGCAACTCAACTTTGTGTTACTAGATCAGAACATTGTCTCTGGTAAAAAGTGGAAAAGGAAACTATAATTTGTGTAAGGCCAGAAGATGTTGACATTTGTGTTAATTTGTAAGGGAAGAGAAACAGATTTAAGTACTTTAGAGGAAAGATAAAGCCACAGCTGCATGTATTTTGATTTATACATATTTTTAATTTTAAAGCTTAATTTATAACAAATCATAACACAAATATAAGATGGTTTAGCAGCAATGTTGTTTTTTAAAGCAATTTCAAAGACGCCATGTGACAAGTCTCTAAGCACCCCCTGGTGCTTAGAGGCTCCAGATGAACCCCTGGTGCTTAGAGGCTCCAGGGGCTCATCTGAGCAGGCTCCAAGTGACCACAGAATACCACCACCAATGGAGACTAGTGGTTACCAAGCTTCTGTCAAATTAGATAAAAGATAATTACGGTGAGTTCTTAGTTGCTTAAAAAACTCTGTGTGATAAACACCTGAAACAGGGAAAAAAATGTGTATATATGGATTTTTTTAATGTACTCTGAACTCATTCATTCAGAGAGAAAAAAAATTATAAATGAGAATTAAATTATGCAGTATTGATTCAGCAAACTGAAGACAATTCTATACGTGAAGAAGCAACAAGGAATTTTTTAGTGGCTGAGGTTTTATGAGCTCTGTAAACTGAATAACTGTAGAATAGAGCAAAATGAAATTAAATCATGATACAACATAATATACAAAAAGCTGTGCCATTTTTTCCATTTGAAATGCAGCAACAAACACTAATATTAACAGTGTATAATGAAGTTAGAAAAGGTAAACAGTTAAAAGTCATTACCTACATACTGAAGGATATAACACAAAAACACCATTAGGGTAAGCTTCTTCCCTATGAAGAAGACATTCTCTATTCTCATGATGATACAATTATATCAGTAGCTCTGTGGAGTACTGTGTTTAAGGGAGTGACATGAGAGCACATAGGAGTTTTTCATCTCTTGTAAAGGAAAGAATTTTGTTTCAAAAGAAGAGAACCAATAACTATCATTGAGTTGGAAGTAATACCACTTGGACAGAGACTGGTTTCTCTAAGGAAAGTGTTTCTTCTCTCTGTTAACTAATTATCCATCAACTGGAGGAACTGGATTTTGGGAATTAAAAGTGGGAACCAGAAGAGGTTGGATAGTGGTAAACTGTAGCGGGCTAGTGGAAAATAAATAGACACTAAATAATGCAGAGAGAAAATGTCAGGGGAAAAGTGGAGGCAAATGAAAGAAAAGTAGGCAGAGAGAGAGAGAGAGACATGATAGATTTTACCAATCACAGACTCTCTGTAAAGACAGAAGGAAACAAGAACAGAGCAGGAGGTCTGAGAAGAAAAAGCAGAGAATGTTGGGAAGATGTTTGAGGCAAAGAGATGACTTACTGAGGTAAAATACATTGAGCACACTTATTCTGATCTATGGGTAAAGGGAAGCTAAGCAGGGAATCCAAGCATCGTGAAATAAGTTTCCAAATTTCTACACCATATGTTTTGAAACAAAACATAACCTAGATTTGCCAAGTAAAATTTTATTCTTACTTGGCAGCTTTGTTTAGAAAACTGTCATAAAGCCTAAATATAGCTAAAGTGCATATTCCATTTGAACTACCTCACTGCTAAAATGGGCTCATGTTTATAGTCAGCTTTGAGAGACTGAAAATTATTTTCTTCCCTTCTTATCTTTCAATAAGATTTCAAAGAATCATTGTAGTTTGGTTTTATTTTAGGCTCTTTTCTTAGCTGATTGAGAAAAAATGGAATGCAGTCTTCCTGGGAAAATTCTTCTAACATTGCCTATAATGAGTATCCCTGTCTTATTCATGCCAAAGAGAGCCTACTATGGAACTAATTGCCCTGATACTCGTGGCATCCCTAAAGAAACACTGTTTCTTGCTATTTCTGTGCTCCATGATATGGATTTAGTCCTTAATCTCTGCTTTCTTCCTGGACCACGATATTAAGCTTTTGGTCTTCTACTGGAGGTCCCAATTTTGTTTGGAAGTCTTGGAGACATTTTGCAGCCCTCCTAAACAAGGAATCCGTCACATTGCTACTTTTTCTTCGGTTGCATATCCCTGAAATTATATATTACAATATTTGTTCATTCAAATAACTACTGTAGAATTCATAGGCCAAAAAGAAAGTTCAAATATCTAAGTAACTGCACCTTTAGAATATATATTTTAGTTGTGTAGACATAAATACAAACTGTAAACTGAATACTTGGCTGTACACATGCCTGTAATTCACAGCTACTTACTGACATTCATCACCATTTGGTATCATCAGATCACAGATGTAACATTAGACAGCTATACATTTCTGTGATGTAATCAGGCTCTAACAATCTCAGTAGATATGATTCAGATTAATTGGATATTTAAAATAAGATTCGCTAAAATGGATCATATGGAAGACATTTTGAGGAACATTTCTTCTGCCAGATATATAGAATAGCAAAGAAAAATTGAAAACAGGAGAGGTTGTATGGTTTTCTTCTTAAAATACAATGAGAGAAACAAACAAACAAAAAAAAAATGCATATTTCTCACTTCTCACAATTTCAGTGGAAATTACTTTTTTGACAAAACTAATACTTTTTCTCCCCAGCTTTATGAAAGAAATGCAAAGGAACTCCACAGGATCTCCAAAGTGTTCAATACTTCTGCAGACACTAAATACAGGCAAATCATTCCCAGTATGCATGGACAAAAAATAATTGTGAATGCTTGTTTAGTAACACAAACAAATTAAGGATTTTTATGTATCATCACATAAGTAAGTGTGAGAGGTAGATTGTGTTTTTGCAGTGGAAATTTCCAGTATTTCTGTATATAGATAAGTTCCCTTTCACAAAGAAAGCTCTTGAACAGAGTAAAGTTGAGACTGGGGCATTCTGACCTGGGTGGAACTGGCATAGCCACGAGGTAAGGTAATTATATAGGGGAGGGGATGGTCTGGTACAGGACAGAATGAGTGTGCTAATTTTTGAGAATATTCCCCTTCTGTTGCTATAGAAAGTGCAGAACCTACCTAAAAACAATGGGTTGGTGACAGACATTGTATGGAAATGTAAGGTAGAAACAGCATCAAAAGACTGTGAGCCTGAGACGCTCAGCCAATGAGTTCCAAGAGAGACATTTCCTGTGTCGGACCCAGGGTATATAATGGAATGGATTTCACTGAATAGTCATGCAATTTCTCCCTTGTCAGTAGGGGGTAAGTGCCCATTATTGCAATGATGAATAAACTACCCTTCACAGAGATCTTTGCCTGATTAGAAATTTTTATCTTGAGCATATTTCTCACATAAATATTATGGCAACTTTTAGAGATAAACATCTGGAACTTTGGACCACATTGTGATTAAGGTAGTTTTTTTTCTGTGAAATGTTTCTTCTTACTGAGACTGTCAGTGAGTGTGCTCTGCTTGTGTTGTGAAACATATTGTAAATCCAGTATTTTGACAGTTCTGGAGCTGTCAGAGAGGGGAAGGGAAAAGAAATGTGGAAGGGGAAGGGGAGAGGAGAGGAGAGGAGAGGAGAGGAGAGGAGAGGAGAGGAGAGGAGAGGAGAGGAGAGGAGAGGAGAGGAGAGGAGAGGAGAGGAGAGGAGAGGAGAGGAGAGGAGAGGAGAGGAGAGGAGAGGAGAGGAGAGGAGAGGAGAGGAGAGGAGAGGAGAGGAGAGGAGAGGAGAGGAGAGGAGAGGAGAGGAGAGGAGAGGAGAGGAGAGGAGAGGAGAGGAGAGGAGAGGAGAGGAGAGAGAAAACTGCAAAGTCTTCAAGGAACCCTGATGAATACAAAAGACAACACATTTGCATCACAGAGAATGTGCAGTTTAACTACAGACTTGGCAGAAGAAATGTTGCAGTTAATAAATGAAAGGTTGAAAGCAAGGATTGTAATTACAAGATTGTGCAATTCTGACATGAGCCATGAATACTTTGTATGACCCCATCACATTTCAACCAAGGCTTTGACTGGGAGATTTAAAAGACGGAAAATTTTCTGGCTTCATCTTACTACCGTCAGCATTTACTCTTATTGCCCGTTTTCTCCTTACCCCTTCAACAGCGGGTAGCAATTTTTTAAAAGGCTAAATCCAACTTTAACCCAAATTTCAAATAATAATACCATAACTGCTGAGTTGTTGATTTATCTGTAAAACTGATGAAGATTGCTTTTAATCAGAATTTCTTTTTTTTCTTTTTTTTTTTTTTTAACTTTTTTGTAATGATTATTTCCTTAAAATCCTCACTGCTATTTTACTGGACAAAGCTGGCAGAAGAGTACAGAGCCACAGAAATATATTCAGAGCTGAACTCGGAGATGGAGCCAAGCAAGACTATGAAGTCAGTGCTGCAGGAGGGCAGACAAGACCTGTAATCCTCTTGCCAATACTGAGTACCCTTGAATATTTCTAACAGTTGAAACCTTAAAATCTGATGACTTTGGAAGAGTTAATCAACATCACTTGTTCTAGTTACACGAACAAGTTCCTGTGGGGCACACACACATTTCCAATTGCAGTGCATGAATGGGGTTTGTTGCTTTGTTACACCCATGGCCAAACTTCTGTATTCTGTACTGAGGAGAGCCCAGAGCTACTTGGGAATTTTCAGCTTGCATGTCACTAACACTTTGGTATGTTCGCAGATGATTTACTACTACTTGACCTTCATCCTCAAATCTCTTCATTACTTCTTCTGCAGGCCATTTGTAATTACATAGGTCCATAAGAATATGTTTCTGTAACTCTTCAAGTAAGAAATGCTGAGTCTCCTAACAAGGTTCACAGAAGTCTACTCGGGAGAGGTTCAGAAATGTTGTATTAAGTGAACATGCAAGCTGTTAACATTTATGAGGTGGCTCTACATTTAAATTTAGATTTTCATTGATGGTTCTATACATTAATGTTGTTATTGCCTCCTACTAACCACTGAAAACTATTTTCATTTACTTCCTTAGATACTTAGGTACTTAAATAAAATCTGTCCTGTGCAATAACTCCTGCAGGAAGACCTGACTATCATGGTGAGAAACCTGAATGAAGAATCTAATAAAACATTGCAGAATTCGGATTAAATGCAACAGAAACTTATCTACACTGCAAAATCATAAAATAGGATATAATTTTCTCTTTTACATCATTGCATCTAGTGTGGAAAGTGGAATATTTACTCAGATAACTGCCCAGGTGTCCTTTCATAGACATTTGTGCCTTTCAGCAACTGCTGCTAAGACTCACTCCATCCTCAATTCAAGAAATCATTGGCAGTGGACTTACCTATGCTATCACTCATTCTGGATATAATAATTTTCTTTCTTAGAAAACAAATAGAAAAGCCCTTCTATCCTATTTTTTATTTTATTTGGTGAAAGAGAATAGGGAATTAGGAAGAGTGGAATCAATACATAAAAAGTTCATTTTGTTGATCATGGGTCCGATAGGACAAGAAACATAACAGAACATTCTTCTCCACAGCAGCAAAACTTCCTAGCCCTTTGCAACTGCGAAGCATAGGCTGTGCTTGTGTATGACTGTGTTCACTTTTGCACATGTAGAATATAACTTAATCATATCCAATTTTGATGAAATTTTGGCTTCAATTCTAGTTTTAAGTATTTGGAATGGTTCTTACTTCTTATTGATGGGTTTGCGTGATTTTAATGAGCGTGATTAGCACAGTGAGACCATACAGCCCTTCACTAGAATAAAAATTGCTTTCTTGCGCATTGTGTTGGAGTCTAGATTGTGATGGATTAATACATTGCAGGTGTCAGCCAAAATACAAAAGGAGATGGAGGAGAGCAAGGGGTTGGAGTTACTCCCTTTCTCTGGCTGGTTGCTCTTGGTGGAGGTTGTGGAATTCACTCTGCAAAGCCTTGGAAAGAGATCCCACTCAGAAACATGGATCTGGACACTTCACTTCCTTCATACCTTCCATATGCACAAGTTATTCGCACAGGGAATAGCAGGAAGAAACAAAAAAGCAAAGAGACCCTTTTTGAGGCTATTGTTAGACTCATATTGATGTCCATTAAAGCTAGGTTTGCACTTGTTTGGGGGCTGAAGCTGGTTTTACCAGTTGAAATGTTTTTATGTTTTATTTCCCATTTATACAAAAACAAAACAAAGCAAAAACCAAGCTGTGAAGACCTGTACAGTAGCTAAGATAAACATTGTGTATTTTTAATTTTTGATTAAATCTTGTCTGAAATTGTACAAATAAAAGAAGATCTGGCTTGCTCTGAGGTGCTAGCTGTCAATGGTTATTGTTAATCATAATCTAACAAATACCAGATACAGCTATTTGGCAATTGAGAACTAACATTTTTCTTATTTAAGGTGATAGGAATGAAGGAAACATTAATCATAACTTACTCATTTTCCCTTATCTGAAAGTGCTTTAATACTTAACATTTGTCCACATTTCAAGACAACCGATTGATGTTCATTACCAGAAAACGTACATTTCAAAATGTTACTAAAGTTAGCATTACAGAATTAATAGATTATTTCTCTTTCCTGGAATAATTCCACTGAAGACAGTGCAGTTATACCTTTGCAGAAAGAGCCAATTCAACCTCATGAAGGAGAACTGATAAAAACACTTTAGAGCATCTTAAAAATCACAGAATCACAGAAGAAAAATAGTGTACAAAAATTAATAACAGTGTTTTCATACTGACAAATTTCAGAAGGATCTTTATACTAATATTTGAACTTTGTGTGTGTCTGTCAGTTGAACAAATTTTAGTTCCTTTGTTGAACTCTTCTTATGGAAAGTGTTCTGAAATATTTTAATGAAATGTGTTCTGATAATGTAAATCATGTCAAGTACCTAAAGAGGCCAGCTGATAGCCATTAAATAAAGACAAAGACAAGTTCAGACCCTGGAAACTTAATTTCATTGGGACTACAAACATCCTGAAAATTAAGTGTATTGGCTAAACTAGGCCTATAGGCTCTGACTCACAAGGGGCTTCATCATGGTTTTAAATCACAGCATGGTGCTGTAGGCTAGACAGAACTGCACTTGCCATCTGGAGATATTTTGACTGACTCACAGAGTTTTCTGAACAGATCTAATGACTCTTCATGAGATGTAACACAACCACATGCTTGCATGCTAATATGGACAGTGTAAAGGAGACTGACCTTCTTCTGTTCCCTTTGGGAATCTGAAAAATACACTTGAAAGAATAGTTCAGACTTGGCATGATGTATGTCTCCTAATTACTTGTGAAAGTGAATGTTTTCTGTTCTATTCTGATTTTTTTTTTTTTTTTTTTAAATCTTCAATATTCTTTAGAAACAAGTAACATCTTTCTGGATACTATAGGTAGAACAGATACTGGAAACCAGAGTCATCATGAAAATGCCTGATTAGAGGAAATCAGACTAAAAACATCAATGCGTACATGAGCCATTAACTCTGGATTGTGGCCAAAGAGGAAATCTAAGATCTGGGATGTTTCTCAATTCTTAGTAATAAGATAAACAGTTAAGCAACACCTTTCTCCACCCCAGAGCATCTCTTGATAATGTTTTGGTTCTTTGCTTTTTCTGCAAATGACACAAACCAAGGTTCATAGCAAAGGTAAAGTTTCTGACAAAGAAAGTGGGAAGTGTTCTGCAGGACTGAAAAAGACCATCATTATGCACACACCACTCCATTATATTGTGAAATATTCATCACCAGGAGAAGTTCATGGATCTGTTGATCCTCAGCTATCTTCTCAGCAAGCATCCAGCCTGACTGATGAGCAAGGACTTCAATACCAATCCTCCAGGGGATCAGAGAGGTTTGTCTGGTTTATCCCACTGAGAACAATCCTCACCAAAAGCTATTACTGTGTCCAAGAACATCCAGTTAGGCTACTGCAGTTGTGGGGAGGGAGTTTGGAAAGATGTTACATTATTTTTTGGCAACTTGGACACCATTTCCATTGAAAAAGGTCTCATTGAAAAGAAGTGACTTTCCAATGCTCACTAATATGCGCATCATGAAACAGGAGGTGGCAAGAAAGATACTGGAAAATAGTAATAAGAATACACACTGATATCTCAAAGTTTTGACTAAAGACACTTCACAACATCCATAGGAAAAAATAAATTTGGTTTGCCTGCATTTGAGAGAGCTGTAGAATAAATAAGTCTTCCAAATTTCTGATGAAACCTTATGTAAATGCTTCAGGAGGTTTCTGAGGACCTTTTGGAAAGGGTTCTACTAACATAATAATTATGATTCTCATTAAAAAAAAAAATAAAAAATAAAAAAAAAGGAGGAATATGGAGGCTGATTTCAAATATTGCTTTAATGAATAGCATCAATACCATTAACATGGTGTAAAATTAAATCATTATCACTGGATTAACTGACTACTTTGCACTTGATGTAAATGAAATCAGAATGAACATAAATGCCTTTGCTTGTGTGTATCACCAGGATGCAGCAAATAGCCTATGGTCTTTTCCTTTTTTCCAACAACTTTCAAGGTAAATATGATGAATAGATCTATGCTATGTAAACCTAAATTGCTGCCAACCACTACTATTTGCTCACTACGTTTGAAAAGTTTGGACTCACTAAAACTTGACATTCTTTGGACTTGACAGATTAACACATATATGAAGAAATTTGCATATTTATTTTAAACCAGATGTTCTTCAAGAAGTACAGCCAAATTCCCATCATCACTGTAATCATATTGTGTTTTGTTAACATAATGGAGCCATTAAAATTCCACTACAGTTTTCCTTGTTGGGAAGAAAGGGCTATTAAAGAATTTTCCAGGTGAATTCTAAGTAAATTCTAATTAAGAAGAAGGAGTAACATAGTTAACTACTATTAATTGCCTCCATTTATATCACTGAAGGATCTGGTTTGTATCAGAATATAGATTATTAATTCAATTTGCAATAGCTGTGGTTTATTTTACAGAAAAAGTGGTTGGAATCAGGCTTTGTTATATTAAGGATAGTCAGTAAGCTATAACTTATAAACTATATAATGTGCTAATTTTATTCATAATCATAAGCTTATATATATATATTATTTTTAATTAAAACTTCAGAAATTAAAACTATTTTATTTCTCATCTCACATAGCATTGGGCTTTATTTAAAATGAAGATCAATATTTGGTTGTGTTTAGCATAATTAATAACTGTCATATCAAATAATCCAAAGTTCTGGAATGCAAAAAAGGAGAGTTTATCATTTTGTTAAAACTATAAACAAATGTTGCTCTATCCAGAATGATAAAGAAATAAATCTCATATGAAAGAAAAGATTTATTTTCTGAGAAAGAAGCCAAGGGAAAGAGGAATTGAGTGAGTCTGCAGACTTACACTCAAAAAGACCTTTCTGATTCAATGCGACATTGTTTTTCTAAAAGAAAAATTCCAGACAGTCAGAAAGCAGAGGGGATACCTTGGAAAAATATACATTTGGAAGTGCTACTTTGTGTTAAATAAAAAATAATAATAAGTAATGTCTTGGGGCCAGGAACTGCCCTTTGAATTGTGGCACTGAGAAGTGAGCAGAAAAGTGAAAAAGTGACACACCTTTTTGCTTAGCCTTTCTGAAACGATTAAATCATCCTTCATCAGATGACTGGGAGAGCTGCAGGCAGCAAAAGGAGCCTCACGGGGGCTGAGACCCTGGGCATCTCATGACAGGTCTCATAAGACACCCGGATACCAGAGCAAGGGGTAAGAGTTACTGAGATTTTGTTTCAAGTTTGCTTACAGGCTAAACATAACATAAGGCAGTTCAGCCTGAACATTAAGAGGATAGGTAGAGGGAGGGAGGGAGTATACCCCATGTTATATGTAGTATGGCAGGTGATGGAGTAGCTTGATATTTCATTCTGTCCAAAAGAAGTAAACAGTTCTGAGAGAAGAAAAGAGGCATGGGTTGATCCCAATGCAGCCTCATCTCAGAAGTAGGGCAGCTCTGCTCTTGTGGGAGCTGTTGTTGGAGTAGAAAGAGGCTTACTGAATACTGCCAAAAATCTGTCCAGAATCAGAGGAAAACTGCACCCGATACAATGCAAAGCGAGTTCTTGGTGACAACATGAACTGCTCTGCACTCAGAGCTTGCACCACTGAACAAACCTCAGCTGCAGGCACAGAATCTGCAGTTGCACAACATTGTTGGATGCTTCCGAACAATTTGCCTGGCAAACTGTAATCTCAGAGAAGCTGACTGGAAAAGATCTATGGCATTTTGTTAGGTCACACTTGTTAAAAATCTGTGTCTGAAATGTTTGAAAAGTTCAGTATAGGCAGGCATGATCCACTGTAGCAAGCACAAAGCCTTGGCTTTAGTTAGATCTGTCTAAGTCATGGTAAAGTTGACTTCAGTGCAGGAGTACTCAGAAATGTCTAAACACTCTAAATCTAAATGAAGCGTAGCACTGGTGATAGGGAAGAGAAATTGTAACCAAAGTGTTAGAAATGTGCCTTTTGGGGGGTCACACTATTCATGCAATTTTATCATTCAATAGCATAGTTCTTGGAAAAAACTTTCTTCTCCCAGTAGGAAGCAATGTTTGAATAAACATCACATTCTTCAAAAACTGGAGCGTGAAGATAACTTCTATGAAAATTGGAAATCGCGTTTCTAAGAATGTTATTGTTACACTTTCCACTGGGGCAGTGAAAGGCCATTATAAATTAATTTCCTAACTGCTTTTGTGGTTAAACCCACATTTCATTTATGATCATGAAGAAATGATGCTTAAAAATAACAATTTATGAATATGTCAATTCTGAAGATTTCATTGGGAAAGACCTTTCAGTAAGCAGCAGATAATTGCTCAAACTGACTTGAAGAGATTCCCATATCAGTTTACACTCATTCACCTTTGAGGAAACCAATATATCATATTTGAAATGATCATTTCTGGTCACTTAATGCAAAGAAGAACATAGAGACTTTTTTTTGTTATGAGTTTTCCTTTTTGCCTCACCCATTGATTCATACTGAAAAATGTGTTCCTACTCTTCTCCACCCTAAGGTAATCAGCACTTAAAGTATCACCTTAAATTTACTTCTAAAACTTCTGAACCAGAAATGAACTTAGATCTGCTATGAACTACAAATGAAATGGATTAGAAGAGAAGGAGTGCGAGTGAAAGAGAGACATATTTTTTAGAAGATTCTAACAGTCTGCTCCGTTCATACCATTTTGTTAGGAGAGCAACATTTTTGGTTTAGCCTTTTATTTAACCTCCCCTTTCAACAGAGACTGAGGTAAATGGAATATTATAACTTAAAATTTCAGTGGCATAGACCTCTGCAATTTTCACAATGTGTTGAATTTCATAAGCATTAAGCTGAGATGTAAATGTGTGAACCCAAAGTGCAAACAACTCACATGTTCAGTGTGAGCAAACACAAATAAAACTGAAGATCATAAGCAGAATCCAGATATCTGCAAAATATTTTCCTATTTATCGTCTCTTTTTCAATAAAAAGGACTAATTGAAAAAAAATTGGCTGAAAAACTAGAAAGAAAATCAGTGGGTAGTTTTTTCTAATTGAACTCCACCGATTACTGACTAAAATGAAGTGAGTGATCTGAAGCTTCTGGAGTCCAAGGAGAGCACAGCCTCACCTGAACCTACTGTCACAACACTGGAGAAGTGCTGCCTTGACACCAGCTCTACATCCAGACTGAGATAGTTATGAGAACTTAAAATCCCCTCTACCCAGGGGCTGGTGGTATAAGCTTTTTGTTTATGGTTTCGCTCTTCAGCAGCTACATGACAGACACAGATGGCACGCAGATTTTGCACATACCTTTAACACTGTGTTGCTCTTCCCTTAATAATACAAGGATTCAGAACTCTCAGCAAAACTACCCTGAATACACTTCTTTTTGTTTCACCCTGATTTGGCTGAAGCAGTCAGGGCTCCAGTGCCTGGAGAGGAGTCAGATGAAGGTCTTCTGTGTTTTATTCAAACTACATTTCTCTTCCATGTTCTCTTAATCCACTGGTGACCCTGCTAGGAGATCCCTTCAAAAGACACCATTAACTCTTGTACTGATAAGCTGTCCTCAATGAGTACTTGGGGCAGAGCTCTGGTTTCAGCCTTGGAAATCTGTAGATTTTTCCACCAGTAATAACAGTGACCTTCTGTCACTTGCCTTGTATTGTCACTAAAAAAGGGTCCAGAGCTTCAGTGGTTTAGAATGACCTTCAGAGGTCCCTTCCAACTCAGATGATTCCACAGTTCAGTAACTTGTGGGATCAGCAAGACAAACAATGACCCAGAAGAAGTAACACAGCAGGAACTATCAACACACAGAACTGCCACATCTCTATCCTACATCTTCTTACCCTCATACATTTACCACTCTTCCCAATGAATTTTATTAAGGGATAGTTATGGGTGCATAATGGAATCTGAGCATCTAAGGAACAAGCGCAAAATAGAAACCCTGAGAGAACATAGGCTACATCTGCAGCTCTTACAAACCAATAATTGGTAGTTTATAGTAATTTGGTAATTTGCACCAGCTGAACATAAGGCTTTCTTTCTGAGTTAACTTAGTCCTGAATTTTCACATTAAGGGTTATAGTGAAACCATTTGAATAATCTGAGGCCTATGATTTAGTACACCACTTGGAGAGTGCCAAGTATTCTTACAGACAGGCACAGCACGTGTGGAATATGTAGAGAAATTTATACTGGTAAAAAGCAAAGCTGTTCTTTCCAATCCTAATAAAACAATTTCAGCAATATTATAAATAAAATTCATCATTAAAGCCAAAGCTATGACTACGCAAGAAGAGAGAAGTACTGTGCTGTCAGAGAGGTCAGGATATGACCCTTTTTGGCTATAGGATACTTCAAAAAATGTTTCACAAGCTTTTAGTCTCTGGAACACAAGAAGTTGACTCCAGAGCTCAAGCTGCAAAGAGCAATTGTTGTAGCTGAAAGTATTTGTTTCAAAGCACTCTGGAAGTAAATGAAAGTGTCATTTTGCGCTAGCGTGATAGGCAGCTACTCTGCCTTGTCAGAACAAGCAAAGTCCTGTAAGCTTTATCCCATTGCCACAGGCACTTGGGCACCTCTCTGGAAATCAATCACAGATTGGCCTGAAGAAGAGCAGAGCTGAAACAATGGCACCGGAGTAGAGGACCCTTAATGAAAGCCATTTGCTGGTCCACACCTAGGCTGTCTAGACAGCACCTCCTGTGCTTTGATCACTGATAAACCATTCTAAATGTTACCAGTGCCCCTTTTTTGTTTCTGTTTACAGGCAATCAGCAGGCCTCTGGCCATTGCCTCTATTTCAAAGCAACACTTTTCATCTGACTGCAATCAAATAAAAAAGAACAAAGAGATAGACATTTTGGATATGAGATACTTATTTTCCTGTGATTTATACAATTCCAAATGAAGAGCGAAAACAAAAAAGCAATTGTGAGTCTACATGTGATAAATGTTTCTAATTAGGTGTTCCCCCATAATCAGTTTGAAAGCAGATTTCCCTCCAGAATCAGCAAAAATTCTGTGCAATTTGGTGCGTGTGTGTGTTCCCTCTCTGTTTCCTTCCGCTCTGAAAACTCCACATGAACCAAGCAGGTATTTTTCCATGTACCTTACTTTTATCATTTAGCCACAGAAAAGTTAGATCCATAGAAACTGAAATATATATATATATATAAAGTATTAAGCCCATATCTTATGCTCACCCAGTTTACGTTGGCCCTTAAATAACTCGGACTTATTATTCATGCATACTGAGCTGTATTTAAAGACTTTTCTAAACACTGTGTTTTTATTTATATGGATTTAAACATGTTTTACCCAAACTCAAGCCCACAAATAGTGATGGGGTTGCCTTTAGCTGGATATCAGTATTTGAACTTCAAGCCTTCCTCATACCTCCAGCAACTTGGAGTAGCCTACTTAAATCTGGCTTTTGAAACCTCTCCCAACCCCTTCTCATGTAAGTCATGCCAGCTAAGACATATTAAAGTCTCAATCACACGCAGTCTTTACGAAAACCTAAAACTTAGAAGAGATTTAATCTCATCTCTAAATTTGGCTTAAGCAGTGCATTTTTTAAAAACATTTCACTTCTTGTGTAAGAAACCAAGGGCTATTTGTATGCAGTTTAAAAACTTAGAAGAAGGTCATTATCTTAAGGCTTTTTGTTCTCTGTATCTGAAAATGTGCCTATGTCAGAACTAAGAATCAAGGCCAAATCTTTGACTCATTTGTAGTCTGTTAAAATTATGGATTTATTTGCTTCCTTCTAAGGAGAAAATGAAGAAATTTGATCAGATGCCAACAAAATTGCAAGCCAGATGGGAAAATGGACAAACATACCCTTATGATAGCATACTGTACTTAGACTGCTGAAACTGACATACTCTGTGCTCCTTGTTGACCAGGTGTTTGGCTTCAGATGCTGTGGGATAAAACATAGCCTGCCTACCCTTGCACCAAAGGCATGCATGGTATTTTGATTCTCTATATGTCTTGTCAACCTAAGCAAAATTTACCATATAGTGATAAAATTTGCAATTTACCTTAAGGGCTTGACAAAGTCTGCTCCTAAATAACATATGTCAAGAAAGTAGAGGGAAATTAGGAGAAAAAATCATAAAACCACTTAAGAATGTCAGTGATGGAGAGAAACTAGTACTTTTTGCCAGATCTGCGCAGGTACTACTCATTTGCTAAACCTAACTTGATACAATTTATCCATGCCTCTTAGAGGATGCACTAGGCATGTAGAGGTTAAGTCAGGTTCCTATAGTATCTACTTCTTACATTGGGATGAATACACTATAGGAGCAACCTCGGTAGTGCCTTCGGTTCCATAAGCCAGCAGTGTGCACTTGTGGCCATAAGAGCCAACAGAATCTGGGGGAGCATTAAAAAGAGCATGGCCAGCAGGTCACTAGAGGTGATCTTTCTCCCCATTCTGCCCTGATAAGACCACATCTGGAGTACTGTTGATAGTTCTGGGCTTCCCAGTTCAAGAAAGATAGGGAACAACTGAAAGAGTCCAGTGGAGGGTTCAAAGATTCTGAGGGGCCTACAGCACCTCCCATACATGGAAGCACTGGAACACCTGGGACTGTTCAGCCTGGAGAAGAAAAGAATGAGGGGGGATTTTGTCACTGCTTATAAATATATAAAGAGATGGTGTCATACAGGTGGGGACAGGCTATTCTTGGCAGTATCAAGCAACAGGATAAGGGATAATGGCCGCAAACTGGAGCACAAGAAGTTCCATTAGAACATGATGAAAATTTTCTTTACTGTGAAGTTGATAGAGTACTGGAACAAGCTGTGCAGAAGGGTTGTAGGGTCTCCTCTGGAAATATTCAAAACCCACCTGGATGCTTTCCTGTGCAACCTACTATAGCAACCTGTTTTAGCAGTAGGTTGAACTAGATGATCTCTAGAAGTCTCTTCCCACCCCTATAATTCTATGATTCTGTAATGCATACCTTTGGCCATCTATTTTTTCTGATCAATATTATTTAAAGTGAGAGATCCCAAGCTCCCTGGTATGTGAGGCACTGAGACTGTGCAGGACAATGAATCAATATTTGAAATTTCACTTGCTCCTCTCTGCTGTTTCTTGTAAAAAACAGAACATGAGGTTTTCTCTGACTAAAACAGGGCTGAAATTTCTGAAAATGCTTTCTGCTCTCAAAGCACTTAAAAGAATTTAAGTGGTATCCTTTAAAGAAGAAACTTAAATAATGCAGGAGATAAAAGATCCAGTGACAGTTTATAAACACACAGCGATTCTTATATATTGACCCAATGGTACAGCAGTCTTCACTCATGATCCACTTATTCTTAGGAATATTCTTATTCTAGTTTAATTCAGGAAGTCAAAAAACCAAACTGGTTTTAAATCTCCAAAGGAAGAAAAGAAGAAAAAAAAAAAAAAAAAAAAAAAAAAAAAAAGGAAATAAAAAGAAAAGAGAGAAGAAGAAAAAGAAGAAAGAAGAAATGGAACAACGTCTCTTGGATTAAGACCAGAACTGCGTTCCCAGAAAGAAAACACACTGAAATCCTATGAGTACCCAATAACTTTGTGAACACACCGCAGCTTTGTGCCAAAAGGACATTAAAAACAACAGAACTTTGCCTGACTTTAGCATGGTTTGAGTGGAGTTTTTAATTATCTGTGCCTGCAAATTATATCCTTAAACACTTAGTGTAATTGTAAAAAAATTGAAAAAATGGAGTAATAGGAGGGAGACTGGAAATATTTGTTCTGTAGCAGCCTTTCTTCTTCTAGTTCTAGTTAGCCATCAGATATGTCATGTGTCATTTTTCAGCTCATTAGGTGGGATTTTGGCAATTTCTGTGTACAGTAAGAGGTATTGAGCAGTTGAGACTAGGAAGGTCAAATATTAACAGCAATGTCATCATCCCTCATCGCTTCCAATGAAAAATTCTTGCCTAATTGTTTAATGCCATGAGCTGCTTTTGGTGAAACATACCCATTTTTTCCAGTTTCTATTAACTCTTGAGTTTCACAGTTAGAAGCCATATGTGCAAAGAAACAGATTCAGATTGAATCAAGCTGCTTTTGTAAGATCACTATTGTCGTGTGGAAAGTTTCTGTAATAAGAGAGAAGCATCAGGGAGGAATGCAGCATATAATGCAGTAAGACCCCACAACATGCATCTTTTTGCACCTACAAACCATATAAATAGTACATGGGGCAATATTAAATTAGCATTCACATGCTTTGGCCCAAAATCTTGGCCCAAAAACTTGCATATGCATTGTGCTCAGAAAAGTTGTCCTCGTGAGTTCAATAGCATTGCTCATGGGTAAAAAGCATTTACGTCACTGCAAGCAGCATGGGGACTTTTCTGGACAAACATCTGTAACTGCAAACATAGGATCAAATCCTTCTCTGCAGTGAAGCAGCATACTTTTGGTGCTGAATGGGGGGAGGTCTGGCACTATGTGCATTCCTCTGACAGCCAAAAGTCAGAGGTTTCCACAACACAAAATAATGCTTTACAATCCTTACCCTTTCTCCTAATGTGCTGTTTTGCAGTAAAGTTTCCTTAGTAAAATTAGTAGTATATAGAGAATATTTCAGTGCTGAAGGCAGAACTAACTTTCCAGCTCCATCAGTACAAAGTAATTAACTGGAATAACTCAAGTGGAATAGATTGTCCCAGGAAAGCTCTCTGGTATGTGTGCATAGATAGTCCAGAGTAAGTGAGTCTCAGTTCAGACCATAGATTCTGTAGAAATGTAAGGGAATTACTGTACAATTATTTAGTATCCTTTTAAGTCTCATCCTTAAACTGCTCTCATTAAATCAGTAGCAGAAAATATAGTCTTAACTTATTAACTTCAAATAAACTAAACTTTATAGTAAAAGCTAGCTCATTTTAATTTTCACTGACTACCAAACTATAGTTGAGGAAGAGCAATTTCCAGCTGAAAGACAGAAGCTGGCAGAAGATAACTAGTTTTTAAGACAATGAAAATATAGGACAACATCTCTTGTCTGACACAGGTTTGAATCTTGCAGTTGTAAACTGAGACTGGTATTTTAACAGCTTGCTTGCTACATAAAACATCAGCATCTAAGATAATATACCTCTTAAAAAAGTATCTTTGATGTTCTGAGAGAATCATTTGCATACTGATTTATGAATCTGTATCATTGATCTTCTGATAAACAAAAACATCTGCATTCATAGGCGGAAGATGGGAAATACATTACTGAAACATTTAATCTCTGTAGATATACTTCACTCCAAATCCCTGCCTCCAAAATAAATGAAATTACATAAAATTGGGCTGAAATTCCAACCAGTGGGAAGTCAATGTAGAGCTTACAATTACTTTCTCCAGTTAGACTCATTAATATGCTATGTTCCAGTCCTTAACGGATAATGTTACCACATTATACCACAAGCTGATATTATCCTGTGTCATGAACACATAGACATAGACAGTGAAACTATAGACACCTGAGTATGCCCCAATCAGTCATACTCCTGAGCAGGGAAATGCAGAAATTGTGACAGCTGAAAAGCAAATATGTTGTTAGTTTCTCATTTCCAAATTAGTCTTTGGATAGTTGAGAAACTAACCAAATTAAAATAAAGATTTTCTCCTCATTTGATTGTCAGACAATATATTCAGAGTCCCACTGAATATGTAGATATGTGTTCTTATACAACCCCATACCTAGAGGCAATACTCGGTATCATGACACAGCTTTGAAGGAGAAAGCCAATATACACTGCCTGCAAAATTACCAGACGAAATATAATATTTTCTTTTATGCAAAATCTTGTAACTGTAAACACATTTAGTGCTACCATTGTCAGGAGTAATAGATGAACAAACAGCTTAACTGTTCCCATTCGAGGCAATTCTTTGAATGAGGAACTTCTTCGTGTTTTGTTTTGTTTTGTTTTGTTTGAAAAAAATGTAACGAATGCTTTCTTTGTTGGAGAAGCTTAATTAAAAGCAGATAAAAATCAAGAAAATATTTCTTGCATTCTTTCGAAATAGAACAAAATGTGCTTGCAATTGTGAGCTGAAAAGGAGCTGTCTTTCCAGTTGTTAAAGAGGGACTGAAGATGCATTGTGCAGCCTTATCTGTATCTACCCTGTCTGTCACATAATCCTGTTAAAAACAGGCTTTCTTATTCAGCTCAAGCCCTTTCCAACAAAATTGCACTATCTCATACATAAATGAGCTGGTACTTTTGCATGGTCCATTTTTATAGTATGGGTAATAGGAGCACATACCCATAAATGTTTGTGAAGATAAGACAACTTTAGCATAAAAGGATGATCATATCATCCCAAAGGAATAAGAATTACAGGAAGAACGTGTCCCCTGAGACATTAATATGATGTACCCTGGAGATACTTAAGGGAAATAACAAAAAAAGAAAGAAAAAAGAAACCACCAGCCCTGCAATATAAATTATGCACTGACAACCGCATTTCCAAGATGTCCTAAAAACGTGAAGTTAAATAGCAAACTGCATCACTGAATTCTTACTTTGTATCTGTTCCCACTGAGCCATGGCACAGATCTTGTAGACAAGCATAGAAAGAAGTGGTTATAGTGCCTAAGACTGCTATCATGACTCCTGAAGTTACTTGTTATGCATTTTTCTACACAATGATTTTGGAGTGTCTGATGCAAGGAGACATTTCTCCCAGCTGTGATGCAGACAGCCCTGCAATCTGCAGCACTACACGTAAATGCTTAGCAAGAGGAACAGGTTAACAAAGCATCGGGCAAACGGTTTCTTTGTTCACACCAGTGCAAAAATAAGCAGGCAGACTATTGGGGGAAAGAGGCTGTTTTAAATTCTGTAACACATAAAACAATTTCTCATTAATTAATTCATCAGCAACAGTTTCCCTGAGGGTAGTGTAACCTGAACAGGATAGCACAATTACAGCACTCTATCCTTTTTTAAGCTTGTCAGCATTTGAAATGAAGAATTTATCAAAAAAGACAAGTCCGTTCAGCAAACTCCTAAGCAGCTCTTACTGACTTCCATTATACATTATTTCTCACTTACCCTCCTGGTAGGCAAGGTCTGGAAGAACATCAAGAACCAGTGTACCTTTCTTTCTTTGATGCATGTCAAACCTGTATTACTTTATAATTTGCATGCATACAAAATGTCGTGCATCTACCCTCACAACACCTCTTTTTAGCAGCTACAGTTTCAAAAGTAGTTCTGCATCTCTTTTCTTGGAGAAGAGAAGGCTCTGAGATCTCATTGTGGCCTTTCAGTTCTTATAGGGAGCTTATAAGCAGGTGAGAGACCAATGTTATGTTTAGATAGTATGATGAAATTCTTTACTCTGAAGGTGCTTAAACAGGCTACCCAGAGAGCTGTGGCTGCCCCATCCCTAGGGGTGCTCAAGGCCATGCTGCATGGGGACCTTTGCAGCCAGATCTTATTGGGGACAAGACAGTCTAAACCATTCTATGATTCTGTGATTCTAAATACTAATAACTAAGTGATCCAAGAATGGAATAAGAAAGCAGAGATGGAACCATAACTTCCAGTCTTTTGCCACTACACTTGTCTCTCATGGATGGATTGTCTGCATTTCACAGCAAATAACTTGTACAGTCACTAGTCACTTCTTTGAAGATATGATAAGGTCTAAGAATCATAGAAGCATGACTGAAAAAACACTAAGATCATCTAGTTCAACCACTAACCCATGCCTGTGACCATTCTAGAATATGTCACTCAGTGCAGCATCTTCCCTTTTCTTGGAGTTCTGATATTCCTCACATGATTCATATGAAAAGATGAGTCTTATAAACAGAAAAAAAAAAAAAAAAGAAAAGAAAAAAAAAAACTTTGCAAAATAAGAGAAAGTTCTATATGTTACTTAGTCTATCCCTGAAACAGAATGTATATAATGCAAACTACGTGCAATTCATTGCAGTGGTAACATGAGTGACAAAGGTGTTTAGCCCAGTATTTTAAGGTCACCTTAGAGCAGCCTCTGTAGATTGTAACATTCTGACTCAGTATAAGAAAATTTGCTCCCAGAGTCTCTGCTAGTCACGGAGGGAAAAAAAAAAAAAAAAGAAAAAAAAAAAGAAAAAGAAGCTTTTTGCAACAACTTTTTTTTGTTGTTGTCGTTTTTTGTTTTAGTTTTTCACTAATTTTATCATATCATATGTATAGTTGGTGGATGTCCTATCCCCAGAGATATTCAAGGCTGGATGGGACTCTGAACACCCTAATCTAGCAGTAGGTGTCCCTGTTCAATGCATGGGAGTTGGACTAGATAACTTTTAAGTGTTCCTTCCAAATGAAACACTGTTTTTGTATAATTCTATGATTCTACTGTTAGTTTAGTCATACATGCATTCCCAGAAAACTTTCTAATCTATGGAGTTCATAGATCCTCAGTCTTTGGTCTTAACTATTTCCTACTGAATAAAACTGCATACTGCCAAGATTGAAGATCTTATCAGAGGTCAAACGTATTTTGGCTGAACTTTGTGAAACCACTCATATAAACATTCGCTGGTTCATGCACTTAATTTCAAATGCAATAAAGTCTCACAGTACATCAGGCAAAGGACTAGCATGTCTCAGACAAAATATTTAATGTGAGGTTCAAAGAGGAGCCTCCTTCATAGGAATACCACATTCACATTCTTCATCTTGCAGAAGAGAGTAGAGCCTCAGGCTTACTGAGAAAATGTTAATGTACCTAGGCTGTGGTCATATTGCTTTGTTGCATAGATGTGTGAAAGGAGAGCTTTCAAATATGATTCACTATGCTACAAGTCAGACTCAACCCACTCAAAAGTAAGCATGGTCATGTGACATTGCAACAATTTCTGTTTAAGTCTTGCTAGGGCAATGTTACTCCTTGTTAGTGAAATAGAGGAAGCCCATTGAAAACCACAGACATTCCTGGTTCACACTGGTCTTTGATAGGAATTAGGTATCTGCTGCCATTGTCTTTAATTCACAGGCTCTACCAATCAGAAAAATAACCTAAATTGCCACAGTTTGGAATTTTCTCAGTAATTTTCAATTTAACCTTTAGAATCTTTCTGAAGAAAGTGGAGGTGATGGTGGTATTCAGAGCCATAAAAAGCTTTGAGAAGTAAACAGTTAACTTTGCAGTGGATACATTCAGTATAGTTTTATGGAATTTGTACATTCTTTTAAAAAGAGGCTCTAACTCATTTCATTAATTTATAGCACTGTCACCTTCACAAGAGAAGTGACTACTGTTCTTGTAGTTTGTGTCTGGCATTCCTTGATGATGTTATGGAGTCTTGCTGAACATATGTGGTCAGAACTTCAGTGAAAAGCTTTCTGATCACATTTGATAATGGTAATGACCAACACAGCCTGAATTGCCTGATAGCTGCAAATAACAATTTAACCAGAGAATTTTATCCAATGGAAAAATCAATACAGTTTACAATGAGTGCATGTCTTAATAGCCACAAGGCTGCCGCTAATATTGTCATTAAAGTCATTCTGGCCTTTATTAATTTATGTTTTTCCTCTTAAAGAAAAAATCTATGTGAGCAATAATCATAAGGGAACACCTCTACATTCATTTGCTTTTCAAATGTGCCTAAATTATTTATTTTGTCTAATGAATTTATCTTGTACTGAGATCCTAGCTATTGGTCCTTGCCCTGCAGCCTTAACTGGCATTGCTGTCAGTGGTAGCATTGACTGAGTGAGAACCGAGTGTTTGGGGATAACACTAATGGGAACATTCGAGAAGTGAGCAACCCATCTAAATCTCTATGTTGGCTAAAAATACATTAAAGTGACAGAAAGCAATCTATGCATTTAATCATGAAAAGTTATTTTTAATATCGTAAAATGTTCATATATCAAAGAACTTTAATGTCTGAGGCTTCTGTGCTGGTTAGGGCTTTACATGTGGTGTTCTACAAAATAAAACAAGAGGAAGCTGAACACCTCCGTCCCTCAGGATACTTTGTCTCTGCCCACAGTGTGAATGACATACCCAATTGAAACACCGATATCCCAAAAGCTCAAACTACGTATTTCACCTGTAATTTTTATTGGATGACATTATAATACAAACACCTATGCATTTTCTCAAGTGTAAAAAGTCTGGACAGCTGAGCAACTGAAAAGTTTACAAAATGAGGTTTACTGTATGAAAGAGACAATCAGCTTGAAGCGTACAGTACATGTAGAGCTGTACACAGTATGAGTATCCATCCACCCTGTTCATGACTAGCTATTCCTTTCTCAGCACAGGTCTTGCACAATGGTCTAGAGAAGACTTTTGGGGTGACACTAATCTCAAAGCACAGAATCAACTAAGTGCCATATCACAAAGAAAATTGAAGGGATCAAGGACAATGCTTTCCTCTTCATATTTTAATATGCATCTTATAAGAAACCTTCGTAATGTTTGGGAGCAACTGGGGCATTTTAGATCAGCACTGACCCAAAAGGACCTTGGCTTAAGCTATCAAGGTGCCCATTAGGAGTAAGATTTCTGAGCTTATTTTTGCCAGTACCTCCTGTGTGATTCCAGATAAATCGTATCACTGTTCATATTTGTTTTCCTTACTTCTTTACTGCGATGCACTGTCTGTCTTTCACTCTATGTCTTGTTTAACAAGTCCTTATATTGGAGACATTTGGGGACTATTGTCATAAGCACGTAGAATAATGTAGGCTTGAAAAGGTCGCATTGTTTTAAGGCATTTTATTTCTCAGTTCTTTCAAAAGAAATAAGTTAAAGAGGGGGATGTACCACCCCCCAAAAACTATGCAAAAAATTCAGAATAGACAGACTTCCACTAAGTTTTCCCTGAGTACAAGCATCAATTTCAAGTCCACATCATTTCAGAGGATCTAAAGAGGTATACGGATTACCTGAATCCTTACCTGGGATAGAGGTGGCTTGATGTACCAGATCAGGCAAATTTAAAGTGTAGAGCCTGCTAAAATTTGGGCAGAACTATGCATTATGTAAATATTGAGGCAAATCAATCATGGTATTTTATAGTACATTTTCTCATTCATCAAGAACCATAGAATCATAGAATCACAAGGTTGGAAAGGACCTACAAGATCAACTAGCCCGACCATCCTCAATAGCCATTGCTACCACAATCTATTAAACCATATCCCATAGTTCCTCATCCAGATGCCTCTTGAACACTGCCAGGGATGGTAACTCCACCACCACACTGGGCAGAGAGAAAAAGTTTTTTCTTGTCTCATCTAAACCTCCTCTGGTACAACTTGTGGCCATTTCCTTAGGTCCTGTTTGTTGCCTAGGAGAAGAGGACAAACCCCAAAGTACTTTTGAATCATAAAATAACTCAAATTCTATTTAATAGAAATCTTAGTTATAAGGCATACAAAATTATTCTGCATTCACAAATCACATTTATAGAAACAGAATGTGAGACAATTTCATAAAGGAAAAATGGTATCAAGGAAAATGACATGCTTGAGTATAACAGGCTCAAGAGGTAGGCCAAAGTGAATCTCATGAAGTCCAAGTGCAGCGCCTCGCACTTGGGTCAAGGCAATCTTGAACATGAATACAGGCTGGGTAATAAGTGGGCTGAGAATGACCCTGAGGACAAGGGCTTTAGGATGTTGGTAGAAGAAAAACTCTGTGTTCCAACAATGTGTTCTTGACCTCAAATGAAACCTTAAGTGTGGAAAAAATTGTACCTGTCCGTAGAGGGTTATCTACAAAAACAACACACGGCACTGATTAGAGCATAAACAGTCAAACTATCTGGGCACAATAATCAGCGATATCATAAAAAGTATGTTCCTAAACACAACGACTACCTTGTGTTTCCTGTACTCTCCCTTGCAACCCAATGCAGGTAGAACACTGAATAATTTAATATAAATATATGTTCTCTGATCAAATTATGTGTGTTTCTTTTGGTCCATTTTTCTGGAAAGCATGAATACAAAAATTTTCATGGAAGACCACAGGCTTTAGCATACTGCAAATCTGTTTGAAAGAAAAAAGTAAAATACATTATACTACACTACAAACTTCATTTTTATTGATTCCTTGCCTTGGCAGATGACAAGAGGAACAGGAAGGAATTTCTGGTGGAGATTATTCATTTTATCATCCCTAAACAACTCCTCTTTATTAGGGGACATAGACAGCTTATTCTAAAGAAGTCAGAGAGAAGTAGTTCTTCTCTCAGCATGAACTTCCTGCTTAAATTAATTGAGGCTAATTTGCAGATTCAAAAGGCACCTGCTGAAAGGAAGGCTTAGAGAGGCTGGAATGAATGAGTCCAGGATGATACCTGCCAGGTGGCCTGCAATCAGATTAGTTGAAATCAAATTCTTTACTAAGCACTACTGTAGCTCAAATAGCCATCCTTGAGTAGCTGCTTTTTCCTGAGATACTGATAGGTCAAGGAAATATCTTCTTAGCTATTTCCTTTGACACAGACAACACCCTAGGAATTACTTCTGTGAGTTCCAGATGCCAATAGACTGAGTGTTGAACCTCCTAACCAGACATTTGAGGGATCAAAGAGAAAGCTTAAATGTTGTGCTTTTTTTTAGCCAGAGCTCAGCACTGGTCATGATTTTTGCGACTTATTCCTTCCCCACACAAATGAAATAGGATCACTCTGCTGTGTCACAGTGGAAAGGATGGTAGTTCCTCTCAAGTGCATGCAGAGAGTAGTGTGGATTGGCTGTGTTTTAGCTTTCTGGTAAAGATGTTGAAAGTACTCAGAAGATGCTGATTAAAAGCCTAACTCTGAGCACTAAATGGATTTCCAGTTTATCTTTGAATTTCTCAGTAAAATAAGCTGGATACTTTCATGTTGAGCATGTTCAGTTAAAAGGCTCATTAGCAGAGATGGAATTTTTGCCAAGGGAGATCACAATACTGCTACTGTGCTTATCCAGATCCTTTTGTGAGTATATCCCCCCAAACCCTTCTGTATAGGTAGAAGAAAGAAAAATTCCACCTGTAGTATATACCTACTAAGTATAATCCTCCAAACGAAATGACTTGTTTAATTTGTTCATGCTATATAAATTATGCTGGAGATGACAGATATGAAATTTGGCCACTTCACCTCTGCTGCCAGTGCTCTAAAATTCCTAAGTATTGGGAATAAAACAAGTTGTCATAATGTTGCCTAAAGCAAGAAGTCCCAATCATTGAACTTCTATTTACCCCATTACTGTGTGTCTCCTGGAGGAGCAGAAGGTTGTGTCCCACTGCATAGGCATGGATAATACACAAGGCAAATGCTCTGCTGATACCCATCCACTTGAAAATGAGATCCTGCTTGATTGTTATTCAGAGCTGTTAATTTCTTTGTAACACAAGGAGCTGGTTAAGCATGGTTTTTCCATAAATAAAGATGGTATTTTTAAATAAAGAATTAGAGCAAGCATAGTTCCCTTTGAGGCATAGAAAACAATTATTTTGGTCTCAAAGTCTCAGCAATTCAATTAATTTTTGAGTACATTCAGAATAACAAAGAGAATTTGCCTTCCTAGAAAGGCAAGGATTTATGGATAAAGTTATGAGAGAGAAATGAAGAGTAACATTTTTGAAGGCTCATTATTTGTACTTTTTCTAAGTTAATTGGTTTGCATCATAAGAAATAGAAGTGTTTTGAAAGGACCTTGTTATGTTCATGGCTGGCCAGGGAGCTTCACGGGAACTGTCTAGGATGAAAGAGGTCCTCCAGTCCATGATGCCACTCAGACAAATGCAATTCTAGATATTTCATGGAGGCAGGCAACTAACCTGAGCAATGAACCAAAACCACAACTGGTTCCAAAAGTCTTGGTTTCTCCAGCACATTTGAGCCACCATTCTGCAGCTGTTTGGTTCCCAGGTGGCCTTGCAGGCTGGGGAGCCAAAGTGCCACATAATGATGGAAAGCAGGCTCCAGACCAGCTTCCAACAAATATATATATATATATATATATATTAGTAGATCTAACACATCTGCACGGAATATTTCAGTTTTTGACAAAACTCTGTGATGCAAAAGTCCCAAAACAAGGTGCTAGGCCCCAAAGAGCTGACAGAGAGTTATCTACAGGTGAGGCTGGCCCTGGTGTATGAGACTGGACCAAATTTTCCAACTCCTACCTATTATTTTTTCAAGAAACTTAGCCATTGGCTTTCTCAAATCACATGAATTTATTCATAAAACTCTGTAAGTCTAAGTGTTGGTTGCCAGTGAGATTTGGACAACATATTTCTGACATCATTTTTAAAAAGCCACACAGTTTCATATTGTTAATTGCCGCTGAGCCAGAAATTGATCTCCTAAGGCACAAATACACTATTTCCTAAAGCTTCATTTGTAGGTTTTAGCAGAATATAACTGGATTTTCACCATGAATACAATAGTTTGCCTTGAGTATCAAACCCCAGCCCCCAAAAAAGCAAATTCAACACTTGGAAGCCATTTTAAATTCACTAGCCAAAAGCAATTTTATGAGTTTATCCTCTGGCCTACAAAATGAAAAATATGTCTTCAAAGCTGCTGTGTTTATTTTGAGAATTCTTTGAAAAAGTCCTGCTGGGTGAATAATCTATAATAATGAAAGTGTGTGACAAGCATTGTTTCTTTAACTGCTTGGATAATTTTGTTGAATGCATCTCTTCTTTTGCATGTGTTCATTTGATCCTTGGACACAGATATTTTTTTCCAATTTTCATTTGTTTCACACCTATAATCTAAGTATTGATGTTGAATGGTTGGCCAGGGACATTTTTCATGTTCCCTGATAGTATGAAGAAATATTTTACAGTCCTCTTTTTTGCTTCTTTTTTGGGGGGGTGTATGAAGGTACTGAAAATAAATTGGGTTCTGTTTTCAATCTCCATTGTTTAATTTTCTTCAGTTGTATTATCAAGAGTTTAGTATTCTTTTTAGTAACACTCGGAGAATGTAAGTGATAACGTAAATTTACTTAAAATTTTATTTACAGAGTTTTATTTTCTCCTTTCTGTTTAATCAACTTCTTAAAAAGCAAATTATATTAAATTACTACTTAATGAAGGATTACATTTAACCTTGGGCTAACTTTTTTCACAATGACATAAAGAAAACTAGGGAAATGACACAGCTTGTGAATAATTGCCATATTTCAAGCCAGAAGCAATTTCATTTCAGCAGTGGACAAAGGCTTAGGAGCTTGTACAAAATTCAGACTTCCAAGAGCAACATTAACTAGATTGTAAGTTGTTTTCAGCATGCATCTTTGGATGACTTGCTGGTGAAATCTGAAGTATATTCTCAGTGGCTGCTCTTACTGATTTAAAAATTCAAAAGCCCCACTGCACTGTGCATGTCACTTTTTACCACAAGAGTCACATTATAGTTACTATAATTGCTCTCTGGAAGCAAGATATAAGCCTGTGTTTAAAGGAACACATTTTAATGAAATTTTAATTATGTCATTGCTACAGATTGTTCTATCAAGCTAAGTAACTCAGCCTGCTGGTCTGTTGTTCTTGGTGATTTTGTTTGTTTGTTTTGCTTTTCTTAAAGTTGGGGTTTTTTTTGTTTTGTTTTGTTTTTCTTAAAGGAAATTCTGTTAGAATAATGTCTCTTAGATTCTCTTCAAGGTGAATAAAATTTTCAGCAGAACTGGAATATTTCTATAACAACAACAATTTTAAGAGGTGGAAACTTTTCTAAGTGCAAACAGTGGTGTGTGAAATGGTCAAGCAAAGGCTGGGTGTCTGGCATTTACCTGACACTGCCATAAAAGTGGATGGATATTTATTTGATGGGAATAACATCTTACACTGGCAATACATATCATTGGTGCTGGCAGAGGGATTTGACACATTAATTGAAGTGTAATTGGAAGTCTGTTTTGAAAGATCCGTTTGGTATCCAAACCAGAATGATGAGAATACGTGAATAGTCTGATTTTTATATTCTTTGCTATTCCTCTAAAGCAAAAAGCCCTTCATTTCTAAATTCACATTCAAAGTAGCTAGAAAAAAATCTGGTACAAAAGCATACCTTAACTCACACGTAGAAGTGTTGACACCAGCCCTGAGATGTGATGTATCCAAGACCCTTCCCATGGGGATGAAAAGGTCTATGGGGAAAACAGAATTTTATCCTGGTAGTTTCAGGCCCAGTTCAGTGCTGTTCCTCAGTGAAGACCACACACTATTTAAAAGCAGTTTTCATGTCTTATCAGTGAGCGATTTCCAACATTTCCCCTCAGTTCAGGTTGCCAATGTGTGGTACCTTCTGCCAGGTGTAGTCATAGGATTATAGAATTATATAATTGAGTTGGATGGGACCCCCAAAGGCCATCTAGTCCAATTCCTCTACAATAAACAAGGACATCTACAGTTTGATCAGGTTGCTATCCAGCCTGACCTTGAATATCTCTAAGGATGAGACATCCACCATCTCTCTGGACAACCTGTTCCAGTTTCTCATTATTCTTATCTTAAAAAACTTCTTCCTTGTATCCTTTCTGGATTGCAAGAGTGTATTGCTGGCTCATATCCTGCTTGCCATCTATCATTCCTTTTTGGCAGGACTGTGCTTCATCATTACATCCCAAAGCTTGTACTGATAGTGAGAGTTGCATTTGAATTTGTTGAACCTCACGAGGTTTACCTGGGCCCACCGCATGAACCTGTCTAGGTCTCTCTGAATAGCATCTGGTCTCTTGGGCGTGTCGGCTGCACTATGCAGCTTGGTGTCATCTCAGTACACTTACTGGGGGAGCAGCCAATCCCACAAGACTTATAGAGTGTAACCTATATAGACAAGAATATTGAAAAAAATGTCACTAAAACCAATTTTTGCCAGGAATCTAAGCCAGTTTTTTTTTTGAAGAAGGCTGATTATTAGGTTTATTAAGCTTACCCATGTTTATTTTATCATTCATATGTAACTGTTGGCATAGGTCTGTACCACAGTGGTGTTTCAAAGAGTGACCTCTGCTTAGACAATGAAATGTCTGTGTTAACCATAAATCTACCTCATGGAAGTAGTGGTAGCTGCAGTCAACCGAGGATTTTCACAGTGATCAAAACTTTGAAACTAATTCTTTGTAACCAATATAAATGAAAATTTTACTACTATAAAATCCATTTATTAATCAAACAAGGCCATTTGTTACATCAAATGGCATGATTTTTAAAGGCAAATAGAATCACAGAATCATTAATGCTAGAAAAGGCTAAGATCATCCAGTTCAACCTTCAGCCCATCACTGCCATACCCAGTAAATATATAAAATACATAAAATATATAAAATATATAAAAATAATATATTTATATAAAATATATTTAAATATATATAGCATATATATTCTAGTGCTTAATTTCCTGTAACAAGGAAAGTAGGAAAAGGTACAGGTGGAGAGTAAGGACTGAGAACATAAAATATGGACTAAATATCTTTGGTGAAAGGTGATTAATTACAGTCAATGACTCGCACATTATTACCCCTCCCTACTCCACAATAATTTCTTTACTGTGCTCATGAGCTACTTCCCAGTAATATTTATTCACCTGTAAGCTATAGAGCAAAGCTACAGAGCTACAGAGCTACAAAACCAAGCTATATGGCATGGTAAGGTACCCCAATTAGTGTAGTTCCTTCCCACAGTCAATTGCTGGCCGTTGAGGAAATGTATTGGATTCGGTGATTTTTCTCATGGGTCCCCATGCAACTGAAACAGCAGTGAGGATCTGAATAAGAGGCAGATGGCTGGTAGAGATGAAATTAAATGAGGGGTTATGGAGTGTCTTTTCATGGATTTTAGCCAGGCCTCATTAGCTACTCAGGGAAATGGACATTTGGAAACAGGAAAAAGACCCTGAAAAGGATATCTAGAAATGATAGAAATACCAAATAGATATCTAACATTATATGTATCTGCTGTTTATTTTATATGTATATATATATATATTCTTGTGTATGTATATATTCATAATAGTTCTGTGCTCTAGTTACTTTCTTGGCCTACAATTGATTTGTGTAAGTAGTTTAAGAATGAAAACAAAAGTGTAGGACTTTGGTGAAGGAAAAAACAAATAAATGAACAAACCTGTTCCATAAACTCCACATCAAAAAGTAGCTTCTTTAGCCTACAAATAACATTTCCAACATTTAAGAAGAAGGTCTGTGCTTTACGATCTGCTATGGGTGTTCTCCAGTGGGGATCCCAACATATGCTGTAGGAAGAACATATTACCTCCTTGGAAAATTTCCTAAGGAATATGACAGAATCATAAGTCTGAAAAAAAAAATGGGAAAGAAAGTGGTGCTGGTGTTTGTTTTGTTCTGTTTACCTACCCATCCAAAGAAAAGATATTCTATTATTTCTCCTTCATGGTTATTTGTGTCTTGGTTAAGCATTTCTGCTCTCAAGTTGATCTTGATGCCTTCTCTGTCCACTCCAAACTTTCCACCATCTTTCACTTTGATTACTTTACTTTTGCCTATTTTGTTAAATAGTCACATCTGACTTTCCCACTGACCTCCTTTCTATGGAGTATGCAAGGTAAGCAGTGGATATAAGTTGCTGAAGTAAAAAATAAGCACAACCATATCACAGCTACGATGCTTTTAGACCAACCCCTACTGTTCTTGTTCAGATTTTGTGTATCATTTGTAGTTCTGCAGAAAATAGTTTGGTAGTTAAAATGTCTCATTTGATCTGTTTGTACAGTGAAAAATTAAACTAGTCTTTGGAGAGCCAGTAGAGTAGAACTGGAAACCACATGGAAGGAAGCTACTAAAGCAATATTGATGGTACCAACATGTCTGGGAAGGTGGAAGAAAGATCTTGAAGAACTAGATATGCCCACATGCAATCAGGACCATAAGACAGACAATGTTGTTAAGTTACATTTCACCAAAGAAACAATTCTGTGCCTTGACTTGTGGAGATTTTCCATATCACACAAAGAGGAAAGAGCACTGAAGTGGCAGAGCTGGGTTTGTTTGTTTGTTTTCAGCCTGTAGAGAATTCCCAGTTCGCCAAATGACTTGGCTATTTCAGCTGATCATGAATTGCCTAATAACTGGAGATGTGGATTTGATCTGATTAAGAATTAGGTCCTGAAGTACTTTTAAACGTGTCTTCCTGAAGCCATGGCAAGCAGGGATAGATAAATGTCACAGAATAACTGAATGGTTGATGGCGTGTTTATAGTATTTATCTTAGACTGCTACACAAACAGGTAAAACAGATACAACTGATGTGTGTTTCTGAATGATCAGAATTCAGATCACTTACTTCCTCACTCCTCTTCATTTAATTACATTAGAAATTGTGGATGTAAAACTTTAATTCCCCTGCTATGTATGATCAAGGCCTTCTAGTTCTGGACTATGTCCTTGGTGCAAATGTGCAATATTGGATGATCATGATAACAAGGAGAAAATTTTGTGTTTAAGAAATGAAAATATCTATAGAAAGATATGCTGAATATGATTTTAAATCGACCTTTTTCTGAATGCTGGTCTTGAATGTTTGATTTTTCTACCTACTCTTCTGATATGGTCTACATGCTTAAGATAGAACTACATTATACGCACAGTAATAAATTTTCTATTTATTACATATTGGAAGAGACTATGAAGATAATGGAAGCCCTTAGCAAAGCAATGAATTCTGATAGACTGCCTCAGCTGATTAGAACTCACTGTTACCTTGCTTATTCACATTTTACAGTTTTCACTTCATGTCATCTCCTAATAAAGTTACTTACATTCAGTCTCTTTTATAGTATGTACATTCAGAAAGAAGGACACGACATAGAATTTAAATAGTCTTTCTTCCCTCTTACTGTTTAAGATTACAGACCTAGTTTTGGACAAGCGCATAAATTTTGTATTATAGCTTGAGAAGCAATTAATCCCATTAATAAGCAATAATTCATATAATTCAGATCATGGGCTGTCACTATGAATGACTTCATTAGCAGGCTTTTTACCCTAGGCTAAAAAGTCAGCTTCATTAATTCCATAGAAGGCTTATTTTCTTCTCTTGAAAAAACACAGTCGAACTCATTTAAAGAAATACTCCTCTGAACCAAAAATACCATCCAAGAAGAAAAGTATTCAGCAGCAAATTGCCATAAATGATAAAAATATTAAAAGATCAAACATTTAGATCATATTTATGTACCTAATACATGTCACCAGATAAGCAGTGTTTATGAATATTGATTTTCATCACTGTGAAGGATCCCAGTTAGAGTCCAGATTTGATAATGAGCATATCATGCTCACAAGGATTGTAATATACTTATTACAAATCATTTTAATGATGTATTAACTTTTAATTAGATCTGTACATCAAATTAAATATATGGTGAGGTGAACATAATTGGATTGAGAGAAGAAACTTGGGCGGAGGTTCCCTGCATTAATTTTATGTCTTCTGAGCTGTGACATTAGCACACATTTTACCAAACACCTTTCCTGCTACATTACATCCTAGGAGTTACAGACTTAATCTGCTTCACTGAATTAAAGAAGACAAGCCTGAGAGTAAAATGCTGCTCACCAGCCTATGACATTTGAAAACAATCCAAGAAATAAATAAACATTGTCTAATGATAAAGCTAAAAAATAAAACATTGCATTCTTCAAAGCCAGAGAGCGTGCTTGTATATATATATATTTAAGAGCTCCTTAAAACTGTTATTTTATAAGACATGAGTGAAACATTGTGCATTCCTCTACTTTGTGCATATTCTGGTGTCTGTAAATGGTCTGTGAACTAGGAACAATAAAATAAATATGTCAATAACCCAGAATTACTTTTATGCTTTAATAATAATAAAGCATTCTCTCTCTATTTATTTTCTTCACCACTTATAATGGGTCGGGTAATGCCCTACCAGGCATGACACTGAAAGCTTTCCATTATATGTCCTTAATACTCAACTCTTTCATTATTCAATATGTCTGAATATTCTAATCTGCTCTTGAAGGAAAAAAGTACAACAATATCACAGCCCAGGACAATTATGCCACATTTTTATTAAATTAACCGTGGGTTGTAAGTTTACCTTAATGACCACAAACATTTCCAAATAAAACCAAGGCTGTTCCTCACATGATTTTTTCCAGATGAAAGGCTTGTGGATTTTATTTTCAAAGGAAATTATTATTTTCATGCTGTTATATACTAATGAAGTGGTGAGAAATGCTTCCCCTTATTGAGATGGCAATGGTGTAGCAGCTGTGATGCAAACACCACGCTGGATGAGCAGCAAATCTTGCAGTGTAGAATTGTTCCAGTAAACGTTAAGTGATTTGAAAAGACCTGACAGGCGAGAACAGCAAGCCCTGGAGTCATGTAAAATGCAAGAGAAATACCACTTTATGGATGCTTTATGATGGCTTCAGAAACAGAAACAACAAACTAGCTATTAAAATATAATTTAGCAATAATATTCCTCCCAGTTTGAAAACTATCCATGTGATTTTTATTTTATTTTATTTTTTACATTCAAGAACAATCTGAGGTCTGAAGATATGTTCTTATTTCTTATAGATGGCCACATTTGGCTGGAATGTATGGAAATAACATTCAATTATATGCTACATTGGTACCAGTCAGAATAGCTTATAGCTGGGGAGGATCTTCTTCCTCCCACTCTTCTCTGTGGTATATTCTTGAGTGTATTTTAATAAATCCTTTGAAAATGGACAAGTAAAATTAATCAACATCCTGCAGAAAGTGTGAAGAGCAAAGAATATGAATATATGGTAATAAGCCAATTAATTAGTTCCTTCTGCTCTGCCTTCTGGTCATACAGTGCTGTTTATTCAGAAGGCTCACAAATGTTGGAGTCACAGAAGAGATGTTTCTGCTTTAGCCATTTTGTAGCAGCAACCCTCAACCTCATTCTGAGGCTGAGACTCAAGAAATAAAGTATCAAGCTGAAATGCTGAGGGATTTAAGGTAGACTAGGTAGAATTTATATCCTTTCTTGGGCTTTGGCCAGGCTACTGAAGTTGTCACTCTGCTAGCAAAGAGCGCCTGGGGATTCTTAATGACCAGACATGGTCATGACCTCTGTTTTGCAAGTAATCCAAAAAACAACACATCCAACACAACAGTGATCCTCACCACCAAGCAGAAGCACTGATGGAGGAAGGACAGCCATGAGAAAGCTTTGCTAATATGCAACACTCCACAGCTTAAGGGGAAAAAAAACAAAACAAAACAAAAACAGCAACAACAACAAAAAAAACCTGTTAAGGAGACTTGTGCTTCAACCTTTATGCATCACTGCCACAAGGCTCGGTGTTGCAAATTGTCAATGCCATTGACCCCACTTCTGTGAAACACTTCAGCACATGCTTAACTTGGAATTAATAAAGCAGTCAGAAAATGTCACAGCACATTGCAGACCTTCTATTCCTGTATTTCCCTAAGAAACAACCAATTCATGTTGCTGGTTTTTTTTTTTGGTTTTTTTTTTGGTTTCTTTTTTTAAAGGGGCTGGAAAACCTTATGTCCTATAACAGTGCTACGTATTGATGAGAAATGGCCTATAATGTTATTTCTCCATTCATATGTTCACTTGGTAGAATAACCCACACACCACCAAGTAGGACACAAAGAAACACTTCTGTTGGTGCCAGTCAAGACTGACATTGTCCAGTGCATTAATGCAAATGTTCTGAGCACCTGCAAAGCTGTGCATACCCGCATCTGCTTCTTAACAGCAAAGTGTCCCTCCTCCATAAGTTGAACTCATTTCCAACATGATGCTCTTGTAGGAAATGCAGCTGCATCAGGCATCCAGCTAACAAAGGCTTGAGGAGGCTTCTTTCCCAGTTGCTTGGACATTAGAATGTATTTACCTATGAAAAACTCCTTGGTGACAGCTCTGTATATCCCTGTTGCTTCAAGTCTGGATTTGCTGCATGTTCCTCCAAAGAACATGGTACTCAGAGAGCAAATGAAGGTGTTGAGGCTTGGATTTGTAGCACCTAACTTGAAGATTAGCTGACAGCTTTATGGTCTGCTTCATGTTATGCTCTTAGTTAGGGGGCTGATCACCTGAAAATTCACAGCAATTGGATCTTAGGAGTAAATTTTCATTCTTGTCAAGAAGACTTTAAAAAGTTAAAGTTAATGGAGCTGTAACCACAACAGAGGCAAGAAGCTGACTTAGATAAAGGATTTACTTCTCTTCTTCCTATAGCAGACTTCAATCTGTTGCCTGTCAGGAGTGAATGATCACTGTCAGCCCTGATGGATGAACTGCAAAAGAAATATTTATAGATATTCATATTGTTTTTATTTCCATTCCTTCACTCATTGCTATCCTTCCTTCATCCATCCGTCCAGTATTGTCTTTTATACATTAATTTTGAATAGAAATTCTTTTCCCTCCATTTTTTCCTATAATTTTGTGGTCTTTGAAGATAATGACCACATCTGCTCTTTAGTTATCAAGTGTGTTTCTTATTTTACCAATTTCCTTTGTCTTTTCAAGTATCACCTACGGCAGATCTAAAGTTTGGTTGCATTGTTTTTTTTCTCATCTCCACTTTACAAACTGTGAATTTGTTCTGGAAAGCTTTTTGCTCTTTCTTCTCTGAGAAACTCTCATCTCTTTCTGTCAGTTGTTAACACACAGTTGCAATTTGGCCAAAACAGAGAGAGTCCCATTGCATCTTTAAGCTTATCCATTTCTGCTGCTTTTGTCCTTTTGATTATCTCAGGACAGTAATGGAAGAAAATACTGTACTTAATGTACTTACTATGATTCCACTGTCTGGATTTTTTTAATTATTTTTTTTCTTAATTTTTTGAAACATCTCAGAAATTGAATATACTGAGGGACATTTTCTGTCTTTAATAAAATCATATTGGTTACACGCTAAGTCACAGATAGTCTCACAGCACCTCAGAATTCCTCAGAATAGAATGAAGCACAGTGAATATGGATTCTGAAATTCTTCCTTTTTCCTTCCTTTGCTATGGGGCCGTGGGTGGTTCATCTTGCAACCCTGTGTGGTGGTGAGTGTGATGACCCAAGTTCCTGTGTCCTGACTTCCTATTGCCAGCTGTTAGTTTTTTCCCATATGGACCACATGTCTTGGTCTCTCTCCTGGGACAGAAAGAACACCAGAGCCAACAAGTCTCTCACCTCAGTGAGGAGCTGACAATGAAATGGACACTTTGCCCCTTGTACTGACAGCACTGCCATTACTTTTTTTCATCACCTACCACGTCTCTGGACTCAAACTAAAGAAATGATGTGAAATTTACCATCCTTTTGCATAACAGTTTCTGTTACCTTCCTCACCATGGGTAGTTTCCTGTGCAATGTCAAGGTAAGACACAACAGAAAACATACACTGCACATACTCAGAGGTGGGATCTGCCTGTGAGAAGCGAGACTCCAACCTCTTGCACTTAGCAAAGAACACATTTGCTCTGACTGGAATCAGATGTCTTCTTATAGGCAAAGAAATCCCTAAGCTGGTCCCTTGAATCTCACTTTCTACATCATAGAATTGGCTTCATCTAGACTTCCCAGGATGGAAAGAAAAGGTTCACAATGACTTCCATGAGGTGCAGATAACACTCTGTATTAATCTTTGTTGAGATTGTTTTGTTTTGGGATGGTTATTTGTTTGTTCTTGTTTTCATTTTGTTCAATTTTTGAGTTTCTGAATGGAAACAACCATATCTCTCTGCATGATGCAATCAAATAGAGCTTGCATTTCTAGGGTGTTACATAAACTCATCATACTGCCTGGGCTGTTCTGCATGCAGCTGTCATTTCTGAGCAGAAACTAAGAAAAATCCCTCTGCTCATTTCTAAAATTCAGACCTAAGTGTGTGTACTGCAGAGCCCTGCTCAGAAGACAGTTGTCCGTCATGTGTTTTTCCTGGGCCCTTTTAGCAGAGTTTCAACCAGCCAACTCATTGTTCTGCCATGCAGAAGCTGATCTCTAAAAAAAAAATATATATATATATTTGTGCATGTTAAAAAAATTAGTGTAAAGGTTTATATCTCCCTTCATTACAGTTTCATTTCATATTCCCTTTGTCATCCATATCATAATAAATTCATGATGTAGTCCTGTGAATGTCATTGTAATTTAGCGTTAGTTAAGCACTGGTTAATAGACCCTCACCATGTTGCTGCTCTGCACGTAATGCATACAGTCACTGAATACAGATTTGCTCTGAAAATTTTACCAACCTCTGAGGGGTTGTTTTGTAGTTACATTATGATGCACTGTTGCTCATACCAGTGAAAAGTAAGAACTTACAAACTTTTTTCTGAAGTCACTGCTAATGGATTTGAGCTCCTACTTTGTAAGCTAATGAAGGTATTTGCTGTTGCCTTCTTTTTCTTCAGAGATTGGTATCGCCCAAGTACCACTTTGCAACACTTCCCATCAAACAGGCAACAACTGAACATAAACCACAAGAACATGGTCCTCCTGGGACTGACAGTTCAATGTCAGTTGCATAATGTCACTGCTACAGCACTTTGTAGGGACCCTACTTGGCAACTCTGACTGCTGTTATTAGTTATTTCCTCCATCTTTTCTACATCACTGGCACTGGTAAGATATTTTCCAGCAGTTTGTTCCCTGGTCTCTCCCATCTGCCACTCTCCCCCGGGCAGAAGAAGGAGACAGACTCAAAAGGAGTGTCTGAGGCTCATGTATGAGCTTCCAGTATTCCAAAGCTCCTTCCTCACATACTGAATTTCAGGAACTTCTACATCCCTCTACACAGTAGAAAGCCATATTTCTTTTCAGCAAAAGCCAGGAATTTTCATCATCAAGAGGTACAAACAATTATTGAATTAAAGGTTGCAGCCCAGCACATTTCTTGCCAGTAAAACAGCTCAATTGACATTACTTGTAGACAGAGATTAGTGTGACACAGTGAAAAATTCCTAAAAAAACACATTTGGCACTCTTTTAGCCTGTTTCTACTTAGTTCAGGAAATCCCTCATTCTTTTTCTTCATGACTCCATTAAATTTCATTTCCACGTCAGTGTTCAGTATATGGAAGTTATTAGCTCACAGACAAGCAAAAATGTGAGACCTCTGTGATGGTGACTGAGTAGTGAAACAGGTTACCCAGAGGTATTCAGAAGTCATCTGAACACAGTCCTGGCTAACATGCTATCAGGGACCCTACTTGATCAGGGGTTTGGACTGCATGATCTCTAGAGGTCCTGTCCAGCCTCAGTCATTTGTGACTGCATTCATGGCTTCATTGAAATAGTTTGGGTTTGTTTTTTTTTTTGCCTTTAATTAATGCTTACTTCTGATCATGGCTAATCTTAAAGTGTTGTTAAAACTGGAAATATGTGTCTCTGGAAAATGTCCCTAGCCCAGCTCTGGAAAAGTCAAAAGTTCTGGTTAAATATCCTGACTGCTACTTGAAACTTAGAAGCAGGTGCTCTCTGGCTAGTCATATTTTGATCACTGCAAACCTTTCCAGATCTCACAGATATGAAAGCATCCTTTGGAGACATGTCTAAAATGTCCCAGGGTCCCTAATGCAGATTTCTGTCCATATTTGCAGCCCACGTTTGGACTGTCATATATCCACACTTGAAAATAATGTTTTGTGTTTTCATCACTACCTAAATATGTATATAGGTGAGACTCTGCTTTAATGACATCTAGAGGAACATACAGATTTGGTTTTCCCTATGATTTGCAGAAAGTGTGGCATATCTCTGCCACACTCTGCATGGATGCCCACACATATTTAAACATGAGTCCATTGTTAAATTCTCTTTTGAAGTTCTTACTCCTGTTACTATTAATTCTATCATGCAAGGCATTATTTTGTGCAGGAGAAAAATACAAATCTTCTAATCAGTAGTTCTTTTGTTTGGTTGCTTTTCTTCCATTAGACTAATATTAAAATAGATAAATTGTCCATTTCCAAAATGTTTCTCTATGAACTTTTCAGGTCAGAGGTACTTCAACTCACCCCAGTGCTACTCACAACAGATCCATTGTTCTGAATGTCAGTGCCATGCCACATATCCAGATCATCCTCCAGAAAAATTTACCAAGAAGCCTGGTTTAATCTAACTGCTGTAGAGAGATTCTCCTCCCTGATACAGAAAAGTCTTCCTGGCTACTGCAACCCAGGAAGAAGTTCAGTCTTTCTCTATGTAAGGAAACATTATTTCATCTCCGCACTGGCAAATAATTAAAAGGCAAATATATAATTAATCATTAATAAAACCAAGAGTAAGAGTTTCAATTTTTAATTACATGAATACTAAACAGCACAATGAAAAGTTAATGTACTCATAATGCTTCATTAATGGACAATTATTAACCTAATTGTGAGGTGAAATTGATGAGCTGAAGAAGTGATTTAGTGCAAATTAATAAAGCAGAGGTTTGATCTTCCACTGGTTCTTTTATGTCCAGTTGTTTTAAAATTTAATATGGACTAAACTGCACTTTACAAATATAAATCCACAGAAGACAAATGACTTACAACAAGAAGTTCAGAACAAGTTGATAGAAATATCTTACCTACATTCTTACACGTAAAAAATGTTCATCTTTGTTGAAAAAGACAATGTCTTGTAGTCAAGATGACAGAAGATGAGGAGTGGAGAGTGTTCATAAACAGCAACCTACTGCTGAGAGCCTGCTTTAGCAAGGAGTTTGGCTAGATGATCCCCATAGGTCCCTTCCAACCCCTATGATTCTCTGATTCATCAGAAGATAATTTACAGTTCTCTGCCTGTTACTGCCCAGGTATGAATGTGTATGACTTTCTTGTAATACAAGCTATGTCATCCTGTCTGCTGCCCGTGCACCAAGAACAGAAGCTCCTTTATGGATAAATGCCTCGTTTTTTAGAAAGGCATTCGGTTTTGATTTAAAAATCTGTGTTAACAAGGAATTCACTGTGACTTTCATAAAACACCAACAGTGGCTATGAAAGGCCACCTCCCGCACTTCAGAAAGCAATTTCTTTTAAAACTGAATCATGAGTTATAAAGCCATGGAGATCCCAGCACAAGAGAGGAGAGCTGGATTCTATTCATTCAAGTGGTGTCAGATTTCTCCTCCTCTTATCCTCTCCAGGGCAACAGTCACTAAAATATTTCTCTGTTAATTTTCTGGTATGTGGTTGTAAAATTAAGAAACAAAAAGTTCATCTCAGATTATTTAAGCTCTGCATCTTTATCACTTTTTACTTCCCAAATAATAATTAAAAAGCCATCCAAAACATCATTTAAGAGGAAAGAAGTGTCTTCTCCTACATGGCTTACATGTTTTGTTCTAAGCCGAACAAATAGCTGCTAAATTTTTTAATACTTTTTGAAATATATCTTTCATCTTTTCACCTCTATTTTTCTTCAAAAACTGTGTTAAAGTACAGGGATAAATGGACATGGTCTAAGTCACAATTTTGAGTCCCTGAATTTTACAAAACTAAAACCTTCCCTCATCAAGAAATTGAATGTTTATCCCAGTTTCACATCCTTCCATGCAAACTTTCTCCAGAGCACGTTGCCTTTATATTTCTTGTGGAGTTAGATTTTAAATCATTACAAATTCTGGTTTTATAATTACTAAAATAACAATCTAGTGTTATTGCTTTCATCTGTCTACTGTGGACATAAACATGGCATAATCATAGCCACATTTTTTATTCTTTCTCCAACACTTCATTTGTATTCATGATCTGTCCCATGTAAAGCGATAAATTTGTTCTCGGTGTGAAAGCATATGGCCCTTAGAAGTAAGAGAAAGCAGCAAAATGTGGGTCCAATTCAGACTGAATAATTATTTCATTATGATCAAGACTTAATAAAAAAAATCCAACACTTCAACATCTGAAGCAAAAAAAGTAATATAACGTCATATAAAACTTGTGGGATGCTTCAATCCAATTCCAATTTTAAAATGTAGTTAGCCCTTTAAAAGCACAACAGTTTCTACAATCTGCCAAATTCTAGGTAATTAGGGTTTTCAATCATGACAGTGTTCTTATTCTAATGGCAATTTTGGCAAATAGCAGGTAATTATAGCTCATTGAGGAACTACATTCTCACTTGAGACCTGCCATCACCACTCTAATTGCTTCCCAGTGAAACAATAGCATTTTTGTTCAACTGTTATCATTTGCTATTCTGCAATTGGGATTGAACACTGTGAAAACTAACTTCTCTGCTCTAACCTACATAAAGCTTTTCATGGCACGATTATAAAATACTAGCATGTGCACTTTTCTCTTGTACTTAAATAAGCATTTATTCATGTAAAGAATACAAGAATGGGTTTCTGAGCTGAAATCCTATGGAAGTTTAAAAATGCAACACCCTTAAAAGTTTCTGGAAGCCTTACAGAGTACCTTATAGGATTAATGAAAGAGGAACACTTACCATCCAAGAGCTTTTATACTCAAGACAGATTCCATAAGATCTTCCATGCGTGTAGCCAAGTGGATGTTTTCAAAGAATCCAGATCCTACTACCAAACTATAGATTTTCATATACTATCAGTGTTCAGCTGCTGCAGATGAGAGTGGCAACACCAAAATCTGAGGTGTCCTAATCTGCACAGACAACATGAGAAAGAAGAGCTATTGGTGGCCACTCCCATGTAGAAATCTTTCGAGTGGTTTTCATTTAATGGCATTTAACACCAGGCTTCCAGATTTATCACCAAAACATACAACCTGCCATTCTCTCATCATTTTCAGTGATTCCTCAATATCCTTCACACTAATACAAATACTGTATTAAAGAAATTAATTTGGTACTCACTTACCTTTCTTGGCACTGAATGGTATATGAACACACTCTAACATTTCTGTGAAGTCAGTGACTTCTCTTTATTTTTCCACATTAGTTCTTTTTATCCCTTTCCAATAGCATGTGTTTAGGAAGATTTATGCTAATGTTTTTACTTCTGGGAAGTGTCTTCGAAACTGCCTTTGGCCTGAATATGCTAATATTTTTGGTTTCATCGCTGATAGATTAATCCAATAATTTAGGCAGGAGAGGAAGAAGCTGTTCTGTAAATGTACATTTCTCAATGCCCTGCACTGTGCCTGTATGTATTGCCATGGAGACAATATTTTATTCTGGATGGACTCGTGAAATCCTGATTTCTTGCAAGTTTGCTGTATACCAAGGGAATTTCTTAATCTCGCTGAGCAGAACTTTTTCCAAAGCCCTTTCTTGCCTTAGAATAGCCAAGTATGAGGTTAAAGAAGCATCAGCTACTGTGTTCATATCTGCAGTTTGCAGAAACTGAGAATCATAGAATGTTCTGAGTTGCAAAGGACCACAAGAATTGTTGAATCCAATTCCTGGCTTCATGCAAGACCATACAAGTATCAAACCATATTTCTGAGAGCATTGTCCAACACTTCCAAGAAGGAACCATAAAGTCTGTCTCACAGATTTAGATAGAATAAATCTTTTCCCGTTCCAATGTGATTTTTTTGGTAGCACAAAGCAGAGTAACTGAGTTTGGTCCACCTGCAAAGTTAGATAATCTCCTCCCTTACTTTGTGTACCAGTTGACACAAACATGCTCTACACAAATGAACCTAACTCTGTGAGTTATTATCGCTAACTGCAGAGCCAAGAGATATCCAAGACTAATTTATAATAATTGTTGTCTGTTCCATCATTTCTGAAGGGCATAAAGATAATCATTTTCTCTTAAATTTAATTCTAGTGTCTATTGACAACTTTTCAGGATGGACTGAGAACAGTTCAGATCCTAGCCAAATCCCCCTGATCTGTGTCTGCTTAGTTTAGGGAAACACCAAGGCACTCCTTCCTGGCTGGCAGAGGAAGAAGCCCTCCTCCTCTGTCTCCATTAAGGAGAAGGATCACAGAATCACAGAATCACTGAATGGCCCAGGTTGGAAGAGACCTCAAGGACTATGAATCTCCAACCCCGCTGCCAGGCAGTACCATCAACCTCCCCATTTACTAGACCAGATTGCCCAGGGTCTCAACCAACCTGGCCTTGAACACCTCCAGGTACAGTACATCCACAGCCACTCTGGGCATCTAATCCAGCACCTCACCACTCTCATAGAAAAAAACTTCCCACTAACATCCCACCTAAATCTTCCCTCCGTCAACTTAAAATAATTTCCCCTTGTCCTGCTGTTATCCACCCTTCCAAAGTTTACTCCTCTCCAGTTTATAGGCTCCCTTCAGGTACAGAAAGGCTGCAATTAGGTCACCTAACAGCCTTCTCTTCTGCAGGATGAGCAAGACCACCTCCTTCAGCCTGTCTTCATAGGGGTGGTGCTCCAGCCCCCTGATCTTCTTCCTCTGAACTCTCTCCAACAGCTCTTTGTCTTTCTTGGACTGGGATCTCCATTTCCTATGGGAGCTGGTATGAGATGAGGTCTCAGAGAACTCTGAGGAAGCTTTGTCCATTTCTAGAGAAGAGTGGGTCTGCAGGAGAAATTTCTGCCTGTATGAAGTTCTTACACTTCCTAAAGGCAGGGATCATGGAGCCTCACTCTGCCTAATCAGAGGAGCAATGGTACAAACAGCAGATTCCTAGAGCCAACTGGGTTCCCACTCTGGTTCCCAGCACACTGGCTCTTGGAGTAGCTATACCCAGTCACTATGACTGACCACTGAGTACTCACCATCTGCATGCAACCAGCCCATAATAGGACTATGTGCCAGGGAACACAACAGACCCTCAGGATAAAGGAGATCCCAGGGGACCAGGGACAGCTTCACCAGCCTGGATGGAAAACAGGAAAACAAGGTGGAGACAAAAACAGGGATACTTTTATGAGATGAGAAAGGTAAAGACAATCTTGAAAAGTGAGTCCATGAGAGCCTAATGAAGATGAAGGTGGCCAAGTGAAAGGTCCTGCACTTGATCTGAGGCAATCTCAGATTTGTATTCAGCCTGGGAGAACGCCCTGTCAAGAAGGACTTACAGGTTGTGGTGGATGGAATACTAAACATGAGCTAGTAGTGTGTGCTTGCAGCCCAGAAGACCAACAGTATCCTGGGCTGCATCCAAATACGAGTGGCCCGCAGAGAGGGAGAGATTGTCCCTCTTTATTCTGCCCTTGTGAAGCCCCACCTGGAGTGCTGCATCCAGGCCTGTGGCCCCCGGTACAAGAGGGACATGAAGCTGTTAGAGTAGGTCCAGAAGAGGCCACAAAAATGATCAGAGGGCTGGAGCACCTTGGCTATGAAGAAAGGCTGAGAGTTGGATTTGTTTAGGTTGAAGAAAGGAAGGCTCTAGGGAGACCTCACTGTGAAATTCCAGTACTTGAAGAGAACCTATAAACTGGAAAAGGACTGACTTTTTACACAGTCTGATAGTGACAGAACAAGTGGGAATGGTTTTAAACTAAAAGATGGGAGACATGTTTTAGATGTTAGGAAGAAATTCTTTACTCAGAGGGTGGTGAGGTCCTGGCACAGGCTGCCCAAGCTTTGGGTGTCTCATCTCTAGACATGCTCAAGATCAGGTTGGATGGGGCTTTTGGCATCCTGATCTGGAGAGTGGCAACCAACCTGCAGCAGAGAAGTGGAACTGGAGGGACTTTGAGATCTCTTCCAGCTTCTGCCATTCTATTATCCTATGAAGATGCTACAGGGAGAGGAATGGAAGCAGTGAGACTTCTCCCATGGATCTTTCTTTCCAGGGTGTTTTCTTTCCCTAGTACCCCTGAGAAAACTTTCTAAGAATTCCCTCTCTTAGACTGGAGTTGCATTACTTAACTGATTTACATCACTGTGAAGAATTGTCTTTTATTACTCCAACATCTGAAGAATTAATTCTGTGCCAACAATCCCTTTCTCCATGATGAGAAATTAGAAGGAAATAAGTTTTAAATGCATTCTGCATAGCAAATTCTCTAGTGCTGCTCTACCACTGGCCCTGATACACTCCTTTTTGAACTGATGTACACAAGAACAAAACCTGGCCTCTGTGTTTTATGGAGTTGTTCATAACTTATTCTTTTCTCAGCTCATTTGGATAAAATGGCCCAGGACTTCAGCATTCTAAATGGCATCATACTCTCTGGATTTAATTTAACTTCAAAAAGTAAATAGCCTGTTTTGTTTTGACGTCAAAATATTTCTGATGCCAGAGTGGTTGATATCTGAGGGATTTGGCCTGCAAAGCCCAGTTGCTGTCAACATGCCCATTTTTAAAGCCAAGTATTTAAACTACTTTCCAGAAATATATGACAAACTACCCTCCTTCACAAATGCATAATTCTTAACATTCGCATTGCTGATACAGAGCCAGAGCTGCTGGGCTAGAAAATGCTCATTAGGACCCCAACTGACATCATTTAAAATTAATTGGAGCTGTTTTATTGTGCCTGTAGCCATATAAAGTTGGGATGAATGGCTATACTAAGCAGTGTAGTGCAGGTATCTCACCTGGACATATGTCTCAAAGAATGCTCTGAGGATATACAAAGGAATATGTGAATGTGGCAACAGTTTTCCTTGGAAATGCAGCAAGCTTTGTTAGAGATGCTGTACACCAAGAAGAGCAATTTTAATTCCTAACTTGAAGCCATAATGGTGGGCAATTGAGTTCTGAACCACTCTGGTCCTAAGCCACGTTGCATGTCTCCAAGAAAGGTCTCATGATTATTAAAGTCCACAGCACAGTACCCCATTGGCTAATCTCTTACAGGTATTTTCATTCCATGAAGATCTCATCAAGTCTGCATCCTTCCAATGAGGAAGACGGGCACAGGCATAGTCACTTTGGTAGGGCTGGTGCCAAAATAATGCTTTCAGTAAATACTGTAATAAAGCAGGCAATTTCTAGGCTGTGAATTTGATATGGAATGCTTCTGCTTACTGTTAAAACATTATTTTGTCTCATTTTTTCTTTTTCCAAAGATCGTGAAAAGAGCTAGGAATAGGTAGCGTTTTTAAATAAATAAGTAAGTAAAGAAAGAAAGAAATAATCTTCCATATTAATATGATTAGGTTGGGAAAATTCTGCAACTTTTTTTATCTAAAAAATAAGTTTTTCTCAGGAATAATGCGATGAAAAGGATAAGACTTGCTGAACATATCCTCTTTTCTTCCTCGTTCTAATGCCAATGCCTGATAAATCAATCCTAATGCAAAGCTTTATTTCTAGTAGTATTTCCTGTTTGCCTCGCCCCTTTTTCTTGTTTAGCAATAACCAGCAGAAAGCAAAGTTTGCTGTTTTCTCTTATCAGTATTTATCCAAGTTCTTCTCTTCAAAGAGTTTGATGCTCCAGAGGCAGATGGAAATATCTTAGTGATTTGTGAGGTTGCCCAAATCTTATTCCCATAAATGTCCCAAGAGTATCGGGAACGTGCTGTTTGCTGGCAGATGGGATGCAGACCTATAGAGCCCTGGACCCTTTTGGACTGGCAACTGGAGGGGCTCCAGAATACCTGAAGGCACTTCAGCAGCAGCAGATGCCTTTGCATTGGCATCTGAAGGGAAACTCATAGTCCTGCAACCAGTCCCTGTGCTGTGTTGTCTGCCTCATGTTTCGCCATCAACATGATAGAGCTTTTATAGTTCCATAGATACAAGCACACTCCTGGCTATCAGTTCAGTGCATACCAAAGAGTAAGTCCAAACATTCTGAATATCCTGATAAATCTTTGCTTTAAAGAAGAAATAGAAAATAGCACACAACTGCCTTGCTGGGTCATTGCAAAATCCATATCTCTTCCACACAGCATTTGTTAATGCAAGGGAAGCCATAAGGAAACATTTGGTCCAAGATCTTTATCACAGTATCATATGATGGGAAATTTATTGTGTTGAGGAGGAAGAGACTTACAAAATGCAATCAGCTGAAAACATGAACAGGGCAGAGAGGAAAACTGAGCCTGATGATCAACAGAAGCATTCCTTTCAATCACCTTTACCACAGGGAGTAAAAGTAGGTAGAGCAGTAAAAGTAGGCAAGAGAAAGGAGGTGTGCAATTTGTCTGAAAATTCTCACTTAAGTATTTTTTGTCTTGGTCACTGGGGGAAGCAGAAGGACTTGTGTAAGGACCAAAAGTGTGTTTTAAGTGCTTCTCACACCTCAAGAATCACTCTAAAAGAGGTAGATGGGAAAAGACTGAGCTTCACCAGACCGTTTGTAAGTGCCATTTTTATTTTCTCCTCTTACATTTCTTATCTAAATTGTTACATGTGGAGGGAGGAGTGTTGTTGAGGCCATGGAAGTTGTATAAGAAAAAATGGATCGAAGAGATCTTTGACATTTCTATTTTTTACTTCTCATTGAATGAGATACAAGGAAGTAGTGTGAGGTTGAAAGAAAAAGCCCAAAGACACACAAATATATTTGAGACACCCTCTGAGGAGATTCCAGGCTAAATCCCAGTATCATGAGTAAATGAATTGTGCTGTCCCACACTGGAGGCTCTCAGAGTTTAACAGAGAGGGTCTGTGTCCTGGAAATAACAACATGGATCCATCTGGCACGTGCACATATATATGTGTCTTCCTCACTGCACAGGTCTACCTGACAAAGTGATTGGAATGCCACTTACTGGAAGGTAGTCTGAGGGACACTGGAGCTGGATTTGAAGACTTTAGACTTTGCTGTTGCCTGAGCTTGATAAACAGTAATAGTTTTTCAGAGGTTATTTGATAATCAATTTTCAGTTGGCATAAATACATTACTTTTGAATTTTCAAATGGAATTTATTGAGTTGCAATCCAAAAATTGATCATGTCTCTTTACAACTTCTATAAGCCCTGTTTACCAAAAAGAAATAACCTTCACTTCACAACATGCCTTATTCATGTCATCAGTTTTTGGCAGTATGTTCATTTGTGAACAACTGTTTTCAAGGGTAAAGCACAGGAAAAATGAAATTTCATCAAAAGTCTTGTATGAACACCTTGAAAACTCAATGAGAATGGCAACATTTTCCATCAAACCAGACTGATAATTTAGTTTCAAAAAAGAAGTTTAAATATACCATTGGTTTTGTTTTCAGTGCTCTATAAAAAAAAATAAAAAGTAGAATAACCTTTGTTGCTTATATACATTAACTATACTATATATTTTATTAGGGCTGCTCTAAAAGTAATGCCTCCTATTTTATTATTTTAGCCCAGGACATTAGAAGCAGATGCTGGTGTTTTTCCAGCAGAGGTTGAACTTTCCCTCTCATATTCCATTACGTTTTGTTGCTGTGTGACTGATGGCAGCAGAGGAAAATCCTGATGAAATGTTGTCCAATATAGTGGTGGATGGTGCTTTTCAGCAGTGGCAGCAGTGAGTCTCATCTCCATTGGCACAGATTTTTATGAGTGCGAAATGCAGACTCTTGTTCATCTCTTTTGAAAAGTACACAGCTAATGATGGTAATTGTAATGAAAAAGTGTTTCCTATCTGAGAATTTTCTCTATTAAATAGTGTTATTGTGCTCTTTGTACCTACTGTTTTTTTCATGGAAATAAATAGGAGGCATTACTTTCAGAGCAACCTTCTTAGATGTAGCCCTAGGCAATTTCTATTCACTCATTGTGGCTCAGGTAAAACAGAAGATTGGATACCCATAAATCCAAGCAATCAAGTTTCTGTATCACAGCATAAACCCTAACAGATGCCCCGTTTAAATGTGTTTGTATATTTTATGACCAGGTACTTGAAGAAGAATCCCTCCATCTACTTCACACTGCTTAGTTAGGTCTCACACAATTTAATCTGAGTGGATTTGAAACTTGTTTGAAATCTGTTTTAGAAAGTCTATCTTGTTATTTGCATGTCTTATATTTTAAAATACTCATAAATTTTACTACCTTTTCCAGTTCCAGTGAGGGCAGAGTACCAGTTTCCTAAAGCTTTTTCATTTACATGAAGTAATCTTTAAAACAGAGTACAGGAAACAGAAGCAGAACAGTAGGGACTATAAGACTATGAAACTCACATAAGGTGTGAGCAGTTTAACTGTACAGAATACTCACCCTACTCAGGGTTTTCCAAGTTTGTTCATATTAGTCCTTTGTTGCCCAGTCAGCACTGCTGAGCTTCTTCAAAGTTGATCTGGAGACTAGAAAATACTGACAAAGAAATCTCCTGAGAAATCCTAGTTTGAAAATTCAAAACACCTTATGAAGTTGCACTAATTTCAGCAGAGAAAAGAAGAGGGAAAAAATAAGTTTTTCAGAATTCTCAGAAGGAAGTAGTCCTGGTTTTGATTTCAAGGCTGAAACATATGAAGGATATTGTGTCCCAATATTTGTCCTGACTGTCCTTAACTGAAAAGGAGTGAAAAGGAATGTTTAGATTTAGTCTGAACAAAACATTTCAATTGAGAGCAAATGATTTATTTTGTTTACACTGAAAATGTTGAGTTTTTCATGTTCTGTTTGTAATCCACATGAAAACAAATGTCAAAATTGCCCAATGTCCTGTAAAATTGAGTTTCTGCCTTCTTTCCTGTCTGCTTGGAGAAATAAGATATGAAGTGTGAGAGGATGAATTCATTTTCATGTCCATTTAGTCTTAGCTATCTACATTCAAGAAAAGTTTCGGTTACTTCCAGTAATGATGACAGCTTGTGATCAGTTCCAGCTGTAATGTTGACATCCGTCTACAGCAAACTGAAAAGATTGTCATTTCACCTACAAGCAGCAGTTCACACGGGTGTGAGTTCTGTGTGGCATCTTGTAAACCAAAACTAGAATTTTAATGACAGTTACAAAAGCTCATACGCACATTCTATTCTCCTTAAAATGCCAATAGGACCAACTTCAATATTTTAAAAAGAAGTTTGGCCTTCTGCTCTTTCAAGAAACTGAACAAATTGAAACAGTGTCTCCTTCATTTGTTTTCAAAGGACAACTGTCTATGGTGAGCATTCATCAGCTTTCAAGAAATTTACCCTCTTATTGAAAAGTTAGATAATTTGAAATTAGGAAAGAATGCAAAGGATTTGCTTGCATTCACTTTGATTTTTCTCCATTTTTTGCACCTTTTAAAAATAACTTGGGACTTTGGATGTTTTTGGCAGAGCTTCTGAAGATATGTTTGCCAGAAAAGAAAACGAAATTACTGATCTGGTGAGAAGCAGATGGATTATAAAATGTACCTGGCATGGAGTAAACATGAAAATGAAGAACAGAAGAGTGAATCTCTAGTTGCAGTCATTCAGGAAAGAATTCTCTTGAATGGGAGAATTACCAGAAAAGTGGTTCTCAATGAAGTATACATGAGGTTAATGTTAAAAGTTTGGGGAACTCAGTCATATTTTTACCTATGGATGTGTACACGTGATTTCATACTACTGTAAAGTGAAGTTTCTGCCCTCTCCTGGCTGGAGAAAATTATTTTCTATTTATTCCTCCTCAATTTTTTGTCACATCCAAGTCTGGACTCAGACTGTGGTCAAACTTTCTGACCACACATTTCACTGAAGTGTTTGCCAATCCTTTTATCAGGGCTGGAGTTGTCACCTGCTACTCCAAAAAACACTCAGGAGAAGAGAACTGAAATGCCACCCATTTATTGAATGGAACAGGTAAGCCAAACCACATAGCACTTGGAAGCTTGAGCTTGTGATCACATATGACTTTTGGAACCACTGCAGACAGTAACTTCTATAGATAAATATTGTCTATTGTCTATCTTCTCATATGGAGTCCTCTTAGGAAAAATGCTGAGATAATCTCCTAAAGAGTAGCATTCTTTCTCCATATGCTTTCATAGAAATATGCACGGCACTATATACATGACAAATGAGCAAAGAACTTCCCAGGATTATTCATTGCACACCTGTGATATTAAGAACAAACCAACCCTCATCATGGGGTTGACTCTTTGGGAGTGTATGACCAACTCAGAGGGTTATTTTTTCCTTGAATTGTTGCAGGATCTGGAAAATTATTAGGCACGGAGACATTTTTGCTATTGCCTCTTTCTCTTAGTTTTACCTAGCACCAAGAGTTGTGAAAATACGGTGCTGTTGTACTAGCTGGACATTGCACGGGAACACAGGTGAAGAAAAGCCAGTACCATCCTCTTTCCTGTAGCAGTCAGTGGCCAGAAAGGTAGAGTCTGGAAGCCAGACATTACCTTTTACTTCTGGCTCCAGTCATTTTTAGCCACTGTCCATCTTTCAGAACAGGACTTCTCTTTGGTTCTTCAAAAGCAAGTCACAGAAAGCCATAGAAAGCCATGAACTGGGATGCAAGATGGAATGAAAATAGATATGCAGAAACCAACAAGTTGTTCTTGCTTGATGGGTGTCACCAGAGCATTGTGCACTGAGCTAATTTCTCAGCTTGTGAATAGACATATTTAGACTGACAGTTGAAAGTGGGCTGCAGATTCCACTTAAAACATGTTTTTCATGCTGAGTAATGAGGGCAAAACACAAACCAATTCTGGCAGTTAAACTACGCACTTAAACCTTTCATAGTGTTGTCAAACACTATAATCCTTCAAAAATCTGAGTTTGAATAGCCTCAATATTTTATTTAATGAATTTTAAATCCTATAATTACCATAATTAAGACACTCCTTTTGGATCGTGTTAGTATGCTGCTCAGAGACAAAGCTGTAGGCGATTTTCACTAAAGATTTCCCTAAATGCGAATGATACGTACAGCTCATTTTGAACTCTTCATGATGTCATTTGGAGGAATAGTCTTTTCTAATACATCAGGAAACTTTAGTGTGGAACGTCTTTAACACCATCTGTGGAAAGGCTTGTATAGAAACGGCCTGACTATCTCCATTCCTGACTCTTCTTATACTGGCAATGTACCTAATAGAAATTTCTGCCCCTCGTTTGGTAAGGCAGGAAAACCAGAGAGAAGTTATAGAATTTGGAGTGTTATGGCACATATTCTGAGGACTGAAGGCAGATATTAGGGTGAGGTATGGACCAAGAAACAAAATGCAATTTGTGTGACTTGAATTATTAATTTGCAGATCTTCTAAGTTAGATTCAAAGGTAGGAAAAAAAAATAAAATAAAATGTGTGGGAGGAAAAAGGAGATGGAGCCTTAGGGCATTCTTGCACACTCCCCTGGTACCTGTCACCCATTGTCCTGGTTCAGCACTGGAGCTGCATGGGTTCCTACTGAGTCCAGTTCCATGACAGCAACATGGGAACCAGAGCTCAGAACCACAATGAACTTTTCATGGCTCCGTTTAATAGCCAGCCCCATATTCCTGGGATGGAAACACCAGACTGTAGCTCATCTACCCTCTGATCAGCTCAGCCCATCTGAACACAGAGGTTCTAAACTTGGGTTCAATTCGGAGCCCAAATGACTAGCTGAGTCACTACTACAGAGAGACACTGCCATAAGTCAGTCTGGTTTATTTGGAAAGATGCTTATAAGCAAACCTTCATACACACATCTTGGCAATAAAGTATTCCAAAAGAAGGATGATGCAGTGAAAATGCACCAAATAAAGGGGAAGTTTAAATGAAGGGAATGTTGAAAAACTGACACCTTGCCTGCAGCCTGTACAATAGGACATCTGTATGAACAGGTATTTCTATATCAGTGGGTAGAAAAGTGGGGTCGCTTGTGGCTCTGTGGCTATGAGCACTTTGCACTTAGCAATTTAAAAGGTTTCACAGCAAACAAATCAATATCTGAAAGAGAGAATTCTGCTTCACACTCAGATCTGCAATTCCCAGCACTGTCAAAGTCATCTCCGAGGACACCATATGGGGTATGCTGTTCATTTTTCCTAGTAGCTATATAGTTGTAACTAGCTACTTACACATAAATTAACAACAATAAAAGCATAATAAGTTTATTGATAGACTTCATTTAAATGGGTGAAATTGATGGAAATGGGTGAAAAACAAGAATTTTCTACACAAAAAAAATGTAGAGAATTGAAGAACATTTATATCTTATGAAGAAGCATGTAGTCAAAATTAGTAGCAAAATAATATCTAGCAACTTAAGCGTGACTGAAAGGTTTACCCACAATTCTTTCAACATCTTGAAGGACTGCATATGAGATGAGTTGTGATTTCAACCCATTCTCTGGTTGGTGATTTCCCAATTACACATAATATTATTTAATATTTTTTTACAGGATGAAGATTTTCAGTGAAATTGTGACAAGTAGAGTACCAAATCTTATGAAAGTTTCCAAGAATAAAGAGTTACAAGTTCATGCTCTAAATATTTATTTTTAGCTCCTAACTATTGAACTAGACAGTTTGAACATGACTTTGCAATGCTAAACAACATAGAAATTAAAAAGGATAAACCAGCAAACAGAAGAGTGAGGGCTGTTAAGGCAAAATATGTACCTCAGTCCCAAGCAGAAGAAATTCACAGGCTTTCACCATCTTGAGCAAACAACACTGGGCAGTCTGTCCTTGAGACTGAGACATGTGTAAGTGCACTCTTGAGTTGAATTTTAAATAGTAAGGCTGTATCTGTTCTAAGATATTTAAAGTGTAAGTAAATTAATTTACAACATGAGATGAATTTTCAGAGTTACTTATTTGGGTCTATGGGTGGAAGTAAATACAATCAGCAAAAAAGACAATCAACATTGTCAGCTAAAGAAAGCTGGTGCACTTTTACTGGTTTAAGTAAAGCTGATTCACAACCAAATACATCTCTGGCTCAGAGTAGATGAAAGATGTTTCATTTATTCAAAAGTAGAATTTTAAAAATATTGAAGCATTTCATTCACCTCTGATTTTGTCCAGAAATAATTGTCTGTTTTCTGTCTGTGAACAAAACACTGTACTTCAGGGCATGTTTCCTACAATATATCCTATTTCTCAGGTGCTAGAGGCATGTCCTGGGGAGAATTATTCCTTACTTAGTGTGTGTCAGACCACATTTGGCACAGTCCATTACACTGACTAAAGATTTATCCTTATGATATGAAAAAAAAAAGAAAAAAAAAGGCAAAACCTTCAGCAGCACAAAGAGACCCCAGACTAAAGTTAGATATCTGGTCAGAATGAAAAATATCTGGCTTTTGAAACACTGCTGGTATTCACAAACCCAGAGGATATGTTTGTAGTACCTGCACCTAACATGAAGATACAATTTAAAAGACCAAAGAAAGGCAAATAATTTTATTAGCTCATTCTCCAGGCCAGATACAGAGGTACTGACATCTTCTGTAACTACTACAGAAAACAGGAACTTCACCCTACAAATCAGACACTCTAATTTAAAAACAGCCTGTCTCTTTGGTTAAAAAATTGTACTGCTGAAAGGAAACTTTGCTAGAAAATAATATTTAATTATAAATCAATACAGCCAAAAGGATTTGGCCTTATGCTCTCAACTATACATAAAACAGTATTGTTTTTCTCATATTATAGAAGAAAACACAAATTTGATGTGAAAACACAAAAACTGAAATTGGGTTCTTCCCGTACACTCCCAATATTTTTATTGTCATTGAAAATGAGAAGGTAGTCTTATAATTACATTTCTAAATTTAAATTCAGTTCTTAGTGTTATATTGTTATATTTACTCTGTACAGAGTAAATATCTGGGGCCCTCATCATTAGAAAGATGTTGAGCTGTTAGGGCAGTGTGGAGGAGGGCCACAAAGATGCTCAGAGGGATGGAGAAATGTTGAGGAAGATGAGCTTGTTTAGTCTGGAGATGACAAGGCTCTGGGGACACCTCCTTGCAAGCTGCCAGTACTTAAAGGGAGCTTAGAAACAGAAGGTAAATCAAGTTTTTACATGGGTAGATATTGAAAGTAAAAGGGGAATGGTTTTAAACTAAAAGAGATATAGATTAGATAATAGGAGGAAAGTTTAATCAGGAAGTGGTGAGGTGCTGGCACAGGCTGCCCAGACAGTTTGTGGCTGCCCTGTCCCTGGAGGTGTCAAAGACTAAATTAAGTTGGATGGGGTCATGGGCAACTTAATCTGGTTGATGGGGGGCAATCAGTGCATGGAAGGGGGTCATAATTATCTCTAAGGTCCCTTCCAAGCCAAGCCATCCTATGATTCTATGATTCAAGGATTCAACTGTTCTATGATCCATGATTGAATTAAAATATTTCAATTGACCTGACAGAATCACAGAATTGTAGGGGTTGGAAGGGACCTCTAGAGATTATCGAGTCCAACCCAATGTTATTATAGAAATCAAAGACAAAAAATGATCACATTTTGAACCATAACCACATAGCATTTAATTTCATACAGTTAGCCAGTAATTTGCATTTTGTTAAAGAAACTATTTTTTTAAGACATATCTAGGTGATTATTCCATAATCAGTTTACTTTACTTTGTGGTCTAAAAAAAAAAAAAGTGTTAAACTGAATCAAAGTTTCTTACAGCTTTGGAGAACTGACCTAGACAGTCATTCTTTTCCATTAGTGATCTCTTTGTGATCTTTTAGTCCACAGTCTGTCTAATTAGTACTTTTCTGTTTCTATAGATTATTTGGTCTTTATTCAGACCATGTTTTACTGAATCGAATGCCCTTAAAAGTCAGGATATGCTCCTTTTAACAGAGGATGATCACATATATATTTAAAGTAGACAAAATGGTAATTCACTCAAGATCTATTTCCACAAAACACTGTTGATTTACACTGATTATACTACTTTCCTGTATCCATTCATGTTAACATTTTACATTGGCATTTTCAATGTTTTCTATGAGACAAGCACTGGGAATGCATCTGTGATCAATATTCCCCATTTGTCTTCTTCACATATTCACTTAAAATTAATATTTTTCCCATTTTCTGAAATTTTACTCATATTCCAAGTAAAAACGGATGACAGCAACTAGAGTTTCTTCAGCCAAATCTTCAAAAACCTTTAGGTCAAAATTACCAGAACTCATGTGTGACTGACTCTATTGTGTTAAGTTACACATTATTTGTAATTTAAGCTTATATTTTATGTTGCTGCTCATTCTCTTATTCTTCTCTTTAAGTGCTGAAAAATTATCTGTTTACCTCTGGGTATGTTTGTGTACCGTGTAGAAACATTGTTATAATTGACATCTCCAGACACTCCTGAAATATTTACTGTTATTGTTACCTGGGCAAAGAATGGGAGCACACATTTAAATTGCTTATTATTCTGTGTTAATAGACCTTAGAGTCAACAGACACTGATCTTATAGAAGAATAATATTACAGATAGCAATATGCGACTGTCATGTTTGAATAGATAGATAGATAGATAGATAGATAGATAGATAGATAGATAGATAGATAGATAGATAGATAGTAATTTTGGGGTTTTGGTTATAAAATGAGTTGGAAACAGGACATGGAAAGGAAATTAATGAAACTGTTAATATCCCTTTACCTTTTTATATGTAAGTGCAAGTGCAATTACTCTCCTCATTGCATATATAGAGATCTGTTTTACCTCCTCTGGTTACTTTCTAATGCCCAAAAAATGCATACAGATCATAAAATTACACCTTTTATGACCCTTTTACTCCAACACTGCCATTATCAGATTTTTTCAAACATTACAGTGAAGATAAACACATGCTTAGCACAAGGAACTTAAAGTAGTCTGGCAGAACCCACCACAGCCCTTTAGCAGCTCTCAGATGATGTGAGCCTTCCAAGGTGTTTGCTGCCTTTACATTGTACTTGCATGTAGGGCACAAACAGGACAGACAATAACTTCTATACAGTCTCACTGCATTGAGACCTGCCAGAGTACACTAGCAGAGTCAGGTAATACATGACTCAGTCCATATGTCCTTTCACTTTTTCTCTTCTCTTGACTTTCAGTCCCTCATTGTATTATTTCCACCATTTCTTTTTTTTCCTTTTTTTTCTTTATGCTTGTATACTTCTTTTTGTCAGCCCAACTCAGAATACACCTATTCTCAACAAGCTGTCCTGGCCAAGGAACGTTTGCTTTGCACTGAAGCTTTTGCTTGTTTTGCCAGTCATCTAGCAGAATGGAGAAACTGCCCTTTTTAAAAGTACAGCTAAAGCTCTGACCAAACACAGCACTTAGACACAACCTGAACTGTAAGCAAATCAATAGGACTTCTCATTTGTTCACATGCTTACAATTAAGCATATTCCTTAGTGCTTGCTTGGATGAAAGCCAAAAGGCAGCAGTAAATTGAGTTGAGATCCCAGAAATTGTATTCCTTTTACTGAGGTAAGTTCATCCTTTCTACTAAAAGATGACATATTCTCTAGTCCAGATAAAATTATACAGCCATTTATATTAAAGCAGCCTTCTATTTACATTTCTGTAAATATGGTACTTCATCCCATGAGTAAATAAAGAAATGGAAGAGAGAAATCTAGAAGAACCAATGGTTTGACACCTTTGATCCAAAAGATTCCCTACCACTGGATGTGGTGGGTCAGCTCTCAGTTTCTGTTACATCATACAAAGGCTCTTTAAAATGGATCATAGCACTAAAAAGGTTTTAACAATTAGGAGGGGAGTGATAAAAGATTAATGGCCAAAAACTGGGAGTCTGACTGAACTCTCATATTAAAAAGATAAATAAAATGTTAGAATCATAGAATGACTCAGATTGGAAAGGACTTTAAGGCCCACTCAGCTCCAGCCCTCTTCCATGGGCTTTTTGATTCCCACCAGATCAAGTCACCCAGAGCCCAATCCAACCTGGCCTTGAACACCTTCAAGGGTAGGGCAACCACAGCTTCTCTAGGCAGCCTGTGCCAGGGCATTACTACTCTCTGAGTAAAGAATTTTCTCCTAGTATCTAATTTAAATCCCCCTCTTTCAGTTCAAAGTCATTTACCCTTATACTAACACTACTAGACCATGTAAAAAATTAGTCTCCCTCCTTTCTTCCCTGCTTCCCTTCTTAATATGTCAAGATACGCCAAATGCCTTTACAAGAGCATTTCATGCATATGGATTACCTCAGCAAATCTGTTGTCCCAAAACTGAAACATTTCCCATTTCATGTTCAACTTGATACCAGAAATGTGTGGGAATTTTTTGCTCTTAGTTTTCAGTTGTACTCTCACTTTTCAACTAGTGTGAAATAATATGTATGAAGGAGACATTGTTCAAGAAGAAACCTATTTGGAAATTTTTTTTCCTATTCATTTACACAATAAATCCATGGATTTCAGTACATTAGAAGTTTGACAGCAGTGTCTGACCAAAAACATTCAAAAACTGGATAATCTCACTCACTGCTTTTTCTACCAAGTTCCTCGGTATTGCCATATGCTGGATTCAGCACATGAGCCTCAGGTTCAGCATTTCAAAGCATGACAGAAACACTTTAAATCAGATCAGCTCTCTAAACAAAACATTTTTGTTTTTTGCTTGCAGCATCCCATGTCATATGTACCAATATGATTGAGTCCTCTGTGGCTCAAGTAATGAATAAATTCAACTTTGTCCAAATCAATAATATTTTTTTATAATCTTGTGTCCAATTCCATAAATAGATCACAAGGAAGTTGTTACACTTTGTGGGGTAATAACATTAAACCCTCTAAAGAAGGGGTGCATTCGGCAATCAAGCTTAAAAGAAACAATCACAGATACCTACCTGAAAGATAACTTAACTGAAAGTTAAGCCCTTCACTATGGGAGATCATAACTGCCAGCTATTGAACTGGAGATCAAAGAAGTTGGAAATGGAGTTACAACTGTCAATACAGCAAAAGGAAGAGTATGTCTGAAGAGTGACTACCTGGCAGGGCAGGATGGAAAATACATCTGCAGTCTGAGAGAGGAGCCCTGTTACAATGCCTCAGGGTCAGAGAGGGTTCCCTGGACAGCTTCACCCCTTACAATGAACACTGACTCTAGCACGCAGCACATCTTGTCCAATGCAGAATAACTTCTTGCCAGAAAATGCAGAAGATGCAAGCAGAGCTCAACACACCTCATCTGCAGCTTTGAGAACAGGTGAGTTTACATCACGAAGTAGATGCCTGAGAAGCTCCCACAGTGCAGCACCATTGCCTAGCCACACTGTCAATGCAAATCCATTCCCTTTCTTAGATCATCATCAGGTCACTTGATCAGGGAAATCTTCTTCTCCCTTTAGGTCTTCATATCCTCTGCATATCTCTCCCATGCTGCTGATGTGAATATTCTTTCCTCTACATTAGGAGTCACTGGGATGGAAACTCATAGCACAGGCTGAGGCCTGCCCAGGTTCATCACTCATCTGAATACTCAAGGTGGGATGTTTTACTGCTATCCCATGCAATGGCTCATTAGCACAATAAGCACCTTACTCTTTGGCCTGGGACTCACTGGATATAATAATATTCCATAGTCCAAATTTAGAATTAAGTTATTCAGGTTAAATCTAAGGAAAATCTTTTACATATGTCCATTTTGAATTAGTGGAGAAACTGTGGACTGTTAGATACATCTGCTACCTCTGTGAAGTGAATCACCAAAAACATTGCAGAAAACGTGTTTCTTTTTCTGACATTAAAGTAAAAATTAACAAGAATTCCTACGTTGTCAGAAGTACCATTACAGTTCTCCCAGATCTATAAGTTTTTTAACTGCCTATTTTGAAGGATGTTTTTCTCCATCTGGAGCTCCTAAAACCTAAAAATACAAATCGTACAAATGCTTTTGTGGTTAGCTTATTGTCATCATAACTGCAAGAGACTTTTGTACAGACAATATATGCAACAAGGACTTGAATTTTCCTTGCCCATTCCACCATTAAATACTATCGAAATAAACCCGATGACTATATCATAGCCTTAGCAGTTGCATGTAAAATATAAAACTATACATTTAAATCCCAATCCCAAAGAAATTTTAATTATACCAGCAACAGAACTAAGTATATACTTCATTGGTGGATCAAGCTTCTAATAAAGTCTGACTTTTTAAATGTCATAAATACCATTTTCCATCAGTAATAAATAACTCCTGAAAATCTTCCAAACTGTACTTGTGTAACAGAGGTATTTCACACATGCACCCGACTTTCAATTTAACAGATTTGCAAAGGTACAATCATGTTTTCACTTGGCATCAAATAATATTCAAATACCCTGTCAAGACACCTTTGTGTAAGTGTCCTTGATTACTAGTCAAATCTGCAGGTAAAAAGCTTAGTTAAAGTGGTTGGTCTGACCACATAATTTGGCACTCTATATCTATTAACTTCTGTTTCTGCTTTTGCACAAACAAGATTTGCCACAGATCACTGGTTCAAACAAAGTCTAAATGAAGTATCTCAAATTAAGTTTGAATTGATTTACATCGTGAACCACTGAACCAGCAAATTTTCTTGTGTGCGTTTGTGTGTGCAGAACTAAAATACTTACAGGAGATACTGTCATCCTGGCAATTAAGGCCAGCAGACAGGGAAGACCAATTGCTTCATCCATGTTCCCTTCTTATTTTGTAGGAGAGAGAGCTGACATCCTTCTCTCTGTGCTTTTTTCCTAAGCTCATCTCAAGCAAAAAGCCCTCAACCACACAAAATCTCCAACTGAAGCATTTATATCTGAGAAGCAAAATCCACACCAAGGAAAAGGACAGTGTAAAAACATTTAGTGTCTTATACACTCTGCATGGAGGGCCAAATATTCTCCCAGTGTTTCACAGAAATGTTCAAACTCTTTGCTCCGTAATAAAAATGAACAGATACAGACGAACGTTGTGCTTTTATGCTGAGGGGGGTACCTACATGTATGTACATACACGTCTTTGCATGCACATTTCTTTCTTCAGAAGAGGTTGTTAGCCTTGTAGGAATAGAGTGCTTAATTGAAAAGATAACAAATGAAGAAGCAGCTGTTAAACATGGCACAAAAATTGCTCCAAGCAGTTAAGGCTGATCATCATGATGGAAATAGCTTTTTGACAAGCTTAGCATTCCTGTGACAATAATTAAGAATCAGGTTTCCACCAAAAGGCTTTATAGCCAGAAGGGGTTGTAAATCGATGGGCAACATTTTTATCTCAGAATGAAAATTAATTATTCAGTGTTGAACATGCTTTCTCACACTTAACTGCCCGTAATGTCTCCTTTATTCTCCATCTTAATTCAATTAATATCCCATTGTTAAAGGGGTGTTTGTCAGTAGCGATTTACTTTCGTTAAAAATTACCATAAGGAAATACGACAAAATTGAATGGTTCTTAAATAAAGCCATAGCTCAGATTTTTTTTTGGCAGAGGGTTGTTAGCTGTTAAGTGCTCTTTGACAAAGTGTAGATATGAGCATTTTGTATCGCACCCCTTGAGCTTGCATAAGCACATAAAGGGATTGAATAATGCATGAAAAAAAAAGCATAGGATTTTCCAAAGTGTCTTATGTGACCCTAACTTCTTTTTCCATTTAAGCTAACTAGAAAAAAAGATTTAATTTAATTGAAGCAGTTTCAGGATACCAAAGACTTTTGAAAATCTCATTGAGAAGAAATGAAAGGTGTTCTTATAATTTTGCTATTATCTGAAAATGAAAGCATCTATTATAAAACTGCCATGACACTTACAGGAAAGTGATGCATCTTTGGGGAATAATTCAGACTGTTTTGACAAGCTCTACTATCTGGAAACATGGCAGGAAATGTCCTCTTGGCAAAAAAAAATTAGTAAGGGCAGATCTTGTTCAGTATTACCACTGATATTTTCATTTTCACCAGTAGGAGAATAAACAAAATAGTACAAGAATTGCTGTTTTATTTCATTTAACATACAAATCGTCATCTACTATTTCCCAGTTTTTCTGACCTTAATTTTCTGCTAAATTTCTCCTTATTTATACTACTATTCATGAAATAACAGAAACATGTGACTAGGAGTTGCTTCCTTGACAGGATCCCAGTGTTTTTTCACTCGCTGCAAGTTCATCCCTGTGAAGCAGAAGCTGCAACCACCCAGTAACTTAAAAACACATTATTACAGGGCAAGAGGTGCAATTCTTTCAATCCTTTTGCATTATCTTTTGTGTGTTTGCACTCCTGCGATAAGTATATTATTTAAGCAGTGTTTTCCTAAGTACTAATTAAAGAAGGATCTCCAAAAATTAGGAGATGAATTGTTTTGCAAAGTCACATAATATTTTATCATCTTGAGATATTACTGACTTTTCATGTGTCAAGTGAAGCAGCAAGATGAGCAGAGACTGGGATACTTCATAGCACCAGAAAGCACTGCTGCCCTTCTGCCTCTTAAGACCTCTTCTCCTAGGTGGAGACTGCTCACCAGCTCAGCACAGGTGTGAAGATGTCCACAACCCTTCTCCACTTCTAGAAACTCATTGGCAAGCCTAGCAAAAGCCTCTGAGTAACCTTTGATTGCAATCAGGAGACCAAAGTTTAGACAATGATTGATGCTTCTAAAGTCAGAATAGGACTATCACTTGGAATTCAAGAAATCGCAGATTCAGGTTATCAGATACAAATGTACTCAGTTCATCTATGACCACCTTGTAGGGGGGGGATCACAAAGGTTTTAGAAGAAATTTCTGTGCTATATGAAATTTTTATTTGTGGGGAAAAAGAATTGTCAGAACTGAAATAATAATGCCAACTATAAGCCATGGAATGTATCATTCCATGGTGCCTAAATTTTGAATTTAAAAATCTTTTTGTCCTTTCCTATCCTGTTTTCCACCTCACTGGCCACCAACTTTTCTTCTACATTGACTATTCTAAACAATTAGCTGAGAAGCATTCCTTTCAAATACCTTACCCGCCTGACACCTTTACTCAATTAGGATAGTGCTTCCTCTTCAGTCAACAGGAGTCATTTCACTTGGACTACTGAGAAGGAAGACGCCCTCCAAGAGGAGGGAGGCTGCCAGAAGCTGGCTCTGAGATAATCTGATGTTAATCAGATACTTCTCCCATTTTGAAGAGATGTAAGCCAGGAGGAAAGCAAGGAGTGCATGAGTGCAGATCAACAAATCTGTTAAAACATAGGCGTAAGTGTCAAGATTTGACTTCATGCTTAAGTTGACAAAAATCCTCAACTTGCCTTGCTACTTCATGTACTTGTCAATACTGTGGATGAATACCTTCTGCACTGACTCACTGCTTCTGTTTGAGCTCAGAGTCAGAGCAGAAAATGAAAGAGAAATTTAAAAAAACCCAAACCATTGTATAATTTCTGGTTGGAGGGAAAAAAATAATAATAAAAAGCCACAGACAAGTGTGCAAAATTTTAAAAAATGAATTTTTTAGGCCAGATGATTTGTGCCATTGCTATCATTTGGTCCAGCTGGAGGGATCAGAATACTTGCCCAAATTGTATATTAAGACAATATGTTTAATACAGCCAGAGCAGAATGTTTCTGGCATATTTTAATAGATATGATAATGTTGCATCACAGATCTGTCCTTGAGTCTTACTTTCAAGGGAACTGCCCTGGAGTTAGTTGCAAAAAAATCAGTGGTCTGGAAATTATGTAATTTAAACATGTTTACCTCAGTGTATGCCAGTGTTTGCAGCTGTCAAATTGAGCAGAGGCTTGTCTTACTGAGGCTAATTCTCCTAAATTAAAAAGTGTTCCACTCACCCTTTCGCCTTTGCAGACCAGGATTGGGAATTTGGAGCAATTTATAAATGCTTCCCAATAAGAAGAGACAAAAATATTCAGTGGAAGAGTTTTCTACCAAAAAATAAAAAAATAAAAAAGGTTTGGATTTGACATGATTTTTAGGAATGCGGTGCAATATTCAGTGGAGAAAAGTGGAAGCTTTTCACTGTCTTTCATTATTGCAATATCTCAAAATTAATGGCAACTAAAAATGTTTATTTTAAAATAATGAAATCTAAATTCCTTGGCTGTGAAGTTTAAATGGAATGTTTCAGTGACTTCACCTGTTTAATCAGTGTTTAACAAAACAGTCTGGCTACTCACATTTTCTTTGTTCAGTTTGTTTAAAAGCCAAAAAATTTATACAAAAATCAAATCAGAAAAATTCCATCTTTCCAAAGATTCTCAGAGAACCTGTAGATAAATTGGTATTTAATACATTTTCCTACACTTTAGATTGAGACTGTAAAAAAAAAAATGGAAGATAGTCTTGTTCTGTATTATTCAGAAGGTCGGAGCTTTCCTATCTATTATTACATTATTATTATCATCTCCTTTCCAATGAAAGTTTTTAATCTTATGCTGTATTTGTGCAATATGTGAATCAGGTGACACCATATCCCAGCATTGGAAACTTGTGATGTTTATGTAGAACTGCTATGTGCAATGCTTTGCCATTTACAGTTAATGTTTACCAGCTGAAAGGAACTGCTTTTCTGCTGTGAATCCCCAATCATGAGGGTTCCAGTGCATGAAAAACAACTGAAGTGTGCAAGTGTACTGAACGCTGTTGAATTTTATACTAGTGAGTGGGACTGCAGCAACTGGAAGCTTCCCTCTATGGTTTGATGCCACATTTTGTATTGCAGACTCAGCTCCTTGCTGAACCAATTTATGTGAAGTCGTATGGAGGTGGTCTCATAACCTGGACTGCTTTAAAATGAGAAAAACCTCCAGGCTTCTAATGCAAGAACATATACCAAGGTGCTTACAGCAGCCTTCTGTGAATGGGACCACAATGATTAAAAAAATAAATAAATAAAAAGGGATTCAACAAAGATTTTTCTCTCTGGATGATGAATCAGAAATCCATAAACGTGGTTTTTCCATATGACAAAGTGATATGCAATATTCATTCTGTGGTTTCACACAGTTTAGTCAATAATCTTCCATTAACTGTGGACAAACTGTCAAAGTGACCTGCTGCCCTCATTTCTGCAGAATGGCTTGGCCCTAGCTGTCCATATTAATATGAATTTGAACCCTTTGGTTTGGCATTTTAGTTCTTCATCCATTAGTCTCACATTTCTATATTATCATATAATACTATTGATTTTAAAGTATATGTACTGTCAATCTGTGCTCATGTTTGGGAAGATCAGTGAAGGATACTAACAGAATTTCTACTGGAGGTCCAAAAATTAGACTTCTGTATTACTTTTTCTTTTGCCCAAGATTATTTTAATAATTCAAGGGGAATTTATACTTAATATATCTGAAGGATCACTAGTTAACCTTGCAATGTGACTTAAGGGTTTCTTTGTTTGTTTTTGTTGGGTATGTATTTTGTTCTGTTTCTGTTGTTTTTTTTTTCACAAGTCTCATCAGAGGCACTGCAATCCCCAGAACACCTTTGTCCAGGCTCAGGTTCCCTTGCTGTGATTGCTAGGCATTTCAGCTGCCTGAACTTTATTGGAAGGAGCCAACTGTCAATTGGCACTCAGAAACACATGGAAGCAAAACAGCAGGGTGAAGCTCAACCCTCACAGACCTGTGTATACTTCATGTTTAAACAGCTACAAATAGCTCCAGCAAGAAAAATAGAGGTTTTCACCTGACTGAGATAAACTCTACCTATCTATTTTTTATTTTTAGATTAGAGGAAAGCCAGGCAGTAGAGACAGAACATACAATACTGAGAACTGAGATCTTTTATGTTCTAAGAAAGGCAGGGACTCACAGGTTCTCTGGCTAAGAAACACTCACCCTTCCTCCTTTCTTCCTCTATTGATAGAAGACTAATATTTCCAGTTTGCAGCCTCTCTCTGTAAGATAACCCACTGTGGAGAAAGCCAGATCAAGTGGGGCCCTGAGCAGTCTGATCTAGTGGTTGGTGACCCTGTCCATGGCAGAGGGCTGGAACTAGATAATCTTTGATGTCCCCTCCAACCTAAATCGTTCTAAGATTATATGAAAATAACTTTCTCCAATATTTAAAATCTCATTTTCTAGAAACCTCTGTCCATCAGAGGGAAAACATGGTGTCAAATCTTTTATGACGTAGTCTGAAACATTTTACTATTAAAAAAAAAACACCAGAGAAACCACACAAGTATTTCCTATAGCAATTTTTTTCCTCCTCTTAACTCTTTCCAGTGCTCCTTTCTTTTGTTTGTACTATGACAAACTCATTATTCCTCAGTCACCTCAGCAGGACACACATTACAGCCTTGCTATGAGCCTATGTATCAGCTGTCCATGTACATATGGTGTTGACACTGTCTGCTCCTCTAAGCAACCTAAGCACTTTCTATGCATCCAGGACCCAGACTCATCTCTTGATTAGACAGAGAAGTAACTTTTCCTTAAGTTTCTTACAATTCCACCTCTATTTCTGTCCAACGCAAATAAATAAATAAATAAATAAATTTAAAAATAAATTAATAAATAAATTCTCACCATATTCAAAGCCAGATTGTTCTTTGATGATATTCTAACCACTGTTGTATTTATAGTATCATGCTGACTATGGCAATGGCAAACTCTGGAGTGGTGCTTTGTGGCAAAATGCCACTTTGACAGTGAATTTCTGCAGTACCCCAGAACTCATGAGAAGCAAACCAGATAAAGCTATCCTCCTGCTTTGTGTTTGTATGCAGATCTAACAGCTCATTGCTAGGAAAAGAGGTAATCTTAATGTCTTTTAAGGTGATAATTGTAGTGATTCAAAATCTAAAAGTAACATACAGCTATCCTAAATATTGATTAAAGTTCATGTTAGATCAGGAATCTACAGTATTTCCATCTCTGTTGCAGTTTTGTGTCCTTACAGTACATCTGTATCTGGCAGCTGACACTACTTGCAATAAAACAGCAGGTCTCTAGAGTTTTAACTAAAACAAGCAATGAAGTTCTATTATAATTTATGAACTTATAATTATAATTCCAAAATTATACTTCATAAAGTACAAAGGGCTTCACTCTAGGGCAAGTGAGCAACCTCAGGGGAGCTAAATCTGTTTGTACACAATGTACAAAATCATCCCAAAACTTCTAAGAAACCCAGTCTGCTTTTGCTGGAGGGGCCCTCTGGAGAATTTTTTTGTAAGATGAAGTTTGGACAGGAAGAAATATTCACAGATACTCATTAGAGTTTCACACTCTCCAAAGTCTCTTTAGCTATTGGTACGTGTAAGTTAAGCTCCTACAGATGTATTTGTAAGAAGAGGAAGTTTCTCAAGATCAGTGTCTGAAGAATGAAACATCTTTTCTGCATCAGCAAAAAAGCAACTGATAGCCCTCCAGTGTGCTTTAGATTTCATACTTCGTTTGTAACAAGAGCTCCATAACACCGCCCATTACAACACAAACAACAATGCAATCATTTAGTTCTGCAATCTAAGAGGGACAACGGGTATTTCAGCATTCCCAAAGGGAGTTCAAATGACTTATTGATCAATTGATTAATAAATGTCAGTGGTAAGACGAGAGAGTAGCTGTGCTGCAAAAAATAGCTGTCAGAAAAGCCTATAAGTGCATGAGCTATTAGGAATGAAAAAATTAATTTGACAGAAGAGTAGAGAAGTGATTGTTTTACACTAAATGAGGGAGAATGCATGATCTGTGTTTCCAAAACTTGTCAGATATAATAATGAGAAATAGAAACTTCATTTCTGGAATAAAGATGTTTATGCACATATTTTGATAGGCTACATATGGAAGTTTGGAATTGATTAACTTTTCATAAAATCACTGCTGCTTTGAATTATTTCTACTGAAAGCTAGCAACTGATGCTTGCAATAATCATGGTTAATAATTACTACATTTTCAATGAGTAACAATTAATGCTTTCCTAGTTTTTAATTGCAAGATTGTTTTTGGCACAGGTGAGGGTAAATCCAGCCTATATGTATTTCCAAGTTTGATTTTTGGTTCTTTTTTTTTTTTACAGTTGTCACTGAAATGAAGCTGTAATGTAGAACAAGCACTCTCAGAATATTTGCTGCTTCTTATTATTAACTTTCATTTTCAGATAAGGGGTATCATTTTTGCATTTAAGATTCATTTGACAGGAGGCATTCACATGTTTTGCAAAGGTTGTTTTTGTAGCACTAATCGCAGTAAGAGCACAGAAGGGAAAAGGCGGATGCCTCTTTATGTGGAAAACCCTTACTCACCTGAGCTACTTAAGCAAGCTGTAACAGTTAATAACTCAATACAATCATTTCATTTTGAACAGAATGCTTGAATTGATTGCAGTGACACTGTTGATGTGGATACCTAAATGGTCAAACTCCCATTAATCTCACATATTGAGACTTCATTCAGAGGATCCTGCTGTGACAGTGCCTCTCATTCCCTTTCTGGATGGGAATCTACAGTTTCAGGAGTTTTGACAGACAGACAAAATGTGGTGAGAGATATTGCTGACTTCTAGCACAGGTGCAGGAGCTCACCTGATTTAACAGTTTGTTCCAACTCACACATGAAAGCTTTGAATCAGGATTCAAATTGACTTTCCCTGGTTGTCAGTCACATCTTATCACTGCTCTGGTCACAAAATCATCACACTCTTGTCACATCAACTTTGCAAAACATTTATTTCACCCATGAAAAACACATTACTACAGACACCTTTGAAGCAGTATCATTGCAGAAGCAAGATCTTCCTAGATCTAAGAGTTTCCTAGATGTCTTACAAGTGCGTAACCAAGATCTAAATTACAGTCATGATTTAAAAAACAAAAAAACAAGAAAAAGATTTTTTGTAATGTTATGGACTGAGTGTAGCACTATGGTACTCCCTATATAACTTATTAGCTAATAAAATAACTTCTCCATCTGGTTATACTATTTAAGAGCACATATGCTTATACACAAAAGGGATAAAGGAATTTCACACCATCTTTTGTTTAAATATCCCACTACCTCTGAAATCTAAGCAGCATGACCCAGACCCTGGTTAAGAAACTTGATGCTTTATTGAACACATTTATGTAAAGTGAAGGGTTTTCTTCTAACCTGTACAGTAGTTGACATATTTTAGTAAAAATGGTTTCTGTTGTTTCAAGATTTTCTTGAAGATGGCCTTTAAAGTGTCCTGGGATCCCAAACAGAGTAATGGAGCTTGAGAACAAGACAGCCATCATCTTGGTTGCAGACTAGTTTGATATTGTCCAAGCAAGAAGCATGCTTTCTTTGCTAAGGTTTTAAAAGACATTGAGGTAAATTATCATTCCTTTTAATTAGCCTGGTGTAAGGTGACTGGACATCCTGGTCTGATCACAGTGTCTTCTACAATAAATCACCTTGAGACTGTCCCAGCAGAGCATCTAGGAAACCAAAATGAAGTATCTGGGTTTTAGAAATGCAACCTCTGATCATTTGCATGAGCGCATTATTTTGCACGTACATTCATGTACCATTAGATCTGAAACAGAAACATATATGTACACAGAACAAGAAATTATACAAAATTTGGACAAAATTATCCAAACAGCATACAGAAAATAGAACCTGTTACAGTGCACTGTCATGCTTTGTCCTATTAACTTTCATCTCTTGACAGGAACAAAAGTGGAGAATGATGCCTTCTCTACACAAATTCCAAGACGGTCAGAGGGAGGAGAAACCATGGCCACACATAGCAGTTGTATTTTATGGCTAGGTACACACCTAAATACTGTTTAGACTACAAAAAATAGTGAAAAATGGGTATAATCGGTGACAACATTGAAAGCTTTTATGCATGCGCTCCTGTTGTTTCAAATCAAACTTTGCAATCAGCAAATAATCTATGTAAAAAGTCAGAATAGTTGAATTGCTGCCTGGGTAATTTAGAAACATCTAATTATTATTTCAATTGGAATCTCAAAAGTTAGTTTTGTCCGGCGATTTTAATTCTACAAACAGCAGGCAATAATAACATTCTAATTCTCTTCGACCTGACCTCCTCCCCCTCCCACCATCCCAAAAGAGAGAAATGGAAGAGAGAATGGAAAGAGAGTATGGAAAGAGCAATTGAGCTTGGCATAATTTTCCTTATATTGACTGAACATAGTCTGGCTGCTGTCAGCCTGACAGGGTGAGAACTGACTCTCAGCTCAAGCCACTCTGCAGTTCAATGAGTAATACATAACACAAAGAAGGTTTTGCAAAGTACTTTATTCTTAAGTGATATATGAAGAAAAAAACCATTTGATTTGTTGTTTTTTCCTATAGTGAGTCAGAGTTACAGGTAACTATTTTGCTTATTGCATGGCCTGACATTGGGCTGTACATATCACTTCAAAAGCTGACAATCTTTTATAGTATTGTTACAACTTAACAATCTGTGTGTACACATGCACAGAAAACTATTCCCAGTCTACTATGTTTGACAAAAGAATGTTCACATAATTTTGAAGTAAATTGTTTGTTTTCAGTGCCGCACCAGCTGTGGAAACTATTTTTCAAGGTACTAGAACAGCTTTATTGAGGTAGAATAGCACAGCACCAAGGAAACAACCAGATCACACAAATGAGCATCCAAATTCAAACAGAACACAGAATAGTGTTGTTGTAATTTCCTAGATCATACTCATTATTCCAACAACAGACATGATCAAACAGTTCAGCGTGAATAATGTTCATCACTAGCACTGGAGCATTATACAAAATATCTTCTGGCAAATTACCTATCAGAGAATTTCAATGTAAAATCTGAGACTTAAAAATGTTGTGGTTGGAATGAAATGTCTAATCTACTTGCCTTGCATTTTCACCCTTCAGATCTTTAACTTACCCCATGTGTTCCAGTATTCACAGTTAGGATTTTCCAGAAGGCATGTACTATTGCCCCTACTTTGTAAATAAATTTTAGAATAAGGTTATAAGTAGTAGAGGATTAAGCACCACATATTCTCAAATTAAGATTGCATTATTAATACACTTTAAAGAAGGAACTTTTTTGTATTTCAGTTTCCCAATTCATGTTCCAAGTTCAGCTTCTGGAAAATTAATAACAAGTTTTCACACATGTTCTCTGCTGGCTTATGAGATTTTAGATGAATGCTAGAGTTAATAAAACATCATAATTTGTGAATATTTTCATAAATTTCTGACCACATGCCAAAAATAACCAACGAATATGCAGGTCTAAAACAAATCTGAGTTAAAATGCTCATGTTTTTATTTTACTATTGTTCTTTTTATATTGAATTCTACTTGTCTGTTTTATTATTTGACTGTAATTATTCACAAAGAAAATGCTTTTCATTCTCTGTTATCCAACAAACTCACAGTCCTTTGTATTTTTCTCAGGAATCTTAGTGTATAAAATAGTATAGAAATTTTCCAGCTCTGAAACAAACCATAAGTTCCTGCTTTCTGGTCATCAGTGGGTTTCTGTTTATGTGAACGTTCTGTAGTGATTCTCAGAAATAGTTCTGTTGTCTGCTGAATATATGTATATGCCAACAAACAAAAGAAATACCCATTTCTAAAATTTGTATATAGTTTCAACCATGGGTGTAGATCAATGCACTGAAGGAAGGAACTGGGAATATTATTTATGACTAATGTCACCTATTCCAAGACCTTGTTTTTCTTTTCTAAACTTAAAAAGGTTTCAATGCCTAAAGCCAAGATTTTCCATGTCAGATGTTATCAGAAGCCTGAATATTGGAAGAAAAAAATTGAACCAAAACAGTTCAGACATCTCTGGGAAAGAAGCTGAAGGGTAACATGTAGCAGCAAAATGAGCACTTATCTTTCTTCAATAAATGTGAGTGACAATTTTCTTTGAAAAATTCCAGCACCTGTTTTGGACCATAGTGTTAAGATTTAAAAAGTGATTTATAAAATCATTTATAAAACCATTAAAAAAACTTTTTTTTTTCTTTTTTTTTTCTTTTTTTTTTCCTGAATTTGACCATGTGAATAACTTCCCTGGGAAGATTTATAACAATTAAAGTTAAAACAAATATTACATAGAAATACTACCAAAATGAGAATCCATATAGTAAGAGGGAATGCTAAACACAAACATCCTGCATCATGAAGTTTCATTCCTGCTGCTAAAGGAAATTGCATAATGCAGAAAATAGATGTAAGAAGTTCTATACTGAAATAAATCAGACTCTTGGCTGCAGCTCTTTGACTGGGGGATGCCCGCAGAACATCACCCTTCCAGGCCTCAGAAGTCTTCTCCTATTTCCAGTTTGAGCTTACTAACAATCACTTTATTCCCATTTCTTCTTGTGCCAAGACTGTTCTTCAGTTGTTCCCCTATCCTTCTCTGGAAGCATTTACTCAGTACATGCACATCTTTTCTCAACCTTTATTTCATGATGTGAAATAAATCATGCATCACTCTCATGATTAGCTTGATAAGGCTTCTTCTGAAAATAGTCCAAAGGACCAGAGGTAGCTATGTGCAATCAGAAAGTTGAAGTATTCAAACTACCTTGTCAAAACATTATAACATTTTCTTGGTTGTGCTAGAAACACCTTTCCTGATTTCACAATTAGCCTTTTCTCAGAAAATTACGCTGACGCAACTCATGATGAGCTAATGGAGAAGAATCTTCCTCCACATCTGCCATTTCAGGCTGATAAGTTCCTATCTGATAGAGAAATTAACTTCACATGCCCTTAAAACTACTCATTTCATATTGTTATATTCTTTAAATTGCCTTTCAAAATCTTTATGCTATGGAGATCACACAAAAATTGCCCCCTTTCCATTTTTTTTATGTTCCTGCATTTCCAGTTAACCTATTTAATACATTCCATTACTGTCCTTTATACTGGACCTGTAATTTAATAATTTAATGATTTACAGTCCTTTCCATGTTCTAAAATGCAGTTTGTTTCCTTCTAGATGGGTATATTTAATGAGTTTTGATTATATCCAAATTAAGTATTCTCTACCTCCATTCTAGTTATCTATTACCATCTTAGGCTCAGCACTATCTTTATTAAAATCTGAGATAGAGTGTTAATCTAGTTCTTAAAACAGATTTGGCACAAGGATTACTGGTTTTCACAAGAACACTTGGACAGGAAATATTTCAATTCTGAAAGAAGAATTATTGTACATTAAAACCATGTTAAAATACCTAGTTTTGGAGAGTTTTCCAAGTGTAATTAAAGGATTTCAACTGAAAAACATATTAAGGAGATTTGAGTCCAAAAGTCCAAAACAGAGCTTGAGGAACAAAAGAGGAAGTTGAAAAGAAATAGAACAAGCATCAGGTTTGTCTGGATGTCATAAGATCTGATTTTAGCATTAATTTGGCTACCCACATCTAGAAACAACAACATTTGAAAGTATTATTCAACTCATACTGGTGGGATTTCTGTTCTCTTGTAGGTGTAATTTCCGTCACCTTCTGCCAAGATCTTCTTCATCTTGAATTACCCAATCACCACTTCTGGTTTTCAACCAAAATAAACTTAAGCCTCAGTACTGTTGTTTTTTCAGACTAATGGGAAAACCTGTTGGTCTGAATTGACCATTTCCTTCAATTTGTAAATAATACGGGTGTAGTTTCCTGTACCAACTTTAACGGCATAAAGTAAAATAACTGTTGGTGTCACCAGTGATTCTTAAATTACCTTTCTTCATTTTGAGATATCTAGTTTTGTGTAATACTATACCAATTTAACCAGAATTTATTAAAACAAATATCTACAGGAGAAAAAACAATCCCTACAGGTTATTTTCTGAATCACTGCTGAAGGACCTGAAGTTGCACCTGCAGAGGATCCAGCAGTCCAACAGAAATACTCATGTGACACCTGAGCCTTTGTCCTACGTTTTTTCAGTAGTGAGAGTGGAAAACCACGAGAAGAGGACATGTACTCATGTTGATTAAAATAGTACTTCTGTACAAGTAAATATGCTGGTACTGAGGGAATGAACCCAGGAGATGGAATGGGCCACTTTTAAGAAGTTACTAACCTAAATTTGCACTCTGCTGCCCACAAGCTCAAATCAGTGCATGTTTAAATTTATTTCTGTTCACTAAGTACAGCAAAGGCCCAGGACCACTTGTTCTTTTTTATATATATTTACTAATGCTAAGATCTGCAGGATACTTTGCAAATGATGATCTTCTGTTGTAGGTTATTTGAGGAAGAATTTTCCCCTTATTTAGCTTATAACAGAAGAGACTTTAACTCCTCAGTGTCTAAATCCACTGGGGAAAAGCCAACAAACAACAAAAAAAGAGACTAACAGGAGCATATCAAAAGAATTAACATATTGATATATGCTTATAGCCATGTACCTCAAAAAGCCAGAAGTATCCTGCATTTCCACAGCAGGATGCAAGTGAGCTGAAGCACCCCTGTGTTCCCTGATAGTCTGGTCTAGGAAAGTCTTGCTAGAACTTCCCACTGCTGATGCTGGGACTGCATGCACCAGCATGGGTGCAACATCCATCTCCCAGCTCTTATAAAAAAAAGGTGCAAAGGCCTGGAGGACAGAAGGAAAAACCCAGTGGCTGATTATGCGTGGGTCACATTAAATATTCTGCCATGAGAGCTGTTGCAAAATGTTTGCACACTGCAGGCAATGGTTGCCCTGGCATAGTTTGTCAGCAGAGTTGTCAGTTATTACCAGTGTCAGCAATAATGACATGAGACAGACCTGTCTTCAACAATACATAGCAATCATCCATAATTTCAATGAGGACATCTACAAGATAATAATGCTAAGTTCCATACACAGATGAGCTGATATAGGAAAATACCATAGTAATTCATTACAATTCGCCAGGAGTTGTTGGCTAAGTAACCAGCATGAGTGTCCACTAGTATGTCCATAAAGTGTAGCTGGTTCTAATCCACACTTCTGTTTGAAGGAAGAATTGCTTATACTGTGGAACAGCCTTCACACATTAGTAAAGCTATAAAGCTCTCAGATTCTCTGCTGTATGCAGCAGAATTTGGCCTGTTTAGATTTTCTTCAAACCTCAGTCTGCAAGAACAGGCACATTTAAGCACTGGAGAACTAAGTTGCAAGCTAAAATCATGCTGGTTATAGATCTGTGCTGAAAGTGCAAAATTATCTTCAGTGTACAAATCAAGACACAATTGACTGAGGATGTCGCTGAGGTCATAAGAAATATCATGGAAAGAAATGGTCCCAGCATATCAGATACCTAATAAAAGGCAGATGTTTTCTGTATGTATTAATGAAAAGAAATGTCTTAAGGAAAGACGTTCTACAAGAACAGTAGCTCTGTACATATTTCACAGAAGGGCCTTGGATTCCAAAAGAAGCGCAGTTTCACTGATGTTTGTAAATGTGCTCTTTGCCATCAGAGTTACAAAATACTTCCAGCAAATTTGAAATACATGCTACAGAAGAAGGGAGGGAAACTGGCACTGTGGAAAGAGTTTGGAGATGAGAAACTGTATCTCAAATTGTCATCTCAAACTAAAGGATTTAAAACACATCCCTTTAATTATTAGCTTTCGATTAAAGTCTCTTGCACATTTTGCAGTGGAGAACAGATCAGTTCTAATTCTGAAAGTATTTGAAGTATCTGAAGTCAGTTGTAAAGGTACATTAATAATCATCCATAAATAGCACACCATCATTTGTGGCTCATCAGCAAATTCATCTGGCATGTAAATTGACAAGAAATGTCATCAATGTAAATTAACATTTTCGGCCCCTTAGAAAACAGCACCAGCTTCATGTTACAACTAAAGAATGGCTCCATTTTGGAAAGTCATTCACTATCATGCTATAGACAATGACCCCTGTCAAAAGATTTAACAAAGTTCACAGGTCAATGCAGTGGGAGGATCTCTGCTGTCCTGACTCTTAGTAATAATTTAATCATGCAGAAAAAGTTTTAAGTGTTGATAATTTAGTGAATGAAATTCATGCCTTTTGACCCTGAATGAAAAGACAAGAGAGACTCATCTTGTCTTCAATTAAGTTTAAAGCTATTTTTAAACACCTTTCCTGAACCGAGTCAGGGGATCCTAGTATTTTTAATGTAGTTTTTAAAATAATATCATAAACTATATCTGCAGATTCTGCATGTTGGGAAAACTCTCTCACACAACAACTGTGAAATCCTGATCCTGTCGGGGTCCACGGGAGTGCTGCCATTTCTTCAGCAGGGTCTGGACTGCAGCCATGTTGTTTAATGTCTCTGAGCACTGTCTTGGCTACACTACCCACATGCTGTTCCCAATGGGTTCACTGGCAGAAAAAAAGTACTACATAAATGCTGAACATTGCAGCTAAAAGAAAAAAAAAAAGAAAAAGAAAAGAACAATCTGAAGGATATATCTGAATTAATTTAGGAAATTTCTAGGCTGCAGAAAACATCTCTTTAGATTAAATTCATCTGTAAATGCCATATAGACCATCAGCACCAAAAAGCATTGTCAGCTTTTGTTGAGATGGTACATGAGCGTTTGACAGCACCCTAAAATGTGAGGAGCCACACAGGTTAGCTGTGCATCTATAATGAAGGTAACTGTAAAACTGATTAACGTTCATGTGAACTACATGAATCAGAATCAGATACAGACAAGAAAATTACAGCCCTGAAACTCTAAGGTAAAAATACGCAGAAACTACAGACAGCACACCAGAAGTTTAGGTAAAGTAAATGTTAATGTTGCCTATAAACCTATTTTTCTTTGTGTAGTGTAGAGCTGTATCTTGCAACAGGGACCAGTATATCTCCGTAAGACTTTCCCTGAAGCTTAAACAAATTTGATGCTGAAAAAAAAAAAAAATGCCTTTGTGATTAAGCTTGTTTAGCAGCCGGGGATCTTTTTTCCTCTATTGGCATTTGTATACTAACCGGTTTACTCCATCAGAGCTGCATCTGCAAAATGGAAGCACTGCCAGCACAATGATTTTGTATTCCAGTACAGCAAAATATTCTTAGTGCAGTCAAAGTCTTCTTCACATGCTCTTTTTAAACACCTCCCCAAATTCAGTGAGACTATGTATCTTTGCAAAATTAAATACTTATGTCAAGTGTATGAGAACAGAGCCTAAAGGTAGAACAAAAGATTATACTGGAAATAGCTGTGACATAAATTGTTTATATTTTGCCTTTAGCTAGAGTAGCACATCTCTACTGTCATTATTTTTTCATAATAAAATTACAGCAGCGAAGACTTAAGGTAGCATATCTATTAGTTATATTACACTGCCCTGTAGTTCTGAATGTGGCCCTGGTTTGCCCTGTCAGAAGTCACAGTACTGCAGCTGCCATTGGAGCCTTACCCATTATCACTTGACACAGTGACTCCCCTGCATTCAGGCTCTGGGTAGCAATGAGACCTGGGTCACAGAGTTCTCCCCCAAAGATCAGCAAGCATCCTCAAGCCCAGCCACTTGTTAGCTGTTAGTTCAGGATGTTTATAACTAACATGGAAAGCTATAAAGTTATTCATGGGCTAGGTGTCCTGCTTTCCTCTTTGATAGGACCATGTCCTAGTTTGGGAGGCTTCCTCCAGAAAGTGTTGGGATTCATCAGCTAAGCCAAACTACATCAAGGCCAGACTCTGTGTGTGCCTGACAAAGACAGCAGCAGCTTAAAGGCCCGGTTTGGCATTCCCTGTTCAGATCATTTTCCCCTTGAAGTTTGTCTCCTCTGTGTATCTAATCCTCTTTATTTCTTACACAGAAAATATCTCTTCCTGACTGTTTCCTCCAGGTGAAATTAATTAGAAATGTCTGTTTTGAAAACAGTACAAATGAAAAGGCCCTGGATTTGATACTCAACTTTTTCAGATAACTAAAGTAGACCCACCTGTTTTTGCCCGATTAAAATTGTGGGATTGAAGGGGTTGCTCTGCAAGAGCCATCCATTTTCCAAGTGGTGCCTCTAGTGCAGAGGGGTGAGGAGTTAGGAGAGATATCCCTAGTTGTGGTGAAATCATTGCCTTCCAAAGATGTGAGACTGACAGGTGGTTACGCACATCACATCAAAGGCCACTGCAGGATCACTTCCAGAACCTTTCTCAGTCAACTGGGCTACAGCAGACACCACACACTAGCACTAATCCCTGGAAAATTATGGATGTGTGGCTTCTTCATCAAAGTTTCTCATTGGATTGTATCACCATGGGAAGATGTACTGCCTGCTAGGACTCCATCAGAATTTGGAAGGAGAGAATCAGCCCAGAAAGACAACAGTATCCTGGGCTACCTCAAAGAGTAAGGGCCAGCAAGGGCAAGCGAAGTGATTGTCCTCTCTACTCTGCCCTTGAAAGACCCCCAGGCCTGGGGCCCCCAACACAAGAAGGATGTGAAGCTGTTAGAGCAAATCCAGAAGAAGTCTGCGAAGACGATCAAAGAGCTGGAGCACCTCTGCTACTAAGAATGGCTGAGTTGGATTTGTTCAGCCTGGAGAAGAGAAGGCTCTGGGGAGAACTCATTTCAACCTTCCAGTACTCAACGAGAACTTATAAGCAGGAGAGAGACCAACATTTTACACAATCTAATAGTGATATGACAATAAGGAAAGGCTTTAATCTAAAAAAGGTGAGATCTAGATGAGATATTAGGAGGAAATTCTTTACTCAGAGGGCAGTGAGGCACTGGTGCAGGCTGCCCAGTGAAGGTTTGGATGCCACATTCTACCCTAAACCCCTTCACTTCTACTCAAAATCACACTCCTCTATCGTGGAAGTAGAAACGAGCCACCAACCACACCTTGCTTCCACTGAGGCAATGAGGAACTGCACCTCATTTTTCATCAAGAACAACTCTGACTGGCAAGGTGTTCCTCTTCCTGAATAAATCAGACTTCTAATGAAGACCTCTTCAGCAAAAGTTAAGAAACATATCCTGTCCTTCAGGCTCCTCCTTGGGCCTTGTCATTAACCAGTGACAAGCAACTCATTAAGAAATACTTAGTATTTTTTCCGGAGGTTCCTGTCTTGACTCTTGTCTTACAGCATGTGACAGAGCAAATGGGCGTTAGCCTTTTCAGCCTGACAGCTACACGTACAGATTGCTGCTTGAGCCACAGGGCATCTTCCGAGAGAAATCATCCTCACAGAGCATGATAGATGGACAGAAACTTGAAACATCTGTGCAGACTGCAAAAATCCCATATTAGGAACCCATTCAGTGTGATGAAGCACCTTATCCATGAGAGGGTGATTTATGGGGGCTACCTTCTACATGTTGCTCTGTCACAATGAGCCTGGGTTCAGCTGTCCTTCTCCACACTTATTTTTTACTTTTCATCAGTATGACTGAGACAGACCATAAACCTTAAGAGGAAGTTTATTCTGTCCTTCTCTGCAGCTCAGGCAAATTCAATACTCACCCTGATTTCAAAGGAGACTTTTCTTCTAGGGACTGGGCTTCTATATATTATATTTATTATTAAAAAAATAATTAGTCACAGCTGCAGGAGCTTGAAAGTCGACAGCCATGTAGATTTCTGCTGCCCTTCCATATTTTTAGCGCTTTAAAATATGTTTGCCATCTGTTCCTGCCACAGCATTAGAAACGATCACAGTGACTCTTCATGCAGAGGCCTTAGGATGGAAGTTGAATGGAGCCCACTAGATCACAAGTGACATGATGCTGAGTACAGTGAATATAATGAGTGTGTGGCCAGATTTTTAAAGAGCGCTATTTGTAACCCCCTTCCTTCCAGTGCTAAGGGTCATTTATCTACATGTGTCAGTTCAAAAAAAGTGCCTCTAAGAACCAAGCTCAGAATGCAAATTGTTGAAGCAACTGGTAAAAAAGCCTGAAGTTCATCGCTGCATTTTACCCTATTACAAGCATATCAGTTTCTAACTAGTCAATAGGCAAAAACATGAAATACAAATTAGAAACAGTGGATGTGTATTATGGCAATGTAGAATGAGCTAGTATCCTAAGAGGAATTTTTCCATCAGCTCCACAGAGGATAATAGCTGATAACTTGTTAGATCTTAGCCAAAAATGCTGCACTGAGCTAATATTGATGAAGTGGCTTTCTGTCTCCTCCAAGTTAAATACCACGCTCCTGGCCAAAATAATTGTTATTACTCAAAGATGAGGTTCTCAATTTCCTTTTGATTTTCAACATACAGGCAATCATCTACTTCCATTTTTAATTGCTCTCATTTCTCATTTTGTTGGAAAACTGGCTCCCAGATGGATCTTTAAAGAACCCTCAATGATGACAAACAAGCAATGGTGAAGTGAAGCAGATGACCTTTCTTTTTCAATATCTAAACAGTATTAGATGGCAAATGAATGCAATTTTCTTTGGGTTCTTTTTTTGGTTTGTTTTCCTACCACCACTTATTGGTGCAATTACATTTCCAGGTAGATAACAGAATGAGCCTGTTTCATCCAGGAGAATCCACAGAGAGGATTACTTCTAGTTTTTTCCCTCCCTTGTCTTCCCAAGGTCACATATTAGCATTTCTGTTCACTTTAACTGTTCATATTTTTAAACATGCACAGTATTCTCTTGCAGGCTGTTCAGTGAAAAAATGCAGTCAAGCAATTCTGGGCAGACTACAGAGAATTCCTCCCTAATTTGACTTCAGTGTAAATATAGAATGGCTATAAATGCAATAAAGTTTCTTTGCAGGGACTAGACAAAGATGGGAGTCAGACTCAAAACCAGGGTATTTCACTTCAAAATTTCTTTCCCCCAGTTGGTTTTCCTCTTTCAAGAGGTGATAATGTCTGAAAGACCTCAGGGTATGTGCTGTAGTATTCTGCATAGTATCTTATTTATTTATTTATTTTGTACAAACATGCAGAAACCATGGACAGATAATATGCAATGTACATGTTTTATTCTTATTGTACAAGATTTATTTGATGCTTTCTCAATCACCTTCTTTGCTCCGAAAGAAACACACCTCAGGGCATCTCCCTGTGCTTGAATCCTTGTAGATGGCCAATCTATGTTAGAACATCTCTTTAACATGACTCCATATTTAAATCAAAGCTTCCTGAATGTTTAAACTACTCTGACACTACACTGAAAGAACAGAGTCCATAACATTATTTTAAAAGGCCCTGGAAAGTTCCCTGATGGTAAACAGAATCACAGAATCATAGGGTTTGGACCTCTGGAGATCATCAAATCCAACCTCACTGCTAAAGCAGGTTCCCTATAATAGGTTCAGAAATGTAAAAGTACTGCAGCTTAAAGCCTCAGACCAAAAAATGCTCTCAAGGCTATCACTGGCACAGTGCATTATTGCATCACTCCCAACCACAGACTGCAATCTGCACTATAGCCGAGTCCTAACCACTCAGTAGTCCTCTCAGCTGATTCCACAGATAAAATTTCCTTAGAATAAAAAAGAAGAAAAGAAAGAAGAAAGAAAAAGAAAAGTTGCTCACAGGAGATTTCCTAATTTGCACCTTTATAATTCCATGTAAAAATTAAAAAAATAAATAAATAAACTGAATCCTTTGGTAAGGTTAGCTTTCATGTCTGCCCAAAGTCACAAAAGTCTTTTAATAAACAGACTGAGGTTGTATAAGTTGGCAGATGGGACACACTCTCCTCATACATCTCATAGCACAGGGGTTTCAGTTCTTATTCTCACCCCAAGTAACCACCCATATCTTGGTCATAACACCCTGCTTGAGATAAACCTGAGCAATGTTATAGTACATCAAAGATTTATATTCAGCAAGGCAGGGAGATGCAGGCTTAAGATGAGTTTTCTTAGAAACTATTTTTGAGAGGATGCTAATTTTGAGAAGGTAACTTGCTTAAGTCCTTCATTTTGCAGAGTGACTCAGCCCCAGCAATGGTGCAGCCATCTCTTTTCAAGGTTTTTTTAAGAGATTGTTTCCTGGTGGTCAACAGAGGGGAAGAATGAGTCCAAGTAGAATGAAACCATGTCATCACATCTACTCCATTGCATATATGAATTGTAGAATCATAGAATTATAGAATCATGGAATCATAGAAATAGCCAGGTTGGAAAAGACCTCGAAGATCATCAAGTCCAACCACAACCTAAGCACAGTACCCTAACTTTAACCCTGTGCTAAATCATATCTCTGAGCACCACATTGTAAATGTGTGGAGGTTTTGTATGGATACAAAACAAAATCCTTGAAGCCATAAGCAGTATTTTATGTGTTTTGAACTGAATACTGAGTCTTTAGTACAAATATTTGCACAGATGGATGAGTATTTTCCTCTGGTTCCTTTATTTGCTATGATAAGCTCACATTTGCGAAGGTAACCTCTTTTTTTTCCTCCTAGATTTCTCCAGATTTTTTGCTAGAAATTTTACCCCTTGTGCAAAACATCACTTTAGAAAATTGAAGAATTCTTAATGGAAGTTCGAGAATTAAGAGGGAAGGGGGGTAAGGGAGGAACTGACAACAGAAACAGAGCCTGATTTCACAGTTGTAAATGGTTTGTATGAATCCAAAAGACATTTCCTTGCAAAATATCACTACTGAATACTCCCAATAAGGCACATGTAGCCTGATTTATTCTTTAAGTGTCAGAGCACTCGTTGAGTGCTATTTTTAGTTGACACTCGAGTCTGGAGTCTCATCTGCCCAGGAAGATCTTTAAATACGTGCTATGAGTTATGTCTTCTTGAAATCAACAGTATCAAAACAAAGGTGTGATTGTTAGTCGTCATTCCTTACTAAATTTTGTCTTTTTGCAGAAGACAAATCCTGCAAATCTACCCTATGTATTTTTGCTCTTTACAGAATGATGCAGCACACCTATGGGAAAAATTAATCTTTCCATAGGTATTTGAAGATCTGTTCCTTGTTTTTTTCATTACTGTGTTAAAGGTCTTTAAAACACATACCAGTAGCAATGACTTATTGCTGTAAAGTCATCCGCCTGCCTTCCATCCCCCCTCTAAAGAGCAGCAGTGAGAACAAGATCTGCTCTCTGTTACACAGATCCAGCTTTTACCTAGACAGCTCACTCAGCGGAAGCATCTGGTTGCTGCCTGCTCTAAATTTCATTTTATAGTCCAGGTGCCCAATAATTAATAAATCAAATCTTCACTAAATCTTTCAGTTGATTTTCCTTTTTTCTTGTTTTTTTTTTTTTTTTTTTTTTCTTATGAAAATTAAGCTGTTTAATCCTGAAGCTCATTCAAGCCATTCAAATGGAGAACTTGCCATTTCTACTTCATACTCCAGTGGGTTTTTAATCAGCCATGAATGGCAGCGAGGAGCCAGTGCTGGAAGCAGACTCTGTGCACAACATCCGCTGCTCATTTTTGGATGGGCTTTTCTACAGATGCTCCACAAGTGACTGCCCAGAGTTGCATTAGAGGCAGCAGATTTATAGGCATGGCTGTCCTCTCCCTTTTGCTGAAGGAAGTGGTTCTGGCTCGAAGCTGCTCATCAGGATCAGCTAAAAGGAAGATTGGTAACAGCAGGAGCTCAGACATACTCCTCTCATGGGAGGAAAGGCAGAATCATCTCAGGGAGCAAGAGATTACGAGCACAGATGCTTTCTACTTATGCTGTCACAGCAGGGAAAGTTTTCATTTACTTCACTTACTTCAAAAATAAAAAAGAAACTTTTTTTTTTTTTTTTTTTTTTTAATATTGCATGTATCAGCATGTGAATTCACCACTATCACAGAGTTTTCAGAGCCATTCTCACCTCCCCATTCACTCCTGTTGGCTCTTCCCAAACATACAGCGCTGCACCTTGCAGTGTGCATGCAGGTACTTGAGCATGACAGGAGGAACTGAGTGAAATAGCTGTTATTCCCAAAAGTAAGAGCAGGCAGAGGAATGTGGGAACTTGTTTTCTTTTCACTGATTTGGAAGTGGGGGTTAATGTGCTGAGTGCTTTGAGACCATCAGTTTGTTCCTGCTGCTGCTGGGAATTGTTGATGTTTTCCCCTGCTCTTATAAAACACAGCTTACAGTGGCAATCTACATGACTTTGCTGGTACAGGTACTGTGTACCCACCAAAGTCAAAGATAGAAATCCTGCCTGAGATTACATTATCACTCTCAGCTTTCATGCTGGATTTCTTGTCTCATTATTTTGAAACCTCAAATAGATTCTTATAGATTTAACACCTCTTTTCTCCCAGTGTGGATGATCTGGTTTTTGGAACAGAAATGTATATATTCACTTATCTATACTCCAGTTCACACCTAATTTACCAGGCCAGGTTCTGATTGACTCTTGCAGAAAGTTCTGCTAAAGGCAACAGGAAGCAGCAATAAAATCCACTAATCTATTTTGGTTCATTCTATAACTTTTTTAACAACTTCTACTAAAACCAATTGGCATCATCTTCTTGGTTATAACTAGTATAACAGATTACATTTTTAGCTGACACAACCTAGTGCAAAATCCACATCTGATAAAAATGCCCTGTGTTCAGGTCTGCTCAGCTGTAAAGTGTACAGCTATTATTTTTTTCCTTTTCTTCTGACGTGAATTTCCCTGGCCAGAACTCGTCTTGAAAACTTGTCAGGGAGGATGGCTTTGAGCACTCACTCATACCAAGATTTAAGTAGATGGGCCTGTGGCAATGCTGCCACTCTGCAGCAGGAGCTGAACAAGAGCTGGACAAAAATACAGTGCTTAGCTCATAGAGATCAACCCCATAATAACACTACAGAAATGTAAAAACTACTGCTGCTACTAATAATAGCAACCAAGAGCAAACAGACTCCTCTGGGAAATGGGAATTAAATTATTGATGTAAGCACCTTTCCTCCACAGGAGGTAGGAACATTTATCAAATATAACAATATAGGAAACTGTGACAAGAATGCAAGGTATAACATGCTATGCTATTTCATTAGTTTTAAAGGAAGCTTGTTCAAACAGAGCTTTTGAAAGCTACTGTGGAAGCAGGGGGGTGGGAAGAGAGTGTCTGGAGATTGCAGATGGGAAATCCGACGCTCAGGTTTAAAAGTGAACAGTGTCCGGTGTCTATAATAGCTACAAATGAAGTCAATCAATACCATGTACAAAATACCACTATAATGCTCTATAGTCTTAGATATCACTAAATGAATACAGATGGCATGTCTTCATCTGAAGTACTTTGATCAGATGGAATATAACATAGATTTTTGTCCCTAACAAAGCTCAACTCAAAACAAGACACAAAATGGAATGGGCCAGAAGGTCGTGTTAACCTTGTGGTTTTATAGCAGAGTGCAGTGGGAGACAAAAATGGCCCAATGTTTAGAAGTTTTGCACATGGGTAGAGCCAGAAAGTCTGGCTGCTATCTGTTATCCTAGCATTAGCAGGCAAAGGAAGAAGCGTTAATGGGGGCTTAAGGAAAAGATTGGTAACTTAATATTAGTGAACCAATACGTCTGTCACTTTTGTGTTCATTAGTTTGATGAAGATGTCAAAACTTTAGGAGACTGCATGATGGAAATAAATCTAGCCATTCTCAGTTAATGGCCAGCATGATTTCTATCCACGTACAGTCTGCTTCAGCTTTCTCCACCATGTGCATCTGTAGAAGATGCTGCCCCATTTCATACTCTGGCTGTATAAGGCTGTTCTGTGCATTGGAGTGGAAGAAAAAAAAACTGATTAGTAGGTTGTAAGCTACATTTGGGAAAATAATGAGAACTCAGTTACATTTAATATAGAGACATTTTTGTACAGTGCCAACTTCAGTATAGTTGCTTCAATTTTGTATAATTTTACAAACACCAGAAAATGCACCTTCCAAGCAGACTTTCTAGATAAATCAGAGAAATATTTAAGTCACTTGAAGCAGAATGATTCATTTTGCCAAAGACATCTACCTACATTTGAGCTTATAGAAATGGTATCCCTCCTTTTTTATTCCCATCAAATAGTGAAGATAAATGCTAGTGCCTTGTATAGACAGATGTCAGCTTGCAGGCAGGAGCCTGGGGCTCTGTACACTCCCTATATCCAAATTCATTCCCAAATTGAGGTACTTTTCAAATTCTTTCAAATAGGAAGCTTTCACAAGAAGATAGTGTACCAACACATGGCCTCAATGCTCAGATCTGCCATGCATTTCAGCATATCTTTATGTCCCTAGCTGGGATTAAGAAAGGGATTTCTGTACAGCTGCCATCATTACTCTCCTGTGCAAAGAATCCCCAGTCCTCCACATCTCAACAACCTTACAGAATACTTTTCCCATAGTTTTTGTGGAAACCCAGTGAGCACTGCTGCTTCCACAGAGCGTCATTATCACCACCATAATAAACAATCTTTATGGCCTTGAGCTAAATGTACTATTTCAAAGTTAAAGAGCCCCGATCAATACTTTCATTATCTGCACTATAAATTATCCATTAATGGAAGTTCATTAGGAAAGGCACCATCTTTTTCTCGCTGCACCTCATAGTGTTGCTCCGGGCACACAACTGGCATTTGTAGGCTGTATGTCTTTGTGGGGAATTTTTTCCTCAGGAATGGATTGGAAACCTATTGGTTCTCTGGGTCTCTAGAAAGTAAGAAGGAAAGAAAACAAGGAAGCAGCCAGAGCTTGTTTTCTTTTTTCTTTAGTCACAGCTTGAAGGCAAGGATTAGGTCACAGCAAACTACTCACCTGCTTTACAAGCTTCTAGTAGGGATGAGGCTAATTTGGATATTTCTCTCTAAAAAGGAAAAAATACACCAGGAACACATTCTTCCTCCTCATTCAGACAGGAATGACTTAATTTAGTTGCCCTTAAGAAGCAGAATTTGGACCGTGAACTCCACAACCTAGTCACTACCTCCAGACTAAAATACCAGAGGATATTTAGTCCTGCGGATTTCACTGAATCCTTTCTCAGATCTCTGAGGTACCACTAATTCCACCAGAAAAGCAAATAGCCAAAGTTGCTAGACCCAACGATCAGATGACTTTTTAGGCACACAGAGCCAATTAAGTAGAAGAGGAAGTAGACAATTTTAATCAGCTCTTTGCCAAATATGAAGATTCCCAGTATTTCATGCACATCAACAACTTAGGCGAGTTTTTTGTTGTTGCTGTTGTTGTTTTTTCGAATGTACATTAAAGTCTATTGGGATTAAATTCATTTATTAAGAAGGATGACAAATCCAGAATATAATGATATTAGTTGAAACCACGGTATTTACTTCCTGAAGTCCTCTCTGCTGTTACCTACACATACCTTAGTCTGAGACCTCAAACCCTTGATTGTTCTAAGGCATTCAGGAAAACTGGAAACTAGTAATGTCATATAACAGTATAGTTGGATATCTTCCATTGCTTTCATCTGTGGTTGAAATCATCCTGCCTGGCTATATATCAGATACAAAAATAATGATAATAATAATAAAAATAAAAAATTAAAAAAATATATAAAAAAGGATACAGTAGCCAATAACACAGAACTGAGCAAGTGACAGGAAAGCTCACTTCATCCAATTACATTGACTCCTTGAGGCACACTGAGAAGAATTGAAAGCAAGTGCATTTGTAGTTATTTATGTGCTGTCCAGACAGCACACAAACATGAAAGGTCCCTGTCTGTAAAAATATTCTTAACAAGCATTTGTCTTTATTGCTTTTGTGTGTGCATGTTTTTTTGTTTGCCCAGTTTTTTACCCTTTTATATGCTTTTTAACATATTCTTCATGATGAAGAAACTGAAGAAAATAGCTGTAACACAATATGAAAGATTTCTTTAACCTCCAGATCATTCCAAAGGATGGGCTTCAGAAGCCCCTGGATCAGTGCAGGCCCCACTGGAGAACTTCCCAAAGGACAAGCAGAACTGCAGCTACACAGTTCCCCAAATTTTGCACTCAAAAAGTAGTTGATGGGATATGGAGAAAACTTCTTAGTGTAAAGTCAAATTTTCTTCTACATCAGTTAAATTTTGGATTGATTTTGTTTTTTCTTATTGATGTATTGATTTTGCACTATTAAACTCTTACATCATTCAGGACATATCTCCTTATTTTCAAAAAACTCTTCATCTTAGACAGAGAATCAGTAAAGTTGGAAAACACCACTAAGATCGCCCAGTCCAATTGTCAGTCCCTCTCCACCATGCCCACTAACCATGACCCTCTGTGCCACACCTACAAATGTCTTGACCATCTCCAGGGATGGTGACTCCACTACCCCCCAAGCAGCCTGTTAGAATGCCTCATCTCTCTTTCTGAAAAGAGCTCCTAATATCCAGCCTGAACCTCCCCCAGCACAACTTAAGGCCATTACCTCTTGTCAGGTGGTTCTAAATGACCAGAATATGTCTAGAAAATGATTTTCTAACTATGACATGAGAAATCTGTAATTTATTTTATTCAAATTGTCTTTAAACCTGCAGTTACGCCCACTGTGCCAAGCAAATAAAGAAACAAAGTTGTCCCATGGGATGTGGGTGCGGAAAAAGAAGCTGAATCACTTTTTGAAATTGCTTTCCTCGCATAATTATTTATTGGTTTAATTCAGTGTCATATCAAATTCCATCTCAGTTTCATTTCTGGTAGCAACTGTTTCTCAGAAACGAAAGTAATAAAGTCTCATTAAATTCTGCAGAAATTGCAGTTGAATTGAATAAATACTTTCCTCGGAGTCATTCACTCCAAACTTTCTCATTTTAACTCTACCAAACTTAAAAAAATAAAATAAAATAAAATTACAGTCTTATCTTGTTATTTATGATGCAAAAAAGCCACTGTCTTGGGAAAGCATACAAGGAATGATAATTCAGCCTCAAATTGCTAAATAGCTTCACCTGGAAATCAGTATGTTAATGAATATAATTCACTTTTGTCCTGTCCTTTTAACATTTCAAGTCATTTTTTAACTACCAGATTGCCCACTTGTGCTCCTTCCTTTTCTTCCTCTCATGCAGCTCCATACTTACATGCAATATAATGAATCACATTTTCTTGGAGATGGTATTTCAAAATGTTTCTCCTGTAATTTCCTTTGCTTCTGAATTAGCTTATTGTTGACAGGGGTATCGGCACAATCAAGTAACATGGGTCCAGCTACCACCTCTCCAGAAGTGATGTTTCCTCTGCAGTTGACTATCCAAACTGGATCTTCAGTGCTGTACTGTGTCACTGCAGCCACTACACTGACTTCACTCACACTGTAAGAAATTCTATACTTTCAGGTTTCATTAGAAGACACTAGGGAAACAAAGGTTGAGACTCTCAAGTCCTTGTAGGACCCAAGTTTCCTATACACATTCATAAATCTTCACTGACATATGCAACCATGGGTTCAGTATTATTTTATTCACCTAAGCAACTAACACCAGTCAGAGCAACTTCCATGGAGAATTATTGTGTATGTGTGGACAGAATACAACACATAAACCCTCCAAGTACTGTTTATTCAGATGAGAACAACAGATTTCCTACAGTGAATACTGGGGAAATCACAGTCTCTTTCTAGTCAGTCTTCTTAAAGGAAGAATGTAAACTCTCATGAGTTATTTTTGAGTTGTTTTCTATTACAGTTCAAAGCACATCATGAGGATGTAGTGGAATATACAAATTACACCTTCATCCCATAATTCAGACCTCCAGGAGCAGAGACAGATGGGGAAAACTTCTGCCATGTATTGATAAATTGTATAAACACTGTATTAATTACAATAAAAAGAAGGACTGTGAAAAGGAAAGGAATGATGACGGCTACAAGTTGCATCAACCCACAAACTTTGTCTGCTTTAATAGTTCCTCAGAATAACACTGTATGAAAAGCATATTTCATTCACTGTTATTATTGTTATTACAGTCAGTGTTACAGATGGAAGGACTGTCATTGAGAAAAGTTGATGATGGTGGTGAAAAATCAGTCTTAGCTCACAGATATTAGAAATAACTGACTCCCTGATAAATGTCTGTCCTAATACTTTGACTCATCTTTCCTCAATTAAAAAAAATATATATATATAGCATCAGAAACAGCTGTTAAGTAGATTATGGAATGATAATTTGAGACAAAGAATATTAATTTTTTGTTATGAATGAACTTAATCTTCTCATTATCTCAAAGCATGACATTGTGAGCGGAAAAAGTAACTTCAGCATGCTAGGCAAACCATCACAACCTTTAAGACTTCTGGCAAATAATAAATTACAGAAAAAAGAGGATGGAAAATTCAACTGAAGAGTATTCTCCTCATTCATGAAAAGCAAAATGCCACCTACAAATAACAACCCTGAAGGCGAGAGTGGCCTAGAGATTAAGACACTGCTTGCTATTCATAGAGCTCATTTCAACTTCCAGTTCTGGCAGAAATTTTCTTCCCATCTCCCCTAAAGAATAAAGAAAACACAATATTTGTATTTCTTATTTAGATCAACTATGACAAATATTAAAATCAGTTTTTTACTGTGAACACAAAGCCACACAATGGATCCCTTGGGTTGTGTCTTTAGATATGATGTAATAAAAATATATTGCTCTAAACACACACGCACATACAAAATATTTTAAATACAAGTGAGGTGGTTAAAAGCCAGAACTCAGCAGCAGCAGCTGTCATATGAAAGATCTTCCAAGAGCAATAGCAAGCCTGAAAGCCTCAAAAACTATTTTTTTGCATTGTTTCTTCTGTACAATGAGCAAAATATTAAGGGAAAGATTGATAGAAATGGTGCAGGCCACCAAGCTACCACTTCATTGAAAGCACCACAGAAGACAAATTATCCATACAAAACACATTTTACTGTGGTATGTTGAGTTTTGAGACAATTTTCCAGTTGAAACTTTTGTATGGAGGTGACTACTTGCCTGCCCAGGAGGGCACAGTCCAGTGCACACAGGGAGAGGAAGGTGGAGACGGAACGAAAAGTGTTACACTGAATAGGACAAGAGCAAAATCAGGAAGCCCTATAACTGCTCTCTGCATTCAGTGTTGGGACATAAAAGAGCTTCTCCTCCAAAGTTTGAGAGTCAATGAGGAGAGCTTCTAATGGGTTTAAGAGACAAGAGAAGAGCAACAGAAAAATGAGCATTTAGTCTGGGGATAAACTCATAAATCAGATTAGACAGAAAGAAAGAGAAGGGGAAATGAGCATCTAAGTCAAAGCAAGAACTTCAGAGAGTCCATGTAGCCTCAGTTATTCTGAATTCATGTGAACTGAGACTTTCAAGCTACCAATGAATTGTGATGAGGAAAATAAGGCCAGATACAGCTGCAAGACTCAGCGTGCTATTCAGAGGAATATGACACAGTTGCACAAAAGAGTATAAATGCCATGCAAAAATAAAGGAACTTCTAAAAGTTCTCTGAATGGAAGCTGCTTAGGAATTGATCCCATCCTTTATGCATTAAGAAGCAAAGAAAAAACATGCACACACTTTCTCTGATGTTCTTAATGAGACATTAGGGCTTTAACAACATAGATGTGGCATCACGTTTCTCATTCAGCTTTAACGTAAGACACATGTAAGTTATTTTTGTTTGTATTGGGCTGGCAGATGCATCCATTCGAAAAAATATGCAATGGGAAGCTTGCTAGACAGTGACGCAACACAATGTGCAGCGCCAAAGCAAACTCTGTGTCTGTTTCTTTTCACAATGACATTAAATGAATTGGAAATAAATCCACTGAAGTGACTGGAATTACACTCATCTAGAAACCAAGCTTAAATGAGACTCCCACACAGTATCTTTGCATAAACAAGCAAGCCAAGATGTCCTTGTTCTGCAGTTCTCCTTTCCACCGATCCATTGGGGTTTTGGAGCAGTGCTATGCCTACAAACATCACCTAATTGTCTTCTTCAAAGGAGACTTCATGTCCTCTCCTGGCTTTTAACTTCCTGAACTGCATAAGAAAGAGATGTCTGAATTCTTCACTCTCTTAAAATGATCTTTACTCAAATCGAATACAGTAAAATAAGGCCGAACATAGTCCACAAGTTTTGTTTAAATAAAATAAAAAAAAAATAAAAATAAAAATAAAAATAAAAATAAAAATAAAAATAAAAATAAAAATAAAAATAAAAATAAAAATAAAAATAAAAATAAAAATAAAAATAAAAATAAAAATAAAAATCCCTTAGACTCCTTCTTTTTTTTTGCCACAAACTTTCTTTCTTCAGTTCTCTTGCAGTAGGAACTCCTAACAAAGCAGTGATGATTTACGCTCTGTTTTCATTAGAATGTTATTACAAATGCTCTTCGGTCCCCAGAGAGGTTTTTGAGATCATATAGATGTATAAAGAATCTGTAGAGGCTTCAGTTTATTGCAGACATTTAGCAATTGCGGTCATTGTTTCATTTAGGAAGCAGTCATACATGATTCATATGAAGTTTTATTTTGTGCAATCTACGGTTTTTTTCTGTTGATTCCAGTCAGAATGCTGAGCCAGAGTTGAAGAAACATGAATTCAGGTAAATATTATTGCAGAGTAAAAGTTGGGTTGGTTTATGCATACTATGAATCTCCTCATATTATGAATCTTGTCCTTCTTCAGGATGAAAAATCACAAAAATTTTATTGTAGGTAATTTTATTGAAGGTAATTTCAGTCTGCAAATCTAAAAACAATTATTCATGCATCTAACTTGATACACATGAGCAATTCTGTTGATTTCTTTTTATCTTGAGTTTGGTGGAACTACTCACATGTGTCAGGGTAAGCAAAAGTGTGTTTATGGGACAGCGATTTAATTGGTCTGATCTCAGTTTTTTTAGCTATTCTTCATGAAGGATTAACTGCTAGAGAAACCCACCAAAGAGGAGAGTAAATTTTCCTTCTCTGGTATTTTCCAATTGAGTTTGCAAGCTCTCCTGGAAATATGCTTCAGCCATTCCAGGACAAATTACTGGGAGGTATGTGGATGAAGACAAGCACCTGAAACAAGCAGAGAATCAAGCTATCAGATCTCATTGTTTCTCAGGGGTTTTTTGTTTGTTTTTGTGTTTGATTCTTCTAACACAGTCATCCTCTGGAACAAAAACTTTAAATGTTAAATAACAAACTCTAGCATTCTTTTCAATGTATCTAATATTATTATGTTTTAGACCCATGTGCATACATTTGCAAAGTTTGGATTGAAATGTCTGATATGATATCATATATTTGTAAGATACTATGTATGTTCACTATGGGCTGAAGGTAACTGTCTGGTAAGTATTTCTGTCTTTGATTTTTGTCCCCTTTCAGAGTAATTATATATTTGCCATCTTGTATGACTGAACTTCCAGTACAAAGTTCTACTTTTTTATTCCTTTTCAACATTGAAGATTGACACTGCCTTGTCCTTGCCCCTCAGGAGTTTGAATATCAAGAGGAAATACTGAACACTGAGTCTGTTTCTCCGTGTACACCAGTCTACCCTCATGCTGACCATGTTCAAGAAACTGCATTAGGAATTTTCTTTTTATTTTTTTCTGCTGAGAAGGAGAGGATGAAGGAGGAAAGAATGACCAATTATAAACTCTGTTGTCTTTAGATGAAAGAACCTTTTTGTGGTATTCTTCAATCTCTTGTTTGGGCTGTCAACAGTAATTTGATAAAGAATGTTCCTATGTCTGACCTGTTTTTTCAAGATAGTAACCTATATTGTGTATCATCTAAAGACAGGGGATAATCATCCATTATACTCGGTACTGCTGTTCCTGCAAGCTGAGCATAGCCTTTAAAACTCAGATAAGTTGATTGATAGTTGTGTTGAGAAAGCTGCTACTAATGATATTTTAGTTAAAGGGGAAAAAAATTAAAGTTTCTTTAATCTGATTCTCCCCCACCCCCAACACCACACTTCAGAGGCCAAAGCTCATGATAACTGTTTTGTGGTGAATGGTCAATTGTTACAAAATTCTAATTGGTTCTGGGTCAGTCCCTTTGAAATAGCTGCTGTGCTCTACTAATTTTTTCAATTAATTCTTAACAACTGACAAAACTTTGGATCTTGTCAAAAATCATTCAGATTTTTATAGTAGGTAAGAACATGGAACAAGATTAGCCTGGATTAAGAAAGATTCCTACATACATTATCACCAAGGTTATAATTATAGTTTAGCTCTCATTTTTTTAATCTTTGCTCTCAAAATAATGATTAACCAACTCTGCAGGGATCTTTTCCCTGTAAGTACTTATGAAATACTTTTGTAAGGATAAATTGAAAATGCATATGTGTATTCCTTGGTTGATTTATGAATAAACTGGATAAGTACAACTGTCAGTTAGGAATGCTTCTAGGCAAATTTTCACCAAACTAGATTTTTGATCCAGCCAAGTTCTGGGCAGAACAAGATCTTTGTTAGTCAGTCTTACATCCTCACTGACAGAAATCAAGAAGACATCGGGGAACACTTCTCCATAGGTGTTATGTGACAGCAGCCTCAAGACTTCTCTTATACTGTTTTCTGTTCCATTTATAACTTAAATTCTACTGATTTTGGAGACTTCAGAGAGATGGAATACATTGAAGTACAAAGTCTTCTTCACCAGAAAGTACCCAGACAGACGATGAAATTACCTTTCAGGCCTCTTTTCCACAGCAGAAATTAGCTCCATAATCAGAAACTGAGTATACTAATTGTTTACCCACAAAGCCAGGAGATAAGTATTTATCAAGTTTTTCAGATGTTGTTTATTTCTGTATAGATTTTTCCTTCAGCAGACAACATAAAAATATACAGCCAGACACATAAAGTCACAGGATAGCTAAAATTAAGAGTTTATTAACTAATTTGAATAGATTTCAGGTACCAAATTATCTGTAATTACTTTCACAGAATTTCTAAACTAGTTATAAAGTTGAATTGTTTTCATGCTATCTGGATCATAATAGTTATTGATGCACACAGCCTAAAGAAATGAAGTTTGGGTCATCATAAATCCTGCTGTAACTCAGAAGCAGTTAACCAAAACTACTGTATAATTTATTATTGAACCTGATCGTAAATTATTGTCCATCACACTGAGATAGTCTTTAACCCACTTCATACATTTTCAACCAACCGTAATGGCTCCATGTTTCCTGTACAAAGGTCTATTCTGAAGGTGGTCTAATACATCCATTTTTATCTTGTTAATTTAAAACAGCAGCCTCACCACTGATAATAACCAATATATAAGTCATCATGTAAATAAAATATGTTTGTTCTAATCTAACCAGAAATTAGGGTAAAAATAAAAATAAAAAATAAAAATCCTTGCAAGATCAGATTTGTTAAACTCTTTTTCTTCAAATGACAAATCTGTGCTCTTTCTCTCCCTCTGCTTCTCAATATATTCTTACAGAAGCAACAAAAAATGTAAATATCTGACTTGTGTTTCCATTCTTTTCTTGGTTCCTGGTGTAACCGCTAACTTTTCATGTTTGTATGTGTTACTTTCTTTCGCAGGCAAATCAGGACCAAATTCTGAGAGACGTTTCTCAAAACGACTCCAATAGGAGTTTTTCATCTGAAAAGACTATCGTCAAACCATGTAAGTGTTCTGGCTTCCAACAACGTGTTGCACAAATTGAACTCAGATGGTACTCATTCTGACTTTTGTAGATTCCAAAATATTGTCAAAGAGGATTCAATCTCCTCCTCAGGACTATGGCAGCTTCTAATCTGTTCAGTTTCTGTAATCCAAGTTCTCAAAAACCTATCTTGTTTCAACTATTTATAAAAGTTGCAAGTGTGTAGGCATACAAAAGGCATGGAGAAATTGCATTATTTTTCACTCCTTTTGGAGAATGATAAAGGAAATATGGTAAAACACATGCACTTTTAGAAGAGCTATTGTCATACTTTAGACTTATTTCATACTCCGGAGAGTGGTCATGAAAGTCTGTCAAAGTGCACAAAACTGGGCTATTCACAGCTAATTCTTGCTGGTCGTGTCACATTTGTCACACCCACACATGTAATGCTGCACTCCTCAGTGTTTTGCTTTGGAACTGATCCATGGAGTACTTCCAAAATATAAATAAAATTAATACGGATTCATTGGAAATAGTGCTGAAACCATCCATATGCACTGCTTTGTGCAATGAAATGGGGCTGGGGAAGTGGGTACTGAATTCTGAGAATATACAGGTGTGCCCACTGTTTGAGCCCAAAATGTGAATTTCTGTTGGGCTAGTCCAAATGAAATCCAAGGACCAAACACCTCTTTGAATTCATAAAGGATTGCTAGAGCAGTTCTAAATTTTTCTCCTCTCTAATCTTTACTACCTTTTTTCCAATTTGTTAATTAAACAATTTTTCCATGCCCACAACATTGTCGTTTAAAAATTGTTCTTATCTTTAAGCAAAGCTATCAAAAAAATGGGGGAAAGTGTCATCACAAATACCAGAAAATCAGAATTTGTCAGGAATTCTTTTCTACTTTAGACATTTGTAAATGTAGTCAGCAGATCTGTAACTTTTTTGTCCTCTTTTAAAGAAAAAAAAAAATAGAAGCTTTATTTCAAATTATGATGTTAGCATTTGTATCATTTTGAAAATGTTTCACCTAAAGATTCTGATGATTTTGCAGTGTTTTCAGAATGCCCTGGAGGCAAGTAATTCAGCCAAAGGCTTCCTTTCCCTTTATGGGTTTTGGGTGAATCAGCATTTGCAATTAAAGTAAAATTTTACTGCAGAATTTCTTACCAGGTCTGCAGCCAGTGTTCCTGTCTGAAGGGAAACATAATGAAGTAGTGAACATTGAGATTCTAGTTAAAATAGGTACTGAAGTTGTCTTTCACCTGATAGGATATCAAATTTCTGTAGGCCTGGCCTTTTGTCTTTACTCTGACACAGGTTAACCACATAACCAGTTATGATCAGTTATTTGTCCCCTGTAATTTTCCATTTCTGAAGGTTATTTTCATAGAATTATGGAATGCTTTGGGTTTGAAAAGACCTTACAGACCATCTAGTTCCAACCACCTTCTGTGGGCAGGGACACTTTCCACTAGACCAGGTTGCTCAAAGACCTATCCAACTTGGCCATGAGCACCTCTGGTAATGGGGCACCCAGAGCTTCTCTGGGCAGCCCGTGCCAGTGCCTCAGCTTTCTCCAAAAAGAAGGAAGAATTTCTGTCTAACACCTAATCTAATCTACTGTCTTCTAGGTTTTATTTATTACCCTATGTATGTCCTATCACTGTACTCCCTGATAAAGAGTTCCTCCTCCACTTTCATGTATTAAGAGGATTGGATTTATTATATTAATCACTGGATTAAGAAGAAGGCTGGGTCTTGCCTTTAGCAAGACAAAAACGTTATTTGCTTTGCTTCATCCACACTTCCATGTCAGGCACCACTGTTCTGAATGCCCCTCTGCTACCATCTGTCACACAGAAACAAAATGTAATGGTGTATTGGTGGGATATCATCTCGGTTATCACGGGACAACATAAAATAGGAAGCATTACTTTTTGATCATTCCCCAAATATAAGGAAATTGGCACTAGTGTGAGTCCAGCCAACATCTTTTCTAGAGATTTGCCAGCTCTCATTATATGTATGTTCCCCTCACACCCATTTCAAGTTAATGTTTATTCAGTGGAGGAGCTCTAATCACACTGGATGCACTTCCATTTTTCATCCCCAGGATCACAGCCAAGACTTGTCCCATTTTGCTATGTTAAATAGGTCATAAATTATATTTCTTCTTTACCATTTTCCCCTGGCCACAATATTCAGGGCAGTGGGGTCATCAGCAAATGCTCTTGAGAGAGGTACTGCTTACTTGAAAATAAGGGTAGGAGCCATAGATCTGCTTCTGTAAGCAAAAACATGTGGTGTTATTGATACACTGTGGTTACATTGCATAGTGGAAGTGGAAGTGAGATAGATAGGTTGAGAGACAGACAGATAGCTGGGTAGGTGGGTAGGTAAAAAGGCTGATCCAATAAATAAACTAACTGTTACATTAAAATGTTGATCTCAAGCAACAGTAATACAAAGCACTGTTATTGTACTATATCAAGTCACTGAAATATGAAGAAAAGGAGGTAGAGCAAAATTTGTTTAAACTATGCATCACCAGCTTACACGCTACTTCACTATATTGTGAGCATTTCTTGTCTTTGCATTTTGGAAGAAAACAAAGCAGAACAGACGCAATAAAACTTCAGGAAGGAGTAAAGAAAAGCCACAACAGAGATAGAAGGATTGGGTAGGATCACAGTTCATAAGTCTGGGGAAGATATTACAGAATAAGCCCTGATGACATCATAAATCTCTTCAAAGTAGAAGTTTCAAACAATGTGAAAGTGATCAAGCCAAGGATCTTCACCTAAGATTGCACGTCAAGTGATCTGAGCCATTCATTAGGGTGGGGGAAAATCATACTAGACAAAACAGTTAAGCATTGGAAGAGAGGTAATGGAGGTAATTGAGGCACCATCACCAGAACTATTCAATAATAGATTAGATAAGTAGTTGAAATAATGTAGGGGAATATCCTGCATGATGCAGGGAGTTGAGCTAAATCACCCAGGAGGAGAATAATTGCAATTATAGATCTATTCTTCCATCACTAGAAAAACATGATGCCAGGTGATAGTACTATTTTTATTAAAATCTGAAGTGGAATGTACATACTCCTGAAGGTGGCCAAAACCTACATGTATTCAATGTGGGGATAAGGCTGGATGCATTTTCACAGACCTACTTGCTGTAGTGCTAAGTTTTGCAGAATCAGTGTTGTCTGACACTAGAAAAGGACTTGAGCTACAAGGTTTGCTGAGGAAAATTATTTTTTTTTAATTAATTAATTTAATTACTTAGTATCATTCCTCCACAGGCTTGCTTGGCGTGTTCCTCAGCTTCCAAGAAGGCTTGTGAGGGTGGGAGTAATCTAATCAATTCTGACAACATCACTTGTCAAAACTTAGTTTCATTGTGAAAAGCCATATGTTAAAAAATGCACGGCTTTCAGAAGTTCCCAGGGCCTCTCCCCATACTGCTTTCACTGACAACATTTCTCACTGTTTGCTTACAGTAATCCCAGGCTAGACTTATGGTGGAAGGCACTTTCAGTTAACTCAAGTGCAGACCACCGCTATTGTTGTCACTGTCCTAAGTAGTCCCCTTCATGATATGAAGTCAGTGAAATCAACAGAAAGAATGACAATCCATTGCTCCTGTCATCTGACCAAGGTCAAAAGATTATACAATAAAGGGACAAGCAGACGCATGAGGGACCTTTCCCCATTGATTAGATCAGAGTCCAATGTCTTGGCAAAGCATACTGATGTCCTAACTGTATCAGCCATCTGGTACTTCTGACAGCTTCAGACAGAAAAGTGCTCTGTGTACAAATAATTGTGAGGGAAATCAGGTTTCATTTACTGGAAATCTTCATAAAGGGTGGGATTCATCTTGATGGTTGTGTAATAAGTTTGTATAAAGCTTGTTGATAGAAAGCTATATAAACTAATGCCATTTTTCATATTGATTAAAAAGTCAGGTTTAAGTCTGCAAAAGCAGACAGGTATGCAAAGTGATTATTTAATAACTGAAACTGAATGCAAATATTTAATTACAAATCCTCAAATTAATGCTCTTTTAAAAACATGTGAATCCTACCACATGACATTTCCTACTGAGTAATTAGATTTGTTTGCATCAATAATTTGTATGTTAATGACTCTAACCAACTGTTGAATTCATAGTATGATATTCCATAACCAATCTAGCACAGTTCACTTCTGTTGTATAAAGAGTTATCGAAATCATAGAATCATAGTATGGCATGGGTAGGAAGGGACCTCAAAGAGCATCTAGTTTCACCCTCCCCCTTGAAATAATTGCATCACATTATGTGTCAGAGAAGTCAAACAGTCTGCACAAAAAGTTACAGACCAAACTAAATAATAGTTTTATGTCTGAAAATATATGAGCACCCCTTATTTATTCAGTTTTACAGATATATTAGAAATCTCAGTCTGCATGGAGGAACATGAGAATGTTCAGACCTTCATCAAATCACACAAAGAGTTCACTCCAATTTCAGCAACAGTGAAAGGGTACAGTAGACATCACAAGCCTAAGGAAAAAGACTTTAATTTCTGCATCCCAACTACTGACATGCAGTATCAATCTAGAATGGTCACTTATTTGCCCAAATGTGAAATAAGAAATATTTATGTTTTCAGGAGTAACTTGGAGTATGTATTTCATAGTGTGTATAGTCTCCACATGTGTGTAATGATATACATCACCTTGAGGTCTTGAACTCAAAAAACATGATTAGCTGGAGGCTAAATCTCCTTTCTGCTTTTAATATTGATGTTAGCTAATATATATGTATTTAGGGACTGGGTTTTGTTGTTGCTGTTTTGTTTGTTTGTTTGTTTGTTTGTTGTTAAATGTGGTTCTTGTAGCTGCCCTACAGATAGCTGTGAAAAGCAATGAAGAACTGGATCTGGCAGATCTGTGGAGAAGAGCCAGGGTGGAAACTGATCCTGTTAAAAGTTGATCTTTATCACTTGCTGTGATGTCATCCTTATTTGAAAAGAGGAATGTTGATTCAATATTCTCAAATAGAAGATAGAAGAAGACTATGAATAAGCTTCTCAGTTATCATTTCACATGGGTGCATCCTTCACAAAACTCGCCTTTCTGACCTCTATAAATCTAAGAATGAAAGTAATGAAAGCCTCAAAACTGTGGGAAAGTATCTGCTGCTTAAAAAACATCATTTGTTCCTAACAGTTCACAAATACTTCACGGTAGAACTTTGAGTAGACAAAGATGGCTTCTGCCCCAACCAGATTAACTCAGCATCACTGTCCCAAAGGACATTAATGACCCCAGCAGACTGTGGAGAACTGCGATGCAGACGTGAGTTCATACAATGAGTGCTTCACTCAAAGTTCTACCACTGTGTTTGACCTCAAACCCACACACTGATTCTGATTTTTGTGCTATTTTACAATAGATTTTCCTTTATTTTTCTCAGAATTTCTGGTCATGTTTTCTGATATCTGTTGGATTTTATATTAAGACCAGCACTGATGTAATTGATTTGTTGTGAGCAGAGAAGAGGCAAAGCGTGATGATCCCCCCATGAGCTGATTATGTTACAATTACCATTTCCCATGCCAGAACACTCTATTTTCTTCAGCTCTGAATTCTTCTTTGGAATAAAATGTTTCCTGCTTCTTAGAGGCAAAAAAAAATTCCCATGATAATACAGCAATGAGTGGGGCCCGAGATAAATATTCCTGACACTACATTTTTTATTCATTTATTTTTTAGAAATAAACAGTTCCTGGGTTTTCACTCTAAGCAATTTATTTACGAGCTTTACTTTGGTGTGGCAGATGAACTGGTGAATGTTCTCATCACATGATATAAGAGTGTGTTCAATATTAGAATTGAGGGAAATGTAGATGCACAGAGATGCAAAGAGTTTCACCCTTTTCCAAACTTCTCCATACAATTCATATCTTCTTTCTTTTCATTGTATTTCCAATTTCACATTATATCTATGAGGATATTACTACCTCATGTATTTAACATAGAAAAAGATTTTGAGGACTCAATCTGGAAAATTCATATCCAAATCCAACATTTTCCAGAGGTCATATCTGTGCCTTCTAAATATGGGGAGAACAGAAACAGGCCCAAGCCAAGTTTAACCTGCAGTCAGCTCACTACATACATAGAGAGACAAAGAGGGACTCTGAGCTTTTCAAGAATGATTGGATTTCCATTGTATATATGGTGCATAGGAAACATTTTTACTGTGTCTCCTTCATAACTAATGTTTCTTTGTCCATTATACTTTCAGAGAATAAGTTGTGCCTTTCCTGAGTACTCTATAAATGATCAGGTATCAGATGAACCATACTAAGTAGGATAGTTTTCCTATCTGAAATGAATTCAGTGGTAAAAATAAGCCTGTATAATGTGCTCCCATCTACCTGTGATGTGTGCACTTATATATATTGTCCATTGCCTCAAAAATCTCCTGTAGGATATAGAAAAATCAGAAGAATCTCCAAAGTGATGCTGTGATAAATTCTTACTTTCCTTAAATCTGATTAACTGCAGCAAGATTCAAAGGATTGTGTTCTGACAAGTAAGGTTACAACTCTGTATTCTCTGCCTAATTCCAGTACCACTGCAAGCCTTACCCTAGATAGATGAAGTCCTTCCATTTATCAACATGCAAATGGTGCAGTAAGTTCAGTCCTTTCCTAAAGCAGGAAGTGCAAATTTTCCTGCTGAGAATGGTTATCTATTTTACTGTCCTTATTTTAGAAGGCTTATATCTTTCCCTTCTTTTTAGTTTAGTATTTGAGGGCAAGCTCACATCATATATATGCATTACCTAATGTTTGATTGATTTAATTTTCTGTGTTTTGGTTTTATTAGAATTCTGTGAATTGATAAGTACTAATCTCCTGCAAGGTAGCTAGCAACAATCTCTTGGTTTAGTAAGAAACAATTTACAATTGCAAATACACAAGTTTTTAAGTCTAAAAGACTGTAGCATTCAGTGGGATCAGAACTGACAGCTGGCAATCCTGATTCATCGCGAACTTGGCATTCTTGGGAGAAAGCCAGCTTGATACTGGACGTGTTAAACTCAGTAGCAATAGCACGGATACTTTTAACCAGTGATCGCAGCACTAGCAAGTCTGTCTTGAAAGGGATGAATGTTTAGGGATGCGTATTTACTTTCTCACCAGGTGTTTCAAGTATCTGCTAATGGCTCTATTGACTCCTAATCTTAGCTGGGCAGCAGAGTGTGAAGTCGGGTTAGGCACTGGAAGTACCCATGCAGATTTCTTTCTGTTATTATTATTATAAAATAAACTCGTTCCAAGCTTTGGGACTGCGTTTTCTTTCAGCCACCTGGGAAATACTGCAAACGGAGGCAAATAAGTAGGAGAGAGGAAAAAAAAATGGGAATGGAAATGATCTGATAAATACGGCGAAGAACAAATTGCCAAAACAATATTTTTTACATTACTATCTTTCTCCAAGGACACATCTGAGGCCGAAGTTTGGTGGAAATAATATATTTATATATATATATAAATAGTTTATTTGACCAAATTTTAGTTCCATGTTAAAGGCCTAAAGAGACCTTTGCACATAGTTGCTGCATGTGATGAAACTGCCCTTGCTACGGATTTTCTCCCTATCGAAATAGATTAAAATCGGGGCAGCAACCAGGTTAGCGTATGTCGGCATTGGAAACAGTAGAAATAACAACGAGAGGAAGGCTCCGATGTGGACCGTCAACTATTTAAATAAATAAATAAATAAGAGAGAAACAGCATCTCCCTTGGAATTAGCTGAAATACGTCTCCAAATGCTTTTTGCTACTAACCCACAGACTCAGGTGAGCTCAGTGGCTTTAACCAACCTTAAACACTCAGAGCAGAAAAGAGGGGACCGGAACCTGAATGCTGAGCTTTGTGCAAACCAAAGATGCACTGAGCATCTGGCAGCTCTCGTTTGAACCTCGCCTATCCAATTCGTTGTTTTCCGTGCTATGGCCTCGACCGTTCTTTCCGGGGTTTTTCCTTGTTTGGTTCGTTTGTATTTTTTCCTAGAACAGGAACACCATGAGATGTTTGACTCTGAATACACTGATACATTTCCTTATGCTTGACCCCCAGTTCAAGTCTACCCAAGAAGAAGGAGGACAGGTCAACTAAGGCGCGCAGAGGATTGCAACCAGGAGGAAATTTCACCCTGGGTTTGCAAAGGAGCTGCTCCGAAGCTCTCCGCACAGGGGCTGCATTAGCACCGCTGTGTCCTATATGGCACCCGGCCACAGCCCCGCCCGGGAAGGGAATCTCCAGGACTGCCCTGAGCCTCGGGATTACGCTGCATAGAGGCTCGGTGCAGACCATTGAAATACGCATGGAAAGAGAGTAGGGAAAGGAAGGAAAATTAATGTTTATCAAATCCAAATACCTCTTTCGTTCTCTTTTTCTTTATTTTTTTTTTTTCTTTAATTTTATTTTTCTTTTCCCCTTCTGGAAAACTCAACAAGTCGCCCATTTTCGCAAGCGTTTCTGAATTTTGCCATACCACGATTACACTTTCAACCTTTATTTTTAAAACAAAAACCCTTCGATGCACTCTAGGAAACGTCTTTCTTTGGACACTTCCCAGGAGCGGCTGTACGGAATAGGCATGCAGCTCGGGTTTCTGATAGAAAAGTTTTATTTCTCAGTTCGTAATATAAAGCGTGTGAACTCGGAAACCAAAAGAAGACAAATGCGGTTGGAAATTTTAAGTGGGTTTAAAAGAAGAAAAGAAAAAAGAAAGCCCTCCATTACGGTAGGGCAGCCGATAAAATAATCCCCTGAGCTGTCGGGGGCGGGGTTAGAATAACTTGTTAGAGTAACTTGTGTGCAAAACATCAGATGGGTCCTGATCTGGGAACCGGTTAGCACGAAGTGTGATAGAGGAGTTGTTTGGTTCGAAAATTCAAAATTCAGAGAAGCTATAGAGATTTAGAAATGTTTCTGCATTTTGATAGTGTCAGAGATGGGGAAATGTTAATTAGAGGGGTACTAAAGATGGAGAATGTGAGATAGAGGAGCGTACGGAGTGGATGGGGCTGTACCCAGCGCTCTCGGGTGGAGGCACGGTGCGGGGGCAGCCGCGATGACACCATTCCCTTGGACTGAGGCAGAATATTGTCTTTCCTAAACCGCGGCAACGGAAGGGCTGCGGAGGGAAGGGAGACACAGCGCATCCCGGTTTCTTTGGCAGCTCCGTCTTCTCCGCCTCGAGCAGAAGGCAGAGTTTGTTGAAGCTCTGACACGGCGGCACACAACCGCGTGTAAGGGACCCCGGGCCTGAGAGCGGCTGCCGCGGGTCGGGGCGAAAGCGGATGGTGGCATGGCTGGGCCACAGGGACCATCGCCCTCCTGCAATAGGCAGGGCGGGGGTCGAGGGGAAAAGCTATACGTCCCCGTCTAGCAGGCTGAAGTGCTTAACCGGGCCGGGAAGGCAGAGGTAGGGGATGGCGCTGCCCGGGTACAGCAGAGGAAAGGGGAGAGGCAGCAGGCAGCGGCTGAGCAGGGCGCTGTCCTTGTATAGGGCCGGGAAGGAGAAAGAGGCGGCGGGAGGCGGCAGGGGCTCCCCTGGGGGCTCCACTTGGCCCGGACCCTCGGGCTCGGCCGATAGCTGTCTCTTGAGCTTGTTGCGGCGGTTCTGGAACCAGATCTTCACCTGCGTCTCGGTGAGGTGCAGCGCGGCGGCCAAGCCGGCCCGCTCAGCACTGCTCAGGTAGCGTTTCACGTCGAAGGTGGACTCCAGCTGGAAAACCTGGCTCTTGGAGAAGATGGTCCGCGTCTTTTTCTTGCCTCCGGCAGCTGAACACCTTCCACTCTCCCTGCTGCAACCCCCAGAGTCCCGCGGCGACGGCTGCCGGCATCCGCGGAACCTCTCCGTGGAAAAAGGAGAAACTGAGCCTTCGGCCTCAGCATCCGCCCGGCGCGGCCCTTCCTCTCGCAGCCGCTCGCTGCCTGCAATGGTAAAGCACAGCGTTCAGCCCCCCACCCCGCCGCCGCCGCCCCCGCCCCGCATGCACGCACCCGTGGTCGGGGAGAGGGGCCAAGGCCGGGGTCTGATCACCGTCCTCCACCTCCAGCCTCCGTGGGGAGGAGGGAGAGGAGCTCGCAGTGAGTATCTAAAGGATGTCTCTCTGCCCCGTTAGCCGGAGTGGGAGGGAGCTCCAGGACTCGGGAAAAACGACCAAGGAGGCCAGGAGAGGCCTCTAGGAGCAGGCGGTTTCTAGAGGGGTTCATGTCCTCCCATGGAGCCTGGCTATCTCGAACTGCTGCAGGGAATGAAGCCTGGGCGCGGTCGCGTTTGGAGGTCCTGGGCTAAACCTCCGTCCTGGGTGGGTGCCTGGCTGGGACCGGACATGCGGATCTGTCTGCTTTGTACCCGAGTCGGTAGAACCTTTACTGGGCTGCTCCTCCGCAGGCTCCTCTTCTTCTTCCTCCTCCTCTTCCTCTTCGTCCTCCGGCAGCGCGCAGCTGGCCCTACCCTGCTCCCGGGCCTGGCAGCGGGGACCGGGCTGCAGGATGCTGTCGATGCTGAAGGCCGTCGGTGGGGCCAGGAGAGGCGGTGGGGCTCCGCGGCCGCTCCCGAGCTGCACCATGGCGCTCCGTGCCCAGCCGCAGGAGTGGTGGCGGAGGGAAGGCAGCAGCCGGGGCGGAGGGAGGGCTGGGGACAGGGGGAGGAGGAGGAGGGGTCGGGAGGAGGAGGGTGGGGATGTAGATAGAAGGAGCCAAAGGGCTGAGGGCTTGGGAAGCGGTGTAGGAGGAGAGGGAAAGGAAAGGCTGTGAGGAATCGCTGAAAGGAGAGAGCAGGAGGGAAGCGGGGAGGAAAGGATTTTTAATTTTTATGTTATTTTATTCTGAGAATGAGGTCCCTTAAGCAGGGGGGAGTAAGGCAAGGCAGGGCTGAGTGCCCTGCTCAGCATCTTCACTTGGGGACAGATAGATTCACGGAGCCAGGGAAAGGTGATGAGGAGGAGGGTGGAAATGTGGGCGTGATGGCTGAGAGAGAAAGAGATGAGTAGGGCTGGATGTGAGAGAGGGCGAACGGAAGGGGGGATGTGGGAGAAGAGGGTTTGGAATCTGGAAGAGTAAAGAGGTGGAAGGGAAATTTTGCACAGAGGACATAAGTGACAAAGGAGTGTATGACAGAGAGCTGTCATCAAGAGGGAGGAGGCAGAGAACAGGCACTGAGTGGAGGGAGAGGGACGAAAATAGCGAAAAGGAAGACGAGATATGGGAAAGCGCATTTGAGAAGTGGGAGATGACACACGAGGGGTTGGGCTCGGTGGTCTTTGTGGCTTCCTTTAAACTCGGGTTACTACTTAATTCTAAGAAATGCAGAAATGTGTAAGCAGAGGAGCAAGGGGAGCAATCAACGCATGTCTACAGAGTGCTCCGAGCAGAAGGGACCCCTTCTCTGCTGGTGAGCCCTGTGGCTCCGGGGCACCCCGAGCCCTCCCTTGGGAGCACACCTTTCGGAGGATGAAAGAACTGAGCTATTAACGCAAGTGTTCCAGGTGCTCTTCGGGACTCGGACTGCTGTGTGGTATCCGGAAAACTGCTCCCACCACCTATCAACATCGTCTTAAAAACATATTACATTATACCAGGCTCTGTGTTCTGCTGAGTTTGAGGTGCCACAAGCTCTTCCTACCCCTGCACCCCTGTGCAAAGCCAGGGGAAAGTTGTCACCGGCTTTTAAGAGGCCTTTTAGTCCCATTCGCGATGTTTCCACCACGAAAACTGCTGAGGGCGAGCGAACAGCTCTTGAAAAAGACAATAGAAGTGCTGACAGACTCTTAAATATCGTTATGCCGGAGATTCTGTGATTTGAAATGGGGGCTTCTTAAGGATTCGGACCGCGTTAATCTTTAAAGCTGTGATTCTGGAGAGAGCGGTTTGCAGCTCTTTTTCATGAAAATTTGTTAGGCTTTAGAAGTGCACTCAGATTTAATGCAGCCGCCTGACGCAGAGCTGGATTTATCCCACCAGGCGACAAAAATAAAAAACCTCCTCTTCCATTAACGCGGTCATTGGCCAAATGCCTGAAGTCGTTGCGTTTGTCTTGCAATGCCTTGCGCAAGCTGACGGGGCCGGTGGGGTGGAAATGTCCCGTTAAAGGAGCGACAGTGTGAGGGGAGGGCCGGGAAGCAGCGGGGAGAAATGTTAAGAAGCTGAAAAGATGAATTTTCAGAATAGGGAAAGCAGCCCAGGGTAGAGATGGAGAGGAGGGTGGGGGGAGGGAAGAGGTTTTTGAGGCTCCATCTCAATTCACTTCCCGGCCCCAAAAGGCCTCGGGCGAGGTGCACACCGCTTGAATACAACGATTTTCCTACAGTAGTTAAAGGTTTTCAGCCACCAGAATATTCTCACCCCGCGTTTGCTTCGCCCAGCCTCCGAGTCCGAGGGGCAGATTTTTTGCTTTTAATAATATATTCCTCTATTAAAAAGCTCGAGTCGAGCAGAATGGAATCCTTTTTACCTGAAGAAGCTTTTTACAAGTGATCCGTCGGCATATATACCCATATTTCCATTTTAGCTCAGAGCAGAGAGAAAAAAAAATAGGCTACTCTCGAACTAAATCTAATTGAACTGAAATCTGATTAGGTTTTACAGAAAAGCGAGAGTCCGCCTTTACTTGGCTTATGGGATCGGGATCGCTTTATCCCCAATGCATCCGGCAGTAAATACCCCCCCACACACACACTCCCGCCCCAGTGCCCACAGCCCCTCTGCAGAAGCCTTGAAGTCGTCCCTTCTCCTCTTCCGGGACACAGCACAGGGGAGTGGATCCCAGAGAGAAGTGCTGTCAGGAAAAGAAGTGTAATAATAAAACATAAATTAAAAACCGAGCAGCTGCAAGTGTCAAACGGAACCGGGCTTTGAGGGGGAAAGTAGACCCTTCACCTCCAAGTGCTGGACACAGCCAGGGTTGGGCCTTCTGTGACCCCAGGACAGAACATCCTGCTTGGAGAGCTTTAGTCAGCCCTTAAGGTCAATTTGAAGTCGGCTAAATCGCCTCCATGCAACTTCTGCACATGCTACAAGAGGTGTGCAGAGAAATCCTGGAGGGGATTTGTGAATAATGCAACACCTGGCTGTTCAATGGGCTGGGACTGCTAAGGAGAGAAGGGAGAGCAAATAAAAACTATGTTAAGAAGAGAAGGAGAACGAGAATGGGAAAATGGGAGAAAGAGGAGAGGAGAAGAGAGGAGAGGAGAGGAGAGGAGAGGAGAGGAGAGGAGAGGAGAGGAGAGGAGAGGAGAGGAGAGGAGAGGAGAGGAGAGGAGAGGAGAGGAGAGGAGAGGAGAGGAGAGGAGAGGAGAGGAGAGGAGAGGAGAGGAGAGGAGAGGAGAGGAGAGGAGAGGAGAGGAGAGGAGAGGAGAGGAGAGGAGAGGAGAGGAGAGAGAGAGAAGAGAAGAGAAGAGAAGAGAAGAGAAGAGAAGAGAAGAGAAGAGAAGAGAAGAGAAGAGAAGAGAAGAGAAGAGAAGAGAAGAGAAGAGAAGAGAAGAGAAGAGAAGAGAAGAGAAGAGGTTTTATGATTTCTTCCCAAGTTTAGATTTTCAAAAGGCACACATAGCTATGCATATATTTCCATACATAGAAATTAAAACGTAGTATCGGTAAGAGGAGTTGAGAACCTCAGGCCGGTTAAATGAAGCGCTAAGAATTCCGCAGTGCAGTTGGGCTCTTTGGGCTGGGGGAAGCAGTGGCGTTGCCCGGCTGTAGCCGGAGGTAACGGAGCCCTGCAGCGCTATTGCAGGAGCGCGGCCCTAATTGATGCACAGCGCAGGGTGCGCAACCCCGGCCCGACACATTGCAGGGGTGCAGACAGCCTCTCCCAAGGTAATGCAGCATAAAAGAAAAAAAAAGGATCGATCTAAATATATTGTTCAACAGTGGAGCCAGCGCGCACCTATGAGATTTATTAAGTATTGATTTGCATGAATATTTTAGACCCATGCCTACGAGAAAAGTTATAGGCCATCTTCGGGGGGTGAGCGATGTACCATTTGCAGTGCAGCCATGTAAGAAGGTGCTTTTCAGCATATCGATCACCTTCATTTGAAGTGTAATTAATAATAACATCTTACAGCGGCTAAGCTAGTTTATTTCAGAGGGTAACTTCGTATCATGTGCTGATATTCTTTTGCTTTGCTTAAAAAAATACTAAAAAGGCCACCTTTCCGCTAATTATTTCTATTAGCACTCAATAAATACAAGGTACCTTTGTGAGCAGCCTGGCAAGGTTCTCCCCCTCCTCGCCTCTGGAGTGCCATCTAGCTAAGCTGTTGTAGCAGCATTCATTAAGCAAATGTCAACAGACGAGGATTTATGCTGCATAATAATATTACAGCTGTAGTATAACTGGATTTATTTTGAAGCTATTCTGAGATTGCTTTGATCTATAAAGCAGCAACGTATGTCTCTATGTGTCGCAAACAGCCTTCGCAAAACTGCTTGGAGCTGTAGAGTCCACCAACGTATTTCTTAGACCATTCTGTCTGCTGAAGCACTAAACATGGCTCTTACCTCTTTAATTTGCTTAATAAAGATATGCGGAAGGAAGAAAACTGCGGAGAATCTGCTGCTGTTATTTTAGGGGTGAGCTTTTAGTATTTTTGGCCTGCTGAATATGGCCGATTTATGACTACTGTTTGCCTACATGCTGCAAAATACTCGTGCCATCGGTGCAGTGAAGGGAGTCATTAAAAGTCTACGGGGTAAAGGATCCTGAGGTGCCTACGTTCCCACTTTCAGTACACACTTCTAATAATCCACTCTAAAGCACTTCCTGCGCGTACAGAATAAGGCATAAGGAAGCACTTTGCTCTTAGACGAATTCACGTCTTGCACCTTTTAATATTTTACTATGATCATAAGTTACAAATACAGTGTATGAAAAAAAAAAAGAAAAAAAATCGGTTTATTGATATAATCAGCGAGTCTTAAAAAGAAACAACAACAAACAAACAAACAAAAAACCCCAAAAAAACTAATGTCAAAACACAGTTTAAAAATCCGATTGATCGTGGAGCCCTGCCAGTCCCTTAACTTCAAGAAAAAAAATAATAATATTTAGTAGAATCAGAAGTATAATAATCTCATATGTTACTCCAAAGAGAAGGCATGTGGAGAGAGGAGGGCGTTACGTTGCTCGCTGGGTTACAATCTGCTCTCATTCGTAGAAGCGCGATGAGTCCGGTTTTAACCCGGCGGGAGCTGAGTCCGACGGGGGTGTTGACGTGCTGCCCTCTGTCCTCAAGGAGATCCGGGCTCCGAGCGGCACCGAACCCAAGTATTGAGCCCAGAGGAAGGAGCGTCACCCAAAGTCACCTCCAAAAGGCCGAAGTCCCCGAGGCTCTGCGTCCCGTGGGGGCACCGCCGCGCCCGTCCTCCTCCTCTCCGCGCGGTCACATCACCGCTTTGGGGTCATTTCACCCCAAGTGTTTCACAGATATGCAAAGAAAACAGCGTGGCGAAGCTCTCCCGGAGTGAGACGAAGGGTTTCGTAGCAGTGGAGAAACAGCTCCTAAAAACGGGGCTCCGGTGAGAGCGAGCATCCCGGCAGGAATCCGCGGTATGCTTTAACTTTTATTACATTTGTTTTCATTCTCGAGTGCTTTTGAGGTTTTTAGCGTCCCTACTTTAACAGTGCTGATGTCCAGAGCCGTGTAACAAGCCAAAAGGGAATGGGGGAAGGGGGGGGAAGAAAGAAAGGGAAAAAAAAAAAGTAACGGTGGTGAGGTTGTAATCCGCCCCTGACCCTTCTCGGGTTTCGTATCAAAGCCGAAGCTCCGCCGATCGATTTCACAACAAGAAAGCGTGAGATCGCCCCCAATGCATTGCAAAGCGGAGGGAACAGTGAGAATCGGATCGCCGTTCCTTCTCCGGGGAGCGGACCCCTATGGAGCCCGGACTCGGCTGCTCTCACTGGTACCCCGAGTGTTGTCCGCTTACATTGCGGCTGATTGTGCCCTAAAACGTGGGATCAAAGCCTGACCTTTCGTCAAGGCTGAGTTTTGCAAGGTCATTTTCCCCTTAATATTCTGAAAAGAAAAATATATATACATCCAACCTTTGGAAACAATAAGGGACCCAAAATTCATTTTAGCAGCTCGGAGAGGGGAAAACAAAACAGTTATTAAAAGAAAAAAATAAGCTTGGCATGCATAATACTTCATATAATATCACATTACAGTCCAGCTTGCATAACTAGCCGTACAGCTCCCCGGTCTGCTGCCATCTGAATTCCTTCTTTCCTTGTTTTTTGTTTTTTTTTTTTTAATTGCCAGTGAGAAGTATTAATCAATTAAACAAACAGAGCCCGTAAGAGATTGGAAAGTGGAGGTATGTTTTCCTCAGCCTCTATTAGGAGACCCAAACAGGAGGCAAACCCAGCTATTAAACCACCTTCTGCTTTTTTATTCTTCCCCCCCATTCCACCCCCCCCCCCCCTTTATTTTTCCCTATCTTTTTTTTTTTTTTTCTTTTATTCTTTATTTTTCCCACCGAGTATTTTAAGGGGCTGCTTTATCAGGCAAATAAACCGAAACCATAGAAAACAAATCCTCACAGCTCTGACTTCGGCGGGGCGACATTCCCTCCAACAATTTGCCTTCGATTTGCTTCAAACCAAAAAAAGAACCGCACATGCTCGAGGGTATCGATCGGATGAAAATGAGTAACAATGGAGAGAGGCAAAAAAAACCCCAATCTGTACCAATTAAGTGGCCTGAAACAAAGGGCCCTGGAGGAGCTGCTGGAGGCGGGGGTCCGCCGAGCCCTGAGCGGAGCAGCGGGGAAAGGGGTCCGGAGGTCGCGGTGGGGGACCCCGAGGCTTCGCCGTCCGTGGGGCGGGAGGGAGTGGAGGGGTCGGGAGGAGCCCCCGGGCCTGACGCTGCCGTACATTCGTCTCACACTCGGGGGGAAGCTGAGGGGCTGCGGCCCCCCGGGAAAACGCCGCTCCGCGTCAGAGCGGGGCCGAGGCCGGGTTTTCTTTGGCTGCGTGGCGGGGGTGAGAGGGGGGGCTGCTGAATGGCCCCCGGCTCATGGCTGCTCTCCTCTGGGTTTCGTCCGGCTGCCCCACGCCGCTCCGCGTTAACCCCAGCGGTAAGTTTATTGCACGTTTTCTTTTTTTTTTTTTTTTAAAAAAAATAAAAGTCGAAAAGCGGAAAATGGTGAAAGTGGAAAGAAAAAGTCCGAGGGTGAAGTTGGAAGCTCGGGGCCGCGGTCCCGACACAGGTGGGCGCTCAGACGAGTCCCGTCATCTGCGAGCGGAGGAAGGGGAGGGAGGCGGCGGGGAAGGTGCCCAGGGGGTAGCTGACGCCTCCGGAGAAGCCCACCAAGGGGGGGGACATGTGGGGCAGGCCGAAGCCCAAGGCGCTGGCCGGCGAGTTCTCGTGGTACAAAATGGGGACCCGCACAATCCTTTGGGCGGCGTGGGAGAGGTTGGCCGCCTCCAAGTCGGCGGCGAGCTGCCGCTTCCACTTGTTGCGGCGGTTCTGGAACCAGATCTTCACCTGCGTCTCGGTGAGATGCAACGAGGCTGCCAGGCCGGCCCGCTCCGAGCTGCTCAGGTAGCGCTTCACGTCGAACGTGGACTCCAGCTGGAAGACCTGGCTGCGGCTGAACACCGTGCGCGTCTTCTTCTTGCGGCCGGCTGCTCGCTGCTCTGCTTCGCCCGCTTCCTCGCCGCGTTCCTCCTCTTCCTCGCGGCCTCCGGAGCTCTGCCGCCCGCCCACGGGGCCCCTCGCCGCCGCCCGCTCGCCGCCGCCCGCCCGCTCCGTGTCCTCCGGCAGCTCCGGCGAGTCTCGGTCGCTGGCTGCGGAGAGAGGCACAGCGCTGGGGTTGGGGAGAGCTCAGAGGAGCGATTCCCCCCGCCCGGGCACTGGGAGAGGAAACAACGCGGTGCCGAGGCAGCGAGCCTGGGGCTGAGGCCGCTGCTAGTGCTCCTTGCGTTGTGAAGGACTCCCATATAGTGACATGTAAATACATCAAATATATGTCATGCATATACACACGTGTGAGTGCATACTCATATATGTGTGCACACATATCTACATGCATGCATATACCTATACGCATATACCTGTCTTCATATGTATGTATGTATATAACATCCATATATGCTTAAATCTATGCATGTATATAACATCTGTACACTTCATATGTACACAAGTATATACAGCATACACACGTTCATTTATAAACACACGTATATATTCATATAACTATATATATATTTAAATGTATGCACTTCTGTGCTTGCACATTTATACACGTATATATATTTACACACTTATAGCAACTTATTTACACACCTATGTACATATACATTTACGAGAACATATGTAAGTATGCTGGGGTGTGTATAGATGAGGTAAGTGTATAAGTGAGTGTGTGTGTATGAAGAGAGGGGGGAAACAAATGCTTTCGCTTCGTGTTATTCTCAGCTGCATGAACCACATCGATGGGATCAGCTGCTCTAATACCGGGACATCGCCTCCAGCATGTCTCCGTGGTTGCCCATAGTGTGCTTTCCAGTTAGAGTTCTAAAGGGAAAAAAATCCTAGTATTTGTAGAATAGAGGGCAGAAAATAAGACAGGAAAAGAAGCGAGGAAAACCAAGCAGCTGTTTTGGTGGTCATTTTCGTATTCTAGACGTATTTTAGAGAGAAATTAAGAGTATTAATAAACCCATCCCTATAAAAGAAAACCTCTGGATTATAAATCACGCCTCTACTCAGAACTGAGTAAGCGTGTGAACCCTATAGACTAGCACGGAATCAAAGGGATGCGCAGAGGGACAATATTTTTTCTATCAGGATAAAAATAACCGCTGATCGCAGCCCGTAAACTTTTTCAGATGTTAATTTGTGCCCCGCAGCTCGGGTGGGAGGAGAAGTCTCTCCCTGCAGAGCCCCGCAGTGAGCGGAGAGCGTCGGGGAAGGAGCTGCGGGGCCTCGGTTGCACCGAAGGGCCGGTGCTATAGGACCGGTGCTATAGGGCCGGTACTATAGAGGGCTGCTTCGGAACTCTTCTACAGGGTCGGTGCTCCCGGCTTTCGAGGTTACTGGGAAGCGTCAAGCAGTAAAAAAAGAAGAAAAAAAGGATAGGAGGAAATAAAGGAAAAATATCCAAGAGAGAGAACAGCCCCCGCTGTTGATATTTCGGGCCGAGCAGCAGGCGGGGCGGAGGCTCTCCAGGTGTCCAACACCCTGAGAGCATTTCCGGAAATTTGGGCAGCCGAAATCTCCGGACAGAAGATGGATGAAAGCTGTGAAGGACACCCCCGCAGCACCACTCTCCCTCCCCACTCGGGACCGAGACGGGACCCCGGACCCCCTGGGGAGGGGACAGCAGCACCCCCCATCTCTTTCAGGGCCCCGTAGGGAAAGGGAACTTACTGTCGGGGCTGGTGCAACCCAAGAAAGCTCGGCGGTACCAACCAACGGCGGCGTCGCGGAGCGGGCAGCCCGAGGCTCCGAGGCGCAGCGGGGAGTGGGGGCCGCAGCGCGGAGCTCCGCGCCCACCTCCGCCTCCTACCGCCGCCCTCCGCGCCCCTCCGCCGCCCTCGGTGCCCAGCAGGTCCTCGATGAAAAAGGACGAGACGCGGGCAGATGTGGAGCCGGCGTTTTCCGTCGCTTCGTCCGGCATCGTCGGTAAAACAGCTGCAGGAGGAGGTGGGGGGGGGAGGTCCCGGTTCCACCGGAGGATGGCTCCTCGGCTCCCCGCTGCCCCGCGGCCGCCTCCTGCCTCTGCTTAGTCCCGTGGATGCTCTCCTGGTATAAAAGGTTTTTTTTCCGGAGTAATCATTTCAGATCGCGGTTTGCCATCATTTCCTGCAAGCTAAGAGGGGAGGGGGGAGGAGGAGGAAGGGAAGGGAATGGGGATGAAAAAAAAGAAAAGAAAAAAAAAAAAAGAAAAAGAAAAAAAAAAAGCAACCCGACAACCCATCGGAGGCGCCAGATTCTGCGCGAAAACGATAATAACGAAATAAAAATGTCATGCGAGTTAAACGCTGTACACGAGAAGGGGGGGATCCTGCGATTGGAGGAGAGCGGCGGCAAATGGGATTTCCGCAGGGGGAAGAGCAGGGCGATGGCTGAGCGGAGCCGGGGTCGGGCGCTGATGTGTGTGTGTGTGTGTGTGTGTGTGTGCGTGCGTGTGTCCGTGTGTGCGCCGCCCCGGGGCTGCCACTCACGAGCTCCTTATTTAGGTCAATTAGGGAGCAAATCCCGGAGCGGGGGGAGCGGCGGTGCCGGCCCCGGCACACGGGCAGCGGCCGAGGGGGGGGGCACTGCTAGTCCCGGCCTTGCCATTGGGTGCAGAAGGCTGAGCGGGCAGCCTGGACAGCCAATAGGCTCGGCGAACATCGAGGTTATATTAATATCATTAATAATAATCAACCAGCCCCCTCTCCCCCCCCGGCCTACGAGCGCGGCAGCCACCGAGCTTTCATGTCTGCGGAGATGGATGGAAGAGAAGGACGAGACGCGACCTCCGCAGCCGGGCTCTACAGCCATCACCTGACGGGGCGGTGGGCACCGGGGTGCGGGCGCGGGGTGTTCTGCCCTGGAGAGCACCCGAATGTGCGAGGCCGAGAACCGGAGAGAGGGAAACCTTTGTCTGCGAGGTCTCCCGAGGACGCCTGAGTGTTCATAGCACGGTGAGTGCTGAGTCCTGTTTAACCTATTCCTTTTTGCACGTGTGTGTATATATATAGATATATCTATCTATATATATGTACATATATCTATATCTATAGATATATAGAGATTATTCTAGCCAAATTTGTTATACACTTGTGTATTTATTTAGCATATGTGGGCATATTTATTTATTTATTATACACATTTATTTATTTATTTACTCCTTATATATATGTGTGTGTGTTCATGAAACCTCGAGGTGTTCAGACATGACTTCACGCAGAGGCACAGCCATGCTCACTGCTCCCCGGAGCCTTTTGCCCCCTGCCTGAGGAGCTCCCCGCTCTGATCCCACCTTTCCTGCCCCAGTCTCTGGGCATTACGACTTTTTAATTGTTAGAGCTACAGCGGAAAGCCCTAAATCTCCCCTCTGCCTGTACCCTTCTCCCAGGCTTTCCGGATGGGGCAGGGATTCCCAGTAAACCTCAGAGCGGGGCAGAACGGTGACCCTCTGCCTTTTTTCTCGAGACGGGACAGGACACGACGGGGACCGAGGGTGGGATGAATACACCGATGCCCTGAACATCCTCATTCACGTCTCTGCCCTCTGCTTCTGCAGGGGCTGTGGGTGCAAATTTGTCTCGGAGGCGGTGCTCACCTGCCGCCAGTTCCCCGGCAACCCCGGGCCAGCTCCGCCCGTTTCCACGTTGTTGTTTGGGGACGGAGGCCTGATCCCATCCTGGGGGACGGTGGGAGAGCTCTGAGTTCAAGGCCTATCTGGAGAAAAGAGACAGAAAGAGGGGAGAGAGGGAAAGAGAGGAAGAAAGAGGGAGAAAAAGAAGGAAAGAAAGAAAGATGGGAAGGAGGAAAGAAAATGAAGATTTCTTCTTCTGAAGATTGCAACCAAATGCAGAGCTCTGAACTGACATCTGGAAGAGCGGCAGCATACAGTGCCATGTTTAGATTATTGTCCTACTGACACAGACTGAAGAGCAAAACCAGGCAAGAGCACACTGGTCACTTGTTGCACAGAAGTGATGCTTGTGGGCATCACCCTTACGCTCTCCCCATACTTTCCTATATATAGGAACTATGGGTCTGACCAATATGTCTTAAGAATCTATAAACCGTCTGCTCTGTTTCACTGTCAGGCTCTGAAAATATATGAGAGCTTACAGGAATAAAGAGAAGAATGTGGATGCTGGTTACTCCTATATGTTTTATATCCAATGTGCAAACAATATGCATGCAGCCCGTGCCCATATTTTATAATGTGTTCCTACAGTGTAGTCATGTAACTTACGTAATATTGCTTGCTTTCCATTTAGAAAAACTGTAATAAAATCAATAGAAATAAATCCACTCTTTCTTCTTTTCTTCTTTTTCTTTAAGACAGTCTGGTGTGCCACAACCCTGACCTGTGTTTGTGGAGTCAGGTACCCTGACACATCCAAACTCATATGGTGTACAATTCTATGCCTGCAAATAAAGTGCTTGCACAGACATGTCCGTGAGTATGAAGCATCTTTTAAGCTTGCTGATGTGTTTATGCACCTTTAGCACAGCTGTAGCAACACGACCACTGCCACTACGTTCTGAATAATCTTTTCACTTCTTGTAATGACAGAAGAAGGAAAAGAAAGTGTGCGCTCACTGCAACCACTGACAGGGCTCTGTACAGAGTGCAGGAAAAACACCCAGAGATATTCAACACTCACTTTTAGAAAGAAACCCGGAGGTGAAGCCCCGCAGATGCCACGCTCCTCCCTGTACAGCCCGGGGTACCGCGGATGGGAGTGTCCCTTGTGCCCCGGCTACAGGGCTACAACAGGACCCTTCAAATTCCCTTTCCCAAGTTCCACACTCTCCGGTCTCTGTGCACGAGAAAATATTTCTCTTTATTTTGCAGGTCTAAGTGTTTCTCCTGTGTGTTCTGGAGCTGGAGACTGCCGGGGCCGCCCCTTTGAGCATCTCCATCCTGGTCCGCAGCCGGGCACTGGGTGGGGTGCCGGCAGGTGACAGTCTCTCAGGGCCACCCTCTCTCGTTCCCTCTCTACTTCTGTCGGCTCCTGAGCCTTCTCAAGCTCAACGCACTAAGCGAGGGGATGGGAGGAGCGAGGGATCGAGCTTCGAGAAGAACCGGAGGACGCAGAGCAGGTTTTGGGGTGGAAAGGGTGATAATAGGCTCCACAAGCGACATCTCCAGCGCGGGATACCGGCCCCATGGAGCGGAGGGGGCCTGCAATATGAATGCAATTACCCCGCCTGCGTTTGATGCCCTTCCCTTACTCTCCCTCCATCAGCGCTGCCTCGGTAAGTCGTAAAACAGAAGCGAAATGAAAGGCAGCCTTGAGCGTTCGCTCCCTAACCTCTGCTCCGCTCCGCTTTTAGGAGCTCGCGATGGGTTTAGAGTCCTAAGCTTTGCATGAGAGCTGCGGCGGGAGTGGGAAAGGGCTCTCCCTCCTCCGTACCCACAGAAGGTCTCCTTGCCTACTGTCCTCCCGGCAGCGGGGAAGGGTTTTGGGCCAGCACCCGCCTCTGGTTGATAGAGATGTACGTATGAATGCAAAAACATCTTTTTATGCAAAGTTTTCAGACAGTTCACTTAAACTATAAAAATAAAGTTAGTGAAAAACCCTGTATGCATCCTCAGTCAACCACTAACAATTCTACGAGAAATACTTGGAAGCCTTTTTTTTTTTCCCGAGTTTTTTTTTCCGTGCTCGGTGGTCCCTTAGAAAAGTGAAGGTGGTGCAAACTTTCGGATGCCTCGCTTTAAAGGAAGTATAAAATAAAACAAATGATCGACCTGAAATTGGTTGCCCGGCCTCTGTGCGATGCTCCCACCTCCCCGACAGTGCAGCTCCGGCTGTGTTGTCCCCCATAAGCGGTGGTTGCAGAGCAGGATCTGAGGGACGGGGCTCACGTCCCCACGGCTATTGCAAGAGATGCCTCCTCGGCCCCGCCCCGTCGGGGTGAGGATCCTGAGGGCATCTTACGACGGTGTCTCATTTTGGGTGGCAGGACGAGGATCAGACACTGCCCCACGCTGTGCGGGAAGCCCCGATCCTGCCTCGTTGGAACCCCGAGTTGCTCTGCCCGCAGGTTTTGTAGCCCCCAAGCTATAGGAAATACAGCTTTAATCTATAGGTAGGTACAGACCTGAGAGCCCTAAAACCCTTCAAATGTGGATTAAACAGTGCTTGAGTTCGGTAACACTGTGTGCCTTTCCTTTCGCAGTGACAAACACAATAAGGGATTTCCAGAGGTGAGATGAATTATAATTATGGTCTTTTTTTATTAACAGAATTTTAACTGTATAAACCCCTCCCTTACTGATTTCTTCACTGTTAGTGACACTGGCAGAGAAGTTTTCCTATTTCAAGACCTCTGCATAACTCGTTCTGACTCCCATGAATGTATTCATTATTCACACAGAGTCACTAAGTGCTCTGTGTGGAAACTTCCAGTCCATCGCATGTCCTGACTCTCACTGTTGCCTGTTAAGTGTTCGTTACGGATGGCGTGCCACTGGGAGCACGAATCTCATGGTTTTAGCGCTGTTTCCTTCTTAAGTGAAGGAAATTTTAATCCACAATAAATGATCAAAGAGGGGGAACGTCCCTGGCAGGGTGAATAAATAAATGAGGAAGGAAGTTTGGGAATGATTTGTGGGGATATGTATCCTCATGTTAAAATTCCAAAATATGTATTGATTTCTTGACTGGGGGTTGGAAGAAAATGGATCATCCACAAATCATGTGATATATTAAAAATAAATAGATAAATAAATAAAATAGTCCCTACTGAAAAGAGATAACAATTGTTCAAACATGATTTTTCCAGACAGATCATTGGCATTGATTTCACTATAAAATTTTAACATGAGGGTGTTTTGGTTTATTTTTTTTTTTCCTATGTACAGTATAAGAATGCATGGTTTTATTGGTACTTGTCAGGGTCAGCCACAGAAGAATTATGGAGGTCATGTGAAATAGGTGCCAATAAAGCTTTTATTATTGTTATACAGACAAAAGAACACGATGGAAAGGGATCCTTACCAGACCTAAACATGGATATTTTGCTCTGTTAACAATCAAGTCAGAAAACAGAGAGACACAGCTAAGAAAAAAAAAAGGGACTTTGCAGAGCCATTGGGCATTAACCTATTATCCTAAAACTTTTAGAATTAAATTCCCTTATAAAACGGATGTCTCCTGAAATGAAAGACGACATGACTTTTGATGTTGCCCAAAACAAAAGATGAAGGGGAAAAATATTGCACTGTCACAACAAAATGTAGCTGTTTCCATTCTGAAGCCATTTTTGTGCTGTGTTTGTGTTACGCAGTGTGAGAAGACTGAACTATTTTTAATTGCCAGGGCAGCCTTCAGATGCGGTTTGTGTCTACCTACAGCTTGAAACTGAATATTTCCCATCAATGTAGAGGAAATATTATTCTCCTCCTGTCACCCAATCTTGAATGATTCTAGTAGAATGATAAATCATTTTCAAGGACTGCAGTGAACTTCCTCCATGCATCGATAGGTTGGATTCTTAGACCCAGCTTCAACAGCTAATGGAACTCAATGGATTCCGCAAGAGCTCCCACCTTCTCAAATCTGACCATCTCAAGAGTTTCAGATTTAATTCCAGGAAGGAGACAAATTCAACCAAAGCAAGTATTAAGAGCTGTACAGCGCAAAACATTCTTTGTATTTTTACACTGCTGTAAAAGGAAAATTGATGCACAGATCAATGTTATCCCCCCAGTACTGCTAAAAGTCATATTAGCTTTTACATTTTGACAATAAAATGTTTAAAAGTGTGTGTACTGTAAGGTAAAGTTTTAGGAAAACTTGTGAAAATTACATGGACACCTATTCTACATAAATTCTCCCATATTTGAGAGTTACATTAATAAGAAGCAAGCAAGTGAGCTCTCCACGGATAGGAAGCAGAAAACATCCACTTCCCACTGACCTGTAATTCATCCATCATATCAGAGGACAACAAACCAAACTTTAAACCTGCTGTTAGATCAAGGAGAGTATTTTTCACTGTCATGCGAAAACTATACGTCTGCTAATGGTATTTGAATGAAACATATATTTCCCCCTCACCCCCCAAAAAACTCTGTCACCCATGATGTATATACATATGTAAGCACATGAATTTTTGAATCAGCTCAGAAATAATCTTTATAGAAATCAGTGAGTAGTAAGACTTCATGTGAGTCATTAAAATCCGGGGATGAATACAATTTTCAAATGGTTCTGTGATGTATTATAAATGGTTTCGCAATGTTGCAGCATATGTGGAGATACATATCTGGAGATATATACAGTTACATACATATGAGTATGTTTATTATGGTACACACAAATTGCATTTGCACATAGCATGAAAATAGTGTTGAAATGTCTTTAGAAAGGACTGGACCTAGTCAAAATGAATCATGTAGTGAACACAGATCCTAATGTAAATCTATGAAAACCCCAAATGCATTCATTTTTTTTGCTCGGAATCATTTTGTTATCAAGTCCAATTAGCCCTAGTAAACCCTGAAGCAGCAGGAAGACTGTATCAGACATGGAGTGAACTCGGTGGTAGAGCTCTGTTCGCTTTCTCTCAGCATGCAGCACGGAGATGTACTATCTTCCTCGGGATCTCAGTGGGGCTTGGCAGGAAATGCAGCCATATCAATTCCTTCTCATGAGATCCCCCTTTGACTTAGTGAACTCCCTAAGTTGTGTTACGAGGGTGCAAGCCAGTTCCCACAGTAATTCTTTGTGAAACCTGAACACTGCAGCCCACATTCTGCCCTCATGAAGACATAAGAAGTCAACCTAGAAATGTACGCAGGCCTCTGGCTATGAATAATAAAATCTAAACTGCAGTTAACTGAAATTGGAGCGATAAGTGGACTTGCTGCAGGAAAATTTCCATATCACACTTAGCAAATCCATGTAAACCCAGAGGAAGCTGAAGTCTTGATTTAATTTGAGAGGTTACTGGAGAGCTGGGCTAAAAGAGCTAAAGGGGTAGCCCTGAGGTGAGTCACAGCCGAATGTCTCAGTGCTCTTTTTATCTCCTCTCCTGCAAGATTCCCCTCTCACATTTGCTTGGGAGGGATTCATCAAACTAAGTAGAGACATCTATGGCAAGCCTTTGTATCCCACGGTCCCCTTAAAGACATTACATATCAACTCTACAATATCCATGCATTCAGGGGATAACTGTCATATCAGGTAGGTCAGATGATCCATCGCCCGTGTCTTCTTCCAACTGTCTGATCTTGGAAGGGCTTTTTTGCTGTTTCACGTCACAGTGGTACAGGCAGGTAAAGGACAGACCTACAGGGAAGCAAAGAGGACACAGCTAACTGGATATTGTAAGGGAAGACAACCAGTGGGAGGTGGGACTGTTCTCTTCTGCAAGCTTCTCAGCACCAGATCACAGATAGCTTGTGGCACTCCCTTGTCCAGAACAGATGCTCCCCATGGCTTGGCACTCTTGGCCTTGTGTATATTAGCAAGGTCAAACAGACTGGCTTAGGCAAATGCTTGTTTGTAGTTCTGTCAGCTCACTTTCTAGCAGAATGAGTACTCATGAAGATAGCAAAGACTGGGGACTATTCCTGGTAGATATCAGGATGCTGTTTTGGAGGAGCAGAGGATGTAGTCTGGGGACACAAGGTATGCCATGACGCTTGACCTCAGGGTCAGGACAGCACAGGCTCAACCCAACACATCCATATCACTGTCATTCTTCTGGGAAGGGAAAATGTCTTCCAAAACCAGTAGGGAGACAATGTGACCTATAGTTGTGGCATGGAGGCACAGGAGTTTGGGTAGGCAGTGTGTGTTTTGCAATGGAGCAGAGCCTTGGTCTACTTGTCCTCCTCTTCCCAGCCACCATCCCTGCAAAAGCACAGCCCTGGCAAACAGAGGCCCTTTAGCAGTATTTATAGCTATATCTCTATCTGATGAGCCACTCTTTAAAAGTAGGCTAACTCAAAACATACCACATTGCTGCTTGGAAATGCAGATGTGAAGGGATATCTGGTTCTAATATACAGATCACCTTATGGTGTGGCAGGTTTCAGTTTCCACAATAGAGAGTGCATTTGTGCTAGGAGTGATTTAAGCCATTTGGGACCTTCAAAAGCAGAAACCCTTCATGAACCTTATTAGAAATGACTGCACTTGCTGAAAAAAAATAAAAGGGAAGAGAAACTAGAGGAGTGATTCAAGATCACACACATCTAAAGAGTGGAAAGGAAGACTTATCCAAAGTGTTAATCTTTTAACAGAAAACACCTAAGTTGAGTGTGAGACAAATATCTCAGTTCCTTTGTTGAAGTCCTACTAATGCTGGTGGAACTGATGACTTATTGCAAAAAAGCCACTAGATTTAGTTTGAAACAGTCAGTTTATTAAGTATAAATACATAAAGCAATATTTGCCATCATCTCTTCTATTGCATTTCAATATCTGCATTTTGCATTTTGCTGAGGGACTTAAGGAGTGGGACAACAAAGCAATTTTTCCTTTCAGATACACCTGGTGGATTTGAGCTCTGATATTTTGCTTTCCCTCATTGCATGGAAATCCCCAAGGAAAAGCGAAATATCACCATAAAGATCGGCTGTGCAGATTTGAAAGAAGGATTTTGCCCTTGGGTGCAAAAGCTGGAATGTTTTCTGCAGATCATAGGCTCCATAAAACATATGTACTTAATAAATAAGCAAACAAGGCTTGTGCACGAATGGGGCTGCTGTGTAGGAAAAGAAAACTTCTGGCAAGTTGGGGTGGGAGGCTGGCAGCTACATCTTTCACAACCAAGAGCTGCTTTTAGGGAGCATAAATATCTGCATTTCTTCTTCATGTCAGCTGTGAAGTTGAGATGCTTGAAGGGAACCCTTGGGAATTTTACTCAAGGTGATTAGAAATTGTGTTCCCTCCCTGGGCTGAATGTTCCTATGCAGCAAATGGAAGGAATTTCTCTACTTTGTCAAAACCAACAAACAAAACAAACAAAACCTAACATGCTAAGAAGTCTTTCTCTCATTCACATCTACTGTCTCACTGTTTAGCAGGAAAAAGAGCAGAGGGGAAATATTCAGAACCATGCCAGCAAACTGTTTTTTTTTTAGCACCCCTTGGAGCAGGGTCTTTGCGTATCCCCATGCTCTGGAGCTGTCAGCAGGTAACACACCCTGTTGTATATCTCTGAGCTGCTGAAATGTTATGTGCCCTGTCTCCACCTTTCACAGAGCTTCCCTGACCCTGCCTTGCTCCCTGCTTAGGGTGTGGGAGCTCCAATCCCCTCAGCAGCCCAGCAGGTCATCCAGGTTTGGATAGGCCTAGGAAGCTGTCCTCTTGCATTTAGTGAGAAAGAAACACACCATAAGCGACAATGACATTAAACTGAAGATATAACTTTTTTTTTTTTCTTGATTTTCTGTCTGTTTCTAACTTGTCTACAATAATCCCTTCTTCTTCCTCTCCCTCCATTTGTGTGTTTAAGAGTGAAGTACAGCAGTAGACCAAAGACCTGGCTCACCATCCCATCTTTTGCTTACCCTTAAAAAGTTATGCATACAGCCTAAATACTGTGCCATACAAAGATGCACAGCAGCCATTCCCTTGCATAAAATGGCAAATTTTGATTGTTTGTGACCAAATTCTTACACTGTCTACTGAATTCAAATCCAAATTCAACTGATGATAAAAATACAGTGTTGTCTTAGATTTGTCATTATTTTAGTCCACAGGGACAAAAAACAATTGATTATTCTGTAACTTGTATTTCCCACCATAATTTTAATTGCTTCATTAAGCAGTTATTATATTATTATACAACAAGTGTATATTTCCCGGTTCGCTGCAGGGGAGATGGACAAGACGACTTTTAAAGGTCTATTCCAACTCAAATAATTGTATGATTCAATGATTATTCTGAATTAACTATTCTTGTTTTGTATATCTTAACCTCAATTTCAGTTCAGAAAGAAAAGGATGAAGGGACAATGAAGTGTTCCCTTAGATCTTATCATGGTCAGTGAAGTTTTGTGGGCACCTCAGGGATCAAAAGGAGAATTCATTCTGAGTTGAAAACAGCAGCATCTCTTATGTGATGTTGGTTTGTTGCTTTCTGATCTGTATTGATACTGTAAAGTGTTTGCCCTTGTGGTACATCTGCTAAGGCAGTTTCCAAAATGTGAAATTCATAAAGATTTGGCACACAAATAGCTACCTTAGCTTAAGGAGGAACACACTTTAAGCTTGGATTATCCTTGAGAAGCTTGAGTTTGGATAATATGAACTTTATGTAAGGAACAAGACTGAAGGACTAACTGCAGCTTCCATGAAGCACAAAAAGGATTAGTTGAGATTTAAGAAGTACTTGCAACTCATTGAGCCTAAATGACCCCCAGTGTAGACCTGAGAACTGTGGGAGCCCTGCTGACACCTGAAGGGGACCTACAAACTCTGGAGATTCAACTTAAATTTAGACTAATAATCTAAAGAATCCTAAAGGTATGATTGGTACATAACCAGAGGTTAAATCAGATATGTAGACATGAACTATTTAAACTTGTAACCAACATATTTCAGAAAAGAAATACAAACATTTCTTTCACAGTGGATAAATATGGGGAAATTATTAATTGGTACTTGAGTTTATATGGCTTTCATTTTGCAAGAATAGTTTGATTTTTGACGAGTTTTGAGGAAATCAATGCAAAATCCTTAACTTTCTGAGCCACTGTCTGGAGCTGACCTATTTTAATACATCAACCCAGTTCGACTACAGGCAGCACGGTCTTTGTTTCTCTCTTCTAGACCTGATTTATTCCTATTCTACAGCGTTGTCTGAGGTTTCTCCTTGGTACACATTTAGCCAGACTTTCTACGTGTGAAACAGCATGTCTATGACACAGAATATCTGAACATCACCAGGGCAGGGAGCTCCTGCGGTAAGCCAGTGTTGCTGCAGAGCAAATGTCCCTTATCAGTGCCACCTCCAGGACAAATCACAGCCCATCCGAGCACAGATATCTGCAAAGAGCCTTCCACCCACAACAACGGGTTTTCTCACTTCTCTTGCTACAAGTTGGAGGTGAAACATGGGTCAGGTCCGTAGTGTTAAACAGCTCCAAAACAGCCTTTGTACTTGGGAATTCATTGGGATGTTTACAGATGTTGCTAGAGCATGGTGCTTGTAATAGATCTCAAGCAAAAATGATTGCTGTGGTCTAGATGGATTAAAATTTTTCCTAGCAGTTCTGTATTTCACAATTCAAATGCATAATAAACTTAGATCTGTGCTTTTGCCAAATTGCAATTTATAAATAAAGAGGTTCAGCGCAAGCCAATTTTCCTATTTAGTTATTTAGCTAATACTCTGAAAACCTCAAGGCTAATTAAACAGTTCATTGTCCTGCTGCATTTAATTATTCAGATATTGATCTAACATCTTAACACACAAGACAAAGCAGTGACATATTTTATATCTGGAGATGGAAAAAATAGGAAGCAGAGCTGGTTTTAAAATGATTTAGAAATTAACAACTGAACTCAAGCAAGAGTGTTTCCAAGTGATGATTTCTTCACATGGTCTTTCTGCTTATTAAAAAAGAAAGAAAGAAAGAAAGAAAGAAAGAAAGAAAGAAAGAAAGAAAGAAAGAAAGAAAGAAAGAAAGAAAGAAAGAAAGAAAGAAAGAAAGAAAGAAAGAAAGAAAGGAAGAAAGGAAGAAAGGAAGAAAGGAAGAAAGGAAGAAAGGAAGAAAGGAAGAAAGGAAGAAAGAAAGAAAGAAAGAAAGAAAGAAAGAAAGAAAGAAAGAAAGAAAGAAAGAAAGAAAGAAAGAAAGAAAGAAAGAAAGAAAGAAAGAAAGAAAGAAAGAAAGAAAGAAAGAAAGAAAGAAAGAAAGAAAGAAAGAAAGAAAGAAAGAAAGAAAGAAAGAAAGAAAGAAAGAAAGAAAGAAAGAAAAATATGAAAAGGGGTGATGGTGGTGGTAAGTACAGTATCTGGCTTTAAAGCTTGCTTAAAATTTCACATCTAGCTGAAAAATCCAACATGGCATATTGCTAAAAGCCTGTGTTCCAACAATAATGAAGACAAATCTGTTGGCCAGAAAAAAACAGACCATGGTTGAACAGAGGAATCCTGTGCTAAGTTCTGACCCCACCTTGAATGAACTCTGATTCTGGGGTAATACAAACTTTGCCTGTCCTTCTCCATCTCTGTTTATAATCCAAATATTGTATGTTTCTCTCATTCATGGTTGTTTTAATTTAAGTCATCATAATTCTGACAGGATTTTGTCTTACTGAGTGCTTAACAGGAGAACTAATACAGAAGCCACACTACAACACAGAGTAAACTGCTTTATATGGACACCACACTGCTGACTTTCTTCTTCAGAAAGAACAAGTCTATGTTCATCCTTCATTTTATATATATTTTTTCCCCTTTTTAATGCTTTGGGTACATCATAACATTCTCAGAAAACATTCTTATAACTTCTGAAAAACTGATTTCTCCCTCCCATACAGAATCTTTGGAGGATGAGAATCAGAGATGTTCTTCGTCTTCCAGCATCCCCTTCATTTTTAGTACTTCACAAAGCAGAAAAATTGAACCTGGGTTATTTGGAGTGGAAATCATGTATAATTTATAATACAGCTAGCTTAGATGTCCTAATCTTAATAGAATAGATTGGATATAAGGAGAAAGTTTTTTACGGTAAGAGTGGTGAGGCACTGGGACAGGTTATGCAGAGAGGTGGATGATGCTCTGTCCCTGGAGATGTTCAAAGCCAGGCTAGATGGAGCTGTAGGTGCCCCTGTTCATTGCAGGGGCATTGGACTAGATGGCCTTTAAAGGTTCTTTCCAATTCATGACCAGAACACAGTTGGGTTGCTTAAACATAGTGACTTAGTACCCTTTGATATTCCAATATATGGACTTCAAATATATGCCACAGAACCTCTGGGAGAGACACAGGTGATGACAATGTAGAACCTTCTTCTAACTCTCACCTGCAAGACCAATGAGACAAATATTATCATTAATGTCAAATGACACTCTAAATAACAAAGTGATTAATCAAATCCCACACAAGTGTTCTCTCTAGATTTGGTTCTGCCAGCATTTCCCTGGCATGTAGTCGTGGATCAAGAGGGCAACCAATTGTCATGGACATGAGATTTCAGTTTACAAGTGACACTGATATCTTGGACTTGGTTTGGGGGCAAGTGTAAGGAAGGTATTGTAATTCCCATTAGATGGCACAAGCAAGCTCCTGTGCATGTCTCTCAGATGCTCTTAACTCTTCAAGTGGAGTCTTCTATGGCTCTGTGGAATACTCACAAATGGCAGCACAGATCAAGGACTTTAATGGGTGAAGTAAAGCTAAAGCTCTTCTGGTGAGGGAAGACAGGGGATGACAAGGGGAAGCATACTGGTGCCTTAATCCCTATCCTGTGATAGAGTTGCACTTCCATTCAAGACTGCGACACTGCAGGTTGTTAAGGTCCCATGGCTGGTCCTTACGTAGATCTAGGGAAATCATTTTCTCAAGAAGGAGTTAATTTAAAGTTCTTAAAAGCAAGATGTCTTTCATTAAAATGGTCCAGTGGGGGGTTAACTTAACGTCTGCATTTGAGGCACATCAGCCTTATGCAAAAAACAGCATGCTTTGCTTTGCACCAGGAACAAACATGACTTTGCCCTTAACCGGATCAAGTGCAGCTTACAGGTAAAGAATATATAAATACATATGAATATAGAATATAGAATATAGAATATATAAAGAAAAGACACAGAATAGCACACAGCATAGGGTCAGCACTGCACAATTCAGTGGCTGGTAATTTGGTATGCCATGTCTCCATCTTAAAGTAACTCTCACCAGATAATACAGTTGTTGGGACTAATCCAAGCCTTATTAAGTGTTCCAAAAACTCTAAGCTAATTACTACGCTTGAGGTTCCCAGATTGGCATATGGTGTTAAAAATCATTGTGCAATTTAGGGGAAAACATAAATTCCACAAAAACTTTCCTTTGCCAGAAAGCTGTCTTTCTCCTCAGATTACTTACTGCTAATTGCAGGGAAGTGCCTTAAAAATGTTGGTGTGCTTCTTTTTGGATCTACTTGTTGATGTCCCAGAGCTCCTTTAAGAAAATGCTCCTATTAATACCATCAGAAGAAAGTCTTGTTCCCAGTTTGGCCAAGAGAGTAGAATTAACTGTCATAAACTATAGCAGATCGTTTTGCATTCACATGAAATCAAAGCTTAATAACATTAAAGCTTGCACGGTGGTTAATTTCTCTCTGAATTCCTTCCCCATCTGTTAAATAAAAATAATGCCACGGGTAGTATTTTCCTTCTGTTTTCTTTAGGGCACTCGGTGCACAGACCAGCGCTGGGACCAGCATTTCTCCTTACCAGAAGTCATTTTATCACCATGGAGTTATTCCAAAACTGACTTGTTTGCTTAGCCCTCTCTCAGTGCACCTCTGCTTTGGAACTGGTGCTTGATCACTGTGCTGTGATTCAGCTTTAAGTGAACAATTTATTATTTTTTTTCCCAACATATGCCATTTTACTGTAGCATTCTGAGACGTTGCTTCTGCCATCTAAACAGCACCATCTTCAGGCAAGACTTCAAACCTCTCAGGAACAAACGGCTCTCCTCTCTTTTGTAGCTGCCAGTTTTTCTAACTTTGCAGGTAGAAAATATAGAGACAGAAAGTAGAACAAAACATATGATAATTACTAAACAATTTGGGATGCTGTGTCTCCATCTCCCCACCTCGACTTGGTCATTCCTCATATTGGGAACGTGGCTTTTTCTCACACTGAAATTGAGTTCCTACCACTATTATTTCTCTTGGTTACTGTCTTTCTGTCTTGACACTTGCCAAAATACACTGTCAAAATAAGATGCTACAACCTACTTCCACTTACACTGTTTGTGATCAGAACTTTCCAAAGAAGAACTTTTAAATGGTCCTTATAATGTTTCACTGATTGATCTGTTCCACACTCTTAGTTTCAATTCTTTCTGCATTTTTGCTTTTTCAGTCTCCCCAGCGAAATTTATGGGATTCACAACCTAGTCTGTGTTCATTGATATGATCACCAGCATATCTCAGGTCCATGTTTTTTAAATCTAAAAGAGAAATCAGGAGATCTCTAGATCAATTTTCTTTATTATCTACTTGACTTGAATATAAGTTTATAGTACAAGAAAAATCTAGCTAAGTCAAAGGAAATGCACAAATTAATAGGTTCTAGCAGTTGTCTTTGTCTCATTTGTAAACCAGGCATAAATCTGGTCTTGGTGAGTGTTATGATCAAATGAAAACACAACGAGAAACACTCAGTACACTTTATAAGGTCATCGTAACCACCTACTGTTATTTCCCCGAAATAAATGTCATTTAGATTGTTTCTTTATTCTCTTTCTTTTTTTTTTCTTTTCCTGTAGACAATAGACAAACCAACAGCAAAGACGCTTACAGATAAATCTGTGCTCAGTAGCCATGTAAAAAGAAGGATGATGTTTATCCTTAGGGAGAAGCTCCATGCCCAGCATTGCCAAGCCGGGACGAGGCCGGGCGAGGAGCCTCGGGGAACGGGTCTGGATGATGCCTCTCCCTGTTTGTGCCAGGGGGGCGGGGAAGGAATTGGGTGCGCCTAGGGCAGAATCCCGGAGTTCCTGCGGGTCCCCTAAAGGGGAGCTGAGCCGTAAATAATGAAGGGACTTTTCGATGCCTTAGAGCCAATGACAAAATTCCCCGAACTCCCCCTCACCCACTTTTCCACGTTTCCTGTGCCCTACTTTTGTGGCAGAGATAGCCTTTGTGGTTTAATTTAAGACGGAAGAGGCTTCTATAAGGGACCGGGAGGGGAGGGGAAGGCTGGGAAAGCATCTGGGCACCCTCTTTGTCATCAAGGGCAAAGCAGACTCCACTTTACCCCACCCATCAGCAGACAGATGCTTGGCCCAGCCCCAAACCGCCCCGTCTTACGGAGAAGGGAACTGCCGAATTCCTGGGACTCTGCTGTGGCTCACTGCCCACTCCGTCGGTCAGTCCCACGTCCCACAGTCCTACAATAAGTCCTCTGCGCCTAGGGCTGGCACCAGGATGTAGGCGGGTCGTAGCCTGGCTGGGGGCAGAGGATGACCCCATCCTCGGGACCAGACCTGGGTTCTCCCGGCCCAGACAGAGCTTGTCTGGGGTTTGTCGGGGCAAAAAAGCCCTTTCCGGGAGTGTCTGTGCCCGCCGTCCCTCCTCATCCCTTGGAGCTGGGACGCTGAGCCTAGCACTCATTTACACCTCTGGAAATAATCAAGAGCTAAAAGGTTTTCATTTTTTCCTTCTCCCCTTTTCCTTTTCCTTTTCCTTTTCCTTTTCCTTTTCCTTTTCCTTTTCCTTTTCCTTTTCCTTTTCCTTTTCCTTTTCCTTTTCCTTTTCCTTTTCCTTTTCCTTTTCCTTTTTCCTTTTCCTTTTCCTTTTCCTATCCCTTTTCCTTTCCCTATCCTTTTCCCTTTCCCTTTCTTTTTCCCTCCCTTTCTCATCCTTTCCTATCCTTTCCTTTTTCCCAGTGGCAAATAGGGACCAGTGCAGCCCTGCACTGCCCTCAAAAACTGCAGCCAGGACATGGGCACAGGCTGTTCAGTGAAGGAACCGGACGGGGGCGAGGGGGGAATTGAAGAGATGCTGACACACAGGGAAGCACATTTCTGTCGCCCCAGAGCAGCTTCTGAGACCGTCTCGGAGCGGAATTCGTTCAGCTTCCCCCACCCCGGCCGGCCCTACCGCCCGTCCACTTCCCCCGTTCTCTTCCGCCCCAACCGGGACAGGTTCTCGGGCTTCTGGGGGAAAGTAGCATCCGGAGCCTGTTCATTCGATCACTTCCTATCCCTCCTAAAACAGTGACCAGTTTTGAAAACGAGCGCAGATCCCACGAGATGAAGTGCGAGGGGAGCTTTGCAGAACCCTCCCGAAGGGAATTGTTCCTAGTAATTCGTTTTTCCTTATTTTATTTTTATTTTATTGACATTTTTTTGGCTGGGTTTGCCAGAGCAGGTGTCCTCCTGGGAGGTGTGCGGGAGGCAGCGGGTGTGCGCAGCAGCAAGGCGGGCATCCTGGGAAGCTCATCTCCTCCAGGGACATTTCTTGAATTAGGGCAGTGCACACGGCTTTTAATTCAGTGCGCCTTTACTCTTCCCAGACATGAATTGAGCTTAGCGGAAAAGGCTGCCGATTTCTGCCTGGATTTTCTTGCGCTGGGAGAGCCACAGGAGCAGGTTACCCCAGCATCACTTCTCAGCATTTCCACATCTGAGCAAAGCTGGATTTGGAAAGGGAAAGTTGTTGTGTGTGATTAAAAGAACCTTTGAAACGTGCAAGTTTAGGTGGCTTATTTATTTATTTATGTATTTATTTTCCACATCAGGGATCCTTGTTCTCCTTCCTCTGGCTTTGCTAGAGGTGTTGCTGTCTCTGCTGGATTTTGCTCAAAAAATGATATTACCATTTGTTGTTGTTGTTTTGTTGTCGTTGTTGTTGTTTTCTGGGTAGCACTCAATGGGATTAACATCAATGGAAATATGAAATGAGACTGAACCATTACTCAGTGACTTAGATTAATACTCAAAATAAAGGTGTATATCCAAAAGGGAAGATTCATGTCAAGCCTTTTTTTTCCCCCTCCCCAAATCAATAGAAAAACAAGTAGTTTTCTTTGAGATAAAACCCAGAGTGACCTGCCCTGCTCCCTCTGAGATTTTATAGCAGTATTGGAGCATAGACACATAACTCCCATCTAAACAAGACAATGGAATTTTTACATGCACTGTCTGCAGTTTATTTTCTCTACTTGCTTCTACGCTTCATCCCATTTTCTTAGGACAGTAGCTTTACAGAGACCTCCTCGAGTCAAACCCATTCATTATTGGCCCATGTTCTGTTTGTGTGTGCCCTATCCTGCTCTCAAAGCCTTCCATATCAATGCTCTGGGTTTTTGTTTCCTTCTCACCTAGGAAAAGCTGGCAGCTGTTTCTGAACTCTGCTCTATCCTATATTTAAATAAAATGTATAAATGTTAACCAGCACAATTAAATAAACATACATACAACACACACCAGATTCTTCCCCTCTTGCAGGTCAGCTCCATCTTTGCCTTCCTTGAAGAATGAGGTTTCTAGGAACTGTATGGTATTATTCAAAGTTAAATTTGAGTTACCAAAAGTCTTATCATACTGTCTACTGAATTTCTTCCCCCACAGAAAGAAACTATAACTCACATAGTAACAGAGATGTTAACCTGACACTTGTGTGCTAAGTGCAGAATGTCACTCTTGCTAAAATTCAGTATTATCTGTGCTTGTGCAGATTTGTGAGGTACGCAGCAAAGGTCAGTTTTTAGGTAGGCTGTAACCTCTGTCTTGGCAACATGACATGTTCCTAATGGACTTGAGTATTAGGGAGACGTCAATCCATTCATACTCTGAGTATCTATGAGGTTTTGCATTTTGGAACTTTTCCAGTCTTATAACACATTAAAGCCCTTGTTTTATTACTTTCTGTGATCAATTTTGATTGCTTGGGACCTCACTAGTATCAGCATGAAATCTTACCTAAGGAGTTCAACAGAGTGGGGAAAGGCTGAAATTAACTTTGTGAATTTGTTCTCATCATGCTTTTTGGAAAGACAGAACTATGAGCAATTGGCGTTGGGAACATACGAAAACATTAGAGAAGAATGAAATTATTGCCCAGACCTCACTTCTCCAAAACACAAACCACATGTTCCCTGGGTCTAGGTTTGAAAATCAAGCTGAGTTAATTCAGATCTGATTCTATACACACTTATGGATAACATGCAGGACTGATTCCATTCCCCACTGGTAAAACTGTGTGTTTGTGGTATTTCCATCATCCTAATGAGGAAGGGAAAAGTTAAACTTAGTGCAGACACATTTGTATCATTCATATGGATGAAAATGTCTGTATGACGTGTGTGGCAATGCTGTTTCTTGCCAAAGATGTTCATTTAAGGGATTTGAAAGGAGATGTTTTAAGCAGAAATGGGCAGAATCTTGCTCTTGAATTGTTTGTTTCTCATAGTTGGGCTATATCACATCACCATTTACTTGCCTAAAGGCTTCTGAATAATCCAGATTCCCAGCTACAGAGAAATCACGCTCACTGAGTCACTCACTGGAACTGCTGCCCCAGATTTTCAGATTTTTGCAGGAATCCTAGACTTCATAGGGATCACACCCTTTCACACTGCAACTCATTACCAGAGTATTTTGTCCCTCCCTGCTTGTATTTCCAAGACACTTGTCTTTCAGCTCTTAGCCTACTATTTTAGCAAGCTGCTGGACATATTAGGGAGCTTGGCTGCCCTTGGACTGGGAGACAGGAAAGAATCTGTGGGATAAAGTTGATTGAGGGAACTGAAGGGTGAAAGACATGACACTGTTTAAGTTGGAAGCAAAAAAAGGACAGTAGAGGGACAACAGACAGGATGGATGGGTCTTTAAGCAACCCAACTGAGCTGTCAGTGTATTTGATCATTGCAAGGATGTTGAGCTAGATAACCTATAAGGGTACCTTCCAACTAAAATGATTCTATGATTCTATGAACCACTTAAAATTCCAGCAAGATTTAGGGTAGATGTTAGAAACACACTCTCTTAAGGTGGTACCAAGTAAAGGTATGAAGGAAATATCAGGACTTGTGTAGTGGATGTGCAAGTTGGAAGAAACATCCATTCACCTAAGATCACCTAAAGTGATATACTTTGATGCAAAGAGTGGAAGAGTGGCCTGGATGAATTCTTGAAGTCACTTTCAGTGTTTAGTTGCCACAAAGCTGTCATCCCTGCAGGAAAGGGCCCCTTCTGCTGGCTGACAGCTGATGTAGGATGAAATTAATATCAGCTGAAGGCCATGGTGATAGGAACATGTCAGTACATCTGGAATGTTCCTTATTCATACCCAGATCTCTGGCAGAGCTGTTGCTGGCTCCAATAGCTTGATGCCAGTCCCTAACTGGCAGTCTCTGCCATGTCCATTTTGTTATGTTTTGAAAACGTATTGCAGGCTTAAGCATCTTATCAAATTTGTTCTAGCTTTGAGAACTATGATGATCAGCATGATCTGAGTGACAGTCAGAGAGCAGAGGGGTGCAGGAAGGAGTTTGGGCTGTTCAGGTCACCTCTGGGTTGCCATGTGGAAGCACTAACCTTTTTGTTCTCACTTTATTGTTTTATTTGAATAATCTTAACCTCAGGTGCTGAAGTTATTGTCTGATAAATGGATCGGTAGTGAAGAATGGTATAAAATAGACCCAAAAGGAGGAAGACCTGCATTTGTATATTAATCAGAAGCAAGGTTACTTGGAGCAGATCTCTAAGTAGAAAGTGCACTTCTCTGTTTATTAATTTTGGTCATGGAGGGCCCTTGTTGTTGAATTAAATATATATGATGGATAATGTAGAGGCAAAACATGATTTAGACAAAGGGACCTTTGCCAACATCCTCATTTCATACATTTATATACTCAATGACTTTCTCATGACAAACAGAACTTTTAATTTTTAGATGAATTGATTCACTTTGCACTGAAGTATACCAGGAGTGCTCATACAAACATTTATAGCATCTCTGAATTGGTAGGGTAATGACTGGGAGAAGGGTCAGAACATTTTTTATCTCCTATTTGTCCAATTCAAGGAGGAGAGTGAGTATGAAACTGAAGGTGGTAAATGGGTAGAGAGAAGAAAAGGAAATTATGATGGATGCAGTAGACTGGAGGACGGAACAGTGACAGAGAGCAGGAACTGGATAGTTTTGGGATCACTGGGTGAAAATTCACTGGTACCAAAGGAGCTTGTAGAGAGATGAATGAATTAGAAGAGAGTAAATTGAGGATGTAAGGATCTAAGGGAGGAGCCAGGCAGATATGCAGTTTGCTTGTGGCTACCCCTGCACTCTCCTGCAGATGTTATTCTTGGAAGGAAAGCCCATGTCTGTGTGCATGTGTTGGCAAACTATGGCTAAGGCTTGTTTTTTTTTTTTGGGGGGTGGGTGGGAATGGAGGATGCTTAATGGGAATGAGCATGAAGGAGCTGTGAGGCCAAGTTAACAGATTATTCAACCATAAAGCACAGAGGAGCTATGAGGACAAGAAGGGATCATCATACTGTCCAAATCAGTGCTTATCACTTGTTCTTGCACCCCTTACAGGCACCATTTTGCACCAAGGAGCCTCACTGCCATGTTCTGCTGCTTCCAGCATGGTCCACCAGTGGGAGGAGCACTGCCACCCCCAGTTGCTGACATCCTCACTGGGCTGGGAATGGAAACAATGTGATTTGTTAATCATCTCTGTGAATAAGACAGCATAAAAGTTTTCCTGGACCTGGGTCATCTCTGGGAAGGCACAGCTCAGGTGTATCATGCATTGGCTCTCCAGTTGTTGGCCACACCACAAAATAAGGCAGAAGACAATGTACTGAAAGCCCATGTCTCAGCAGGGATTAACCCAGCATCTTTCTTCCCCAAGTAGAGCACCAGATCTCCAGCCCCAGGTGGTGGATGTAAGGTGAAAACCAACCTTCTCTGTACCCCTGTGGAAGGCTGAGGTGCTTTCCCACTTTCATCTGGGAACTTTCCCCTCATTACCCTCCTGACAGGATGGGTGCAGACAGCATTAGGGACGCTGGGCTACACACCGGCCCCAGAGGAATGTCCTCCTCCTCCTCCTCATGGTGCGGTGGGAGGCACCCAGGCCCTTCTAGCCAAACACCAGCCCTCACTGGGCTGTTTTCCAGCCGCAGGCGGCTGCAGGAGGGCAGAGAGCTCCAGCCCACCCCTCGTCTGTCTCCCAGCCACCACATAAGTGAGTCTGGCCAATGCCTTTTCCCAGGGCTAAAGGGGATTGGTGATTAAAGGGGCCTTCTGACCAGCTTTCCCCCTAAAAGGAGCTTACAAAGTCCGTTTGTTTAACCTTTTCACAGCAGCTTGACCCTGTCATAAGGAACAAATCACTTCGAAACAATGTCAAAGTGTGGGACTGGCGGAGTCCTTTGCCGTTGTGCACCCAGAGCTGACCTGGCTAAGGGACAAGGACATTTCCTTGCATCCCACCAACCCCTCTCCCTGACATTAGATGGATGCACTTGTGTGCTGGTTCATCTTTTCTCTGATGCTGATTTCTTTGTGACTAACTTCAAGTTCTGATTGCCTGTTTTATGCATTTCTGCAAAATGTTGAAGCCAGAGGATGAATAGACTCGCCAGTGATGTTTGGAAGTAAATGGTATTCAGTTGTTTAAACTCTATTACATTCCTCATTTCTTTGGATTTTTAGCTGTTCAATTAGAAGTAGCTCTTAAATGCTTCTTTATATACTCTGATATAAAGTAATAGCTCTCTTTTCACTTAATCCAGATGATAAAAGCAAAAATGCATAAAATATTGAACAAAAGTTATTATATGCCAATGTTTTCTTGGAGTGATATGGTACATGAACAGGAAAATGAATCTTAATTTCTTACCACAAAAATATCCTCAGGCTTTGGTAGTACAATTAAGATCTTTTCTTTAAATAGTATGCAAGATAATGCAGTACATATGCTGCCACTAGCAACTTCAAACCAGTATTTAGACACTCTTTTAATTTAAAACAGCATGTGCTAACACAAAACTTAACACACATAATAAATGCGCACTTGCATAAGAAAGTAAACAATATTATCTATGTTCAGTGCATAAGGCATTAGTCAAAATCAATAGAACCAGATTTTGATACTAAGCATGAGCTGTGCTTATTTTGTTTTATAATAACTATTTTTATCTTGTTCTTTTTGACTTTATGAAAAAAAGTTCTGCAAAGAATAGTCATATTTCTACAGTACTCAGTGATTGTCCTAATGATGAAGTTTTCCTTTGTGAATACACACAAAAAAATCAGTGAGCAGCGAAGGACAGAAGAACAGACTGAGCAAAACCAAGCGAGACGGACTTCCACTGCTGTTACATTTTCATGACTAAACTTAAAAAACACCCCGATTTTTTTTTCTTGTTCTGGCATTTACTGCAAAGCAACAAAAGAAACAGACTGATGAGTTTATGACAGCACAACTGAAGAGCCAAATAGAAAGACAGCTCTGTTAGTAGTCATCTACTGAAAGATCCTTTCTGCAAAGCAGGATGGATCATTTATTTGCTGGTTTGATCTGGACACTCATAATGTTTTTCAGAGGGTAAGAAATGAAGACTGTTGAAGTATTGAGGATTACGTAGCACAGGCATTCTCACCAGCATTCACAAGGGAAGATGTTTGTTCACCATCTCAACTAGCTTTGGGTCACAGCTGATAGAAAACCTAGTGATAGCACCACTGATATTAGGCAAGTAAAATAAATAACCCAAAATAAATAACACAAGATCTTTGGGAGAAACCGAGAGGATAATTTTGTACACATTTCTTACAATGGCACTTCCTTATTTTCATGGCTTCCTGCACTGTACAGGCAGCAAAGAGAGCTGAGACACCAGAGACTGAGGTGGGCACCTGGCTTAGTGAAAGAATAAGATGTGACCCTGTGAAAAATGAGCTCCCTATGGAAAAGGGGCCATGTCTTTCTCCAAGATGGGGCTCCACTGTGGACCTCATCAGGAGCTCCTGTACCCTCAAGAGAGAGAAGTTACCAAACCACAACACAAGAAGAAGGCATTTGCTTGGAAGGAGAAAACTTGTATCACCCCCCTGGATAAAAGGGAAGAGGTTTTGTGCAGCATGGAGGGGCTGCCAGGTATGTGGGCATGTATGTCCTTCTTGCTGGAACTGCTCCACTCTGCATAAATAATTCAATCATCTTTGAAGCAAAACCTTGACCCTGCACCTCTTACCTCTCAGGTGAGCATCAGAACAACTGGGCAATAGAGTCAATCTCTTGCTTTCCTCTCTCTGGCCCAATGAATATTTAATTTGTCCATACAAAGCAAAGCAGCTCCAAGGAGAGGGAGGGAGTGAAAGCCAGGCACCTTGTAATGGCTTTATGGCTCAATGGCCCTTCTGTTTTTTCACAAGCACTGGACAAAAGCCCTTAACATGTGAGAGAGTGTTGTGTTCAGTGGCTGCTCCTCTTTATCAGAGACCTGAGACAGATGCAGGTAGTTCCTATCTTTTCACTTCTCGTAGCTGGTGATGTTGATGACCACTCTGTATATGTTTGCCTAATAGAATCACAGAATCATAGAATGGCTAAAGTTGTAAGGGACCTTAGAGATCGTCTAGTTCCAACAGTCACCTAGGCAGGAGAAGACCAAGTCAGGAGACTCACTTTATCCGCTGTCTGTCTGATGCAAAATGCAATACAACACACCACAGCAGAGAAAAGCATAAAGAGGAGCTGCGGGGAATAAGAATGCAAAAGAATAAGGTCATTCTGCCTAAGGCATGTTTTGGTTTTTTATAATTCTACAGGAAACTAGGCCATCCAGTAAGGTTTTTATAGCTAATGCAGACTTCTATGAGAAAATCCAACTGAGGGGTTTTTAAAACATGTGCTGATCCAGAAAAGATACTACTCAGGTATTTCTGCAGCCTATCAAGGTCAAAGTGAAATGAGAAGTGCCCCCTGGGAGGAACTGCTCCTAGTCTAGCAAGATGCTGGACTATCTCAGCAAATATTTTCTTGGTGTATTTAACTTATCATAGGAAAAAAGAATGTAAAAAAGCTCTGTTATTTGAAACCACATTAGAAATCCAATAATAGGACTGCACAGAAAAAAACAGGGAAGATGTTTAACATATTTAAAACTGTTAACTGGCAGTAAGTCCATTTTGCAGCATGTTGCTACATTTTTTTCCAAAGGACTTGGGAAACCTGGTTATCTATTTTCAGTTCAAAATTAAAATGACAAAACATTGTGAATTTCTGAAGACAAGAAGACAATTTGTCTGAAATTGAAGATGTGCTGCCATTTCACAATATCAGTGCAGAGTTGTATGCCCTCTTTTCAAAGTTTTTTCATTCTCATATTGAATGCTGCAACATTTCTTAGCAATTCTGTGGTTTTGAGAAATTCTAATGATTGGGAGGATTATTCATGCTAAGTCCAGACTTGAAATCGAGATGCCCAGATTAGAAGTTAGTATCCCATTAGTAAGAGATTCACAATGCTCCAGAACTCAGTTCAACACAGGTGTCAGGACTGTCATAGAATCATACAATCACCAAAGTTGGAAAAGACCTCTAAGATCATCCAGTTCAACCATCCACCTATTGCCAGAATTTCCCACTGTCACCTCTACTATTATCCGTATAGTCAGGCAAAGGCTTGAGCACATGAAAAAGTAAATTTTCTGAATCCAGAAAAGGAAAATTTGTTAAGCGCAGTCTCCTCCTCTCCTCTCCTCTCCTCTCCTCTCCTCTCCTCTCCTCTCCTCTCCTCTCCTCTCCTCTCCTCTCCTCTCCTCTCCTCTCCTCTCCTCTCCTCTCCTCTCCTCTCCTCTCCTCTCCTCTCCTCTCCTCTCCTCTCCTCTCCTCTCCTCTCCTCTCCTCTCCTCTCCTCTCCTCTCCTCTCCTCTCCTTTCCTCTCCTCGCTTCACTTCTCAAGTCACTCCTGCCTGCTACTGCTTGCTGTGTCAGCAAGAATAGCAGGAAAACAACAACATAATAATATTGGAGAAGATAATCCCAAACCCACCAAAATGAAGGATTTTCAAATACTTTTTTTCCTCCTAGAAACTATGTAGAAAGCAGTTTTAACTCGTGATGCTGCTGTGGCACATGGACACAGGACTGTGATGGTAGATGCCAACATCATCCGTGCTGGGAGTGAAACAGAAATAAGAGAGACAAAATCCAGCATCCTCCATTCTTAATCTAGGCCTTTTGCTTCAGAAAATCTAATGAAAATTGTCTTTGTTGTTGCTGCCAGGGACAAAATTCCTGCTGAGTCAGAAGGGGGTCGTGCACCACAGCTCTGCCCAAGGATGATTCACACAGTGGCTGTGCTAAGCCAACATGCCTTCCGTGCGCAGAAAATAACACTTCAAAAGCCAACAGAGTTCTAGAAAATGAAAGAACTAATTGCTGGTTTTGGAAGCATTCAGCCAGTCTCAAGCCATTAGGATCAAGGCAGAGCAGGGAATGTCATGGAGCCAATTGGAGCAAAGCTTCAGCCCTAACCTGGGGTGACTCCTCCATTACAGGGCTGCATCTCCTCTTCACAGTGTGGATGTGGTGATGAGCACCAAGAATGCTGATTCCACGGTACCTCTGACCATGGGCAAGCCTGGCTGTTTAATTTGATTTCTGTCTCTTTTTTTTTTTTTTTTTTTTTTAGGGGAATAAAAACAACAAAAAGACAACCTAGTCCGTTGTGAGATTTCTGACTGATTGTGGAGTAATTTGGGCAGAGTGGAATAGAGCCTGCTCAGTGGTTCATGAACAGCACTTATCCATACTCCATTATTTCCCTTTTAGTTTGCTTTACAAATTAGAAAAGGGCACCAGTGTCAAATTCTTGATGCAAGCCTCTGTGTGAAATGATAAGCTAAATCCTAAATTGAGGTCAAAGCTGTTCATGTGGTTCCTGCTGCTAATAAAAACGTTGTTCTTTGTTCCTGTCTAAGAATGCCTGTCCCATTTATAAACAAGATCTTATCCCTAAAGAGACACCTCTGTGCAGACGTTAGAGAAAAATACGTTGTTTAAACTGTACATTTTGCTTAAAAATATAATATGTTTAAATCTGCATGTAGCATTACAGGGAATTTTTGTGAGTGGTTCACTATGCTGGGAAATAATTGGCAGCATCACAGAACTATGTTCCAATGACTTGTCACTTGTGAAACCTCCTTTTATCTTCAGTTTAGGGAAGATTTGTGTTTTCTCTCTATATATATTTTTTATTTTATTTTTTTCCCTTCTCTTATAAATCCAAAAGAATGATTAAAAAAACCCAAATCATTGAGAACCAGTTCTTGCTGCTGTCAATGTGAGATCAGTTGTGTGTATCTGTGCCCTTCTGAGGGACAGTGGAGCATTTGGAAGGGTACAAGATTTTGTGGGACCAGAACTGGATTAGGAAGAGACATGTTGTTCTCCTCCAAGGTAAAAGAGTCCATCAGAAGGATGGGTAAATTGTTTGAAAATTATGATTATATCCTGAAAATCGTTATCTCAAATCTGGATTGATTTTAACAATTCCATATGTCTTTTGAAATGGTGATGTCTAAATCTTAAATATTGCAGAAGACAGATCTTCATAATAACATTTTCTTTCTTTTACAGATAAGGAAAATCAGTGGACCTCTGAATACAAGAAATGCTGTTTGTCCCTGTTGGTGTTAGACTGCACAATGTGCCTGGCATTTTGGCAACAGCATTATCCATTATTTTTCTTCCTGTTTCCTTTATCTCTCTGCTGAGCCCCTGGTAACCACAGTGAGATTAATTAAAAGTGTCAGTTTGAAATGGTTGGAAACGGGTATAAATTGGAACTGTCTTTTCTAAGAAGTCATACAAGATGGGATGCAGACTAGAGGCAAGTGAGATTTGAGAAGGGTACAGCAGCACATAGCATGCTGGTTTCATGCTTGTGTGTCTGCCCCAGACTGGTACCTGTGCAGCAGAACTGCAACCAGAGCTGTGAAAATCAGAGCATAGATGTGTGTTTGCATTTGCTCTGTTTTTATAAAGCCATTTTATAATTATATTTACAGTAATAATAATTTGGCAGTGTTGACCATACATATACTTGGGTTGGACTAGATGACGTTTAAAGGTAAAATCAAATGATTTTATGATTTGCAGCGATTCAAGCAAGAGTGATGATAGGGATAAGTGTGCTCCTGCATTTCTCAGTGAATGTGAGCCTCATACGCCTCACCTTCAAAACACCATAATCACATCAACCAGGGACTGCACTCTTTCACCCTCCTCTACGGGGCCAATGTGCTCCTAAAAAACCGTACACCAAAGAAAATTGTTTATTATTCAGAGCAGGCTTGTAAAGCATTTTTCTGGTAAAACAATCCAGCTGTGCACGTAGGTCAAAGTCTGGGCACTAAGACACACTCTGCACAAAGATAGCTAATGCTGGTCCTGCTGGTCCCCAGCTCTGGCCTGGTGGGAGCTCGGAAAGATCAAATTTATCCAGTTTTTCTTCAAGTAAGTTCTGGGTTTGCTCACTGCTGGAAATTTTTCACAGCCATAGTTGGTGCCAGACACAGCCATGAAGTGGTGTTACTGAGAAAACAGCCTTCATTCTCTCCTGTTGCACAGTGCTCCTGTGCAGAGCATCCCATCCGAGTGAGCACGGAGAGGTGGAGGGAGCCCAGAAGAGCAGCTCTCCTCCCCAAACAGCTTGAGTTTCTTCACAAGCAGCTCTTCTCTCCCCTCCAGAGACCAAAATGCCTTGCAGCAGTGTTGCCTGCTGTGCCCAGCTCCCGTGGGGACATGGGGCAGTGGCAGAAGACAGCAGAAGAGGACTTGAAACCTCACTCATGGACACAGCCCCCTGACATCCCTCCTTCCCACTCACCCTCTCTCTGCCCAGACAAGGTCCTGGTGTCAACCTTTGAACACCACTTTTACTAATTTTTAATACTGCCTAAATGGGAGGGTTGAGATGCTAGCATCCAAATGTCTTGAGGATTCTGGGCTTCCTGTTATCTGCTTTGCTTCACAGAATCCTGTTTTTTGTGAACAGATGGAAGGTTTTTGGTTTGTTGCACATTTTGTCATTGCTATTCAGCACCAGCTAACCTGCCAAATGTTCTTTGAAAATACACTGTGGCAGCCTCTGGTTCTCAGTTTTACAAGAGTAACTTTCCTACTTTGTTATCATGAATCAAAATAATGATTTTCTTTTGATTAATTTTTCTTCTGCCTAAAGATCCAAATCCTAAAGATCCTAAAGATCTCTACGCACCTTAACAAAATTATATTGAAAGAAAGATTCTGAGTAGGATAACTCTAGGATAAAACTGGGAAAGTCTAGGATTTTCTGTTTGGGAAAATCTACCCTCTATTTTCTATCAGCAGTTAACAGTCAAGGACAATTGCAGTTTGTTTGTTTTTTTTTTCAGTTGGAGGAGGTGGTCTCTTGGTTTTAAATGCAAAAGTACAAGAATGTTTAGATCAGGGACTCTGCTCAGTCTGACCTTGTGTGGATACCTTAGTGCTCCTGCTGGATTTCAACAAAGATTATAAGCTCTTTTCTTTGCCATCTGAATCTGTCTCGTTTCTTTTTCTGTTGACAGATATTTAAATCAATGCTGTGATTCTGTGACACTGTTTTCTCTTTTCTTTTCCTGCTTTCTTCACCTACGACAGCTTTGCCCATTTATACATTTTCCCCCTTTCCAACTTTGCAGAAATCTTTCAACTCTGAAATCTAACAGTGGCCATAAGATCTTAGTATCAATTCCAACACCCTATACACAGGTACAAATCACCTCCCTATTTTTATTCTCTGCTTCTCGGCCAAAAGGGAGCACACCTACCTTACACACTTGGCTGTGATTTATATTACCACCTAAGCTCTTTAGTGTCACGATGCCACTAGCCATGGTGCTGGGGAAAAGCTTTTCTGAGCTCCACTTATCCCAGCTGTGACACAGAAGAGGAGAAAGCTACAAACCAGGCTGAATTAATGCTTGGAGTCACAGATGTCAAAGTTCAGAAAGCTAAGGTAAATTGCAGTTATTTCTAAATCATTATGGAGTTACTTTATTTTTTTTTAATAATCACCAGTGTAATTTACCATGATTTTATGAGGGGAAATTACCTCTATTTCCCATTGTACTGAATTTATTATAAATGACTGATTTGATCTGCATTGTCCTGCTTCATCTGTCTGTTTATGCTGCGCTGTATTCACAGCATGGTCTTAATTTAAGCTTGTAGCTGCCATGTGGACAACAACACTTCAATGGAAGCTAACAAGAAACAAAATATGGCCAAATAAACCCAGTATCACTGCTAATTACATTGTCCTTTTGATTCTTATGAGCCAAGAATGACTACAGGCTAGGAGCTTTGCCCAGCAGGCAGACAGTCCCACACCACCACCCTCACCCTCCAAGGCCAATTGGGAACACTGGGATGCAAACAGCCAGAAGCACGGGTCAGGATGCTCTGCTTTCCATAGGACTGCACAGTCAGCCTTTGGAGCCAAGGTCATGTCTATCTCTGCTGCACTGATAACAAAGCCTTGTCGTACCACCAAGAGACTTTCAGTCTGCTGGGCAGAGATCTTTCCTGTGGTGAGGAGCAGGGAGCTCTGCTCCCATGCCCATTACTGAATTCTCTGCAGAAACAACCAAAGATGGCAGCAATTAACACTAATTGGGATTTTTTTTAATACGTTGGCACATGACTATTAAGAACCTGAGTGATAGACTGAGACAAATGAGTACTTTTGCTGTTGCCATAAAGTAACCACTGTACAATTAGGGGGTCTTTAAAATAAAGAAATACAGCAAACTCTACCAGCTCCTCTTAAAGTCAAAGAGCTTTGCCATCACTGCGAGAGTTTTTACCTTTGAACACCAGGCACTGATCCAGCCATAAATACTGCATCTCCTCTTGGTGCCTTTATCCAGGAAGAGCACCTTGCTGGAGAAAATTGTTGCATTTATTGCTACTGATCTTAAAAGAACTTTGTGCTTTATTTGTAAACATCTTCAAGTTTTTCTTCTTTATTCTATGATTAAGAAGATCCAGCTTGAATTTTATGTCACAGCCCAAGTCAGTTTTCACCCACTTTGGAATTACTCCCTAACAGTTTCCAAAAACTACCAACAGCTACCACTGATTGATGGAGAGCTGTAGAGCAATGGAAGCATACCAGGTTCTCTGATGGGAAACCTGTTGGCTTGGGTACAGCAGGAAGCTGACAGCTCCATTATGAACTTGTCAGAAATCAGCTGCATCTAAAATAGGGCACCAGCCCCTGGGTGTCCTCTAGCACAAGGCAACAGAGTAGCGAGCACAGACACCATGCAACAAAGGTGAGGGACCCCAAATGCAATTTTCATCTGCTCATCCAGAGAAGGAAGAGGCCTGCCTAGGGCATCATTCTTGAACAACATTCTCAGCTGGGAAACCAGTTCTGAAAAATGCTGCTCATTTGGTTTTTCTTTCCCTGACCTGTGGCCCTAATGTGTGGATCATATGCAAAGGCGAGATCCAAGATGACAGATCAGTTTTGCTCTCAGATACAGTCAGGTAGATGAATACATTCAGCTCAGTGAGTTTTGGCATTCAGGAGTAACAGCTGGAAAATTCCTTTTAGCACTTCCTTGACATACAACAGTTGAAAACTAGAAGCATTTTCTTGCAGGGAGATCGGCAGTGCCTTCATCCAACCCCAACCCTCATTGGGTTAGCAGCACAAAACCAACTTGCCCATAGGAGATGAAGGAACTAACCCAGCACTCTAGTTTTCTCATGGACTTTGAGAAGCAGAAGCTTGTAAGACTTTCTTTACAACTTGGAAGGCTGGAAAAATCTATTACAAATGCAAAAAAAAAAAAAAAAAAAAAAAAAAAAGGCTGACTTTGTCCATATTGATGGACAAAACTGAGAGCAGTCAAATGGTGGTTGGTCTGGAAGGACCCCAGATTCTACTGCCAGCTTTTCCCTCCTGGTTTGGTTCTATCAGCAGCAGAAGAGCTGCTAGAAGACAAGCTGCCTGCTAATGCACAGACACGTAGGCAGATTATTCCTCTCCAAATCTTGGCTGGACTCTTACTTACCAAGTCCAAGCATGAAATTCAGTGGGAATGGCTCTCCACATAGGAAGATTAAAATACTACATTGTTGTTCCTTGTAATAAGGCTACTTATCACAAGGTAACTCAGAGATCCAAAGCCTGTAAACCCAATGATTCAAAAGGAAAAATATTAGGGGAAAAAAAATAATCCTAATACAATTTGTTATGTTTGCACCCCAAATTGGCAGCAACCCTCTGATCTTTTGCCATAAAGTTGGTTGAAAACTTCATATTGTTTTTGCTAATTATGCAGGACATAATCTTGCCAAACCAGTCTTTTTCCTGCGAATGATTCAAGCACATACTTATTGTGTGTATTCAGATATGCACAGGCTATTTGCTTCCTGAGCTGGATGGCTTCTGATTCCGTCCAGTAAATAACAGCTGTATTTATACTGCAAGAAATCAGATTTCCCTGTTTTTCAAATCAGTGAGGTGCACTGATAGAGGTACAACAACTTTCTGTCTCACTACCCACTTCCAACAGTGAACCAACCTAATTATCCCAGCACCACTCTTATGTATCTGTAAGAGACTCATGGAATAGATAATGCCTAAGGTGTGATCCTTTCTGATTTAAGCAAGACACTCCAGCGTTCAGTGCCAAGAGCTTACAGCATTTGGGAAACACTTCTTGCAGCTTTTACCATGCACAGGGCGGACTGGTGGCCAGGGAGGTCAGCTAGAGCCCCAGCGCACATAGTGCCTCAGGCTCTTCTGTCTCCTCCAAGCCATCAGCTTTCAGCAGACTCAGGCATTTCAGTCTAGCAGTGCTCAGAACAGTACCACCACCAGCTGCTGCTGCTGACAGGGCTGCTACCAGGCAACATCCATCCCTCTGCTGAGAGCAGGCTCAGCACCTCTTCATCCCATCATTGCTCATGTGCTTCTCCCAGGGGGTGAGCAGCTGCAAGTACACTCTGGGCATTGCCCCAAAGTACAGCCACATGTGTGCCTGTTGCCAACCTGGTGCAGCCCATTACTTCTTCCAGCAAGGCCCCAGTCTGGCCCAGGTGTCCATTGTAAGGATTTTCAGCTCCATCCTTCTCCTGAAATTTGTCCCGCTCAGTTTGTTGCTCTTGGTGAAAATATATATATATTTCTTTCCCCCAGAGTGCTGGCTGGGATACTTGATAACAGTTTCTCTTAATTAGTGACTTCAAATCAACTCTGCAGTACTGCAACAGGCAGATCCCATGGAGAACAGAAGCCTTAGGAGCAAACAGCTTTTTGGAACAAAAAGGATTATTATCCTTACCAGCTATGTTCTTACACAAGCTTAACAAACTTTACTCAAATACTTAAACTGAGGTGTTTACAAAAGATCACCATTAATCAGGAATAGGCTTTACTTTTTCACTGTATCATCAGTTTCAGAAGACAGAATGTAGCACAATATTTCCCCTATTACAGATCCAGGTATCACTAAAACAGCAGAAATAGAGCAGTTCTGGGGTAACATCTTGTCTCATTTTTCCCTTGTACTCTTACCAGGCAGTACAAAAATGAGCCATGAACTAAACACTGCATTTTCAATCAACATTTGTTTTGCAACCTCCCATTTCAAGATTAAAAAATAAACAAAAATCCAGCAAGCTGGCAAGTCTGACTCCTCCCCTTTACTAGCACAGTGGTTAATACCCTAAAGATGCTCTGTCTTATCAGCTGGATTAGCACAGCTGCAAGCACATAATCCTATCCAGGGATGTATTCCAGAAAAGAAGACTTCTCTGCATTTAAATTATTTTTATGTTTTTAATGGCCAGTTTAGAACTGCTTCCATTCACTTATTTTTTTCCTGACACTAACACATCTTCAAAGATCTATTCCCCCTGCCTGGGTGCATTAAGTCATTGCGTGAGAAGGCTCCAGCTCAGAAACCTGCATCCTTTGTGGAACGGGTAGCCCTAAGGTTTAAGATTATATCAGATGAGTCATCACACAAGACACACTTTGGACCGACTGTTCCAATAAGTAATCATGCTTTCTCCAGGTAAAGTCATCCAAAAGATTCCGTATTTCCTAAAGGCAGCCCCCAGCAAACAGCATCACCGGGCACTGCCATCGAGGGCCGATAAATACCAGGATTTACAAACTGCAGCGAAAGGGAACTGTAATGAGATCAATGTCGAGGATTGCAGCAAATGGCCTATAAAGCAATTTTTAAATGGGATTTCCTGCTACAAAAGCCAGCTCCTAGTAACCCCAATAATACGAAGTGAAAGAGGTTGGATTTGAATTATAATACCCGATAGTGAGGTGTGGACAGACAGCTTTGTGCTCCCCTTACAGGCGAAAGCTCTGGCGATTTGTTAATCTCTCATCAGGAGGGAATAGGGAATCTTAAAATAAATCCGCATAGGTACAGGCCTAAACTGTTGCGCTATAAGAATTCATCACTGCATAAAAGAAATGTTCAGTAGAATCGGGGAATAAATACTAAACTGGAAGCAGGCAGTAAACACAGCCATGTTTGTTTCCCTTTTCTGATTCTGGTGTAGATGTTTTTACAAAGAAGGAAAGAAATAAAATAAATTAATAAACCCCCGTGAAATACATCTGAAATGAACGTTTGCATTACAAAACTACCGAGGTAAGAACGACACAATGCAGAGCAGCAGGAACCCAATACACTAAAACGCTTCTATTTAGGATTTGGCAAAGGATTTCTTACCTGGAAATAAAAGCCCCTTTATTTCTTAGAGGCAGTCATTCCTGTCTGCCTGCAAACCTGCTCTTACAGCCAGGTCTTTGCTGCTCTTCCCAAAGAACAAGGAGCCGGGGCGCAGAAACACAGCATCCCACCGAGCCCGCCTTGCGCGTAGCTCAGCGCGGAATAAACGCATTCCCTTCCTTCTCCGGGCCAAACCAGGAGCTGTTACTGTAGAGCAAAACGAAGAGCATAGAGCTGGGCCACCAGCAGGCTCCCTTCTCCCCCAGTACAGCACAGCACGCGGCGCAGCCTCAGCCCTAAGAGGCGCAGCTCTCTACGCTCTATTTTCAGAACGACTCCCACACAGCTGCGGTGCCGTTTTGCCCCGACTCCTCGCAGTCGCGCCTGTACTTAAATAAACAAGGAAATGGAACTATTTCCCATCCTTTTCTTTTTCTTGATGTGTTTAAACCAAGAGATTTTAGCTGAAAGCAGAGCGCCACTTTGAGTACATCTGGTCGCGATTTCCCAGCGCTGAGTCTCTATGAGATTATAGTTAAAAATAAAATATAAATCAACAGCAGGGAATGCAGTGGAGAGTGATTTCACATATCGCCTCTGCTCAGGCTGCTTTCTGGTCGTTAATCTCCATTTGTAACATTTGGGGATTTCTTTCCACGTGGGGGCTATTAGCGCGGAATTTAGGGGCTATTACCGCTGGGGCTCTTCTCGTTAACTATTGTGCCCGTTTTCAAAAGTACGTGCTGCTTTGTCAGCTTTAAATGAGCAGCCTCTTTTAACAAAAAGGGAAAGGTACCTTTTGGAAAAGTAATTAACGCTATTCCCTGCTCCATAGCAGGATAATGCCTCGTGGTAATAGGAACATACATATAAATCACCCGTGAAGCCTCGATTTCACGCATTTAGTTAAGTATATATGAATACACATGTACTTACATTGTATATATGTGTATATCTACATTATGCTATATGTGCAGTATAAAGTTTATATATTTATGTATGTATATTTCAGTAGAAATGAGCACCTGACTTGTTCCAACCAGCAGGAAGTTTTCAGGGAGCCTATCAACCAGGCCTCACCACTTCTAGAGATATTATTTAGGGAACTGAACTAATTACAAACTAACAGCAACAATTTGACACTGGGATCCTCTTCTCATTCTGCTCAGCCCTACCCACTGCAGTCACTTGAGCTGAGGAGTGTTGTTTGCTTGGGTTATTTTATTTCACCTTACTCTTTCTTAGGTTCCCTGGCTCCTTCTGGGATGATATGGACCAGGGTTGTCACTTGGTGTTCCTTTATGCTGTTCCCTGTGCTGGGGATACGTTGGCAGGGATGCTGATTGTCACTTCTGTGGCTGCTCTCGAGAAACAGACGTGCTACCGAGGGGAAATGAGGGGGTGGGTGAGGAGGACGGGTCCTTCCCCGGAAAATGATTGTCTGGAAGAAACTGGGGCTGCCAGGGTTGCAAAGCGGGGGCATTGTCGGACTCTGGGGAGCCTGCAAAAAGCAGGGCTGGGCTCCTCCACCCCCCAGACAGCGAGAGAAACCGCCCCTTCGTCCACTCCATCCTCCGACCCACTTGAGGATGAGCAGAATAGATGGGGCAGAAAGGGGCTGGGGAGTGGAGGGAGGACCAAATTGGTCATTAAAGAGCCTTCAAAGGTGACACAAGCCTGTCACCCCGCTGATCTGGGCTCCCGTTCTGCTAGGGGAGGAGCCCCAGCCCCCGGCTTCCTCCGGGGACCCTGCAGGTGGCACAGCTTCGGGACCAGCTCCGGGTGGGGGCAACTGAAGCCCCCCCGGAACATCTCCATGCCTGTGTCCACTCCTGCTGTGCGGGCTTTCCCTGCTGCTTCTCTGTGCGCTAAGTCCGAGATGGTGGAAAGCTGAGTCCCTGAGTGGGGTGGGTGGAGAAAAAGCTGAAGGGTGGGGGCAGAACCGAAAAGTAACCGGGGGGAAAGAAAAGAAAAAAGAAACCAAAAACGAAAACAAGGCTTGGGTGGAATTATTTCCTGACAACTAATCAATAAGAGCCCATTAAGCGAGGCTTCCAGGAAATGGTGTGAATCCTCGCGGTTATTCTTTGACAATCGACCAACAAATACAAGTGGAAGGCTGTGTGGCAGCACGGTAATGTTCGTACAAACCTAATGAATGGAACCTTTCCCCCGTTGCTTTCAAGGGAGGATGCGAGAGGTGCCGTGCCGCTTCCCATACGGGAAAACAAACAAAACCCTCAGCCAACTGCCAAACAAACACAACGAAAACAAACCCCACTCAGCTCTGCGTTTCAGAGGTGCCCAGGGAGTCTGACAGAGAGCGCCCCACATGTTTTTACACACGCAGATGTGAGAAGAAGCTGGGCCGGGTCGGGATCTCCCGGTGAGCCGCACCCTGGAATTGCGCGGCATTTGCGCGGCTGCACCCGGAGAGCGGGGGAAGTGTGGCAGGATCTATCCTATTTAGTCCTATCCCGAGAGAAAGGAACTATTGCATTTGGTACTTTTATTTACATTAACATCCTTTCCTCCTGTTTTTTCTTTTTTCCTTTTTCCTTTTTCTTTTTTCTTTTTTTTCTTTTCTATTTTCTTTTCCTTTTCTTCTTTCTTTCCTTCTTTTCTTTTTTCCTCCTTTCTCCTTCCTCTCTTCTTTCCTTCTTCTTTCTCTCCTCACTCTTTCCCTCTTTTCCACCCTCTTTTCTCCTCCTGCCCCTTTCTATTCCTTCCCCCTCCTCCCTTCTCTTTCCCTTTCACTCTTTCATCCTCTTTCTCTCTCATTCTTTCGTTCTTTCCACTCGGTGGCTCTGCCTGAAGGAGATCAGATGTGATTAAACTCAGGGCGTTGGAGAGCAGAGGTAAATTAAGCCAAAGCGACAGAAAAGATGAAAGAAGCTTGCTCGGCTCGAGTGCCCGAGGACAGCTGCCCTCCTCTTCCCTCCTCTGGGTCACGCGAAGTCCCGCCGCCTCCCCCGGGACGCTTCTCCCCGTCCTGCACGGAGACGCTTCTTTCGGCGACACCGAAAAAGATTTTGAATGATATTTTTTGCTGTTGTTTTACACCAGAATCAATTTGGGCAGCCAAACGGGGAAAGGAAGAAGGTGGTGGTTCCCACTCTTTGCTAGATCTGCGATTCGGACACCACGTAAATACACCTTCAGAATTGTATTTTATTAGCGCAAAGAGTGACAGTGATTAAAAATAAATAAACAAATACAACCAAACCAAAGAGCGGACACCTCCTGACAGTTGAAGTTCTTTCTTGCAGAGCAGGGAGTGGACGGCACCACTGTGTTGTCCGACGGGACCTTTAAAACCCGACCTAACGAAGTCCAGTCGAAAAATACCCAATCGAATCCGACGGCAGAATTCGCACTTTGTCTTCAGGGGAATCCAAGAAAAGCGCAGAATGCCGGGACCAAAAGAACAGCTGCAGCCCGAGCAGCGAAAGTACGATGCATTAATAATTTTTGGGGTTTTGGTAGGGTGATAAAAATTCATATAAACAGACACGTAACTGAATTTTAAAGCTGGTCCGTAGGCGGCCGTCTGCTGAAGTGATCGCGGCTCTGGTTGTTACCCGCCCTCTCTTTATTGCTCCAAAACAGTGTAGGAAACACATCGGTAGTTTTCTTAACGAAATTAAGTATCGGAAAGGGAGAGCTGTGAACCAGAGGCGCAGGGGTGCACCGAAGCTCAGATCACCCCGCATCTAAATTGACCAAAGACCGTGCAGCTCAACAGCCGGCAGATATTTAAAGGAAAATCAACAAATGACACATTTTGAGGAACAACAACAAAATACACCACCAAATCAAAGTTAGCACTTCTATTCCTTTAACGACCGCGTGTTTCAAGAGAGGAGGGGAAAGGGCTCACTTGGAGGGATCCCTTCTGCATTAAGTCACAGAGGGCTGAGAAATGTGGGTCGTTGGCATTAAAGTGTGCTAAACTGAAATATTTTGTTTTTAAGAGCATAGTAGGGAGTATTGTATTTACTGCAGACGGAAAGAAATAAACATGCAAATACAAATGACTTAATTACGTAAACGGGTGAACAAATCAGTTGGGTGCGGGGTGGCTCATACATTGATTTATTTCCGATGGATCGTTTTTCCAAAGTTATGAACAAAGGGAAAAGGAATCAGGTGGATTTCCCTTTGAAATGAAGTCTATGGCTAAAAGGCACAGAACTCTTCCCCCAGGTCTCCACTCCTCCCCACTGTAGGGTTTTTCTGGCCGAGATCCCACCGTGATTTGCTCCCTCCCTGCCTGAGTCTGCTTAATTTGTAAATAAGTTTTAGAGCCTTTCACAGAACCCAGTTGAGCAGGTAATTTGTTGTTAGTTCTTGTTTAAATGTTGTGAACCATGCACTCAAAAATAGGAAAACTATACACAAAAGAGGCAAACATGGGAACACAACTGGAAATTATCGAGTTATAAAAATGTCAAAGAAGAGTAATTTGCAAATAGTCATCAGTAATTGTCATCTACATTAACGGAAATGATTTGCCAAGCCCGATTTTGTTCTGGACGGGCGCTTCGCCATCGACCTCAATGAGAATGGATGAGGCCATTTGCGTCAGGCACTCAACCCAGGGTGAGCGGTGACCAGGTCCTATTAGGCAGAGCTGCAGCTTTTGAGGGTGCTTTTAGGGCTATGTGGTGAATATACGGCAGGTGCATGTCTGAGTGAGGGCAAAAAGCAAAGGCAGATCTGAGGCCATCTGCCAGGTAATCAAGGAGAGTCACAGCATCTGCATTAACAGAGATGGTTGAAGAGCACAAATTGATAAGGCAACTGTGGCCAAGCCAAGAGTCTGTGTGGTCCTACCAACCAGAGGAGGAGTGTAGGGATGGTTCAGTAAATCCATCTCCCGCTACGTAGCTCTACCATCTTCCCCAATTCATATATTAGGGATAAACCTCCATGGCAGTACTAGACCGCAAAGAGCCCTCTTACCAGACAGAGCATTCTTGAAGCACCACTAGTGTTCACACAGGCTGGCCATTGCTCTGTGGGTTTATGCTTGGTGACCCAGCCTTATTTAGGACACCCCGGGCTTTGGAGCTGGTGGGCCAAGCTCCACATTCAGAATCAATTGTTCCAGGCTCTGCCTGACTGAGCCTGTTCACCCACCCTCAGCTTTGTATTTTTTCCCCCCATATTTTTTTCTTCTTTTCAGTGTAAAAAGTAAACAAAATAATGTCCCATCCCAGAGGTTGATGTGTCCGTATGATTGCATGTGCTGAGGCTGCAACATGCTCTGTTGTGTTAAGTTCAGAGTGTTTAACCACCCAGCTTTACACATGCAGGGCTTGTGTTTTACAGAGTACTTTGCACAAAGTGGAGACAGTAAAGTGTATTTGGGGATGAGGCTAACAGAAAGGTTGTATCTCAGATCTGCTTATTATCAAGGGAAGCATGTAAACAACATCCACTCTACAACATCGCACTGTGAAAAACAGACTATATGAGCATAGTGTATACCAAAGCATTTTGGTTTTTTTTTTCAAAGCAAAACTGCTTGTGTCATGTGTTGCTGGTGAGAGCTGCAAACTCTTACCGCAGTGAGGCCAGGATTTCCCAGGAGTCTCTGCTCAGATCTAATTCCTGAAAATGTATGCACCAACCAACAGTTCCAATTGTGTTGTATTTCTAGAAGAATGGGCGTTTACCTTCTTAATATGGGGAGGGGAAAAAAAGTATGTAAAATAAACTTCCAAAGTTCAAACATGAATTTCCCATTAATGATCAGATTAGTATTTGGTATGCTGTTACATGATCAAACTGCATTGGTTTCAGGTAGAAATCCCTTTCTTCCTTCTTCTTTCTCTGTCTCTGTGGATAATTTTCTAACTTAAAAGCAAAGGGAATATTTCCCACTTACCCTACAGGGGATTTTTTTCTTTCTTTCTTTCTTTTTCTTTTTTTTTTTTTTTAAGCTGATTTCTTGTATCCCATGAATAGCATTAGGTAACAAGATAATATGGATTTTCCCCTCTGAAATCTATAAGGTGGGATTACAGCACTGCTCAGGACCTGATCCTGTCCTGCATTCTTCAGAGCGCTCTGCCTGGTACCGCACGATCTGCTGGCTCCAGCATTGCAGCCCCGCGGCTCTAATGGTGAGCGTTGCCCCAACCCCACCCGGACATGCAAATACCATCAAACTCCTTGCTTGGAAGAAATGTGACATGTTAATTTGCTTTGATTTGTGCTGTTCTTCTGCTTAGGGAATTCAAGGAGATCTCTGTGTTTTGATATGGAAGCTGAATTTTGCCTCTCATCGACTGGAGGAAGAAAATCACTGCAAACAAATGGGTGCATTGCATGGATTGTATGGAGAAAACCCAGAACTGGGCTTTGATGCTCAAATTTGGCTTTTGATATTAGGTACATAGGTAAAGTCAGCCTTAGTCAGGACCACAAATGTGTGAGGCCAGGATTGTGCATTAGTGGGAATAGCCAGGCAAAAGGAAAAGTTTTCCAGCAGAAAGCAACCCCAGGGAGAACAGTCATAAAGCTGTGTTTGGCCAACATTTCCCTTTTTAAAACAACCCTGGGACTTGATGCTTGGAACTTTGACCTGAACTTTACTTGACAGAAAAAGATCTTTTTTTTTGACAAGAAAAACAAAATATGTTGAATATTAATACGGACAGAGAGGATTAGTGCAGATGACTGAATGTTTGCTGCATTCTTTTAGTATCATAGAATTACAGAATCACAGAATGGTTCGGGTTTGAAGGGACCTTAAAGATAATCCACTTCCTTGGGCAGGGTTGCCAGCCACTGGATCAGGTTTCCCATTCTTCTGGGCAGACCATGCAGCTCACAGGAATATTTGAGAAACTATCTGCAGCAGCAACAATATCACTACACTCTGCTAGGAACAGCTCACACTGATCACGCAGCTCACATGCACTCAGCAGTTCTCAAAGGTAAGAAAAATAAAGGAAAATAAACATGCAAAATATTATCCCTCTGAAGTGTAAAATTCCTCTGGAGCATAAAATAATCCTTTGCTAACTATACAATAAAAGTAGGTCAATACTCTTTCTAAAGAAATTTAAGGGATTTAAACACAATTGATGCTCAATGGCTGTATGTTTCTTTTAGGTATCATAGGAAGTTTTGCTGTAAACTTTGCAACAATGTCTCAGATAATTAAAATATATAAATCCTCAGTGGGACAGAATTTTAAGAGAGATTTCCAGCTCTGTGCCACTTTGATGTTGGTTTATAAAAGCAGGATTGAACTTTTCCCAGTGTGCTTCTGCCTGTTTCAGATTGGTTATAAAGTGGGAGATATATTTAATGCACTGATAGTGGGTGTTAACTTGCAGCCCTCTCCTGTTGCTAAGAGCATACAACCTAATAAAATATTTTAAAAGGATTGAAGCATGTTTAAGTGAATTTACAACTTTTTTAACATAAAATTTCGGTCTCTCTGACTGAGTTTTGTAAAGAGGGGGAACTACGTGCGTCATAACTGTGTGTGTAAGGAGGTGGAAACCATCCATTCTATGCAGACTGTTTGCTCAACTGGTTTTTATTTATTTACTTATATACAGTTTTTTAAATTTGCATTTGTAATTCGCACTCACCAATTGACACAACTGATACATCCATTACTTTGTCTTTTTTATATTTCCCCCCCCAATATCCTTTCAATAAGCCAGTCATCCCCTTTTCCACCCCATCTGCTTTTTGATTTACCAGTTTGTCCTGTAGTCAGAGCAACTGGATCCAGCAGACAAGGAATTTTGATAGTAGTGAGAGATTTTTAGGCATTGTGTATTACTGACATAAACCTCTGACAACCTGACAGTGAATCAGAACATGTTGTGTCTCCTACCTGATCTACCAATCAGCAGTAAATATGCACATGCTGCTGCCCTTCAGTTCAAGCCTGACAATCTGCAGTGGTATAGCTGTAATTGCAAGGTGCCCACACTGAGCTGCCCTGGGTCTCTACGGTAGCCTATGGCTTCCCTTTTACATGGAGATCTCAGTGTGTTGATTTGCAGAAAGTTTGGCATGACGTGATTATCAGGAACAAACTGGGATGTTCTATATCCTCTATCTCATACTATGGTGAAACTTCTGTGTTTAGACAAATACTTCCGTGAAATAAGGATTCCTTACATAGTTTTTGCAGACGTACTTTTGTTTTCTAGCTACTACAAGCTTAATTTTAATGAAAAAGTTTCCTTCCCACTGGTAATTTGCAGCTTTAAAAATTCCAGCTGGGACTTCCATTGGTTCTTTCTGCTTTAATAAATTCTCAGATTAAAGAAGTATAATCCATAGCTATAAACCAGGTGACTCAACATCCTCGGTTACGTCCTCATCTAACCCAGTCCTGGCATGTCTCCAGGTAGTCACTGTAATCTTCTGCTTGTAAATTACCCCAAGAACTTCACTACTCTTTATTTTTGAAATATATTGGCATTAAACTCAGCAAGCACACCAAAGTCTGTGAAAAGTAGGGACCATGAGGTTAGTTCTTGTCTAAATGCAAAATTTCTTGTTCTCTAACCCGTCCTCATGGGAATCATTTTGTACATGTAATGGTTTGTCTTGAACTTTTATGTATTTTGCTTACTACGTCTTTTTTTTCAGGTAAGGTAGATGGATTCAAGGAGCGTGTGTGCACTGTTTTTTTAAGTGAACACTGAGTGCTGAAAGGATTCTTTCAAATATTTATGCAAAGTGACCCATCATTCCTTTCCAGAGTGGTGGTAGCTGGGTTAGAGCCCATCACTATATACATTTAGATGTTGATATGACTTTATGTAGATGTGTATATGTAGAGGGAGTTTCCTTGTTTATGCACACAAATCTTTATTCTTCTCTTTCAAATTTGCCACTTTATTGTTAAAATCAATTATAATTAAAAGTATTAACAGATACTTCTGAATTGTTTCATAGATGGTTTTAGCTCTAAACACTCCAGACAATATCTTACCATTAAAAAAATCTGCTACTGCACTGTCCACCTCCTCTGGAGAACACTCACAAATATGCTGAACATCTGGACGCTTGTGGCCTTCATTAGCAATTGCCTTCTCCCCTTTATCACTACTACTTGCTGCAAATCTTTCAAGCAGTTATTAATCCACAGGAGGATCTTCCCTCTTATCCCATTAAATCTTATCTACTTTAAACAGTTCTGATAACTGACCTCATCAAAAGCTTTTTAGAAATCTAAGAACGTTATTTCAAGTATGTGACCTTTATCCACTGGCTCATTTTCTGCTTTGAAGAACTTTACTACACTTAGGAGGCATTTTTCTATGAAAGCCACATCAACTCAGTTTACACCAGCATCTGAGAGAGAAGTCATACATACCCATCTCTGATTTTCCAAGCGTGCAAAAGACCCTTTAAATTCCAGTTCCACCTGAGCCTATTTTCCTTTGGTCAACAGTCTGACTTCAAAACCCAATTTCATAGAATCATTAAGGTTGGAAAAGACTAGTAGGATCATCTAGTTCAGCCACCAACTCATACCCACCATGCTCACTACTCATGTCACTCAGTGCTACATCTCCACATTTCTTGAACACCTCCCTGGACAGTGACTCTTCCACCTCCCTGGGCAGCCTTTCCAATACCTCACTGTTCTTTCTGAGATAAAATGTTTCCTAATATCCATCCAGAGCCTTCCCTGGAGCAAATTGAGGCCACTTAGAAGACTCAAATCTAAATTTCCTCAGGATATTTGGGGAACACTGCATCCTAGGGCTTTGTTACCATTTATTGCATTGACCTGTTCTGTAATTTCCGCTGGTGGTGAGAACAAACTATACTTTGATATCCACATGCAAGGGAGGAAATGTGCTTTGAATTTCCTCAAGCAGCTGAAGGAGTGGGATGTGACTCTCCTTCTGGCATGAGAGACTTAATCTCTACTGACTTGCCGTGTGCTACATTTTGTGTTCTGCTGTCTCTGACTAAATCAAACCTTCTTTGAGGTGGACAAGCTGAGGAACAGCTATTTTACAGCTCATGGCTGGGTGTAGGTGTAATCTAAGAATCTCAGCCCTGTGAGGATAAGGTGGATCTGAGTGAGCACAAACAGAGCAGCTCAGCTGTTTAGGGACTTGATAATTAATACTAATGTTTCTAAAGAGCAAATAATTGAGTTCTGCCTAAGCTATCCATATATTTGTCATTTTATTTCTGCACCTACAGTCAGCAGAGAGGCATTAAATGCAAAGATGTCTTTATTCATGTACTTTGGTAACGCTTTAAAATGAAGTAGTGAGATTTTTATCATAACTGTACTACTGAAATGCATCTTATACTCAGAAATTTACTAATGCAAAGAAACATACATCAGTCACTCATTTCTACAAGAATTCATGTCAGATTACACCAGAAATCTGGCCTTTGGACTTCCTGGGTTTCACTACCTTATGTAAAAGCAACAGCACATGCTGACTTTCAGGGACTTTGAGCGATCAAAAAGAAGAGTTCAGACATTGTGGATTATGTAGGAGAACATATTGCCATTGGTAGGCATGGAAAACAGCAGCAACTAAAATTCCTTAAGTAAAATGACAGAAGGTAAAACGACGTAGAAAATACATTGAAGACTGTTGGGGGGCAACAATAGAATTGCAAAACAATATTTACTCTCTATACCATGGTACTGTACATACCAAAATCATACTTCATACGTATGTTGTTAAATAAACAACAATTTTATTCTTTTGTAAGGATTCTTATCTGTGTTTAGCTAAATATTGCAGGCAAAACTATTACTTTTTTGGATTGTTGTTGAAAGCTTTATTTGATTTCATATGAAGTAAATTCAAGGTTACATCAAGGAAGTTTCCCACTACTCAGGATACAAGTAATTTAAGCAAATAGAAGTCACAGAATCATCTGTAATGTTATCTAAAGGGCACAATAAACCAGCACACATAAAGCAGGCAGACGGTGGATCCCGCTGGGATCTCCATGGAGCAGCATTCCTGCCTGCTGTGCAGTTCCCATTTGTCTCTCCACTTCTGTCAGCCTGCTGCAGATGGACAACTTCTACATTCTGCAACTGTGCAGCTGATAGCAGATCATGGAAGGTGACATTGTCAAATGTGTTATTTCACTCTTGATCTTAATGTACATGTATTAGTGTCTCTTCAAGTACACACTTTGGAGAACTTAATCTAAGAGGCAGCTCATAGTAATAGCTTTCACAGTCTCTATGACTTGTAATAGTTGCCATCATATATCTCATATCACTCTGTAGTTTAACCATGGACTGCATAGTGAGTTAATAACACAGTATAATGCTAGCAGGGTATTATAGGAACAGAACAAGTTTTCAGCAACAGGTTTTCATATCAAAATATTGTTATCAAGGTTTTCAGAAGCAGTCAGCATCATTTGCCATAATCAGAATAGTAGCTTTGTTTCTTCAGGAATTAAGCTATCATTCACCTTCAGGCCTCTCATTCCCAGAAAGACCTTAAGGCTCTGGAGATGTCCAGAGAGAAGCAATGAAGTGTGAAGGGTCTGGAACACAAGACTTGTGGGGAGCAGCTGAGGGAACTGAAGTTGTTCAGTCTAGAGAAGAAGAGGTTCAGGGGAGACCTCAACAGCTCCCTGAAAGGAGCTCATAGTAAGTTGGGGGCTGGCCTCTACTCCCAGGTAACTGTAGTAGGTTGAGAACTAATGGGTTCAAGTTGTACCAGGGAAAGCTCAAGTTGGATATTAGGAAATATTTCTATTCAGAAAGAGTGGTCAGGCACCGGAATGAGCTGCTCAGGGAGGTGGTGGGGTCACCGTCCCTGAAGGTATTCAAGGAGTGTGAGATGTGGCATTAAGGGACTTGGTTAGTGGGCATGGTGGAGATGGATCGGCAGTTGGACTGGATAATCTTAGTAGTCTTTTCCAACCTTGGTGATTCTATGATTTCTCTCAGAACAAACCTTGACATCCAAGGTCAGGCTGGATGGGGCTCTGAGCACCTGCTGGAGCTGTAAGTGTCCCTGTTCATCGCAGTGGAGCTGGACTAGATGATCTCTTGAGATTCCTTTCAACACCTGAATTCTGTGATTCTGTTTTTTAACTTAAAGAGTATTAAAAATACAAGATACTAAGGTACAGCCCATCTATTCCTTTGAAAATGTTGCCCTCAGAATCTTAACACTGGATTATTTATTTATTTTTTCTGTTTTAATCTTGACCTCACTACATTCCATGGAGTCTTAGCAATGGATTAAAGGCATTTTTAGCTGTGACCAAACCATTACAGCTGAACTCTTGAGTTGTCTGCAGCCTTCTGACTGGTGTGAACTGATGCTTGCCAATGCAAACATCTTCCTATTTACTCGGAGGTCTACCCTAGGTCCTACTTCATGAAAAAGAAAGTTCCATATGAACAACTTCTCATTTTCCTAAAAAAGAAAAAAAAAAGAAAAAAAAAGAAAAGAAAAAAAAGAAATTAAAATCTGCATTTTTATGGACTGAAACAATAGGAATAAACATGTAATTCTTTCCTATCTTTTTTGTCCCCCTTAGTAGTTTTTGTAATAAGAGTTTTCTTTTTTAACCCATTTTCACAAATTTTTGTTCACTCTTCTTTTCATCACTCTCCTAAACATGAAAGACCACGATTTTGATGAAAGCTCTTATAAAATTTGCAGAGGACTTGTGGACATATGGTCACATTATTTACCATTTGAAGAGAGAAACTGCATGCTGGGATGGGATTCTCCAACCCCAACCCAAGAAGTTCTTCTCACTTGCTGAGTGCATGAAGCCAAAACACGTTTGGCTTACAGATACTTGAACTATGTGAGATTAGGGTAATCTGGTGGTATCGCCTCATGTGTCACTGCTCCAGTATAGGTGCAGTATTTCCCAGGAAACAGAAATTTTAAGGAAAGGAAGGCACATGCATGTCCTTCATTTCCACTTGAAGACATTTCAGATTGTGCCAATAATGGAATTTTCATTATAAAATCAGACATTCCCATATCTTAGCACAGTGCTGTTGATCAACTTACCTTCAGCAAAGCATAGGGATATGGGTCTGGGATAAGGTTCGGTATGTGTCTTTTTTGTGAGATGGCTCTCTATAAGTAAATATTGCCAATGTCACCCTAAAAAATCAGTAACACTGTAGAAACACAAATCTGAACTCCTTTTTTTTCATCAATGGAAGATTTGCCTCCACTTAGAAAGATTTAGGAATTAACAGAAAATAGACATTTCACAAGCTGCAATCTATTCACTTGTGAGTGTGCATCAGAAACTGGCTATCAGATAAATGAAAAGTCAGTGGAACTGGTGTGGAAATATTCAGTCTAAACTAAAAGCAGAATAAATAAATCCATTAAAAATCCACTTCTCTTTATATTTACTCCCTTATTTACATTTTATCTTTTTAATGGAAAATAGCAGATTATTTATAAAAATACCCCAAATACCTATTTTAAGACTGTCACAAGTTGTCATATCTTAACTGTGGTTTCCACCTAATCTCTCAATATTGATTTTGAGAAGTCAGCAGAAATGCTTGTATCCAGATCTTTCAGATACTCCCAGTCGCTTCGGTACCATATGGGGCGATACGCTCTCAGGAATCCTACTGCCCCGCAGCATCGCTATTGACGTTGCATTGTTCCCCTCTCCTATTACACTAACGACATCTAGTGGCTGACCGAGATCATTCAGATTCCAAACTAATAAAAAAGGAGGCTGTAGGCGTTGCTTCCCAGTCTAAGAAATTGCTTTCTCAGCAGATTCCCACACAACCCGGACACGATGGATCTTCCCAGGCTGTAGCTGCCATGTGAAATTTCGCTCTTGTTATATGCTTAGGCCACTAATGACAAAGAAACTCTTAACCTGTGAAGATGAATGAATACACAAAGTTGCCATCCCTGGCAGCGTTGAAGAGGTGTCTGGATGAGAAGCTACGAGAAGAGGTATAGTGGCAATGGTAATGGGAGAATGGATGAACTAGATGATCTTGTAGATCCCTTCCAACCTTGTGATCCTATGATTCTATGATTCTAAGACACATCAGTTCCCTCATTTAAGAGTAAGTGGTACAACCTCATGGTGATCAAAACTTGTTTTACTGAAAAACTAACTTGATTGACAAGGGAAGAATGGTCGAAGGACTTTGAGCTCCCAGGAAAGAAAACAATTAATTTTTCCCTGATAAGTTTTGCACATCTCAATAAAGCTACAGGATCTCCAAGGGGAGGGAGTCCAGATTCCCAAGTTGGAAGGGACCCATAAGGATTGCTGAGTTCAACGTTTAAGATCTTCAAGTTCAGCCATTAGCCTTGCAATGCCAAATCTACTGCTAAAATGTGTCCCAGGAGAGATGTCTGCTTCACTTAGAAATACTCCATTGACACTGCCAAGCACTTTTCTCTCAGTCTTGACTCAAGTGAGATGCTGTGATAAAAAGAAATTGAGGGTCCGTATCAAGTCTGGTGACTTGATCCCCCCCTCCCCCGCCCCCCCCATTTTTCTTTTTCTTTTTAATGTGAATACATTTAGAAGTAGAACACATCTATTTATCTTTGCTATCCATCTGAATATTGTGTCTTTATAAGCAGAAGTTACAGCTGAGTAGCAAGAGTTTCTTCCTCTAGAACAAGCTGATAACATCAGCTGAAATTTAAAGTCATTTATACCTGGAGCATTTGCAAAAGCACTGTATGTCCAGGAAAGAGAAATGGTAGCATGATCCTAATGTGTAGATCTGAAAGATCTTTTTGAAGAGATTCAAAAACTGCTGTTTGATTTTGAATCCTGAAGGACTCATAGGATGGTCTGATGTACCCAGTTCAGCAGTGGTCACTCATCTAATTAATGACTGAAGGGAGTACTACTCTCAATAATTCGTTGCAAACTGAAACAGTGGAACATTAAACTCATCCATCTTTGTTAGCTCTGCACAGCAACCTGTGAACTGCTGAAATGGAATTGCTCTCAGCCTCCCCAGAATACTTTGAAGGCTCCAAGCAGATTCCTCTTGTTTTGTGACCCTAATTGTCCCTGTTCACTTCAGGGGAGTTGGACTAGACAACCTTTAAGGGTCCTTTCCAACTCAAATGATTCTATGATTCTAATTTCAGTCTGGAAAGTACTACTACCTGCAGACAGCCCTAAGCAGCAAGTGTGTGGTGGCAGGCCTGTCACAGGGGTTCTATGGCCCTGAGCAAGTTGTGCTCCATATCTTCAGCAAAGCCGTCTCTTGCTTAGATTTATAGGCTTGTATTTTCCCTGTCCTTCTCCAGACTCTTCAAAATGCACTTAATTGGCACCAGCTTCACCCAGTTCTTCAATCAGAGTGTGAGGAGAAAATTTTTAATTTCTTGATAAGTGTATGAGTAGAAAGGGAATTGTTTTTAAACTAGAGATAAAAGAGGAGGAAAAAGTGATCAAATAATAACAACAGTGGGCAAAAGAGGAACTAGATTTAAGAAACAGTCATGTAATATTTCCACTTAAGTTCACTACAGCAAAGATAGAGCACTTATCTACAAGAGCTGCTGTTCCACCATTAAAACAAGCGAAACTGAATTATTACACAATGTATTAAGACTCAAATGGTGCGAGGTAAGGAAAAATTAGGAAGCTGTATGCAAAGCCTTTTGTGAAGTATCTAACTGTTGTAATCACAGGAAAATAACAGCAGATAAATGAGGGGTATTGCAGTGACAATTCCCTCATCACATCTCCTCTCACTTGTTACCTGCATGACAAGGAGATGGACATATATTGCTGCCCTCATTCCAAGCCAGAGCCCATCTCTAGAGCTTAGCTACTGCACTTTCTGGTTGCTTGCACCATACTTACAAATTACTCTGTATTTATCCTTAATAAGAGTTCATTTTCAAGAAGGACTCCAGAGCCCAAACTGACTCAGATCAATTAATTTACTGGGGAGGACTATAAGAACTGTAATCAATCAGGCAGACAGTTGCTCATTAGAAATGCAAAAGATGCTGGGAGTCTTCTGTGGTGGCTGCAGAAACAGAGCAAGCTCCAACGGGTTTTACCACCTTGCTTCCATAAATGAACCTGCAGAAAATGGTCTATGGAAAGTCTTGGTAAAACAGTATTGAAATTTTGCAAAATTGCCATCCAATTATTTTTGTTCCCCCCTCCCCTCCCTGTTTTTGCAATTGCTATACTAAAGTGGCATCAGTAATAAGAATGAGGACCGCATTTTCTTGTCTTCCCTCTCTGGCTTACTCATATAACACATGAAAAGCCAGCCTAGGCAAAATTAAAGGCTCTGACTAAACAGGCAAATATTAAGTATGATTCTAAATATTTCTAATTCCCATGCAGTCAATGTGAACACGTGCTGGTAGCCAGGAAGGACTCACAGGGAAGTAAAGCTGTGTTCTTTATGCTGACAGTTTAGGAGCACTTAACATGTCTGCACTTCTGCACATCTGCACAATCCAGCTGTTGGGTAATTGCCATAGTTCTTTTGATTTACCCTGATTTTTCTCAGTCACTGATCTGAAATTGATGTTCAGAGCAGTATGATAATATTGGGTCAGTACACATGTATTCCAAGTGTTTAACTGGCTGGAATGCTACTTTTTCCTTTGTTAACTCAGGTATATGCACAGTGTTCATACACATACTCCTACTGTTTTCTAAGCTTAAATGCTTGCTTCATCTGACGATAATGTAGTATTTGCTGTCTTCTTGGCTCCCAGTGATATTTGGCACTGAGAATACCTTGTTCAGTTGCAGTCTAAGCTATAGCCAAAGTCTTAAGCCATATAGAGTAGAAAAGAACTTCAGTTGAGGAGGAAGAAACTGCTCCAGAGCACAGTGACTATTTGCTACCACTTATAATATTTGCCTATTTCCTAATTTGATTAGTGGATCTCCAAGGCTCAAATATACAGGATGATTATGTCACCAAACAGTGCAGCCAAACATCCACAGGTCAAATCAAGTTACAAGCATATGATGCAGTTACTGAGCAAGTTCTAGTTGCTTCTGGATCCTTCTTACAATGTTTTCTGCTTTTGTTTTGCACACAAGCAGTAGCATAAAGCACAAGAAGATATCATAGAAAAAAAGCCACAACACAATAAAACCAACCATTCTCATAGTATTTATTTAGGCTTAAATATCTTAATAATTAAATGAAGCGTTACACAATGGTTTTACATAACAGTGGAAGGCTGAGACCTTGGCCAAGTGCCATCATACAACGGACGTGAAATTTTAATTATCACAACATTCAACTAACAACAGAAGTTTTAAGAGATGATTAAAAAGGTGAAGAGAAGCAGTAAGAGGTGAGTTTTCGTATGTTCAGCTAGTTACACAAATGGCACTTTCAGAATGGCAAATGGCTCTGAATACATTTAGTTTAGCAGGGTAAAGAAGGTATTTGTGTCTTAGAAGTAAAAAAAATCAGAATCTGAAAACTGGAATTCATAGCCTCTGTTCTGTCATAAGTGTCTATGCAACAGGCCAAGGAATGAAATCACAATGCGGCTTTCAAACCAAAAAGGTAACAACAAAATAAATGGCAATTCAAAGGGAAGAGTGATTCGTGAGCTACAGTAAAAGACAAATAAAATGGTTTTGTGCAGAGCAATGGTAAAAAAGTCTCTGATCAGGCATCCAATAGAAAACCTCCAGTGACTATTATTTCTTGCACCAATCCAGCATCCACTCATGGGCTCAGTCTCAGAAGTAGTAAACCAACACTAGAGGAACTGCTTTCCGCAGCTGAGCCAAGAGCCCTTGGTGTCCAGCATGGTCTCATCCAGATGTCCTTTCATGAGGTTAAATTTTCCTTACTTTGACTTTCAACTTGTGTCTGAAAATCAGTTTGTAAGATGTTTAAATCCAGCCATTTCTAGTCTTTTTTCTCTCTGCAGAATTCAGAATTACAGGCTTGTGAGTGGGAAAGATTTCAGAGACACTTATTTAAAGACTTGATAAAAAAAAGAAAAAAGCAATTAAGTAGGCGACAAGTTTTTCTTTTAAAGAAATCAAATTAATTCCTTCTGAGCAATTAAAAAAGTAAGTTTGATCTGATCAGACAGGAACATTTCTATTTAATTACCGGTTGGCTATATTGATATATCAGAATCTAGAGTGCAAGAGATTATTTAGGGATAATATATACCGTCCAGTGAGTAAATGAAAGGGTAAGCCAGGAAATTTAGTTCTTTGTAAGTGTACAGAAATTTCTCTACGGATGATTCACTGTTTCCTTAAGGAGAAAGCAGAATATATGACTCTGTACAAATAGTGCAGACTTTGCTGCTACCTGTTATCTGTCTTTGTATGGCCTGATAAGCCGTTGCCAAAAGAACCTGGAAAGGGGCTATGGAACACTGAAAATCATATGTACATGGATTTCCAATGTTTGCATTAAAATCCTGTCTCTACAAAGATAAGTAGAAGACATGAACCTGAAGGCCAATCACTCTTCACCACCAGAACTCCATTTTAAGGGAGGCAAAACAACAAGAAAAGAGTCCTAAAAGACTCTTTTTGTTCTTGTTGTAGAAATCAGTGCAAGTTTTCGTCATGCAGACCACTCAGATTTTGCTCGAGACCTGACATGTGCCAGCCCCTTGCGCCAGACAGACTCCAGAGATGGGTGTGGATCCTCTTGGATAACTGGTATATCAATACGAAATCCATCTGTTAAAAGCTAATTGGCTGATTGCCTCCTGTTTATGATGAAAGGATATATTCTTGTTTTGACCAAGGCTTAACTAAAATACTACTCTGACAAAAAGTACTTTGCAATTGTAAACAAGTGGTCCTATCTAAGGCAGATTGGTGACACATTAAAAAGAAGGATGAGGAAAGCCATCTTAGCTTTGCCTTATCAACTATGAAGTTGCTGTAAACTATTTTGCTTTTGATATGTGAGCAGTTCATAACTCATTGTTAAGAAACTTGGATGATTTTGCTTCTGGAGAGCAAAGTCCAGTGGTGAGTGCATTCATATGTGCTTAGAAACCCGACAAAACCACATGGTATTATTAAAAAATAATGTCATTTGCCATTTGCATTGCATTAGTCCTGCATGAACAGAGCATGGTTAGATGAAGCAGTGCACAGACATACCAAATAACATTATACATTGTCCATGAACACATAGAAAAAGAGAAGACAGTAGGAAGTGTTCACAGCTCTAAGCTTGTCACAGTAGCAATAACTGTATCCTCTTTGGCCAGTTCTGTTGAGGTACATGATATACATCATTGCAAGAGCTGCAGTATAAAGGCTTAAGGCTAAATATCCAAACACCTGTACTTGCCTTTTGCAAAGTTCTTGAAGTTAAAACATAATTCATTTTTTAACGAAAGTGATCAATAGAGGGCAGCATATTCCTTGCAAAAATGCAGCAGTGCTGCAGATGTAAGAGATTAGATATGGAAATGTAAAGTAACAATTCAAGAGGCCAAGAAGGAAATATAAATACTTATAAAAGTAATGCTGTAGACAACACTTTGTATTTTAATACCATGAAATAGCCATAAGGTAAGCTGTGGAAGAAAAGATTTTGTATTCACATTAGGACCTTAATATCACTAAAAGTGTGAAGGCATATGCTTAATTATTTGTACAGTGGAAATTATCTTTTCATTATTACTATTTTTTTTTTTAATGAGAGTGACACAGAATTAAAGACCAGAACATTGCAAATATTAAATCTGTATGAAATTAGACAGCAGAATAGAAGCAGTAAAAAAAGGCAACAAGCCTTGCAAGAGATGTAGCTTGAATTTGTGGCTGCTGGGCCTACTAATGCACTATAGACTGTTACTCCTGCACACCACTTGTTTAATAGTAGCTTTAGTAATCCACTTAAAGAAGTTAGTGACTTTGAAAATTCCAATGATTCTTTGACAGGGTATCTGCAAGGAGAAAGATTGCAGAATTAGATTTATTGTTCTCTGCTTATTTCACTGCAGATACAGAAGATGGCCTCATGCTTATTTTAGTCTAAAATCAAGTTTCTATGATGGAACCCAAACTCAACCCCTTCTAAGAATTTTGCTATGTTGTTTGAATTGAGAGAAAAGAAAATCCAGCTAATACTTCCTACCAGGTGCAGTCTCATTATACCTTTCCAGGAACTTCCATCTTTGCTCTATTTCCATCCCCATGCTGTGGAAGAAAAGAGACACATCTCTCCTCATACGCGGAGAACCCTCTTGCCCCTTCATCCCAGTCAACACACAAGAAAGTGATTTGTCTAAAACTAAAAAGAAGTTTTTGACAAGTTGGGCAGCAACCCACAAAGACAGTCCTAGCAAAATGACACAGTAACAATAAGAAACGTAACTGGAAATCAAGAACTTAAACAGTCATCTGGTTAAGAAAGCAAATTAAATGAAACTTTAATTGGGAAAATAAACCAACCATCACCACCCCCACAAAAACAACAAACCACAAGCTAAATAACAACCTAAACAAAACCAAAACAACAAAAATAAAATCCAGCCCAACCAAGAGTTAAATAAAACATAGAGGAAGGAAACAAACATTTAGCAAGTATAAAGTTAAGTTAACTTGTTTAGTTGAGGCTGCACGGCAACTGACTCTGGTCTATTACTGAGCTCTCTGAAAAACAAAATTAAATCCTGCAAAGATAACAGCTGTGAGGAACATTCCTTTAACCAGAGTGGAACCAAGATTGGAAATCTGTTGAAAAGTGATGCATTCATCTACTGTTGCATAATACAAACGCACAAATAAGCTTCTCAGTGAAGGAAGAATATTTATAAACCTGATATTTCCTGGTAAAAGGTCCTTCCCAGATGCAGAGTGAGAGAGTTAGGCTAGATTACAGCAGGTGATGGGTAACCTTGCCGTACCAGTCAGGTTACATAGGAACAACCAAATTCAGCAGGGCCCAGTAAATTCATCCTCTTTAAATAAGAGCAGATGAACTTAAGGGATTATCTCTGGAATAGAATAAAAAGGCAGAATTTAGTGGTTATTTGAAGGAGCATCTGTTTTACTTCAGTTTTATTAATGTACAAACTCAGTATATGGCAATTATTTTAATAGGGAATCAGATCTGTGATTTCTGACTTCTGTGATTAAAGTCATTTAAGACTTTTTAAATAAATCTTTGATACCTTAAATTACAATGGATAAAATTTTTGTAATTCTACTTTAAATAATTTAATCCAATTTCTTCCTTTGTTATTTAAAAAGCGAAGTTGAATCCATATAATAAGGATTACAGTAGCTGAGTTTAATGCAGGGATGTACTTGTTTGCACTTAAAATGGACTGACTGATAAGAGGATTTCTGGATGTTCTGGTATATAATTTGTAAATTGATAAGCTGCCAAATACCTGTGTTTGACTTGGCCTTTTGTGTTTAATTCTTGGTGGTGCCCAGTAGCATTAAGTTGTTGGATGACAGGGAAGAGACAGCAGAGTTGAAATAAGTAAAATAAAGCCATGATCCAAAGGTGTTATTAAAGGCACTTTGATTATGATTTAAGAATGGCTCTTTTTCTTTTTCTTGAAGGCTAATGTTTGAGTTATACCACATATCCACTATTTCATGTTTTTAATCACATCTCAGAACTACTGAAATTTTCAACCCCTAGGAAAACAAAGTTTTAGAAGAGACATTTAAAAATTATATAACATGTATTGATCATAAAATCTTCTAACCTGTTAATGATTCATGTGTCGCTTGACGGAGAGCTCAGTGCTTTGGGTCCTGACTGATGCAGTACCCGTGCAATTAATGATATCCCTTCCCCATCTAAGGAAGAGTGTATTAAACGTGCAGCAGCCTGTGTTAGTGACCAAGGAAGTGTGAATCTTTGCTATTCCTTTTCCTTTCTTGTGTTGGTAAATATCTTGTTCATTATGGTAGCATCAGAGAAAAGGGGGAGAGCAATTCTGATCTCTTACACTAATCTGGGAAAACTGCGGATGTGCTAACAAATGCTTTTCTTACCCAGAAAACTATGGCAAAATTGTCAGTTATGTCATTGAAACAGGATGTAGCACTGCTCCTAGTTCTGGATGTTGCTTGTGACCCACAGACAGACATGGTAGGATCATATATTCTAAAATATGCATTAGTAGTGTTCCATCTTGTTCCTATTAAAGTACGTTCACTTCGAGAGAGGGAAAGCTGGGGTGGGAAGGCTGAGGGATCTGGCTGTCCATCCCTCTGATCTGGACACTGGATCAAGGTCATCTACTACAGCTTGGTGTCTGTCCAGTTGGGCTGTGCACAACCATGCACCTTACATAGCTGCCAAGGAGTGTGACAAGAGATTGAGTTTTCACAAAGAGCTGAGTAAAGGAAGGACATACCTTTAACTCACTGATACATGTTATTCATGCAGATGTATTCAGTACCTTGTTGCATATGGCAGAGTCCAATCCTGCTCTTGCTTATACAGACACTCCACATCAATGGTTTCTAAGTGGTATAAATTTAAGTATTTCATCAGACAAAAAATAAAATAAAATTACAGCCTGGATAATTGTTTATCTGACACCTGCAGAAGAAAACATCTAAGCACTGTACTATTTCCAGTGCAATTTCAATATTATTGCCTTTTTCAAATATGCTGGTGTTTAAAAACCCATATTCTGCATTTGGTTCTCTTTTTTTCTTTCTCTTTTTCTTTTTCCTTTTCTTTTTCCTTTTCTTTTTCTTTTTCTTTTTCTTTTTCTTTTTCTTTTTCTTTTTCTTTTTCTTTTTCTTTTTCTTTTTCTTTTTCTTTTTCTTTTTCTTTTTCTTTTTATTTTTATTTTCTTTTTCTTTTTCTTTTTCTTTTTCTTTTTTTTCTTTTCTTTTTCCATATACCCTATCAGACTGGTGGTTTATTGTGCAAGTTACTTTGCATTTGTGTTTTGAAGCTATTCTTTTCAAAATAAATTTTTAACACACCCCTTACATCCCTTTAATTCCATGTATTTAAATAAAAATAAATAAATAAATAAAGTAAATTCGGGTATTGCTTGACTTTGAGTCGTTTAGACCATTATATCTGCAGATTGTTGCTCTTCATTACACACATTTTCAAGGATAAAGAACAAGAAGCTAAGATCAGAGTAACAGGCTATGCTTTAACACTCTCTCTGTTGGCAAATGTAGAACAAATGATTCTTTGCACAGCACCATTGTTTAGTTGGGACCTTATGTTCAGTGCTAAAGTACTTTGTCTTAATTTAGACTTTGAGCACATAAGCACTTGAGCTTATATCTAGAAGCACTCCCATAAGTAAAGCTATTGACTTAAAAGTTATTGACTACTTGTACGAACAAAGTTCCATTATTGCAAGGCTGAAGGTCTGGGGCAATTATTTCTTGACTACGCAAGACAAGGAGGCTGAAAAGGCTGTGGCTTTTTTATAGTTAACAGGTATTTCTTGTGGATAAAGTTCTATGATGAAATTATTCTTGTGCCGTTATGCTGGAGATGTTAGGAATAAAAGAGTGAAAATATCTTCCCCTTCCAGAAAATATCACTCAGTTTCTTCAAGTTAATGAATTTATCCTAATATCTGGATTTCTCCAATACACTCCAAGAAGCATAGAGGTGAATATAAGACAATTATCTTGGTCTTGCTGAAGGCAACTCCTGCATAGGTCTTCAGTGCTTTCTAGAATGATGTGTCAGAATCCCTGGCTGAAAAGCCCTTAATACTTTCTATAAAAAGCCTGCCTTTTAGAGAGTAAATCTGAGCATTATGTGCTGAAAGCTACCTGAAGTATTCATCTCTGTGTGACTAATAGATTCCATTGCTACCAAGAGCCCAATGGCGATTTGTCATGAGATCTTTGTGAGGTCACAGCAAACTTGCAGAGAAAACCCCCAAACTGAAAAAGAAAGAGCACCCCAAACTCACACTACTTTTATGAAAGAACCTTCCTTGACATTTTTATTTTTTTTTCATGGATTTAAAAATAATAATAATTATCTGAGTAAAAAATCTGGAGAGAAAGGGAGAGAAAGGGAGAATCTCATAAGCCCAGTGTGATGTATCTGTAAAAGTGCCTCTTGGGAAGAATATCACAAATTTTACAGCTTTTGCCAAGAACAAAGGAGTTCAAGAGTGTGACATTGTACTCTGTTGTTTTCCTTCTCTTTCATAAAGGTAGCATATGGGACAGAAATTAGTCTACACTGTTTCTGATGAATGTAGCTGTAACTGCTGAGCAACAAGTTACTGCACATTCAGTACTGACTTAATTCCTGAGAAAAACTCCTGTGTTTGCTGTTTAAAGTGGTGAATACCTTGCAAGCTTCCCTTCTTCTATTTCAGTCCCAACCCATCTAATTCAATTAAAGTACGCAGACAGAAGCTGGTGAGTCAAGTCTTGTAAGCAAACAAGTAGAATGTACCAGAAAATTCCAGTTAATGGGAAAGGAGCAGGGAGAAAGCAATACTATGAAATAATGTTTTTAGGGTACTGTTAGGTCAAGGCCTGAACTGCGGAGGGCAGACTTGCCTATTTTAGTGTCAATTAAACATCTATTCTTCTCCCCCTGAGATTTGTAGCCTGCCAAGATGAACAAAGGAGGCAGAAGCATGGGTTTCAGTATCACTGAAGAAGTATCAAGACATCTTGTTTTTCAGTGACATTAATGACAGACTTCTGAATATCTTTTTCAAAGGAAGCTGTACAGGATGTACTATTGAAAACTAGGGACTCTGTTGTGATGAAAAATTGTATCAGGATTGCAACTTATGAACCAGTCTATAAAGGAAAGCTTGTCCTTGATATCCTTGGTCACTGGTTCATGCTGTCAGGGGGTGGAGTGTAAGGGAACTGTTAGGCCATAACCTGAACACCTGCTTCTCATGGAGCATTTGGTGAAAAGGAGTATCTAGCCTAGGGAGTGCAGGTGTGAGCAATTGCCTGTGCAATCCCTAACTTCATGTAAGGGCTGTCAGCTGAAGGGGGAACATCTCTACTTTGTGATTGTTTCCTCTGGGAGTTTTTTCAGTGAGCTCTTGTCCTCAGAAACTGGTAAGTTATTTCTTCTTTATTACTGGATTGTGGCCAATACTTTTCTTGGGTGATCCTGCAACTGGCTAATGGCAGCTATGTTTTCTGCCTTACACAACACAGATGTGAAGTTGAAAGGACCACTAAGATCATCTAGTCCACCCATCAAAACAGAGAAAGGAGAAAGCTGTAACTGAGATGAAAGAGGCATTTTTAAATAAAGGAAAACAACTTGTGAAATAGCCAGGCAGTTAAAGGAGTGAAATACTTGCCTCTGATAAGCTCGTCCTGTCTCAGAACTAAGAAAAACCCTGTCAGCAGCAAGTGTTGAACAAACAGAATGAGGAACAGGCAAAGCATCAGTCATCTTTATTAAATGATACTGAATGTCCACAGTCATTATCCAGCCCCAGCTATACCTGCTGCTAAGTTAACACAATCTTAGACAACTTGTCCTTTCCTTACCAACAAGTTTACTGTCACGGCAGTCTGATCTCAGCAGTAAAGACAGGAAATACCTGTGTGTGCTGCTTGGAAATGTTCTAATATTCTTAGTCACATATTAAATTCATCCTGAACTAATTACTTTGTAAAACAAAACCAATAATATCTTGCCACAGTAAGTCATTGACTCCTAATGATGTGGAGTAGATGTTTCTTCAGTCGTTTCTCCCTCTTGGAGGTGGCATTCCAGACATCCAGTGCTTGTCATAGCTACTGTGCAAACAGAGAACGACTGTCCTAGGAGATAGAATTCATCCCACAGGAGATGAATTCTATTTGGTTTGTTGAATTTGGTATTCCTGATTTTACAAGTAGCTGAGGATGCCTCCTGCTCAGGGGAAGAAGGCTTTACTTTATTGAACTAGGAGATGACAGGAATGATGAAGTTATCTTTGGTAGGGGGAATATCAGCTTTTCACAGTCCCACCCTCTTTTGTCACTGTCTGAAAAATATTTTTGTAAGAGCATTAATGCTGATCTACCATCATTTGGGCATAAGATGTTAACAGGGCAGCTTTTCCTTCCCCAGAGGGAAGTCTGACAGAAATAGGCATGGGGACCAGAGGAGAGGCTCCTACTGAGGTGGACTGCAGCCTGCACCACTGAGGTACCAGAGCAGCAGGAAAGCCAGCAAGACTCATGTAGCAGAAAGACCCCATCACAGATACCACTTGGTTTGCTGAATTTGCCTTTTTCACCTCAGGAACCTGTCTGCACTAAGTGCAACAAGAGAAATGGAGCCCAAGGGGATGTGGAGGTGTTTGTGTGTCTCCTTAACTGTGTGTGTGTGCGCTTGTGTCTTCATCTGCTTTACGCTAAAATCAGTTACAAGATGCTTATTGACTGGCAATAAATATTACCCAGCTAATATCTATGTCACCTGCTGCAGAAGGACATGAGATGATTCTAAGAAGCCTTTCTGAGGCATCTACTGCTACAACACTCATCTTGATATGGGCTTGTTGAGCTGGCTAAGTTGCTGTGCTTCAATTCAGAAATGAAAAACACATGAAAATAAGTTTTCATGGAATTCAGGGATTCAGATTTCTTGTGCTTCTTTCCTTCTAGTTAGCAGCAAGTCTTAGCAAATACAGATTCTTTTCCATAGTAAACACTTTACTGTTATTGTAGCCTTTGGTTATTTCAAAAGGGAGCCTGGATTTGCATTCCAGAATGGTTTATTTGTTTGTTTTTTCTTTTGTATTTATTATAGTTGCAGAGACAAAAGAAATGTTATTCTATTAAAAGCGGGCTTTGTTGTAAGATAATCACTTCCTCAAATTCATTACTTTTTAAAAAGGTAATTTTTTCAAAGAAATTGACTTTTTCCTTTTTTTGTATCTTTTTTTTTTTTTTTCTTGCTATCGATGTTATCTACACCTGAATATGCCTGAGTCACCTTCAAAGGCTTAATGCTCTTCTGTACATTTGTTTTCCATATTTATTTATTTACTGACCTCTGGGAAGCTGGGAAAGTACTTGGGATGAGACCTTCTGTAAGCCAGAAGCCCGTTCAGCTCACAAGGCTGGGCTAGGAGGTATGGAGAAAGGTGGCTCTGTGCCTTTTTGTTCCTTCCCAACACTTGTTTTCATAGAATTGTTTGAGTTGTAAGGAGCCTTTAAAGGTAGTCTGGTCCAACTCATTTGCAATGAACAGGGACACCTGCAGTTTGATCAGGATGCTCAGAGCCCTGTCCAGCCTGACCTTGATTTTCTTTCTGGGGATCCACCACTTCTCTGGGCAACCTGTTCCAGTACCTCATTGTTTTTGTTATGTTCAGATGATCCAGAAATAAGATTCTATTATTTTTTTTTAATTAAAAGAGAAATTTCATTGCATAGATAATAATCTACAGTAAGAAAGTAATAAAAAAGCCTTTAATGTAAAAATCAGATTTGTGTGCCTAAGGGGAACATATTCTATAACATTTTCAAGAGCTCTTAAAAGCAGAAGAGAATGTGTTTCATTCAATTGGCAGATATGACTCTTGCCCTCAATGGCCATTTCCTAAATGTCACTGAGATCTCAAGGGGCTTGAGTTGAATATTTGTTCTTGAACTTTTACCCTGAAACTCTAGAGTAAAGTTGAGCTGACATATATAATCCCACAAGGGGCCAATGGAATAGCTGAATAAAAATGGAAATGGGACTTATGGGCTTATACAATTAAACATAATATGAGCTGCTCTCACTCTTCCTTGAGTTCCTGTCTTTGATTAAAACAGTGTTTTGTTCTGGTTTAAGCTTCAGCTTGTACAGCTGTGATGCAAAGAAAAGGAAAGAAGAAATTCAACTGTAAAAGTGAACTAGACAGTCTGAAGGATACAGCTATATGATGGTTTATATTAGTTTTCTAGGTGTCAGAATGAAAACTGAGAAGACAATATCTCTTGTGTAAGAGGATATTGTTCTACAGAAACTGGTAAAATGGATCACTTCATGTTTGGCAATTTATTTTAGCAAAAACCCAGGGAGCTTTGAAACAAAGAGTTGAACTAGCAGGGGAATCTATAGCTTTTTACAAAATAGATTATGGTGGTGTCTTCCATTGTTTCTTTGTACTTCAGTTTAAGAATGTCACATAAATCACAGGAGATGAAACTAATTCCCTTCCCTTTTTAAATTTCTTCTAGATGAAACATAAATATAGACCCCAATTTACAGGGCTAATGGATATGCCTAGATGGTCTCTTCTTATTTTGCTAAAAATATATCGTCTTGTTCAATTTTGTAACTACAATATAACTTTAGGTCAAAGGGGATATCTGAGTGTTCATTCATCTGGAATATTGTTGGGGGTAGAAAGAGAGAAGGTATAGCTCTCAGTATGCTGTTTTCTATACTCATTTATACAGCTTGAAAAACTATTGCGAATGTTTAGAAATTTAGTTTCATAGAATCACCAGGGCTGGAAAAGACCTCTGAGATCATCCATTCCAATCATCCACCTACCACAAATATAACCCCAGTAAAGTATGCCCCTCAGTACCACATCTGAACAGTCCTCGAACACCTCCAGGGTTTGTAACCCCACCGCCTCCCTGAGTAGTCCATTCTATTCTACCTGTAGGAAAAGACATTGATCACTTAATGAACAGAAAGGTAACAACTGGGAGAGGCTGACAAATGAAATTAGAAAGTCTAATTTCTGTTCTTTGGAAACACTCTTGTTTCATAAGCTATTTTGTTTAAAAGTAAGTAATAAGATTTTACTCTTTTGAGACTTGATCCTTCTTCATACAAAAGATGACTAACTATACCTGTATACTTTGGGGGGAGGAGGGGAGGGAAGCATGTAACTTTAAGCTTATTTGTGATGAGCAAAAGCAGCTGTTTGGGGAGGGATCTGACTTTCTTGCTTTTACTTGTTGTACTTTACTGGAATAGTTAAGTGTCATCTCTTGACTGTCTCTTCTTTCTTAAACAGCAAACCTTTATGCATCTTTTATACTTTTTGGAATTCTGATCATTTGGTACTCCCTGGACTCTCCCTTGTTAGTATTCACTTATATTGAATGATGCTGGAGAAAAAGTTTTGCCCTGACAAAAGCATAGCTGAACAAAATGATTGTGGGTTATGCTCCTGTTCATTCATTTTATTATGATGCTCCTCTTACTGTGCCATAGCACTCACCTGTGGATCACAGGTGTTGGACTTCAGACTTTCTCAAGTATTGCACTAAGACTGTATTGCACTAAGCTGTAGCACATAAAGGGCATCTTGAGCAGATCTTTATTTTTTACACCTGTATGTGAGGCAAAATTATTCTTTCAGTTACCTACAGTTCCATGTGCTATGAAAGTAAGCACAAGCTTGTGGATGATTACCAGAATTCTTCAGTTCTGTGGGTTTTAGTTATATGACTCGATGCTGCTTCAAGGTTGGAACTTGGCTTTCAAGTCTAGAATGAGTTTTCAGGGCTTTAAATAAAGTTTCTTAATTAAAGAGATCTCATGAATGTTTTCATGTGCCTGAATGCTGTTTGGGAGTATTAAGATCCATCAGAGTATTAATTATTGATGAGCCTATAGGCAATTACTTGGTATGTATAAAAAAATTAGTCATGGAACTCATTACAAAAAAAGTTAATGTTGAAGGGAGGTGGTGGTATATACTTCTTAATTAAGGAGTCATGTAACTTGTCTGATCAAACAGTGTTTAAAGAGAAGGAATATCATGCAAATGAAAAATATTCTAAAAAAGCGGTGAACATTTACCAAGTAAATACGTCAACAGGGATGTCAGGGCTCAGCTTTGCAGGAAAAGCTGTTTGGCTTACCTTGTGAAGTGGTGTTATTTTAGACCTGGTTACAATATTATGGATCAGATTGATGGTCTCTGCTGGTAATGACAGAGATGGGAGCTTAAGGAGAAATGCATGAAATGTTATGAAATAGGTAACAATATGACATATTGTTCATTATCATCATCAGTATCAATAGGTTCATTTTCCTACTCAGCCTCTCTAAGGAACTTGCTCTGGTCTGCACCTGTTACCCTGCTTATTGATGGACCTGCCTCCAAAGAAACCAGCTCTTCCTGAAGCAATTGATACTTGTGTCCTTTAGTTGTTATGTTTGCACTTAGTTCAGAAGTGGTTTTCAGTTTCATCGTTGAACTCTTTCCAAAAGCTCACTCTGGATTAATTATTGCATAGATAAACTTGCTGGCTTATTTGCATCAATGGGAAGAAATCAAATAATTATTGTCTATTTGACAAGACATAATTACAAACAATCAGTTCTTTCATAAATATACAGTTGGCTTTTTATTTTCTGCATTTGTCTTGGTCACAAATAATGAAAAAATGTTTTGTATCTAAGCAGAATTTAAGCTAGCTAGTGTGCTTTTGAACAAACTTCCAACCATTTATGAGTAAGAGGTATGTTATCTGCTTGGTTTTAACACACACAAGTTTATTTGAAGCCTATGAGTGCACTTTTATCATTATTTATTTCATGCTGTTTCAGGTCTTTCTTTTTTCAGCAGAATTTTTTTTTATTTTCCTATGAGCTCAGGAAAATGCTGCTTGCTCCTCTGCCTATCCTTACCAAACAGAGCTCCTTCAAATAAGATCTCTCTGTGGCATGTCACATCGCTATGTAGGATGTAAAATTCTACAAATTACATTAATATCAAAAGCTGGGCAGAGAGGGCTTTGCTTTGTTCGTGTGTTAGGAAGAGCTGCTCAGTTCCAGAGCCAGAAATTCAGCAGCATGACACCAGAGGCATCAATAATTCAACTGCTTGTTGATAGTCACAGCAGCATTCCCAGGACAAGCTAACAAGTTGGAGAGCTCTTCGCTCTCCTCTAGTAGGAAGTGAATTACAGGAAAGGGCCTCCAGTTTGCTGGCCAGAGTACTTCAGCATGCACGTCCTGCAGACCACAAGATTCTTTTTGTGTGTGCTACGAAACTGCAATGACTTGAGTAGTGTTTGATTTTAATTGCCTGCCTGCATACTATTAAACAAACATAAAGGCATTAAAAAATTCTTACTGGAAGGGAATTTCAGAATAGAAAAATCTAACAGTAAATATTGCTTAATGCAAATTAATTCTGTATTTTATAATGTGTGGTTTTTTTGTTTTTTTTTTAACTGAAATTTAAAACAAAATACAACCTTGTTTGTTATGGAGAGTAACCTCAGAACTCATGAAGTGAGTAAGGAGTTCAGTTCGGTATGTAGAGAACTCTGCTGGTTTAGTTGGGCACTTCAGATATGCTCAACTCAATACGAGGAATGGAGCTGACAGGTTTCCATAGTTGTTGTATTATGATCGATTCTGGTTAGCTGGCTTGACCTACTGATGTAAAAAGGTGTAACAGGTGCTTACAAAAGAGGAAGCAGGAGCTGACAGATGAGATCTGTGAGAGTACACAATTGCTAGTAGCCCTGATTTTCATATATGCATTTTGGTGCTACATTGTTCTGTCTCAAAAACAGAATTCCAGTGGATTGAAAGGCATATTTCCTTGGTGTGCAGGATGTTTTCCATTAGTTTTGATAGGTCTTGGTATTTATGAAGATGACAAGACCAGCAGGAACATTAGATTACAAGGGTAACTCTGAAAAGGTCAGCAGGCCTGACATATAATTTGTCTTGCTCAATTAAGCTCCATATCGATATCCTGTCTATCTGACTGGTATAAATGATGTGTGGGATTTTTTTTTTTTTTTTTTTTTTTTTGTGGCAACAGGGTTAAAAAAATAATCAGACCACTGAACAGCTCTAATGACAAAACTGATAAACATTTAAGCTACAGTATGTGATCCTTCATTGGCTTTGATCATTAGCACTTGTAGCCTACTTGATTTGAGAATTTAACTGGCAAAGGAAGAGTCCAGCTGTGACTTATGTAAAGCAATTAAGAAATGTTTTATTTTCATTACTTAACTGAATAGACAGATAGCTAGAATTAATCAGAAATGCATTAGACATACTCACTGCATCTTTCTTAATCTAATGCCTGTTACTATGATTCAGCTTCATATGGCAGAAGTCAAAATATATTGACCCATATAATCTAGCAAAATGTTTGCTCCACCTATTTCCTGTGTCTGCTGTTCAGAAGAATATAAAGAACAGCTGTCTATATAGATTTGCTAGGAAAACTGAAGGGAGGATAAGTGCCTTAAATTTAAATAAAATAGTTTTAAACAGCAAGTAATTCAGAGGAATTAGAGTTTCAAATCCAATCCATTTTAATTATCAATTGTGGTTTACCAGTATCCAAGGATTTCCTGTATTTGCTGTAACTTCATGTTCCAACAGCCTTGAACTTAAATGGGAAAGAATGAGAGACTGGGAGACAATTTTCTTTGTTTGGTCATGGCAACCTACCCGATTATTTTGTGAAATGGACCTTCTTAATCATAATGAAACTGAAATACTCATTTATATAATTCCATGGTGTAAAAGAACATTCCAGAAATTGAAAGAATACTTCCAGCTAATCCAACTGCTGCTAGGAGGCATCAAAGGTTTATAGAACTGGTAAGGTTGGAAAAGACCTTTAAGATTATCTAGTCCAAGCATCAACCCATCACCACTAATGCCCATTAAGCCAGGGGATAGTGACTCCACCACCTTCCTGGGCAGCCTGTTCCAATGCCTCACCTCTCTTTCTGAGGTTTTTCCTTAAACCCAATGTGAATTTCCACTGGCACAACTTAAAACCATTAGCTCTTGTTCTGTCACTGTTGCCTCTCAGAAGAGGCTGATACTCACTTTGAAGCAATCTCTTTTCAGGTGATTGTAAAGAGTGATAATGTCTCTGCAGCTAATATTTGCAACAATGCTTCTTAAGTCTTCCAATAGGTAATTAAAACTAATGCATGAAGCTTCTTCTATTGACTGTCTACTTCTATAATACTTTGAAGGTTTTTCTTGATTCCCCTTTTTAACACTCATTTTAGAGTCCTAACTTTTTCTTTCTTTGTGGATGAAGTATTGAATTCATCAACTAATTGAAACTTACATGCTTACTATGACTTAATATTTCTGTAACAGTACAGAATTTTCTGTAACAGTACAGACTTTTGTATCAGGAACTCAGAAAGACATTGATTACTTGTGCTGCATATGGTCCTTTAAAGTAGGCTATAAACCTATATCCCTTTGTAACTGGAAATTGCATAGTACTGTACAGGAGAGGTTAGTTCTGCTCCTGCTTTGCAACTTCAGCTTAAACTTCTTAAATTCATGTTATGGTTGCCACTGCATTAATTGCCTAAGTAGGAGAAAGAGTCCCTCTGAATATAAAAGGCAGATCAAAAGGTAAAGGGTACTCTTGAAGACCTGTGTTAATTTTTTCTATACTGTCCTTCAAAGTAAGTGTGTGAAGAGGAGTGTTTCAATACTTCCAGGATCCATTTATGGAGTAGAAAGTAGGAGTGTTTCTTTATCAGTGAGTGGGTCTTGCCACTTTGTAAGAATGCTAGAAAATTTAAGTAGATGAGAACTACGAAAATGTTCCGATGACTGGAAATATTGCCCTTATGGGGGGAAACACTGGAAAGCTATCTGTGGTTTTAATCAGTCTTGAGGTAAGAATCCAGAGGAAGGCCACTAAGATGACTGGAGGGCTGGAGCACCTCTCCTGTAAAGAAAGGTTGAGGGAACTGGGCTTGGAGAATAGAAGGCTCCAGGGGGACCTCATTGTGGTCTTTCAGTACTTGAAGGGAGCATATAAACAGAAGGGGGAATTATTGTTTATGAAGGCGGATAGGGATAGGACAAGGGGGGATGGTTTTAAACTGAGACAGGGGAGTTTTAGGTTAGATATTGGGAAGAAGTTTTTCACTCAGAAAGTGATGTTACACTTGAACAGGTTGCTCAAGGAGGTTGTGGATGCCCCATCCCTGGAGGCATTCAAGGCCAGGCTGGATGTCACTCTGGGCAGCCTGGTCTGCTGTTTGGTGACCCTGCACTCAGGGTCCCAGAGCCTCATTCCTTGATGTTATTAGCAACTTGTTGTGGCAGGACCTTCCTACTTATGGCAACAAAGCAGGGAGTCCATTGCTCTTTCTGCTTACATGATCTACTATTAAATGTGGTATTTTCTGGTAACAGTTTGTGCATATATCAGTAGCCTAATACATTTCATATCTTCTACCCTTTAAAATAGGAGATTTTCAGATATTTTCTCTTTTTTGTAAGAAAATATCTCTTCTTGCATTGACAGTTACCCTTTGATGACATTCTCTATCTAAATGATGCAGCAGCTTAATTAATTTTATAAGTATTTAATGTACAGAATTGCGTATGGATTTTATAAGTATTTTCTAAAGTTGTTTTGCGGAAGATAATTCACTTCCTCGGGAATAAAGGCTTTTCTTGGCAGAAGGACTTGTTTTGTCGCTTAATTGGTAGCTTACTTCTTGTTGTACTGCTTTCTTGAGCAGTGAGTTAGTCATGAGCAATGACTAAGTAACACAAAGGCATACATGTGCTTACACACAGATGTTAAGCCCTAGATTACAATTACCAGTACTGTTCAGTTTGTTAGCATGACCCTTGGAATCCTTCTGGGATTCTGGGCCCATAATGCCATCAGAGTAACTTACAAATGTGAATCTTTTTTCATCGATGAGTTTCAAATATGAGTACACCAATATGTATTCAAAAGCTATGAATGAGTGACAGTACAGAATCAGAGACCCAGAAGCAAAGACTTTTTTCTTCTACAACTGTCTTCCTCCTTTGCATATTGTTGGTGGGCATCTCACAAACCTGATGAGTAGTACACAACTTAGAGCTTCGTGTACCCCTCGGCATTGGAAAACAGTTATTGATCGTGCCTATCTCCACAAACATTTACAGACTGCTTTGTCTACTTGACTCCAAAGAGAGAATCATTTTGGATTCCTGTATTGTCTTCCTAAGTGTGTGAGTAATGGACTAGAGAGAAAGGACCAACACGCTTGGAGGATGGTCTGTTATCAGTACTGACACTGTCGCCTGATGGCAGACTCCTGAGCATAGCTGTAGGGAGAAATGTGGTTTCTGTGCTTGCTCCTCAGGTTGAAAGGATCTCCAGATATTGACAGGAGGGGAGTAGCTTCTGGCTCTGCTCCTGGAGCAGTTCTCAGGGAATCACAAGGAATGAACTGCTTGTATAGGCATAAACAACATCTCTGATGGGACCAGTTTCTGCTCAGAGAACAGGCTGTTCTGGGAGACAAAGTGGTTTGATTAGGGGAAGGTGCAATATCTCCTGTGCCGCAAGAGGTTTGCCTGGCTGTGTAGTGTAAATATCCTTGGCACTGAAGATCCAGACTGCTGGAATAGGAAAGGATGGAATATGTCCCCGTCTCCATGCACGCCTGGATGATATCTACTGAAGTAATAACTAAATGCGCGGGTATCTTTTTCTTTTCCCTTCACTGCTGAAAGAGTTGAGTGTGGTTTTTTTTGTTTTTGTTTTTGTTTTTGTTTTTTCTTTAAAGAGATTTGCAAAGAGGAGTTGCTAAAAGCTGTCATAGCCTTTCAACAGTGGAGTTGCAGAGGTTGTTGCTGGTAGGATGCTGACGATCGTTTGCGTGGGAAAAGAGTGAGTAATGGGGTGGTAGATGGTTATGTGTGAAGAGTAGAAAAAAGGGGATGTGAATGTAGACCCTCAATTATTACACTATTCAGCATGACTCGTAAAAAAGAAGAGTTAGCAGTTGAGACTGCAGGAAGGAAAGGCACAGGCAAAAGAAGAGCAGTGCTTGTTTGGCAACAGAGGTGGGTAACTGCTACAAAGTGCTTGAGAGGGTTTTAATAGGAATATGCCTCATCCAAATTGCCAAATCTAGTCCTGGAATTAGAAGAGGCAGACAAGTATGTAAGGCTGTCTGCCTCAGCGAGGTCAGGCAGGATATATGAAAAGTGGGAAGTCCACTCCTGCTGTGATCTCTCTGCCTTGCATGGGAATGTTGATGAGTAATTTGGGTTGGCAAACCCAAGTCATGCAGGATGAGTAAATTGGGAAGGCAATAATGCTAAGACCACTGCGGACAGTATGGCATTCTATGTTTCCGCTCAGTATTCACCACCTTGCAGTCAACCAGCTGAGCACGTGCCTACCGAAACAGTGGTTGTTGCAGTGAAGCTCTATGAGAAATTATTGGAGAGGGAAATCTATGTTTTGTGTATTATAGTATGCAGGAAATGTTCTTAGTAACAACTGGTGATTCTAGGCAGAATGTCCTTTCTGCTCAATCCCAATAAGGTGTAGTGCTATTGACCCAAATAACTCCAGTTGTAGATGGAATCAACATGCTGTGAAGCCCCTAAATGAGGGCAGCCTGCCTGGCTCCAGCCTGAAGAAGATATCTAAAGATGTCTGGCAATCTTAAAGAGAGAATGCAGAATAGCTGTAATATCCATGGCAGATGGCAGAATGTTGTCACACTCAGTGCCCAGCACAGATTTCTAGCCTACAAGCACAGAACAAGGTGTAATGAATGATTTCATGCCCTGCCATCTGCTTTATCGATGGACCATGGGGATTGTAACCACCTGTGGAGCTTTGCAGATTACTAAGGGCCAAAATACATCAAAATATCTCTTAGCCAGGATTGGCTACAAATAATTTGCAACTTGGACATAATGACAGGGTTTGGGGGATCACTTTTAGCTGTATGGATATGAATTAGTCTGTGCCATTTGGCCCTGGAGCACAGCAAATGGTCTTTGGCTCTCTGGCTTTTTATTTTTTATTTTATTTTTTTATTTTTTTTAACCAACATAGATAAATTTGTCTGGGTTTGCAGAGTTTTACCTTTTCTTCAGCTGGATCTCTAATTTTTCATTTGTAGAGCTCTACCTGCTTGTCTTTGAGAAAGTGTAGAAAGCTGTTTAAGTATGAAAGAATAAGAAAAGAATGCATTATAGGAAAACGAGTTTGTAGGATTTTTGACTTGTCAGTTTAACTTCAATTGAGAGCAAAATTCTGGAAAGGAAAAAATCAAACCATCTGTAAACTCCTGGAAAATCATCAGAGCGATGAGTAGCCACTGACATGGCTCATTAGTTCAACACAGTTCCCTTCTGTGACAGAATGGATAAAGTAGAAGCATAAGATATCACATTTTGAGATTCATAAGGTTTTTGCTACTCCCTTGCACAATATTTCCACAAATATGCATATAAATTAAATTACAGGGTAAAATGCCAAACCAGTTGAATGATTATGCCCAGAAAATTAATCTGGTATCTCTCCCAACAAAGACATCAAATGAGGTTTCAAAGGGTCTTCTGAGTGGAATAGTGAGCTAGCCTGATCTCTAAAATTTTAAAAGCAAGCTAGGAGCGAGCAGATTAATTTTATTATTGAGATACTCTTTCAGTCTTGATAAACTCAGAATACAATCAAGAAATAAAGATTGAATTTAGAGAGGGAAATGTAGGTATTAAATTCATTTGGGTCAATCAATTGAGCAAATATGTGATAGTTATTAGTGTGTGGTTCAGAAAGCTTCCTGAAAAAGATGGGGAAATGGGGGAATTGGCATGTGATATGAATCAGAAGCCTCATGCTGGATTTTCTGGCATGGGAAAGAAGCAAATGTCACACCAATTAATAAACATTTACGTTGCCTGCAAAATACAGACTGTACTTCCATTATGTTCGACATTATCAAGACCACTGCTGTAGTGACATGCCAAGTTTTGTGCACTACGCTTCAGTGAAAATACAGACTATTCGGAGGTTCTCCTGAGAAAAGAGGCTGGTACTATCACTGACTTCAGAATTTGTACTCTTGGATGAGAGAAGGCTGAATGCAACAGATCATTTTAACACATAAAAGTTGTTATGAATCAGTTCATCAAGTCTGTGGCATGCAGGATGATAACCTTTATTAATGGGTTCAGATCACAGGAAGGTTGATGGTCAGTGTGTATTTTCATTTCCTGTCTTTCATGAGCTTACTGATAAGGCATAGAAATGCTGTGAGGCATTGTTTGAAGAGTCTTTGGCATCTCTGTGTAAGAGATCTTATAGAAAAAGTAAGGTTGAAAAAAGGAAGCTTAGTGCAGCATTTTGTTCGTTTTATGCAGAGCTAGTTGTCTGCCAACATTGGTTATAGTATTGCTAGTTTATTCACAACAAATTAAACACAAATTCTTTGATAGCAGGGGTCCTTCAGGCTGAATTCTAGTCTGGGTAAGTAACACAAGAACTTGAGCCAAAAAGAAGAAAACGAAACATGAGAGGAAGTGAGGCTCTAATTCTGTGAAAAGATGAGAACAGTATGTGTTAATATGATTCTAGGAAGCCTTCTGAATGTGTGCACAAGACTCATTTAATCCCTTTGGCTTATACATAAATTCTCTGCACCATGTGATACTTCTATGCTGGTCTCTTTATCCTAGGGCCTTGTTCAAGACTGTGTGGACTTTGTGAATATTGATGCTGCTTTGTGCAGGTGATGTGGTTCTTCTAAGACTTGATGCAGGAAATTCAAGCTTTGGGAGCCTTGCAAATAAACAAACAAATAAATAAATAAATATATATACATATATATATATATATATATATATAATTTTCCTTCTATATTTCTGCTGAAGTATGGCCATGTTACCAGGCTTCCTGTGCTACTGCCCTGCTTGAGGGAAAGCAGAACAGTTCATGCAGGTCACTAGAAATCAGCAGCATTTATATCCATTGATTTCACCTCAGCATATCCCTTTGCTGATGTAGTTTCTATGGGCTGGCCTGACTGAGTAGTCTGAGCTGAGACTGTAGGGTACAAACAGTAATATAATTATTCATTCTCATTAATGTAATCACTTTGCATCAGAAAAGGGGTTTGGGTATCAAGGTTTAATTAGTTTTTAACTAGAACAGAGCTAGAGCATGTGAAAGCTTGATTTATTTACAAGAAGCAGCTAATTATATTCAGTGGTCAGAATTTTTTTAGGAAGAGTGTTGTCAACAAAAGTATTCAGAGACACAACGCTGCTGCTCAAAAACCCTGTCACCTGCACAAGGACTGTGGTTTCCCCCCCCCCCATCCATTCTCTTCCAGAGAGAAGGAAGAGCAAGAACCACCAGGAGGAAAAGGCTATCTTGCTCAGGAAAGAGGACTTGAAGTTAAAGAAAGGACAACAAAGAGAGAAAGGGACTTCACTAGATGCAGAGAGTTAAAAGAGATTATGCTGAGGTGAAAGCCTGGAAATGTATCTAGATTTCATGCATTTCTGCTATCCTGCAAATGCAGAGGCTTCAAAACCTTAATATTCCAGCAGAGTATATATAAGCTTTAAATGTCAGAAGCACAAACTTGCATATTATGTGGTAGTATAGCATCACATCTGCCACTGTTCACCTTTACAGGGGATGACCCTGTTACTGCCAATCTGCTGGGTGTGTGCTGTGATCCTGCAGGTCACTGAATGGCTCAGTAGATGCTGAAAGAGAAGATTAATGTCCTACATTCCTACATCATGCTCTACCCTGCATAATGTTCTCCCTAGTTTATGTGCTTTTACCACTTTTTCCTGCCTACGTGAGCAGATTACTGTGCAAATTTGCAGAGCTCAGCTTGCCCTGAAAGTCCCATGAAAACTCTCAGCTTTGCAGCCTCAGGGCATTTGTGTTTTTATTTAACAAACAAACAACCTATGAAGTCTGTAGAAGATATACCCAAATGTGCGTTTGGTGTAAACGGTGGTTTTGTTTACTGGATTGTGACTTTTCACTTATTGCTTTGACAGAGTGAGTTTAAGTGATGTTTATCTTGAAATGCTGACCTTCAAGTGGAAGAACTTTGGCTTATGCAGATCTTCTGTAATAAATGTAAGAAGGGACCTTGTTTTCTGAAGCTGCTCTTATAGTTGAAGCTTGAAGTGTAGAAGGGAGTCTGCTTAAGATTCTTATATGCTATAGCTTTAAGAAAAAATGTCATAGTCTTTAAAGAGAAGTTTCAGCGTCATCTTTAGATTCATCAGCACTGCTTTTAGAGACCTTGTCTTGTAATTGTGTGGCTTTGGTCTAATGCTACATGACAGGATTCATGTGGCTACAGTCATGTTTTTTTTGACATGGAAGGAGTTCAGAAGGATGAAAGGATAGAAAAACTTCAAAGCTGCTTCAAAGTACATTCCCTATACATTCTCTACTTAATATTACACTTGCTTAATCTAAACCTCACTATCTGGATCTGAGAGTTTGTTCTTTGTGGGTTTTGTTTTTTTTGCCTTTGTAGTGGGTGCCCTTTTATACTACTATTTCAGAAGTTTAGAGTTTCATGGGTGCTTTTAGCTTATCTGGAAAATGAAAATTCTTTTAACTAGACAGGGAAGTTCCAACTGTTGTCAGACTTTTTAGTTTTTTGTAGCAGTTGTAGTAGAAAAGAGAATATTTTAACACTTGCTGTGAAGAAACATTGTCACCTCTTGGAGAGACTGAGTTGCTCTTTTAATTAGAATTTGATTTACCTTACAGCACTCCAGGTTTCTCTTAGTATAAATCTGTGCCATTGAAAAAACACTCAAAGTTAGCATGTGGCTGAATGCAATAAAACTGTCTTAAAGCATATTTTTCAGCCTAGTGTCAACAACAGTTTGTAACAGCTCTTTCCATGTTGTATTTGCCTTAGGTTTGCAAACTCCTAGCTCATGAAGAAGGAAAGATAATAACAGTAAGCTTTGCTTCCAGTTATTTCATAGAATCATTAAGGTTGGAAAAGACTTCTGAGGTCATCTATTCCAGTCATCTGCCTACAGGCAATATTGCCCACTAAACCATATCTGTAAGTACTACATCTACCCATTCCTTTTGAGGAGTAGGTAAAAACAAGATCCTAGTGAGTAGCTCTCCATTCATATTGTTACTTCTGATTTTAAAGTGTTTTAAGATTGATTCAGCATCACAGGAAATGATTATAAGATTGGAGCTGATGGAGGAGATCCTGAGGACTTGATATACCTATCATGAGTTTAGACCAACACACTTACTATCCTTTCTGTTCCAGACCAGCAGACCTTTAGCATCAGTCACATCTTGAAGTTTCTTTTGAAATCTTTCCAGTGGATTATCAAACTTTTAATATCAGGAAACTGGGATTTGACCCTTTGTCATAAGGGGCCCTAAAATTGGTCTTAGATTTTCCTGCTTGCAGCAGGTAACATGGAAAAAGGTAGCCATAATAACCTGGTACTTTTTCTCACCTGACTTCACTTCTCAGCTTCAGGCTGCTGAGATTCTTCCACTGACTCTAAACAGTGAGTTCCACAGTCATGTGAGTGAAAAAATCTCATTGTCTCTCATTCTCAAACAAAGTATTAGAGCCCATCTGTCTCAATACCAGCAATAAGAGAAAATGACTCTGCTGCCAACACTTTTGCTTAGCTTAGAGCAAAGCCAGCTGCTCCCCTACATCTCTGGAGTACCAGATACTTTCTTAAACTCTCCTAACAGTTTTAGCTAGAAAACAAGGGAAGTAGCCAGCCTGTTTCCCATAGCAAAGGATTGAGAAGCTCACGTATTACTGTGTTGCTCAGATGTGCTTGTGGTCATGGTTAAGTCCTTCACCTTGAGGTTTCACCAGACATTTGTACAGACTGACTTCACAAAATAATTCTGGCTTGTGTCAATCCCTTCATGTACCTCAACTACACTCTGTGTTTTTGAGAGGCAGTAGCAGTTGAGTGGCAAGTTCTTCTGCAAGGACTCTTCAGTCCTCCATCTGATCCAGGAAAAGGGAACTGCTTGGGGTCTCACTCAGAAATTAAATGAAATCAAAAGACTTGTTTGAATCCAGCAGTGGGCAACAGAAAGCAGCTGGAAATAAGCAAGTCTCTGGAAGGATCTCTGCTTATCCACTAATCAGAGTAAAAGAAGTAAAGAGTTGTAGTGATGTAGGGATTTTATTTCTTCCCTTTTTGAAGTTAGAAAATTATGTTCAGTGTTAAAGAAAGCTTTTTTAGAAGTGAGACTGAACAATCTTACAATAAGCTAATGTTACTAAACAAAAGACAGAGAGAAGAGGAAAGCTTTATTTGTCTTCTAATTGTGACATCTGGTCACTGACCATAGACTTCATTCCATCTGCTGTTGAAGGATGCATGAATCCATGCAGAAACCTATCCCCCAGAATGATATCTGAACCTTTATTTCAGATGAAATGGATATACCTGTTCACAGAGTTGTTCTTCCCCTCCAACTCTTAGTGCAGTGAGTAATTACATTACTCTTGAGATGATCAACATCAAATGGAGGATGATTTCTACATGCTCCTGTTGTGTCTGAGGTGTTCACCAAAGATGAGGCTAGTGTATTCAAAGACAGAAATGAATTTGATTGTGTGATATACTAAGCCCCACTGGACTAGCCAATAGAGTCCAACATCCTACTGGGGTAGGAACATTAAACTACAAAAGATGTTCTGAAGAAACCTGAGTATAATGATAAAGAGGCTAGATGTTTTTTGTCACTCTGTGGTTTGTTTTTCCCTTTTTTAAACTTTTCTCCCCACAGATGATAGTTGGCTAAGAAAAGTGACTTTCCTGGAGTGACATTGGACAAAGAAATTTATGTTTGGGGTTGCTTTGTTAGTCTTATACCAGTGCCTTTCTGCCATGGGCAAAATTCTTTGAGTCTGTGTTTCTAAACTTATCTTCATTTTCATGAATTTGAAATGCCTGTTTTCCTTTCAAATGCTTCGCTTCCATGAAAAAACATCCTTCTATAAACACTAATTTGCAGATTTCTGTGCCTAAATCCAATGAAAATGGATGCAGAGATAGCAAAAGAAACTTATCTTTCTCTTTTATGAATAAACAGAATTATTTGAGCAACTCAGACAGCCATTGTTTTTCCTTGTTTAACCTTACAGCTGTTGAGATTAGTTTCATTATTTGTTGTATTCCTGCTGAGTCTAGAATTTCCTAACATGGAAATAGGAGAGAAGGAAAGGAGTGTAGAAAGTTAATGAATGCTTTTATCTAAAAATATATTGTGAAAATAGGCTTCTTGTGAAGTATAGCATTAAATCAAGAACTCTGGACCTGTCAGAAAACTGTGTAAACCCTTTTGTAAAACTCAAATTATTAATTTTCTTGGATGTGAAATAAGAATCTGAACATAATTTTCAAATAGTGTTTAGTATCATGGTTTTACGTAAAGGCATTGCATTTTCAGCTCTTTTTTTCCTTCCTAACGAGCCTATTTTCTGACAGGTATGCACTGAACAGGCACTCCTTAGTGAGCTGCTGTGATAGCCTACAAATCTTTTCACTGAAATGTGAAATGTTGATCAGAAATTATTGGTATGTGTTGTTTTCATTCCCATTTTAATTTTTCCACTTCTCTTGTTTATTTTGGCTTTCACCATAACCCTACTGTGACCTGTGTCATCAGTATAGCATTTTCTTTTTTCCCTGCCTCATGTCTCTCTTCTGTTTATTTCACAGAACTGAACTAGACCAATATTGATCTGAACATCTGTTCACAGCTATGCTTGCTGGCAACATTTTCCCATGAACAAAACTGTTATTACATTTTCTCTGGCTTTTTACCAGTTCCTAATCTATAACAGGGTTTGATACTCTTATCAGTTACCCTGCTTCTCCCTTCTCAATTTTCTTTAGTATTTCTATCCAGAATTAGTCTTGTGTGCTTGGAAACTTCTGACTAGTAATGTCTTTTGTGATCCTAGACTTGTAGCGAGGATTTCTGAATCTACTGCACCCAAAAGGAATCTCCCAGCCTAGGATATGAGTCAAGCTGCTGTGTCTATGTCATGCATATCACTGTCAGTCTTCCAGAGCTGAAGATGAAACTTCTCCAGAAGATCAGAGACATGCTTTTTCTGAGGTGATATAAATCCTGTAGTGATTTAGAAATTATGAATATCTTCCTCTATCAACAAAACCTGGTTCTAAACATTTAGTTCAGCCAAGTTACTTCTACATGAAGGGTTGCCTTTGAAGCAGTGTTTTCTCTATTCAGTGGGTTGGTCTCTCTGTAGTAGGACATGACAAGGAAGCTCTGAAATCATTATTGAGGTTCACCCACTTACTGTGACACAGACCTGCAGTGTAGCAGGAGACTACGGAAGATTCTTCAGAGTGTATGCCATGTGCTTCATGGATCTCCTGCAGTCTGGCTCATTCAGTCCTGAAGAAGTAGTTCAGAAGAATTTCTGTTCATCCAGTTGTCTTCAATTATGTTTCCATATGCAAAGGCACCATTCTTATCCTCATTAGCAGACATCCAACCATGACAGGTGAAGTGTTTGCACTCCTGTTTCTCTTTAAATATCCCTGTCCTCTCTTCCTGGAAATAGCCATGGCAAACATACAAACTATTTTGTTCTCTAGCCTCTGAATACTGTTCTCACTGATAGCTTCTGATGGAGACACACCATTTTTGAGCCCCAAATAACTGAAATTAGTGAGAAATCTGGGCTCATCTAATGCTTCTGTTTACTACTAAATTGAAGATCTTGCAACCTTTATTTCAGAGTTGTCTGTACATGTCTCTCTTAAATTCTTGCCCAACTTCTGTCTTAAGAAAATAAATTCTAGTTGAGCAAAATTTTTTAGAAGTTGACATGACTAGGTAGTTTTGGAGGCACATCTTGTCGATTTTAAAAGACTTTTTGAGAAGTAATTTGCTTTTAATAATATTGGAGATTCTTTGTCACTTGACCTGATGAACAAAAATGTGTAGTGATTTTTTGAGCACTTCTCCCTTTGGCCACTCAAGCATCCAAGCCTGTTAAAATGGTTTATCACAGAGTGTGACAGGACAGTGGCCACTGACCTTCAAGAGTGGAGAAGGTGTATGTCTTATCTGAGTCGAATCCCTGTTAAATGTAATAAGCTGTGTGATAAAGACTATAACTAAGGACAGTCACATCCTTCAGTTACTGCTTTCCCTCTTTGGGTTCAGCCTCCAAAGATGGAGGCTGTTTCCCTATTTTTCTGAATGGCATCCAACAGAGTTTTGAAAAGTTATTGTGGGGAAGATATCATGTTTCTACCTGACTTGCAGTGCAGACAGCTTCCACTCTACCTCAAAGTTGTCTTTCCTGAAGTGAAGACTATTCCAGGAGGAGGAAAAGTTCAGCTCCTGTATCACTGGGTAGTTTATTGTGCATAGATTTGTTATTTGCAGTTAAATCTGTTGCACAAAACTCTTATTTCTAGGGTTGGCTTTACTTTTGTTGAGAATTTTAATGCAAGAAAAAAAGTTACTTTCACACCTTGGAATGAAATTTAAGAACCATTGAGATGTCTTCAAATCTGCAATTTCTGTCTAAACACTGAATTTGAAAGATAATCATGTTTGGCTTTTTAAATGTTTGGAGTAAACAAGAAAATATATTCTGTATTTGAGAATCCCTTATCTTGCCAAGAATCATCTACCATAGGTCTGAATTTCAAACATCAGGAAATATTGAAATTGGCCTCTATAATAGACCATCTGCAAGTCAGAAATAATTAATAGGTTTAAGAAATATCTGCTGTGTGATACAGGTAATGTTCTTGGTTTGTAAATCCAATAGGAGAAAAGGCAAGACTATATGTGGCAGAGCATTTACATTCCCAGATCGGAGAGGTAATTCCAGTGTTTGGGGGAGTGGGGAACACATGAGGTGGAAAGCTCACTCTTTGCAAAATTATCTCACTCAGCACTGTACTTCTCTTTATGTCTATTTCTTGTGCTTTCCCCCTTATGTCTGTATTATTTTTTTTCTTTGATGTAGAAAAGCACTGAAGACATACTTGGTGTCACTCACTGTAAAATTTCTGCATTATTTTAGAGTCAGATTTCTGGGAATTAATTTTGTGAGAACACAAAATTTCAGCTTCTTTACAAGTCTCAAATGAAATGAAGCTTTGAAATGTAACAACAGTTGCAGAGAGTCACAGTGGCATTGCTTCAGCTAACCTCTGCGTTCTGATAGAATCTGAGTCCTTTCCAGATGCCAACTGCAGATCTAAACATTTCACAGAATCATTTTACTTGGAAGGGACCCTTAAAGGTCATCCAGTCCAACTCCCCTTAGAGGGCACACTGCTGGTTCATGTACTGCTTACCAACCATGAGTACCCTGAAGTCCTTTTTGGCAAAGGTGTGTGCTCCATCCTTACATCCCCCAGCCTGTAGTGATAGTGAGGGTTGCCAAGACCTGGGTGTGAGGCTTTGCATTTGGATTTTTTGAACCTCACAAGGTTCATCTGGGTCCCCTGCTTGAGCTTGTCTAGGTCTGTCTGAGTGGCATTCCGTCCTTTGGATGTGTTAACTGCACCACACAGCTTGGTGTCATCAGCAAACTTGCTGATGGTGCATTTGACCCCACTGCTGATGTCTCTGATGAAGACCATCTGTCCTAGTGTTGACCCCTGAGGGACACCACACATCACTGATATGCATCCAGATGTTAAGCCATGAACCTCCACTCTCTTGATATGACCTTGTTACTAAACTAACAGTAGCAACAAGTAACTTCTATTTGTGTTTTGAAATGAAAGCAGAAGTGACTTCAGTTTCTGAAGGCTCTGATTATCTCTCTGTAGGTGTACTGAGTCTATTCCACTCATTTCTGGAGTGGAGTACTTATGAGTCCAGAGCAGAGTATATTATAAAAATATAATCACCAAGAGAATGATATAATCAAAACAGGGGGAAGACTAGGCATAGGTTTGGGGGATCTGAAATGTTTGAAGAAATATTGTTATAACAAATTAGTAATAACACCTCTCCTAAATCCCATTTAAGGGCCAACCACTGCTAAGGTAGCATCTCTTTCTAGAGATTTCTCCTGTGTGGAGTTTCTGTGGCAAGCCTCAATGTTGGCAAGCATCCATCTTGACTGTGAGCCTCAGCATTGGTGAGTCTTTTCCTTATATACCCTCTGGCTATCCATTGACTTTGTACTTGCAACTATACATTTGTATAATTACAACCATACAACAGGATACATCTTAGGTGTCTTAAGGCTCCTGAACTGGGTTTTGGAAGCTGTTTTGTATCCTTTACCTTGTAAATTGAGAAATTGAGTAGATTGAATTGATGTTGTTATAGAGCACTTGAGTTTTTCATGGTGTATATATAAGTTAATTGCAAGTTGAACAGCTGTTTTGGAATGTAATGGCTTACCGAAGGTCATCTTAATCATTTTTTCTTTACTGTGAACAAATCACTTCAGCATTAAGCTTGCATTTGGCAGCTGTTAAAATGCTTATGTTTTCTACTCCCCATGCCAAGAATGATGTGTGAAAAGAGAACTTCCAATAGCTACAAAGAGAAGCTTGAAATTCCCATGTCAATTACCATTTAGTTTTTGAATCCTCTGGGAAGTTTTGGCATTTCCTTGTCTTCTGCATTTAAAAAAAATATTTGAAACCACCTGTGTTACTTTTTTTTTTTTTTTTTTTTTTTTTTTTAAGGGAAACACTTCTCCTTAAATCCAAGACACAGGATGCTGAAACAAATAGGCATCACTTAGCATTCTTGATAGGCTTTTGTAATCAATCTGTCAGAAAAATAAACCACACTTGTGTGAAATTTCCAAAACATAAGGACAACAAAAAGGTAAAAAGAACTGCTTGTTTTCAGTAAGGTGATAAGCTTTAAGGATTTGAATGAGTTTACTACTTTTTTCTTTTAAAGTCTCTAAGTATTTTGCCCTCTTATAATATTTAGCTTGGCAAGTGATATCTGAATTTGGCTTGTTCTGAACCAGAGTATTTTTGACTCTTGTGAGATCACATAAACTGATTCAGCTAAGTAGAATAGCTGTCATATTCTTTTCTCTGTCTAAAACCCTAATGCTAATTTCTTCCATGGGTGTTCATTTTATTTTAGGAAAAATGTATCATCTAAGATGATGAAAGCTACAATTTTCCCAGCAAGCTGTCAAACAACTGTTCTATTATCCTGTCATTTACACATGAATAAAATGTCTGTTAGAACTAATAATAAATTGGCCTGCATTTTAATGAGGCTAGTGATTTATTGCTCAAAGAAGACTGAAGAATACTATGGGAAATGCAAGTTGAAAAGGCAGTGAATGTCATCTTAGCCCACCTTATGTTATATGGGAACGTGCTCATGGATGCAAGTAAAGTAGGAGTAATGGAGATCTACTTAAACTAGTGTTTAACAACTATGATTTGGGTATGATAACCTGTGATTCTGAATGTCCTAACTCTTATAGATTGCTGGGCAAATAATCAATTAATGCAATATGGGATTCCTTCTAAGTTTATTATTGCTATTTGCTTTTTGTTGTTTTGCTTCCCTTTTCTTGCTGTGAATGTTCCTAAAAGGCAGGATTTTTAAATGTTATCTTAATGTTTGAGGAAGACAGTCACATGAGCATGCTCAGTGTAAATGCATAAATATTTCTATTTTAGATTCTCTTTTGGGTTTGGGAATGAAGTTAGTGAAAGGGAGGGAGGGAGAGGGGAGAGCATGCAGTCATCTGGAGAAAAGATTAAACATTCTTTGATCATAAGCAGCAGGACTGATCTTCCCGTACTGTGTCCTGCAGCTCTAACTTTAAAGTCCTGGTACTGAGAAATACACACTTTTCTCTATTTCTTCTCAAGCAGTTAATACCATCTGAAACACCAAGGATTGAATTTACTGGGTGGTTTGAGGTAGGGCTGCCTTGCTATCTAAGCTGCTATCTAAAAGCCAACCCATGTTCACATTTCCTCTGCAGTGATGCAGATGTATCCTGCCTTCATGAGGCCATAGGTGAAATCAGATGCTCTATGAAATGTTGATCCTATGATGCCCCACCTCTTCAAGGGATTTATGTGTTGATGGGTATTATGTTTCAAGAAATATTTAAATGTGGTACTAAAATACATGCCTTAGTGAGGAAGCGGTGGTGGGAGGTGGATGGTCAGACTAGATGATCATGGAGGTATTTTCCAACCTTTGTGATTCTGTAAAGCTGTAAAAGCTTGCAAATGGCTGAACTGGAGGGAGTTCCTCTAGAAACATGGAAGTCCTTGGCATTTGGACAATGCCAGGCAGATGCATTTAATCCTAATGTTGTGGGTTGGCAAAGCTTCTTACTATGGGATAAACTTGAGCCAGACTGTAACAAATGGTAAAGGCAGAGAAACATCCTAAACTCTGGCCTTGTGTGTGCACTTTGACCAAAAGAGAAAAGCCAAAACTGTGGCAATAAAATACAGTATACCTTAACACTAGTGTTTGCTTTAATTTTCCTTCAGCGGCCCAAGCAGAAGTAGAAGCCCACCCCCCACCCCTTTTTTTTTTTTTTTTTTTTGCCATTTTGCCTTAGTCACTGGCTTGTGGTTGGGATTCTTGGTAGTGTAATTTCATCTATGTGAAAGGTGCCCAGAATAATCTCTACTAAAAAAGTCTCCTGGGAGGCAGAAAATGCAAGTCAGAAGTTCTTTGGGCAGCTGATGAAGTTGAACAAATCTTAACCACATCTTAAATCAGAGATCTGGTTCCCAATCTAGTAGGGAGAGGTGAGCAGTAAAAGCAGAGGAATGGGTTTTGAAGAGCTGACAGAATGGCTAAGTCTGTCCCAAACCATTGATCATGGCTGGTCAGGACAAAGGACTATCTGGATGAGTAATATGTGAGAGCATCCCAAACTCATGTCTCAGCTTTCTGTTAGTTCTGCTCATCATTCTTATAAATCCAATTTAAACAATGAAATTTTCAAACATGAGGATAAATTATCCCATGTGCTATCAGTATTAAAAAACAGGAGTCATGCAGGGCATCTATTGAGAGCTTACTTTTTTTTTTTTTTATCACAACTGCATTTTTGCAAAGGGCGTGAAGTTACTTTTCAGCTTCCTATAAAGGTAGGCAAAAATTACAGCAGAAAGTCAAAGCCTGAGGAGTATTGGTCTTCCAAAAGGAATTTCTTGGCATTCATCAAAACATGAGGCAAAGTCAAACTTATGTTTAGTGTAAAGTAACTAAGGCATACTCTGCTCTAGACTTGTTTGTGAAGTGGTTTAACTGCTGATCCATTTTCAACCTACCTTACGACATAGCAGATGTATATAGATTTTGAAAAAAGGGGATTTTAGACTCTGTGTGGATTGGTAAGCCCAATTATAGCCATGTGTTTAATATTAGTTTTCTTAAATTTGTGTCTCCTAGGTTGTTTTTGCTGTTAGAAGCATAAAAAGGGGTATTATGAAAGGACTAATCTCTAGTACGAGAGATTATATCTGATCCAGAGCAAAGTGCAGAGAATTTTTGGGAGGTGATGGGTAGGTATCTAGCCCTACTCCCATTTTAGACCATTTTTGATAGACAACAAGCCTGAATCTTCTATTAGAAATATGATACTTGGATTTTATTTATTTATTTATTTATTTTTAACAGAATTGAAGAGTTGAATCAAAGTTCAGATTTTGATAATAACCAAAATAGGTTACAAATCCTTTTGATCTGTTAGGCTCATCTAGGGCTTAGAAAAAGTGCAGTTCTTTCTTAAGAAAAGAATAGAATTGTGAGAAAATGGAATTTCTTTCTGTGGCAGAATTGTGGCAGAACTGTTTGTATGCTCTTTTTAAATTAACTTTGTATTTTGGTTGTAATAGAGAAACAGTCTGTGCCTGTGTGAATGACCAGTGCGCTTCTATTTAAACTCCTTAGATGATTCAAGAACTCTGGGGCTCCTCATGAACACAGTTGAGAAAATTGAGTGGTTTGAGAAGATGGATCAACTTAACTTATTCAGTCAATCACCCTACTTCAACTTCTCAACAAAAGATCTGATTAATAGGTACAAGAGTTCTCTAGCTTGGAATGTCAGAATGCCACGAAGATTCCTTCCAGGCAACAACTTCTGTGCCTAGACCAATTTCTGTGCTTGCACATTTTGATGAACATACTAGGAAAACAATCTGGTTCTTCCACCCACAGACTCAACTAGAAGTTTCTGCTGCAAAATGCATCAAATTATACATAGTTAAGATGCATAGTTAACATAGTGACCAAAATGGTCTCCTGCTGCAGATGTAAAAAAGGTCATGTAGGATGTTGTCTTCTGCATGTGGTTACAGTGATTTGTAGGAATGGATCCACTATGTGTTGGAGTGGTCATGGACGATCATATGCCAGCTGAACTAGAGGAATTCAGAAGAACAGCAGTTCAGAAGGTCTTACATAATTCAGAGATCCTTGCAAGAGACTTCTGTTGCCAATTGAACAATAACTGGACATCCTATTCAAAATTTTAATTCTATTCATTAGTATTATCCTATGCTAACATCCCAGTAGGTTGATTTTTTCTTTTTCCCAAGAAACACCATATTTCTGACTGCCTGTGTCCAAGGGTGCTTAGTTTTGTCTGGTTCTTTCTGGATCTCTGGATTAGCCTTTGTGCCTGCTGGATGTTTCCCAGTTCTAGTTGAGCTGGAACTTACAGAATAATCTGAGCTCAACATGTTTCATGTTCAGATTGCCTGGAAGAGACAGACTTTAGTCCTGTAGAACCCACTTCTGACTTCAGCTTTAACAACTCATAGTAAAATACTTAACATCAGAAAATTTTCAAACAGTTCCAATCACAATAGAAGCAGAAATAGAGTTCATCTAGAATCACTTTCAATTTCTCCATCAAATGTTGTCATATGTGACATGTTCTCACAAAACTGTCAATTTTTTTGATAGTCAGCAGACATATCTCAAAGAGAAAGCATTTGGAATGGAGGGTTTGATGGAAAACTTGGAGTGAGAATACTATGAGCAACTTACAGGCAACAGAACCAATAATTCCAAATAACAGACATATTTGAACTTACTGTTTACTGACTGTTCAGATGTGCTGCTGTTCTGTTTTGTTTATGTTTCTGATTTACATGATACCATGGTTGGAGTATAGGTTGTAAACCAGATTGTGTTCCACATACCAGAATTTTCTAAATCACCAGAATTAGAGCTGTGCAATATTTTATAATAGGTGTCTGGATGGGTCTTTTCACATTTGTTACTGAATTCGTACATGTATATATATAAGTATATATAAGTACAGATACAGTGAAGTTTTAAAACAAATATGTAACTAATTGTTGTGTAATTTCCCTGCTCCTCAGGAGAAATGGTCATGACACCAGAGTTCAAGAAGTGTTTGGACAGTGCTCTCAGATAAGTGGTTTAATTTCTAGGAGGTCATCTGTGAGCCAGAAGCTGGTCTTAATGACCTCTGCGGATCCTTTCCAAATCAGGATAATCCAGGAATGTCATGACTGGCCTCCTACAGTTTTGAATGAAAACTGTGAAGAGCTGGTGTCTGTTGTCTTAGATATATTCTCTATTTATTTATTCAATTGTAAAGAATTAGCAGCCCTTAACGAAGTGTTTCAATGTTCACCTTAAGAAGAATTTTGTCAGAAAATACATATATGACAACCACCTAATGAGAACTAGGAAACAATGTATTTAGAAAACTATTGAAGTACATTTGTTTTATTTATGTTAACTAGAAATGAGAGAATTTACAGTTTGCTTTCCTCTTCTACAGAATGACAGAATCTTTTGTAACAAAGACAGTAAGTTGGTGGGTTTTTTCCTTTTTTTTTTTTTTTTTTTTTCTTTTTTTATTTGAGAGGGAACTGGGTGGCTTTTTTTCTTCTCCTGGATCTTTGCGCTCTCAACCTATTTTATGATCCTTTGTCTAAGCTGTAACACTATTGGTAACCTTCTTGTTGAAGAGATGTTTGTAGACTGGTATTTTGGCTTCTAGGCTTGCTGTAGTCTTGTAAATTTTGTTCTAACCCTCCTGCAAAGGTCAGCAGGTTGACGAGATAGATACTCAGTGTGCACTTCTCAGCTGCCCTGGAAGATGTTTTTCATGCTTTTTAAGAGCATGTTTGCTTTATTTATATGAAGTGCTTTCTCAGTTTCTCTATGGATACACAGATTCAAACAGTTTAATTTCACTTTTGTTAAAAGTAATTGGTTCAACAACTTCTCATTTGTAATACAACAAAGTAGAATAAGTAGAACATACTCCTATAGATATAGATATTTGCTGAAAAAGAAATTATATTCTTTGTCAAAATCCAGGAATAAAACTCTCTAATTCCAATGTGGTATTAAAAAAACAGCAATCATTTATTCCTCACAGTACTTACTGGGCAACTTGACAAACAAGTGCATCCTCTCAGAGTTCAGGTTCTGCGTTTAAACAGTTAAGACATACATATGCAGTACCTTTGTGTATATATATTCATTATTTTTCTATTAACTCATTAATAAATGCTAATATCCCTCTGTGCATGCACAGTTGCATCTAGGGTGGTTGCATGATCACTTACTTTATCCCCATTTTTCCATCATTAGCTACATCACAGAGACTTTTGGCTGACCTCTAGCTGTTCTTCCCCAATTTTGCAAACTTCTATTGCTTGTTAGGACACAGAGTAATTTCCAAAACATATATGCAAAAATCCAAGAAAAAAGTCCTTGCACCTAGTGAAATGCAGAGATAAAAGTAGTCTATTATGACTCCAGTGCTTCCTGTTAAGCAGAATCATTGAGGCAAATGAAGCTGTTCACACACCAAACAGAGTTGAAGTGGAAAGTTCTAGAGCTAGCACTCAATTCCTTTTGTTAAACTAATGTATTAGCCCTTAAGCTAATATATTGACCCCTTATTACTAAACAAACCAGCCTATATCATCTTCCTTATCTATATATTCCTTCATTTTCTTCCATTGTGTAAATAAAGGTAGCAGATAACACATGCAAGAGACATAATTTCCTTCTTCCTTATGTTGTTGATTGTTTCTCTAATATGACTTCAGGCTGTAAATCCTCATCAGATCTTGACAGAAACTTCGACCTCAAGAAACTCCAATTCATGCCTATAATGATGTCAGAAGGGAAGGAAGCATAAGGCTATAGTATACTTTGTATTCCCCTGCTCTCTCTGCTCTGAAGCTGTTCTAGTGCTATCATTGTATCTTAACTCGGTGATAAGAATAAATCTTGTCCATTAAATACTTGATGCAAAATAACTCCTGCCTCTGAGAATGCTGGATTATGTTTTTATCACTCACTAAAATAGGCTTTCTTGGTTGATCTTTTCTGGCTTTGAAAACATAAAACTTGTCACTGCTGTGCTTTGAAATGGGGAGAAATAAAACTTACATTGGAAGGTGAAGATGAAAAGGTTTTCTATCCAAAACTTCAGATATTTTTTTATTTTTTTTTCCATTTGGTCAGCATTTCTATCATTGTTAACTGCCAGGGATCAATTTCTTTCAACTGAAAGAAAAGACAGTGTGCAGCTGTGTATGTGTCCTAGGGGGATCAGTATTAAAATATTTGCTTAACAACACACTTTAAGTAAGACTTTGAGTAAACGAGCTTATATTAGGAAAAAAAACCCAACAACACCTCCAAGAATTGTGATTAAAATTTAAAGCATTTCATCAGCTTACCTGCCTCATTGTTATGATTTGGTCCAAACATTGCAGAGATGCTTAAGAGAGAAATAATGATCTTTCTTTATGTAGAGTGTATAGCTCAAAGGACCAGAGAAAGCAGTGGGTGACTGTCCACCAGAGGAACAGACTTAGGATATGACCTCCATGGTCTTTTTTTCCTATCTTTGATGATGGAATGAAACTGGGGCTCTGCAAGAAGCTGCTCTCAAATTTTGTGTGCGTCTTGCCTTAAGCAGTGCTGCTTCCATTTTTGTACCCTTTGAGTGAGTGGGTTTTCTGACTCCCTGGATTTGTTGTGCATGTGTCCAGTGTTGATAGAGTATCATGTCTGGAATACTTGAAGAGGGCATTATCACTGTGTGTCACAGATGTTTCCTTTTGTATGAATGTGCTTAACTACAATCAGACCATGTTCTCAGAATGAAAGAGTAAGGAGGTCTTTGGGAAAGGTTTGTTTTTATATATTTTCATTACTTATCATTACAGTCTGACAGACTTTGTCAAAGTTCAATTAGAAGAGTACAAAAAATATGCATGTTACTAAGTTTGCTTGCATTTTACACATTGACGGGGTTTACAGTACAATAAACATAAAGCAAGTTGTTTCTCTCCTGGAAATGAGCTCCCAAAGTCAAGTAGCACAGTGCATTGTAAAAAAAATCACAATGCAACAACTGTTTCACCATTAGCTGAATAGCTTTCTCAGACTTGACTGGCTTACCTTTCTCTGGGAGACAGCCTATGGCAAGAGGAGTCAACAAGTCTAGGAGTATGAGTAAGGCTTCTCAACTGCTGTGGCAGTGCTGGGTCACTGGGGGGGACTATATTCTCAATGATATCTTGGCGCACAGGATTCATGCCAGTGCTCTGCAACACCTCAGAGGATATGTCTCTTCCCAGTGGGTACTTTATGCTTCTCAAGCAATCAGAATGAATTACAAATGAGTCTTCACAATGCATGCTTTTCAATCTCATTCTTTATTTTCTCTCTGTCTTTCTACTGATGCCTAAACTAATGATTTCTTGGCTCTTGGTGCTGTTAAATAGTAGTAATAACTCCATAGTTAGCAGCAGCTGTGAGAATTGTGTGGAAGTCTTGGTAGGTACTCTGTGCTTCAAATAAACAAGGTAAAACAACATCCTTTCTATCTAGTGGGAGAGAAATATTTGTAGGACTTCTAAGGTATTTTAATGTAACTAAGGAAAATCAGTTCTTGTTGCAAGGAATAGAGTTGATTCACTGCAGCCCACAGTATTTTACTGTGTTTTTTGTTTTTTTTTTTTTCTTTTTGTGCATACTGCAAGACTCAAACTCCAAATGAAATATAAAAATGTTCCATTACTCACTTTTTCTTTAGAGTACATTGGAAAATAAGTGTCCCATCTGAGGCCCTTTTCTGTAAGGTTGCTAAGAAATAAAAACTGTCCCAGTCTCTTGTGTCCCACGCTGTCCACAAACAGAACAAAAATACCCTTGCTTTCCTCCACAAAACTGGCTGTGTAAACATAGGAGCTAATGACTGCATTCAGAGAACAAAAAACACTCAGACTGCAAGACTGCACTCATTAGCAGACATTCAGTAGTCTCTACCTGTACTCTGATTAGCCAGTGCACTTCCATGCACCACCTTAAGTGTTGATTCCATTTCTGTCAGCATCACCTGGTTGTTCTGCTCTCAGTTCCCTTCAACTGATCTCTGTTTTCTCTTTTTGAGGGAAGAAGAAAACCTCCAGAAGTTTTTTTTGTTTGTTTGTTTTTTTTTCTTTTTGTGCCATTTTTAGACTTTCAATAACTGTAGAAAACTGTCAGTGAAATTTTGTACATTCTAGGAAAGAGAAGGTCAGGATCCTTTCAAGCCATGCAGATGCTTTACAATGCTTTGATAGCGCTAAAGGCTTTGTAGGACTTCTTAAGACAGCAGTCAAAAGTGCACTGGAATGGTCTTGACTTCTAGGGATCTTGGCGAACTAGCCTTAGCTTTCAAAAGTTTCTTCAAACTGTGAAGAAACACAAAACTTTGTTTTGTGCCATGCTTTTTAAGTTCGTAATGGAACTGCAGCATCCTCCCATCACTTTCTGTAGTGCTTCTCTTCCTGCCTATTCTGAGTGCTATTTTTACTTTATTTGAAAGTTAAAGGCAAAAATCTAGAGACTAAATATATTTACGTTCCTTGAAGCTGAGATTGAACAAGACATAATTCTTTTTGATGTCAGGGGATGCTGAGTACTTCTAAACCAACAGGAATAAACTTCAGTGGGGTCAAGAGTTTGCATCTACACCAATTAGCTTCATGGTGCACAACAGCAGGCTGAAAGCACTGTTTCAATTTCTCTGTCATATAAGTTGACCTCTAAGGGCAAAGCATTTATATCAGTGAAGATATATTTTTTAGATAAGGGTGATCCCTTAAATTAGGAATAGAGGAAAAGCAGTGAGAAAGCTGAACTACCACTAGAACATGCTTTATAGAATAACAGCAGTAGCCTTACTGCTTACATGGTCCCTTTCATCTTTGAAGTGCTTGAAAAATATTAACTGCTAAGTGACTACATCAGAAGATTGATTCCCATCTACAATTTGGCTTTTTGACTTTACTGTGGTGAATAGAAATCTTCAAGTGGAGGTGACTGATATCAGAAGTACTTTTCAAAGTATTTTGCTGTTGTAGATTGATGGAATATAAAGAAGCTTAGCATGAGGGAGCACTGAATGTGTTTGATACCTCCTGGCCCCAAATCAGCAGTTAGTTATCTGTATAATCCCAATGATAAAGAACAAGGATTCAGAATAGTGCCTTAAGATATGGGTGACATGGGCTTTTTTTGTTTGTTCTTTTCTCTGTTCCTTTTTTTTTCTTTTTTTCTTTTCCTTCATAATCTCTCTGTTTTTCCTTTCCTTTGCCTGCCTGCTCTTTAGATGCCTGGTCTGGCATCTTTTTCTGCCTGATTTGTCCTTATTTTCCACTCTTGGAAAACAGAGTCTTGGATGACTCTGTTTTCACTGCCAAACTTTCATTCCTGTGATTTCTGTAAAGATTTACTCTCACTATACTCCACTATGAGTTAATGCAGACGTAAAAATGGGTTTCAAATTAAGGTAGGGAAGAATTTTCTTGGTCTTTTTCAAATATTACTCAATATCATTCAGTAATAGGTATAATGGAGAAATTATCTGTATTTACCAGCGAAAATGAACAAAGCTATTGGAACACTAGCTCAGTCAGTAATACCATGGTTTTGACTGGGGGAAATAATACAATTTGGAGGTACTTTCATTATTTGTTTTCTAGGTCAGGTCAGTGATGCCAAAGCCAGCAGTGAAGCAAAAGAAGGTGGTGCATTTTGAAAGCAACAAATCAAATAGTGTGTGATTGCAATGAGCTCATTATGTTCTCTTTTCCTCAGGTAATGTTCATGTGTTTTTTTCACTCTTGCTGTGTCTATCATTGTTAAACAGCAGAGTGCATTATCTGCCTTCCTATTAAATAAGCTTTTGTATTGCACTCTAGGAGTCTCAGTGTTTTACTGACACTCCCCTAACTAAGTTATTCTTATTCCTTGTCTCTGCTTCTCTTTTCTCACTGCATAAACTCACTAATTCAGTAATGCTGTACAGCATCAGTGTAATCTAAACTCAAGAGACAAAAGTTCTGGAAGTTTTTAAGAAAAAAACATACATTTACTCTCTGGGATAATAAAATTGAAGTCTTCTCTGGATTCTTTTGATTCTGTTTCTTATTGTGCTCTTTCTACATCATAATCTGCAACTACCAGAAAAGCACCACATGGATGTGAGTCAATAGCAGGCAAGTACATACACTGGCTTGTCATATAAGTATTAAGGGTGTACATTTCTATGTGTTTCATGAAGCTGAAATAATTCAGTACTTGTAGTTCACTAATATATTCAGTGAAGAGTTCAAGCCTAGTGACTTAAAGGCTAAAAGTATATATTATGTTTTAAAGGGGCCCTTCAGATATTCTTTCAGTCAGAAGGTATGGATTTTCTCTTTTTTTTTTTTTTCTTGCTTGTGTACTGTTGGATATAATAAGTAGAGTTAGGTTGTAAAGGGAGATAAAGAAATAGATCTGATGGCACTGTTCTGCTTGGGATTTGAGATGCTGCTTGCAATGAGATTTCTAAGCTGTTAATGGTTAGAAGCATCAAGTGATAGGGAAAGGGCAGCGTTACTCATTCTTTGCTGTTTACACATTGCCTTAAGCAGTGGTCAGTACTAACAACAAGGTGCTTGCCTTCATAGACCTGCTGTGTGATCCAACATGCCTGTGTTCTGTACTTGTACACCTCTGCTTGATAGGAGAGGTAGGATTTACATTGGGAAGCATGCTCTATTAAGAATGCAAATTGAAATGCAAGTGTGGAAGTCACAATGGTATCCACAAAATGGCATCACTAAAATGGTGGCGGAGAGATGCTACTGTCACTCTTTTTGTCTTACCACCAACCTGTGGATGCCAACATGGCTACTGCCTTCTGGTTTTAGTTGGTATTTGTGGACTAAAGTATGAAACAGGAAGAAGAGAGCTGTCCAGAACTGTACGTTTGTTTCAAGTCACCTATTTTCTTCAAGAGAAGACTGGAAACATGGGTTGGCTGAGAAGAAATCCTGTGAATTGGAGTTAGTCACAGGGATGGTGATGAGTGAAATTTAAATAAGAAAGAGGTTTGCTTAACAACTAGGAGCTCTCCACAGAAGTGGTGCCATTGAAGTAGGAACATAATTGCAGGTTAGGCATTCTGAAATAACATTCATCATTTTTTTTTCTTAGTTCAGCAAATGTGATTTGAGGATTGTGAAGAGGAGTTAAATTATATATCCTCTGAAAACCCGGAGTTGTTTCCTTCCAAGATATTATATTTTAATAACGGCATACCTGCCATCACTAAGAGTGATCTTCAATGATGCTACTAATACAGACATAAATCATGCATATTTGTGTTAAAATCATATTCACCTAGGCAGAAATGTGACGTGTTTTGTAATATAATATCTGAAGCTGTCATTTTTTTGAAATGATACATGTATAATTGAAATGATATACCAGTCTGAGCAGAAAGCAAAAGAAAAGCTGTTCATCCAACTCTTTTGTGCAGAGAGAATCGCTCCCATTTTCCTTCTCTGAAGGAACAGGACAACGTGGCTGTGGCAAGTAGATCTTCATTCGTTCCAGTGGTGTCAGGGCAGCTCATTCGTTTCTGTTAAGGAAAGTAATAAAGTGGCATTTGACACTGTGAACTAATCCAAAGTTTCTGCAGGCAGCTGAACTCCTGTCATCAAAGGTTATGTAAAATGAATTTGTATTTGTATTAATTTGTGTTAAGTCCTTGTCCTTGCACCCTCAAATGAGAGCTTGCAACTAGACTTCTGCTTTTTATGTTTGGCTATGGCAAATTGGGGTGTAAGTGATGAGAGTCAACAAGAAGACTGACATACTGCCATGCCAGCTTAGATTCAAAGTGTAGTGGAGCAAGATTTCAGGGTTTGGAAACTTAATTGAAGATTTTACAAGTTGTCTCAATAATTAGTGCTTCATTAAAAAGAAAAGATGCTTGCAGTTCTTCAGAGTCATGTAGTGCGGTAGTGGAAATACCTCTTTTTTTTCTACTTCAGGCAACAATGTCTCAGGCAAAACTGCATCTGACTGTATGTGCATGTGTGAACTGAGCCAAATGTTTCAGATTCCACAAATAAATTTAAGCTGAACTTGTTTGTACAGCTGAACACTGGCTCCAGAAGGGATGCCAGGCAGGAGAATTTGGGGTGTTATTTGTTTGCTTGCTTAGGAGTTATGGCCTGAAATGCCTTGGGAGGCTGGTGAAAGTAAGCTTTCTATGGACATAGATTGTCATACAACAGTTTTGGATGAAAAATAAGTCATTTTGACATGACATACTGTTATGCTGGCACTATCTCTAAGCATTTGGTTCATTGGAAAAGAGCTTTTCCTAAACAAATCATTTATTATTGCTGTGACTTTTTGTTTCTGGATCCAGGCTGAGGCATGTGGCAGATGTAATTACTTGGCATCGGAGATGGCTGGAAGCTCCCATTTTCACTCTCTGCCCTTAAAATAATAATAAATAAATAAATATTATGAAATCCTATTTTTTCTGAAATAGTCTGCTCTGATACTTCCCCCTGCCAATCTACAGTCACTTGTTCTACAACAACCTCAACATTCCTAAATTCCCAGTAACACAAGATATGGTTACTCATGGTTAGTCACTTGTACATTGTGTTTCTCCATATCCAGGAATGATTTATTACATGTGTTCTTTCCATCTGTGTGAGGCTGTGCAGAATGTTGCCTTTGTGCAATGGGATGTTGAAGTTCCACAGATAAAGGTCGATATTACTTGATCATATATTTTAAGTGAATGCGTAGCATTCGGATTCCTGGGCAATTTTATTTCTGCATTCATTTTCAATAGTTTGACCAAAATACTTGTACTTTGAATAACACATGCATTGCTTTTTATCTTTATTCAATAACTCATAATAATCATTTGCAGGCCCTCTCCCCTCATCTGTCCAGCCAGTCATAACATCATAAAATTCTATCACAATGGTGGATCCATGTTAACTACTCCTGATAACCTACTTTTCTTCCACTTGCTTGGAGATGACTACCTGAGATCCAGAATAAGCTGCTCCATTGCCACCCCAGTGATGGAGGTGAGGTTGACTGTCCTGTTATTCCCTGGCTCTTTCTCCTTGCTCTTTTTGAAGTCTGTGACATTGGCTATCTTTCAGACCTCAGGCACCTATCCTGTTCTCCATGATATTTCAAAGATGATAGTAGATCAACTACCACTTCTGCCAACTCCCTCAAGTACCTGTGAATGCATCCCATTGGGGCCCATGGATTTGTGTGCACCAATTTTGCCTAGATGTTCTCTAACCAGATCCTCTTCCACCACAGGGAAGTCCTCCTTTCCTCAAACTTTGTTTCTTACTACTGGTGTCTGGGATTTCTCATGGCCAGTCTTAGCAGTGAAGACTGAAAGACTGAAGCAAATAATGTGTTCAGTAAATCTGCCTTCTCAGTGTCCTAAATAAATGCATGTTAATGTAGCAGATGGTTTATTTTAATGATGAACTATTTGAGAAGGCTTGAATGTTTTCATTTTTAGAGGATAGATGGATACATTACATGTATTAGTTAGATATATTAGATCTTCCCCTCCCCTCCCCAGATGCATTCTATATTCATAAGTAATCACAAAACAGCTCAAATAAGAAATTTGCTGCCTATGGGTACTTTTTAAATTATTGATTATAAACTAATGGATATTTGTGGCATTTTATTGAAAGAAACTCTTTGGTGACCGTGACTGGAACTTCAGATCTGCAGAAATAAATTCAGAAAAATAGTGAATAAAAGAGGATTTATAGTATTAAATTTTATTCAGATTAGTTTATGCCACTCTTTGTGGGCCTTAAATGTTTTGCCAAAGAGATGGCTTGATCCTGGCTTTGGGGTCACAGCATAAGAAAGATGTGGAGCTCTTGGAGCAGGTCCAGTTGGGGGCTACTAAGATGATCAGAGGGGCTGGAGCACATCTCCTATGAGGAAAGGTTTAGGGAACTGGGCTTGTTTAGCTTGGAGAAGAGAAGGCTCCAGGGGAGACCTCACTGTGGCCTTCCGGTACCTGAAGGGAGCATCTAAACGGAAGGAGGAACAGTTGTTTATGAGAGTGGATAGGACAAGGGGGGATGGTTCTAAACTGAGACAGGGGATGTTTAGGTTAGATATTAGGAGGAAGTTTTTCACTCAGAGAGTGGTGTCGCACTGGAACAGGTTGCTCAAGGAGGCTGTGGATGTCCCATCTCTGGAGGCATTCAAAGCCAGGCTGGATGTGGCTCTAGGCAGCCTGGTCTGGTGGTTGGTGAACCTGAACATAGCAAGGAGGGGGTTGAAACTAGATGGTTATTGTTGTCCATTTCAACCCAGGCCATTCTATGAATCTATGACTTTATGATCCTGCAAAACCTCTGTTACACATGTTTATGGAAAATACTTGAAAGTATCCATAATTATTTTTAATCTAAGGGCATAAAAGTAAAGGGTATAATGGACTGACTTCTATGCTTCAAGACTGTTCACATCAATAAAATTATTTCGTTCAAACTGTTTATCTGTTTTGCTATAGGCATCACAATAAGGATCTACTCAGACTCATCCTTTGATGACAGCAGAGTTGTATAAAATCTTCAGTTTATTTGCATGATGACTATAAGAAAGTCAGCTTAGCTTTCCAGGAGAAACTGGTGAAATATCTCTGCTTTTCTTTAGTGTATCTGCAGATGAGGGGTAGAGCTTCAATAGACAGATGCTTGATACAGGGATTGGTGTTGTACATTTCTGGTTAGGAGACATGCAAAGGAGCAAAATTAGTGGCAACTTCCAGTTCAGTCAAAGTGTTTCTGTGTGAGCTTGTTGCTTTTACTTTGAATTTGTGACTCCATTATATAGCTGCAATTTTTTCCTGTAAAGAGAAATGAAGGTGAAACTCTCCTAGCAGGAGAATTACTAATTCTTCCTGTTATAATTATATTAGATGCCAGAAAAACAGGCTTCAGTCTCTATTACTTTAACGGGAGCTATGAAGTAGAGCAACTCCAACAGAAACAGTTTCCAAATGCACATCACCATGAGAGAGGGCAGAATCAGCATTCAGAGAGGAGAGTGGATCTTCCTTTCCCAGGCTGAGAAATTATTTATCTTTGCTTCATATGTTGTAGACACAATATAAACAAGTTCTTGTTCTTCTTTTTAGTAGAGACAACATGCATTATTAAACAGAGCATCTACTCATGTTATACTCTTTTATTTATGAATTTCACTTTTGCAAAATCCTATTCACACACATCCTTTGGGCATTATTTTTTTCTCACTGAGGTGAGTAAAATATTGTTTTCTCATCAATGTTATCCATTATGGTAAGAGGCAGTCAAGTACGTTCTTCTGTGCTCATAAACTTTAAAGAAACATTTGCTTGACTGATTTTATTTCCTTAGACTTATTTAAACTCCTCTGTATGAATAGGTAATAAGAATATTGTATGAGAGTTCAAGTAATCAAATGTGTAAGAATGGTCTGAAACACATGTACTCAATTTCTATAATGTTGTCTGTTAGAAGTAACATTCTCCTTAACTTTGTTGTTTCCCTACCTCTGCCTTTAGCCTAGATCTTATCATCTTTCTGTCTATCACAGCTCAGATATTCTTTTTTCTGTATGTGTCTGTCTCTTAATATCTACTCAAAATCCATTTCAGGAAAGGGGATTTGTGGATTACCCAGGAGATTAGCAATTAAAAATGTTCCTGTGGAAAGAGCATTCTCCCTGCACACCTCATGAGGATGCAGACCCACAAACAACTGCTATTTTCAGTCCGGATACCGGAACAGCATTATTGCAAACTTAGAAAGGTGTTCAGCTTGAACCGGAGAGGTGCTGCTCTTAGTGTTGAATATCCACATTTTCTTCCTTCAAAATTCCCACAGGACAGAGCAGGTTTTGATCAAGAGAATACTGACTGTGACCCATAGAATGCCACTTGCAGACTGTTTCTTTGCCTATAGCAAATGCTCCATGCTGCTCAGGCTTATGCATGCTATCCTAAATGCTCCACTCTACAGGAAATGCTGCTGTGTTGTTTAACCCTTGAGGAATGGACAAAAAAAAAGCCTTCTGATAAACTATTCCAGATCTCTTCAAGAGTGCTAGAAACAGGCAAAATCCAGCGAATTTTTTTAACTTGCTTCTTTACTGTTTCAGAATTGCTTTGGTCTAAGGTGCTGTTCAGCCTGTAGAAGAGAAGGCTCCAGGGAGACCTGATAGTGGTCTTACTATCCACAAGGGGGGCTATAAGAAAGAAGGGGACAGACTCCATGTCTGTTGGGATAGAACAAGGGGAAATGGTTCCAGTGTAAAAGAAAGATGTAGACTGGATATAAGGAATAAGTTGACGATAAGAATAGCAATGCATTGGCACATGTTGCCCAGCAACGTGGTGGGCAACCCATCCCTGGGGACATCCAAGGTCAGGTTGGATGGGGCTCTGAGCAACCTGATCAAACTGTAGGTGTCCCTGTTCATTGCAGGGGAGCTGGATTAAGTGACCTTTCAAGGTCCCTTCTAACTCAAATGATCCTATGATTTTCACCCAAAATCCAAGAATTATTAGCAGATTTGGTCCTCTTCCTTCCTGTTCAGATGCATCATTTCCTTCAAAAAGTCATGTTGAAACAAAAGTAGATAGAAATCCTCAGTATTTATGTAGCTCCTGCTTCCTATTGCCCATCTCCTCCACTCAGATACTAGTGCTGCTGCATGGCATATCTGCAATAGCATCTAAAGTAGCGTGGCAGACTTTTCTTGGGCAAATTCTCTCAGGTGAGAAGACACCTGAACCCCCAGCTCTTTATTTAAGATGGCTGTAATTGATCAGGTGACCGCTGGCAGAACTTTTCCTTCAATATATAATGACAGCAACAACGCCATTTCTTGTTATCTCCCTTATACGGGATGATTCAGTAGTGCAGGCAAACTTTGGAGAGTGAAAAATCTAAGGGATCTGATAGACAACTTCTGCCAAATGTTGAGTGGGGCAGATAAGATATCCTGGTTCTGGATAGCTCTGTAGATTTCAGGGTGGGGCAAGGCAGAAAAAGAGTAATTATCTTTTTGGCTAAGCTCTAGAAAGATAACCCTTGATGGTACAGTCAGTGTGCTATCTTGTACATGATGCCTGTGTTAACAAAGTCAACATTTTAACTTACTGATGAAATTGCTTCTAGCTCTGCTAGAGTGGTCTCCATGTAAATAAGCAGACTGAGACCTAGTTCTGATGAATGTAGGAAAGGAAATGTCTTCCTTCTTCTCAATGCTAAAGTGAAATGGAGACTTTCATCTTTAGAGAGCAACATGTAGTCTAAGACATTGAAGGTGAGGAACAAAATTTAGAGATGCTTGTCGTGGTGCTCAATGCTCAGCTTCTCTTTATCCATCACACAGGGAGGATGTACTCATAACAGGCATGAGCATGTGATTATATTAAACTTCTATAAATAGTGTCTTCATCCTCAGTCTGAAAATGGTTATGCATTTGTGTGTGTTTATATATATCCAATCTATATGGCTGTGCTTTTATCTTTGTTAAGGATCATTTATTATCCAGGACTTAGCTGCAGTGATGTGATACATCTTTGACAGTTCTTGGCATATGATAGCTATAAGAGGGTAAAAAATGGCATAGTCTTGGAATGAGCTTGAAAAGATAAACTTGTACTCTTCTTCAGGGATTTTATAGCTTGTGTTGAGCAGAATCTGGTTGGCAAAGCTGACCCGTAGACCTACAGAGGAAAAGTATAGAAACTGAAAAGGTGCAAAGCTGGGAGATTCAAGAGTAGCAGGGTAGACTCAGAATATGTGACTACTAGGTAGCCAAGGAAAGGTGCAGTGAAGAGATGGAGAAAATTTTGCAGACCTATGTGCCCTGAAATACTTAGTTTTGCCATCGACAGTCTGAGAGTCAGCTGAATGAGGCCTTGTCAAGGGAAAGGAAAAGAAAAAAAGAACAAAAATAGGAAGTGAAGGAAAGAAAAGGGAAAGGGAGGGGAAAAAGTCACGTAGCAAAATTAGCACTTGAAATGTTCAAGAGAAAGATAAACAGAAAGGACTGGGAGGAAGAGGACAAGAAGGCAAAAAAATTTACAGCTAGCAATACTATCTAGCTTCTTTGTTAATATTCCTACTTTGTGAACAGCTGGGATATTATGAATCTGGTTAAATATCTTGTAGAGCAGAACTTGTGCATGTGGTTGCACTGAGGAATAACTAACTGGAAAGAAAGAGAGAAAGAAAAAATGTCCTTTATTTGTAAAGCTTGAATGGATGAGGAGAGCCTCTTGGAGAATGATACAGAGGAAGGCAAAAAGAAGAAAGATGACCTATTTAGGGTCATCTCAGAGACACCAGGTAAAGAAAAATGTTTGGAGTTATGTCACAAAAATCACAAATCTGATGAATGGAGAGCTGATATGCTATAGTACACCTTTGCATTTTCTTTCTCTACAAATAGATTTCAAACATCAGGGTGTTGTTTTTCTTACCTTTAGAAACTTCTCTATTTTAAGATGGGCAATTTTGTCCAAAGTCTCAGTATGCTACCTCAGATAGTCCTCCTCAGTGCATCCCTCCTATCCTTTCACTATCTTTTTAAGTGAGGCAAATATTTCTTTGGTCTGAAACATGGCTAGTTACTAAGTTAGCTAACATAATGTCAGTGCCCTGATGATTCCTAATAAAGAAAGTGATAAAACAGAGTAATTCTTCCCTATGGATTTTTCTCACAGTGTTTTCTTTTAATAGCTACAAGGGCTGCTCCAAACTTAATGCTTTCTATTTTATTATTTTGGCCCCTGCTGTCAGAGGCAGATGTTGGTGGAGTGGAAGTAGAGGTTGGATCTTCTCAACAATATTCTATCACATTTTGTTGCCATGTGACAGATGGCAGCAGAGGGGCAGTCTGACAAAATGGCATCTGACATGGAACTTCATATGGAGTGAAGGTGTGGAATTGAATCTCTCCAAGTAGAAAAAATGGCACCCACTGAAATTACTGGACGTTTATGGAGACCAAACAGTGGATATGAGCGCAGTGAGGAGGTGGGTGGTGTGTTTCAGCAGTGACAACAGTGATATGAAAGACAAGCTGAGTTCTGGACAGCCATACACATCTGCCACGCCATGAAATAAGAAGCATCTCAGTCAGTTCACTCAATTGCATTGGATAATGATGGTGATTATGTTGAAAAATAAGTTTTTGTAGCTGAGAATTTTCTCTATCAGATAGCATTATTATGCTCTTTGTATCTGTTGCAGTTCTCATGGAAATAAATAGGAGGCATTATTTTCAGAGTGAACTCTGTATGCTGGTTAATGCTTCTAAAGACAAAAATGTTGTAAGAACTAGACAGTTAAGGCCAAATTTCAGTTTAATGACAAAAACACTAATCAGAGCCTGAAGGAGAATTCTTCTTGGAAAGGGTATTTTACAAAAAAAGTCCCAGTGAATAAATACATGTATCTACTTCTAACCATGGCAAATCATATCTGGTTTAAACAATATTTGTACCCTCAGATTAAAGCATTAGCAATATGTATTAAGTACTTTTTTCTAGAAGCCCCTTGACAGAGCATGCTTCCAAATACCGTTCTGTTGAGCCTCTTTACTGAAATAACAACATTTTTACTTATTAAGTCTTGGATCTCCCAGGATAGTCCTCATAGTTCAGTTTTAGTTCCTAAGGAAGGAACCATTTAAATATTTCTCTTCTATTCTTGGAACATTTTGTTGATTCAGAATTCCATTCTAGTGGAAACTCCTGTTCATTTATGAAACCAGATCAATGATTTATGAAATTAACACTCAGAATATTTCTCAATTGAAGACAGTTGACATTAATAAAAAAGAAGTTGTCTCTCAAAAAAAGTTATTATTTTCAACAAGAATATCCAAATTAATATCCTTACCACTTACACAATTACATACATTTAAGAATCACTTATTTAGTTTGTACATTTATGTGATTTTTTTCCAAAGCTGCTGCAAAATAATTTTTTAGATATTATTTGTAGATGATTTTATACTTTTTAATTCAAGGTCTGGCATAGTATTAAAAAAATAACTTCAGTCGTTATCATGTAATACACAACATTGTAGTGAGAAGGATGCATCATCAGTAACTTGTTTACAAGATTCAAGTGTTCTGGTGATGAGTTTGTACATGAGTACAGACTACATGTCTGTAGTCATGCCAATAATGAAAGTATGGATACATTGTTGTCCTTATTTAAAATGTCATGTTCTTAGATGACACGTTCCAGTGAGGATAATAGTGTTCATGTTGTAAGTAAGAAGTAGTATATAATGTAAAAATTATAGAAGAAATAGAATACTACTCATGATAATGTTGTATTCCAATGATGGTTAGTAGAAGTATTGAAGTGTTATGATGAGAACTGAGCTGAACATGAGGGATGCTTAGGGGATGCAGAAGTAGAAAGCCACAGCTTAATATCACAGAGCATTTGGAAATTTTGCAGGGTTCTGAGGAGCTGCCTGTGGAGTCATGATGTATTGAAAACATTTTAGATAAACATTGATAGTCAAGAAGGCAATTTGTAAGTTGTTTCCCAGTGGCTGGTTTCATTTTAGAATCAATGATTCTATTGCTGTCAGCTCAGGACTAGAACTTGTAGCTCCTAAAAACAAGCCCTCCTGGTATAGTATTTCCGCCTTTCTTCCAAACAAGCTGAAATTGATCCCAAATATAACCACTTCAATATTGAAACATACAATCCATTTCACCTGACCTTTCATACTGATGATGAAATGCAGTCATGAGAAATAAATTAAAAGTCTCCATCTCTTCCAGGCTAAAAAGACTGAACAAATAGTGAAACATAAGCAAAATTCTGAAATGTTTAAAGTGACCACATGGCTTTAGAAGGAAATACAACTTCCTTCAATAAGATAATGATTCCAAGTTGTGTTTACAACCCCTAGCTCTGCAGCTGTTTTATTTTGAGGGGAGAAGGCCTTTTGGGAATTACATTCATAAAAATAAATAAGACCATATTTCTAAAGGGCTACTTCTACTATATAAGTGAAAACACAGTCTTACCTGTGTTGTGCAATTACATGTGAAGTCTCTTTACCAATTTCCTAACCAAGGCAACTACACAAAATACCTATTTCTTTTGCCAAAAGTGCCTGAAATCTGTGATTCTCTGATTCAGACACAGGTGGTGTGCAGGCAGTTTGCATACAAGATGTTTTGCCAGCTGTCACATTGCATTGAGTGACCCTGAGTAGTTAATTTCTAGTGCCCTTCTTTGTGATGGACAGTAACTTACCCTACTGTTACTTCTTTCCCAGCTAGTGATCCCATTTCTGTCAGTATGTCACTAGCACAGGCTCTGATGCAGGTGGCAGAGCTATCTTTAAATCACATGATCTCAGCTGCATATGAATTCCTGTCTCTCCTACTAGAACTCACCCTTAGGAGTTTTGAATTAAGGTTCCCAGTGTGCAAAAAGTGTGTTGATGACTCTTTCATCAGGGTTATTATCTGTGAACTTGTGACTAGGCTTTCGATGGTGCTTAACAACAGCTTTCCTTGGTATTTTGGGTACTGTGTTCCCAATAAGGTGTTACAGTATTGGCAACAATTTATCCATGATGGCAAGTCATTACATTGAGACTTCAGCTGTGATAAATCGCAAGACTTGTTTGAAGTCTGGGTATTATAGATTCAGTTATGCTTTTGGCCACGTCTGGCTTCACTGGAATGATTTTGAATTTAACTGAAACTAGAAATTGTCCCCATGGTAGTTAAATATTTCAGATACTGGCTTGCTGATTATTAGTAAAATCATGCTTTTGAAAAATACCTCATACAAATGTATATTAATTGTATTTTCAAGTTCAATTACTGGATCGGTTTTAGCCTGCAGGGAAATATCTACTGTATAGCATTAATTTCACAATTAATGCTTTTGAAATTAAAGTGATACTTAGTTTATTTTTCATATCAGGAGAAGTCATTATGTGAAACTGAAAGAAGAGACAATTCAAAAGGCTTGATCTAGCCATAAAAGGCTAATGTCTAAGGTGTGAACGTACACACAAAAAAGCACTAATGTGAGCAGAAGATATATTCCCTAATCTATCAAAATTTAAATTATAGCAGTCAAATGCTAAGAAAGTTCTTAATGTCAGTGAGGCTGTAATCATGGCAGAAGTACTGGACACCATTTCAAGAAATACCCAAAGAAAAGAGAGAAGCAAGACAGGAAGAAAGAAAATACTACTGCACAACATTAGGCAAGACTTCCTTTAAAATCCACTCATGTTCCAGTATTATTAAAGCCACTCATCTTATACATCAAATGAACATGTGCTTTAACAACTGTGGTTAATAAAGGATGCTTTATTTCCATTATTTAGCCTGTAGGCCAACTAAAGTCATAGAACATCAAGCTGGGAAAGGTCTGGAACATCAAACAAGTGTTTACTTAATTGTAGCCACACAGTGTCTATCACATTCATAAAACCTGCTTCACATGCCATCACAAAACCTATTTAAAGACGTGGATCAAGAAAACATGCTGAAACTAGAACATATTCAGAAAGGAATTAGGAAACATGAAGAGCATCCCCAGCTCTCTGTATCCTTGCAATAATAAGAATTTCTTAAATGTAGATCTCTACAAGAAAACTCTGTGGGTCCAACTATATTGACTATGAGGAACAAAAATTTCCTTCTGACAGTAAATCTAGTGTTTCATCCATCATCTATTTATTTTTATATTTTCTATTTCTATTCTAAGATCAATTAGACTTTCTTCTTATAACAAAGGTAGCATGCATTTTTCTTCATTAATTAACCATGTCATCAGCATATCAGTACTTAACTGATTACAGGTTACAAATTGACTCTGGGGAAGCTTGTCTTTCCCTTGAGAAAGTGCCCACATTAACTCATTCTCTTATTTTCTTCTGTGGTACTCAAACTTCTTACGAGTAGGGAATATGCTTTATTTTCTTTGCACTTTAGGCTAATTAAATCATTCCATCTTCTGTGGACTTCCATAGAAAGGGTTGATTTTATCCTGTTATGAAAGAAAATGTTTCCGTGTAATGCTTTTGTCAGCAGCAGAATCAAACCGAAGTTACATGTCTGTGATTTATTCCAGTTTGTGAGCTGTGCTCATAACATTGGTATTCAAGTACTTTTCACTGGCACTGAAACTTCACTCATTTCACTTTCTCCTTCCCTCCCTCTGCTCCATCTTTTTCCTGTTCCTTAGCAGCAGGTGGAAGAAAACAGCTTGTTTAGATTCTAACCCACTTACAATTTGTGTACAGATAGATCATACCTTTTCTCTTCCTCAGCAGCATGTGAGTAAACGTTCTCTCATCCTCCTTACTAAATGTTCGAATTAAAACATGGGTAAGGGACAAACTTAACTCCTATTCACATCCTTTGAATTTTTTCTGTGGTCACAAATGTGTATATTAAAATCACACTGCCTTATTAGAGTTATTATTTTCTATAATTTTAACTTCGTTTCCTTTTGTTTGGAGGTGGGAGTAATGTAAGAAGACTAAATATTCAGCAAAATATTCAATATCTTGCGAGGGTCAAATATTATAGAGCCAAACCAGTGGATTAATTCAGGAGTGAATCTCATTCCAGTTAAGTTAAAACAGATTCGTATTTTTTAATCTTCTATTTCATTGCACTCTGAAGAAAAAGCTTTTGTGTCTTCGTATTTCATGACTATTCATAGCAGATATGACGATCGTAGCTTAACTTCCATTGCCTGGAAATAGCATCAGTAAGGTGGTTTAAGTTAAACTCCAGTCACTACTGTGGGAAAAAATCCCTGAATATTCAATCTGTTTTCTGGGAGCTTTTCCTTCTCTCTCATATCCAGTTGCTATAAGGATATTATATGCTCTCAGGTTACTTTTCATTGCACTCTTGACCAATTTAAGAAGCCTGTTGTCAATTTGCAGACTTCCAAGTCTGTAATATCATAAAGATAACCACTGGTGTTGCCAAGAGAAGCATCCCTGCCTCTCACTTAAGCTTTTTAGTCAAGTAGACAAAGTGAGATAATAGCATAATGCTAAATGTGATTAATATGGTAATCGCATTTGTCATCTCAAGCATTCTAGCAGCTCTTCTGTTTCAGACAAAGGAACTCTCTTCTCATTTTCTTTTATACTTCATCATTTTAAAAGGAAAAATGTAAATTGGTTTGCTGCAGAAGGGTGTCCTTATTTAGTTTATATCTGTGAGAAGGAAATATTCTACCATGTAAACCTTGAAGGGCGGTGCCTTTACGCCTGTAGGATGTACTGTGCTTCATATCAAGTGTGTTTGTATGAACAATGTGAGACTGACCAAAAAATATTTCCATGTTAACATAAGTAAGCTTGTTTGGAGACATGTTCATGGGACATTCTGTATTTCTTCATGCTCAGATTCTGGTCAGTGAACCAGCTATTTATGGGACTCTTATCCAGCCTGATTTCAAGGCTCTAGTATATGGCTCAGATCCAGCAAAGCACTTAGACATGTTTTTATGATTTAAAGTATATCTAAAGTTGTGTTAGCTTTAAGAAGTATTTGCCATTGTTTTTGGGTAGCAGTATTTATTAATGCTCGTAAATTTTCTGTGTCAAAATCAGTGGTCAGGGGCTACTAGTACCACCATATAGACTATCACAGACTTCTGCAACTCATATTTGAAAGGGTATGCCTTGAGGAGTTAATTCATGTGAGGCACACAATATATCAGGATAGTAACTTCCCTATTGTGGATCACATCAAGAAAAGAACTTGTTTCTTGGGTACATTTTTTCCTTTATTTTTGTATGCAGATCTAATCTCTTAGTAATTTACTAAATCATTTAAAGGGATGGCTGGTTCTTTGTTCTTTTGCATGTGTTCGAATAGCTGTTACAGTGGGCAATTTTGTGCAAAGGAATCTTTGACCAAAGAAACCTCTTCTCTTAACTGGTGAGGCCTTGCCTGGAGTACTGCAAATAGACATGGAGTCTTCAGTACAGATCCAAGGGACAGAACGCCTTACCTGTGAGGACAGACTGACAGAGCTGGGGCTGTTCAGCCAAGAGATGAGGAGGCTCCAAGGTGACCTGATAGCAGCATTTTAGTATCTAAAGGGAATCTACTAGGAAGAAGGAAAGACTCTTTAGCACTCTGTGGTGATAGAACAAGGGGAGATGGCTTCAAATTTAAAGAGCAGAGATTCAGGTTGGATATAAGGAAATTGCCTTTTACAGTGAGAGTGGAAAGGCACTGGCACAGGTTGCCCAGAGATGTGATGGAGACTTTCAAGGCTAGGATGGATGGGGCTCTGAGCAACATGATGCAGCTGTGCACATGTTCATTGTGGGAGAGTTGGACTAGATGACCTTTAAATGCCCCTTCCAACTCTAGGACCATGTGATTCTGTGAAATCCTCTGACAAAATCAGATTGTCAAATACTAAAATCTAAGGCAGAGAAATAGGAGTTTGCGGTACATCTATGCTTACTGAACCACTGAAAGAAACAGAAAGCATGAACAGGAGGCAGTAGTGAGACCTGACCTTGAAATTATCTAAGGTAGATCAAACCAAGGCCAGCAAGGTGATCTTCAGACAACTTCTCAGTGTTGTACAAGAGCACAGTCTTTCTGCACTTCACAGCCATAAAATTCAGAAAACCCTTTTGTAAAACAAAGGCTAACTGGGCTTTTGCTTACAGATTTAACTTTTAAAGAATGCTTTAACAATAGGAATTCCTTCAGTAAGAAAAACAAATTTGCTGGCATTCAGTTATAGCAAAGGTGAGGCTCTTCTGATAATAACAGAAAGTCCTATGGCCTTCCCACTAAGAGGTCAAATGCTGGAATTCTACTGAGTGCCTATAATTTTCACTACAATCTACCTCTCAATATAACATGCTTCAAGAACTCAGCAGAAAGTCTTTCCACAGAAGAGTACATTGGAAGAACTGGCTTTTGACATCCCAATCAGGACAGGTGAATTTGTCAAGATAAAAGACCAACTGATTAGAAAAAACACTTCTAATCATCTCAAAATGATTAATGTTTCTACCTACTGGAGACCAGTATGTCTTTGATTTGCCATGTGATGGAAATGAAATGCTCTGTGTCCTGTGAGGAGCTTGACTAGCAAATGAACAAGTGGGGGCAGACTTTGAAAACAGTTGCCCTTACTTCTTGACTGGGAGATCTAGTTTGTATTAAGTAGTCTTGGCACTGTGGGATAACACAGATTGAGGGAAAAAAAGGCAAAACACGCTACGCCAGCATGATTTGAGACTGGAGTAAGACTAGGTCCCATTGACTTGGTCGTATGTGATATTCTTGCCCCTCAGTAATGAGGCAAAGGTGCTATAAATGTCATCAAAGAAGAAGGAAATATATTTTAGTGGAAAGTAAAAATGCAGTACTAGCCTAACATGCACTATAATTTCATCTTTCCTGGTGCTTAAGAAAACAGATCTTGAATCTGTAAGACTCTGTCCTAATAATTCTAAAGACTATAGAAGGTAATGGAATGGTAAGAATTGATAGGGGAATAATAATGGAAATAAGAATTGATGAATAGAAAAGCCATTCAGATCTAATTTGAGCAAAACCATTTTGTAAAGTCTTTAAAAACAGTTTATGTACAGGTGACTTGGAGAAAAAAGGTTAAATATATGTTGTCTTTCAAAATTCCAAGCAAAGATACAATAAATAAAGGCAATGCCAGAGTTTCAAGAGTTCAAAGACCAGACTTGGAAGGAATTTTCATTCTTTTATGTCTTACTTCACAAAGAGATATAATAATTTCTATTTGATCAACTGGTTGTATTTTACTGCTGAATATTTATTCAGCATATAGTCTTCAATTAAGAACAAGCTAGAAAAGTGTAAAGTGTAAGTTTCTGGAGAAAAAAAAAAGCAATGCTAGGATATAATTATCTTAATTGAACTATGATTTTGTGTGGATTTACTGGACTGATCAATACATTTTCAGCAGAGAACTTTATCCATTTTTGAAACAACGCATATTCTTGAACTGAAAGCTGCGGATTGGCTCAGAAAATTGAGCTCATTAAAATTTACTCATGAGAGAATGCCTTGTATGGGGAAGTGCAAGTGTATTAATGGCAATGTTGCAAAGAAAAAGCAGGGAAAGTTTGAGGTAGAAGCCAAAGTTTTTAGTAAACAAGAAAAATTAGCTGATCAAATGCAAAGGTTTCATAAGAAGGATATTTGGTGATGTTCTGTATTTTCTTTTTTCTTTATCTGCACTGACCTCCCAGAAGGCTCTCCATGGAGATATTTCATAATAACTACTTGCTTAAAATCAGTTATGTTAATGAAATCCCTCTGGGTCAGATTGGTAATTGTGCAATTGGAAAATATGAAACTTTGCATGTATGAACTATTTATCCTGGTAAAGAGTGTGTCCTTCTACGTTAGATGCTGGACAATAGAAAAACATCAGAAACTTCTAGACTAACAGTTGTTGTAGTGAGTTGGTCATTTATGTTTTTTTTGCACTTTCTTCTTAACAAAAATAATTAGGGACTTCAGCTTCATTAGCTCCAAACGCTGCCAATGGGACCCTGACTGCATCTTTGGGTATCTGTGTTTTTGAAAGTGCAGTGCGCTTAATATTTCTTTGGAAGGGGTATGAGTTCATTGGTGGCCATCACATAATCAGGCACTGTGATTAGTGCTGTAACAAAGCACCTTAGCCAGGATGCTTTCTTTGCTAAAGTATGTGATGAGGCTGTTGAAGGGTTGATGAGAATCAAACTGGTGTTGCTCTTTGGAAGGAAATGGGGAAAACTTCAATATAAACATGTTCAAAAAGCTGCATACTGGTGGCTGTACAAAAACCTCCACCAGAGTGGGAGAGTTGATGTCCTTTTCCTGGATTTTACAGAACTCTTGGAAGTAGAGGGTATTTTTTCTTCTGTATTCTTTGGCTGAGTAATATCTCCACATCTCCACATCACATGCTGAGTTTTCTCTCTGTCTCTCAACCATGTCAGCTAGAGGCTCTGATAATAAGTGGGAAAGCATACAAAACCAGGGATATTTTCCTCCAGGCTTTCTTTGCCTGTTCTCCAGAACAGCTTCTGTGGCTGTGTCCTTTCTCCCCAAGTTCCTTTCCTTGACAAGGATATTTGTAGAGGTCAGTGTCACAGCCACTGCCACTAATACTGTTCTGTCATCACAACCTGAACTGGCCTTCCATTTAGCTCTATGACATTGTATTTATTCTGCTAAAGTGTCACATTCAGCTTTTATTTTTATTATTTGTTATACCTTTGGATGACTTATTTCCTTCCTTCCTTTTTTGTAGAAAACCAAAAGGATATGTTTAAATTTTGAGTGCATTCTTTTCTTACAGAATCACAGAATCACAAATGCTCTTCTGCTATGAAAGAGGCAGCTTCTAACTCTAGTCCATTTTTTTCTTGCTATCTGGAAGGATCATTGAGATCAGGACTCAGCTTCTGGGTTTTCTGCAGGTCCTTTTGATATTCTCTGCCAGAAAACTTTTCTGTTCTACAAAATGGGTGCAGTCAACTTTTTCTCTCCCTAGCTTTTCTCTTCTTTGTTTATTGAAATGAGCTCTGCTCTGGTCAGGGAGACTTCCCTCCTTTATGTTAACATAGAAACTCACATAGAATGAGATGCTGGAATGTCAATACAGGTAAACCAATGAGTATAGCTGCTAAGCACCCATAGCTTCTTTCACAATTTTGCATTCCTTCCTTTTCTTTTTCTTTTTGAACTTGAGATTTTTTTTTCCTGTTCAGTAAATTTACCAAAAGCAATGTTCTCACAAATAAAATGGATGTAGAACATTTTACAATTCTAATTTCCTAAAGAGGCAAGTCTATATTACAGGATGAATTTCCACATATATTTGAGACAGTGCCAAGAGCTGCAGCAGACTGCAAAAGGTTGTCTTTTGAACCGCAATATTGTCGGGTCAGAGATGGTGTTTTCAACAACCCATTGGGAGTCAATTAAATATTTTTATGTATTCTGACCTGTTTCAGCAGTGACAGCTCGTGAGGTCAGGTCAGGCCACAGTTGCCTCAACCACACTGTGTTTTTCTGCACAAAATTCATGGGAGTTCAAAATTCACAAGTCATTGCATTGACCTTTGGTAGCAAAACCCTCATACAGTTTAAAGACTTTTTTAAAAGTGGGAGAAGTGAAGGTTGTCAGGATATTTTGGCTTCTACAATGCTCATATTGTTCCTATTTTAACAATTTAGTCCAATACTTGATCAAATCCTTCATGACTAGGTAGCTGTTTTCCAGATGCCATTACCTTTCCTGCTTCTAATAAGACCTGTGCTAGTGGAGGTCTTGTTCATTATATGGCTTGATAAGGCAGGCTTGAAGCAGAAAACAAAAGAAAGAGGAATGAACTATTAAAGCAAAAGAAGAGCATACTTTCTTCCTTGTTTTCCAATACCACATCTCAAAAAGTAGAAATATCCTTACAGCATCTGTTACTCATCTCGTGTGCTCTATCTCCTGTCTTGCTGATTTTCAAGGATGTTACAAGTGACTTTGAGATCTCTGTTCCTCTCCCATTAAAATTCAGTTCTCCCATTAAAATGCAGACAGTGCTGAGTATAAACTAGATGAATAAGTAGTAGACTTGTCACAGAAGCGGGAATGGCTTTCATAGTCAACCACTTTTTTAATAGAATCATAGAACTCTTGGTCTTGGAAAGGACCTTTAAAGGTCATCTAGTCCAGCTCTCCTGCAATGAACAGGGACACCTACAGCTAGATCAGGTAGCTCAGAGCCCTGCCCAGGCTCACCTTGAGTGTCTCCAGAAAAGGGAGATATTAAAGAGTATTGGTTCCAATACTGACCCCTAAGAGACACCACTTGTCACTGACCTCCGTCTGGACATTGAGCCATTGTCCATCACCATCTGGGTACAGTCTCTCAATGAATAACCCCAATAAAATGTATAAAATTAATTGAAATTAGACTTTTCAGGATCTAATCCATAAATTGTAACATTTCAAGTGACGAATTTTCTTTTCCAATTTACTTCTACAATATCTCCTGTGAAATATTACCTAAAAATTTTGCTTTGCCTGCTGGTTTGAAGGGTAGCCTCAGTGTCACTTCTAACCCCCCAGAATTATAGGCTCTTATCTGAGCTAATTTACAATGTTTAGGATATAGGAAAAGTTGAAGGGGAGGTAGATACTTAAAAATATTAAAATAACTCATGTTTCATACTAATACTTTTAGATCTGTATGTAACATTTCATACCATTGAGGTATACTAGCAAATTGATCTAAATTTTTATTATGATTTATGGACTATTAGTGCAAAAGTGAAGCATTAACTCTCATTTCAATTAACATAAAACTGCCTGTTAGTTTCAGATGAAACAACTAGCATTCTAATTTCATTAAGAAAATACATCAAGTTATTTAGATGCTATAATCTTTTAATAAAAAGTCTTTCTTCCAGTCATGCACTAGGCATTGCTATAATCATGTTATGATCTTTTTATCGAGAGGAGTGGTAATAGACTGTAATTACTACTAATAAAAGATGCGAAGGTACACTATTATTTAATAAAATAATTGTTTGACAAAGCAAATTAAGTTTTTCAGATTCTCAAAAGGGATATGTAACTTCATGTTAAAAAAGGGAATTGTAACTTTATGTTTATTAAGTATGGAAGTTTAAGATGACTTTAGGAGTATTTACTTTGGCAGCTATGTCTTCAATTCAGAACATTTTCAGAAGCAGAACTTCAGATGACTGGAACTGAAGCTGCAATATGAAAAGTGTGAAATATTTCAGAAATAGTCCAGAAAGATGTCTCTTTATGTGCTAGGCTATTTTCTAAGCTACTCTATATACGAGACAGGAATCTCAGTTAGTCATTTTGCAGCAACTGCTGCCTCACTATTTGCTGCTTTTTCTGCCTACTTATGACAGTGCTGTTCAGCACATCAGGAGGCAGCCTGGCAGCCTTAAAGGAGAAATGGTTTAGGGCTGGCCAGAGTGTGCTTCTAAATCCTACTCTGTATTGATCACATGTAAGGAAGTAGGTTATAGGTGGGAAGCAGAGATTCCTGGTTTACATACTGGATGAGCTAACTGGCATATTCTATGGAAGACAGTCTGAGCAATCCCATAAATCCTAAGGTCACCTGAAACCACTATTTCTAATTCTGAATCTTTTTTGTTTGTTTGTTTGTTTGCTAGTTTGTTTCATTTTTTCCCCAAATACCTTAAATTTTCATTGTTTTGTTTGTATACAGAGCTGTATACAAGAGGGACTTGAAATGATGGTGAATTCATAGGGTTTGATTGAAGTCCTCAGCAGCTTTCACTGTGATAATTTAATATTTGGAATTTCAGACCAACTCCACTCCCAGCATTGTAAATCTGCTCATTCATGGGTTGTGTGAGTAGGAACCAAATAGGAGATTTGGGTCACTATATTTCTCCAGTCTCTGTGCTGCTTGTGATTCCTTCCAATTCCATTTCTCCTCTGGATGTTTTAAATCAAAATTTACAAATTTCTTTTTGAGGTGATTATATAAAATCAAGCAGAACAAAAGTTTCAGTTTTGTTCACCAGATATTTTGGACAGCTGTGGAATGGGCAAGCTGTGGAACTGAGCAAGAAACTGTGCAAAGAGAGAAAGTTATATGGAAGGGTGATTGAGGTCTCAAGAAAATATTTGATATTTTCACTGAAGTTCTGGTGTGTATGTGATAAAAAAGTATTGTAGCAGAAATCAAAGTTTTACCAAGAGGCAGAGAAACAAAATCCAGTATAGAACTAGGCAGTTGTGAGACTTCATGATTATTCATGCCTTGTCTGGGCTGACAAGTTTAAACAATAACAATGCGATTGTGCACTTAAAATAATTATAATGGATGTAGAAACCTTAGTTCATGAACTTTAGGTCACTATTTTAGGGAGCCACTGTAAAAATTCACATCATTACTGACTCATGTGTTCCTTGGTATGGATTACTCATGTTTCTGTTGATGTAATTGGGGGTGGTTAGCAATTGAGACTGTTTGGCTGCTGTCAGCTAGGATAGAGGTGCTTATTAATGTTCCTTTAAGGGTGAGTGGGTGAGTGCACATGTTTCAGAAACATCTCAGTCTTGAAATTGAATTTGGTGCTACACATTTAAAGCATCTTGTATTTATTTGTTTCAGCTGGACTCTTTCCAGTAGTTTTCTCCTGCTTCTGTGAACATCCATCAAAATTAGATAGTTCTAAACAATATATTGTAAAAAGCACTTGAATTTGATAGTCCAGCCCTCAAAATTATTGTAGCATAGCATGTCTTGTATTCTTTTCCAAAGCGCTCACGCTAACTGATGGGCATATAATCAGATCCCAAGCACAGAAAACCATAATCTATAATGCTGCTAGTGAATAATTTTAAGATACTTCCAAGATGATTGATCTCTTCCTTTGTTATTGCTAAATCACATCACTGAATGTAACACAAGGAGACTGTCAAATAGGATTTATCCTCATCTAGAGCAATTGCAGTAGCAAGGATTCCAAACTGAATATTGATCAGCTATTACTTTCTTTATCAGTTCTTTAAAGTGTTACCTTAGTGTGGAGAAAATGATTTTGGGGTCAGATATTCATTACTTAAATGCCTGACCTAGATTTGGGTCTTTTTTGTGCTGAAGTCACTCTGTGCTTTTGAAAAGTCTACTGATGCATCCTGCATGCACAGAACAGGCAGGATGAGCTGCAGGATTTGTTGGTGTCCCTTGCAGGATGTATTTCCACTCACACGAAAACGTGGATCAGTCAGGGATCAGCAGATGCATGAGAATTTTGTGAGTCCTGGGAGAGGATGAGCAAACATTAACTAATAAAGCTCATGATAAGGAACATGTCATATCCCACAGCAATCTGTATCATAATGGCTTTATTAAATCATCTCACAGCCACATATTATATTTGGCCTAAATTTGTATTTATGGTCATCAAAAGCTGAGAGGAAATTATTTTAAACTCAGATGAAATATCCACATTTGTGTTTTAATAATGAAATTAAAAGTAGAAATGTAGGCATGTAAATAACTGTACTGACTTGTTCAGTCTCTGCTCACAGAATAGCATGGTAATCTTAAAGGTCCTGGTTTATGATGAAAAACATGTTTTATTTCTTTATTGCTTTATTTCATGCAATAAAGCTGATCTAGCCTGTTTATTTAAATATTTTTTTTATTAGTACTCAGCCAAAATGTAACTTTTATATTGAATTTGAGCTTTTGAGAAAAGTACAGACTTCAGAAATAATCAGTCATGAAAGAGAAACCCTGAAGTTATTGAATGACATTTAGCTGCTTACTGTTGGAGAGAACTACTAAGACAGTAATCCAGTGTATACTGATGGTGGGTTGAACCACTTTTCCTTGTACTTGCTGTACATTCAGACCTATTAAGCACAACAACAACAAAACCATAAAACTGATGTACATCAGCATTTGGCTAGTGGAGAATATATACAAAATCACTGAGCTGTAAAATGGAAAGAAGGGACTTGGTCTGAAAGGTTTTGTTTTGAATATCACTATTTCATCTATTTTGTTTTTTATCAGATGTGTTGATAGAAAATACTAACTGTAAAACTGTTCAGTGTTAGAGTTTTTCCCTCAAATTAGATTATAGAAAAAATGGTACTAAGCAATATTGTCTCCCATCTGCATTCAGGTGGCTCTAGCAGCAGGGCCAAACAATCTCCTAACTATTTAACTCAAGCAGAAAGTAAAAATTTAAAGATTCCTGCCATCCCCCTCTTTAGCACGGAGACCAATACCCACTTCATTTCCCTACTTGGTTTTGCACTATTTTCTTCTTTAAACTTGATCTACTCAGTGTTGTCTGAGTGGCAGAATCCTCAGTGACAAGCTATTTTCCAGCACAGTACAGTTTTAATTCATTAGGTATATTTTGAGACCTGTGGAGAGGTTAGAATGTGTCTTAGTCTACCTGGTGAGGACAACCCATCATTTCTTTACTGCAAAATAGTTCTTGACTTCTCATGGCATTTTGCACATAGTTAAATCTCCTTGCTATTACTGTCTGACATTTGAATAGTATGTGTTTTCTCATAGGGAGGGCTTGCTGGGAACATTGAAACCTTCTGAACACATGTGACTTTCTCTCCTCGACATTGAAGTCCACCCACTCATCAAGTGGGAGCCACATAACACAGGTGGTAGAACTGAGCTCTGCAGAAGTGGGAGGAGGAAAGCCTGGGTGAAGATATTGGGGTAGACCAATGCCTTTGAATCTGGCATGAGCAGTAGATCTCACATCTTGGTCACAGTGCTCCTGAATGGTCAAACTTCTTGATCTGGGTGGTGTGGGTTTGGACTATCTCCAAACAGGGCATTCAAATTTTTGTATTGTCTTTTCTTGTGTGAAAGGAAGAAGTGGCTAACTGAATAATGAGATGAAAGACTCCTTTTTTATAAGAACTCATATTTCAAACGGATACAATTTTCTTGCTATTAAACTGACTTAATTCTGTGGAATTGTGTTCATTTTTGTTTCTTTTTTCATTCTGTGACAGAATATCAATCCTCATAATCTCTGCTTCTCGTCTCTCACAGTCTTTGTTAACATTCATAAGCAATAAACTGAAGAATATAATTTATGACTCCCAGAAGCAAAGAAGCTGTGAAGACTTCACTATAATGCTTCTTTTTCATTCAAAATACGCCAAAGATATACTTGATTCTCCAAGATGAAAAGTTGAAATACTAGACAGAGGAGCAGATCTTTTGGAGCACTTATTCATATCAAGCTCAGATTTTGCTATGACAGCTAAGCATAAATATGTCAAAACACATTGCAAAATAATGAAATCTTTAAAGCATTCTTTTGGAAGGGAAAAAACAACAGCAAAACAACAACCATATCAGTGTCCATTAAAGTTTAAGAGAAAAAATGGGATGTACAGCTAAGGTGTGTTCACTTTTTCATCGGCAATTTGCACATTTAGGCTATTTTAAGACGCTGGCTAACTGTGATCAAGTAAAGGTGTTTCTGAGCTTTATTTTAAATGTATTGAATTTATACTGGAGTAAACCCAAGCTTTATTTTTTGATGTTTATTGCTTTTTCCATGGAGGCAGTGATTATTGAACATACATAAGATTCAAAATGTATTATATGCAGTGACTCAGCTTGTGGTTTTGAAGATGACAATATCCAGAATGTGAGAAAAGTTACTCCAAGGACTGCCATAATCTAGAAGGCATACTTCCATGTCCATGTGCATATTTACTAAAGATGCTCCTTATCTGTACTGAGTTAGCTAGAACTTTTCTACATAGCATTCTTTCAGCTTTCTCTTTGCAAACCACTTATAAGCCTTATGCAAATGATGTGCTTAATGTTTTCTAGAAGATGCTCAGGCTACAGACGTTCAGCATTTGACACAATCACAAGTATTTTCTTGAGAGGTGTCTGCGTCTTCTGATGGTCCCAGCTGTAGGTAAGTATTACTATTTACATGAGCAACCTGAGCTGTTCTGTGGGAGAGGTAGATCTATTTTCCATTTTCTGAATATCTCTGTTTCTGTGGATGGAAATACTCTGTATTTGCTGCTGAGGAGCATTGTGCTCACCTATTAACCAGTTCAACCTAGATATCTCGAATGCTGCCTGTACAACAGCATTCCCACAAAATTCATTTTTCTCAATTGTAAGCTACATAAACTATCATATATATCAACTGGGATCAATTACATAGGCTTAGCATGATTTAATTAAATGCTTTGTTATGCCAGATGGTAGAATATTTTATATTAACATTCTCAGTTGTTTTTTTCAGGGAGTATGAAAAACAAAATGGGAAGATGAACGTAGTATTGAATCTATCATGTAAACAGTTTTCAATGTAAAATCATCTTTTTAATGTCTTATTCACATTCATACTCCAGAAACCTCCTGGTATTCTTGTTTGCCTCAACAATGTGACACTGCCATGAAAACTGCTTAAAATATTATTTGGGGATTTATTTGCTTGCAATAACCTGTGAAACTACAAATAAATGACTATTTAATATGCTAATTTTAGGACTGATTTTGGACAAATTTGCTTTACTGAATTTAATTATATATTTCCGTTATACTTTAGTTGCTTAAAAATAAAGAAAGAGCATAGTATACATGGGTAAATTTAAAAGACTTTATTTACCAAGAGACAACCTCTCAATATCTAATGCAAATATACCACTGGTTAGAATTTTTTTTTATAGACTTTATGCCACAGCCAGCCATCACACTGTTTGAATGATATCTTATCACCAGAGGCAACATCAGCGTGGAAAGAAAGGTGTTCTGCCTACATGACACTCATCTGGAGTGGCATTACTCAATACCTTGTAAAAGGTGTGGGCTGCCAGAGAGTTTGAAAAGATGTTCTCACAGCACCTCACGGTAATGGAGCAGGAAGGAGGGAAGTGATTTTGTTGAATCCTATATTTGCAAATGTGGGTGGAATTCTCTGAATAATTTTGGCTGAAATGAAACCTTTGCTCAATTTCTTCCCCTGCTCTGGGGAAGTGAACTCACAGCCCCAGTGGGACTCCTTCAGTCAGAAGGTTATTATTTCTGGGGCTGTTCTCTTGTCCCTTCTTTTGCATAAATGTCTCACAGAGTTGGCTAGAAAGAAACAAGACAGGAGGGACTCCACAGCCTGGAGACCGATATGAAAAACATTTATCTGACTTTTCAATAAAACAGACAGAAAATGAAGTTAAACCAAGGGCTGCCATTTGTTCACCTAGCTTCAGAGCCAAAGAAGTTCAGGTGACATCCACTCTGGTAGTTGGACTTCACCAGGAGAGAATACCTGCAAGACATACAAAAATCATATTGAACCCTGCCTCAGACAGAAATGTGAGTGGAACGGGCTCCAAGCTGCCAGAGTTCAAGAAGTGTCAGACATAGGATCTGATTTCTGGGTAGTCTACGTGAAGCCACGAGTTGGACTTGACAATCCTTATGGGTCTCTTCCAACTTGGGATACTCTATGATTCTGTGTGTGTTCTAGAATTCATGCAACAAACCTGACAGCAATTAGTTCTGTAGTAAATAAACATAGTATAATTTCAAAGTCCTGTATCCCAGTCATTGATAAAAGCATTAAACAGAAGTGGCCCTAAGATGGAGCCCTGCAGAAACCCATTAACTGGCAACCAGCCTCATGTAAGCCTTGATTACAACTCCCGGAGCCTGATCTGTCATCCATCCAACTGTTCACCCATTACATTATGGTTTTGTCTAGCAGGACATCTTGTCCAGAAAGATACTGTGAGAATAATGTATGAAAGAAAAAATAATATTGTTAAAAATATGTGGACCAATACATTACAGCCCTTATGCATCATGAAATTTTCTTGCTTTATCACACAGAACATCATAAAATTAAATTGGTTGTCCAGATGCTCAGATCAAATATATTTGAACAGAAATCATATTATCTAGTTTTACATAATACGTAGATTGAAACCAAACTTGAATTTTATGGAGTATGATAGAAGGTTAGATAAATATTCTGCAATGAATGTAATTAGATTTTCTTTTTCCAAAACTTAATTGAATGGCATTAATGCTTCTTGCAAAATCTTACTTCAAAAAGTATATTTATGTACTAATTCAACTGTACAATCTACCACCTAAAAGCTCTAGCTATTTATTCAGTTTTATACAGTGGCTTTAATAATGTTGAAGACTTTGTGAGCTCAGAAATAATGAGTCATATCATATTCTCCCTTACAAAGAGTAATAATTGTGCCACAGGCTTAAAAATCATGGCATGTAATTATGTATTTGCATGGGTGGAAATTACCTCCTAGTTTTTCAAGCTTTCTAGGGAAGTTTTTGGACACTGAATAGAGTTTGCAAAGAGAATGGAAGGATCAAAATCCAAATGCAAACTTGCATCCATATAGTGCCTTCCTTTTTGGCTCATGAGAGGGGAAAATCTGTATGATACAGAATATTAGAGACCACTCCTTCAACTTCTGTCTGTCACCTCTGTTGATGATGTCTGCACTCATGGCTGCTCATATTTCTCTTCAGGTGTATGTTCTTCTAAATTCTTTATCTATAAGCAGTACCAAGAACTGATGGAGTCACGGGAACACAGTGGTGAGGTAGCAGGAGACAGCACTTCCAATACAGCATCAGTCATTCTGAGCTGTATTCCTGAGATCCACATTTTACATTTTCAGCATCCTTCTCAAGGCATTTTACTACTACTACAGGTGAAACAACATTTCACTTGCAAGGTATTTGTGGATGGTGTGTCTGTGTTGGGTTCTGGAAACTCTCACAGAAATCAGAGGTATTTGTTTCTCTAGCCTTGCTAGTGCTAAATTACAAGCTCTTAAAAATTGAACACATTCATCACAAGACTGACTGCTTGAATAAACTAGCTGTTCCTGTTTGGAGCCAATCGATTGGCTCTCTGAGATTTTGCTCTAACTTTAGATTGCATTAAGAGCCTAAGCAAGTAGAAATTCCCTCATACTATGGTTACTGTTTCAAGTCTTAAATGGGTAAAGAATGATCTCTTGTGATATTAAGGGTCAGTAAATGGCATTTTGTCTGCTCGCTGGCTCAGAGCTTGCTCTGAGGTATAATCTAATCTGACAAAGCAGAGAGAGATCTATTGGAGTTCACAAGAGTAGCACAATCTGGATGAATTAGGTAAATCCATTAAAGGTGATCCCTTAATTCCCGCAACTGAAGAAAGAAACAAACTTATTTGTTCACATTTAACCTATCTAATACCATACCCAATTCTCTTCCTCATGAAGCAGATTCAAAACTGAATGCAGTGATTTCCTGATATCAACTATGAAGTCAAAGGGAAATGGCTGATCCTTCATTTTGTCACTTAGCTGGTTTTCCTTCCCTTCACATCTTTTGACTGGCTCTTGAAAGCATGGTAGATGTAGAGTTCCTTTAGAAGCAGGCAAAGTTACACCTTTGGTGGAGAGGAGCTTGCCATTTGTAGATGTTATGCACTATTATTTCACTTGATGTAATATCCTGGTCTTGCTGTCAGCTTGCCAGCTTTTCTGATTTCTTTCCTTTATTTTTTTTTTTTATGGTTAGAAATCGTGTCTGAAGTTGCAAGAACCCAAGGGATTGTTACATGCTGCTGAGAAATAACGCTTTGGCAATTTCATTCCTTACATTTCCTGTAAATCTGTCTGTGTGTGAGCTTAGATGTCTCCTGTGTTTCCATTTAACCCAACCTGTTATTTTCATCTCTTTGCAAGAAAGATAAAAAGTCTACCATCTTCTCCATGTGACTCCTCCACAGGGCTTGACTAATCATCTTTTATGAAATACAACAGGGTATTTGGCACTTACCATCTGTTTAATTGTCATCTTTGCAAAACAGGTTGAAAAATCCATGCTTCAGTTACAGCCACTTTGGATCTTATCAGTTAAAGGATAAGTATATAAAACTTTGACAGAGAAAATGCAGTTCTGGTGGCTCAGCGTTGGACTGGACTGAAGTTCTTCATTAAGTATTATTGCCTGTAAGGGAAACTGTTGATCACAGCCTGAACCTCTGATTAACTATCTGAGGCAAGCAATGAGTCAACTGCGGGAGCACAGGTGAAGGTAATTCCGCTGTGCTCCTGGAAAGGGGTGGAGCTTGACTACACTTTACCTAGATCCCATTTAAGGGCTGACCACCACTAAGGTAGTGTTTCTTTCTGGAGTCTGTTCCTTTGTGGAGTTCTGTTGAGGAGTTTCAACATTATCTGTCTTGACTGAAGGCCTTAGTGTTGGTGAGTCTTTTCCTTAGATATCCTCTGGCTATCTATTTACAACTGTACTTGTATTATTCCAACTGTACATTGCCATTCTCAGAAATTATTTGAAAATATAAACTCAGCCTTAGCTTACTAAGCAATATGCAGGCTGCACAAGGCTTCATTTTTCAGTTGCAATGTTCTTTCTTGTCTATATTTTTTTGGTGATTTTTATTTGTTTTTTTAGGATAAAGTGATGCATCCAGGATCTGAGAATCTTGGTACTGTTAAATGCAATGATAAAGCTCTGACTGATTTTACTTAGCTGAGGGTTTTCTCCCCCCACTTCTTAATATGTCTGTGGCATGTTAATATGCAGCCTTCTTGGTGTTCCAAAATAGCCACCAAAATTTGCAATGGTGATGCAGGCACCTGAATGGTTAATTTAAATCTGCGGAAAACAAGTTTGTTTTTCTCAGTTGCTTGTTGAAAATGCTACAATATATTGAAAAGTAGTTGTCAATGTTATCGTCCACACCTGTTAGGTATTAGCCTGCAACAGTCAAATTATGCAATCTGAAAAAGACAGGCAAAATATAACTGGGAGCTAGTCTCCTTTTCCAAGAAATAATCCCTAAAATGTTTCATACAGCTTCCTCTTCTTGGATTTAGAAATGGAAGTTTATTTCCTGTTGCTTCAAATATGATGAAATGCTAAATGCTCTCAATGAATGGAAAATATAAATATGAAATATGCATCCCTAAAAGCAGAGTAGAAAATTATATAAAGGTGATAAAAGAAATGCAAATTAAGAGCCTTCTGTTTGTTAGTAATGAAAATTAAAATCCTCATTTTGTCTAAACACTGTGATACAATATTATATTAATAAGTTAGTACTAAAACTGAGCAGAAACCCAAGCACTAAGAACCATTAATCTTAATTATAGTCAGAAGGAAATTAATAGTTGGTTAATGCTGGTTTGCTTCATGTCTTCAGAGCCATTCATTAACCAAGTAGGAAGCTTGTAGTTTTCAGCCATATGTCAGGGTGAGATGTCAATGCCAAGTTTATAAACAAGGTTTTAACACAGCATATTTTCTGGAAGTATTGTAGTGATAGATTTCATGCCAGGACACTGGTGAATGGAAAATTAGCCTTGGTATTAAAACCTTAAGCTTAACAAAATGACTGAGACAATGAAGGTGTTCATAGATTTGTTTGTAAGGCTGTAGATAACTTCTTCCTGAAGAAGTCAATATTAAAAGCATGCTATGGCCTAGATAATACCCAGATGTAAGTATTAATGGAATGATCTAAGGGCAGAAGGTCTGAAAATTCACTCATTTACAGGGAAAGCTACATATCTAAAGGATCTGAAACAGCTTAAAAGTAGTTAGCTCTGCTCCAGCCCTCATCATGGAAATGCATGATTGTATTAGTGCTTCTCTTCTTCCTCTGCACATTTCCTTTATCTTGCTGTGAAATTACTGGGCTGTAGATTAGCTCTGGTGTATGCACTATCCAGATGACTTTGCACAGGAGCTCAGTTCCTACTTATGCTATTTGATGCTTTTAGAGCACAATTAATAATTCCAGAAGACTGAAAGGAAAAATGGTTTATATGCAAAATACCCTCCAGCAAAAAAAAATCCCTAAACGTTTCACAGATGCTGATTAATTAAGCCTCACAGACCCTTAAGAAGCAGGCAAACATCACAGTCCCTGTTTTCCAGCTGAGTGAACTGAGGAACAGAGCAATTATTACAGGCTTCTGCTTTTACAGCTGCAAGTAGCCCCACTTATTCTGCCACAATATTCAGATACTCACAGTGTTGGACTTTGTACACCAATGATCATGCAGGAGGCTCAGCTCACCGAACTTCATGCAAGTGTCAAGCCTGCTTGGCCAAGATATTACTCGTCTGAGCATCTCTAAGTCTTAGAAATCTTCAGTGCTTGCACTAGTAACAAAACAAGGAAATTTCTCTTTGTAAATAATTCAGACCATACTGGATAAACTGCAAATTAATTTATCATAAACTTGAAGCTGTGAAAAGCAAGCATTTTAAAGATTTACATCAGTTACTGAAGCAAATATATTATAACATTTGTTGTATGAATTTGTTGGCTTTAGGAGATCTGTTGCTGAATTGCACAAAGATAACAGTACAGAATCTGTGTTTGCAATTCTCTGTAGGAGACATTCCTTGCGTTAGCAATGCACAGAAAGAAAAGCATTGCTTTATTTAAGCACACAAGTTGAGCCTTGCTGCAGTGAAGCTTTTGTGGTAGCTTTCACATTGGCTGCACAAAGAAGATTCTTAGGCTTCAAAGACTGGAACCTGTGTGAAGAGGCAGAACTTTGTCTTGATTTGTGTTATGTTGCAAAGGCTACTGTCACGGATTAATTTGCACATACCATTAAGTGTCATTAAATAAAAGATGAATTCTCAAGTTCTGTCAGGAGCTAATGTTATGTGATAGAAGTAGGTAGTACTAAGGTAGAAACTTTAATTAGATATGTAGAGAAATCCTATCTAGAAATGCATATTACAGAAATCAACAATTTTGTTGTATTATCAACAAAATTTCACATGGAGAGTAATAGAATCACAGATTAGTTTCTGACTTGTTCTAGGATCAATCAGTTTGCTTTTGCAGAATGGTTCATAAGTTAACATAGTGAAAACTGGTCGAAAATGAGACAGTTTTGCTTTTGAGGTTCTATTTCCTCCTAAAAGAGAGATGGTATTTGTTTACCTCATTTCCCTGCAGCTTTTATGGTGTAATGATATGCAAGTATAAGGCAAAATGTCTTGTAATATGTTACATAAATCTACATGGGAAAGAATTTTATTTGGCGGTATCAGATGTGCTTAACTGTGAAAGAACAAATTTTGTCCACTGTGGTGATTTGGAGCTTTGCATTAAAGAGGTTGTTGGAGCAGAGATCTGCCTGGAAGAGGATCTTTTTCCAGCTTTATTGGCAAACCCTTTCTTAACATCCTTCCATTCAGTTCAGTGTGTCACAGGAAATTGTCCCTCTATTTCCATCTCCAAATCTTCACCACTTTTAAGAGGAAAAGAATCAGATCCAAGTCTCCTGGTCACCACACAAGCATTCTTATATTAGTATTCAGTGCACTCAGCTGGTGGTTCTCCTTATTAATCTCTCTTCTTGTCTATCTACCTCTCTCCTTTTCTCTTGCCCCTCCCAGTTTACAAAGCCTGTAAGTAAAATAAACTATCGAACTCTGAGCTTCCATGCAAAACATCAGAGATCATAATACAACATAAATAGCAGGAATCACAAAAAACATGTCTCCTGATCAGAAACCCTAAATTAAATTTGTCAGCTTACCTAGGGGCTAAAAGCTCTCTCTGAATGCTGTGCTGCAACTTAAAGATTGAATTAACCACTTTCATCATGGTATTTTTACATCATTAAGGCCAATCCAACTTCACAAAAAGAAAGTCACAGTGAATACAAAATTGCAATTTGTAGAGTTTGGATAAGAATGTTGGTGGAATAAAATTGGTGGAAATGATCACAAAGTAGAATCTCTAAATTCTCTGAAAGCGAGGCCAGCATCCTTCAGTGAGGCCTGAGAACTTACTTGATTTCATTATGACATAAACATAAGCAGTATTATTTTTCCTAGGAGTGCTTTCAGGGCCTTTTAATGCTTGGTAGTACAATGAAGTGCTGTTTACACTAAGATGCCCTTAATAACTTCTATCTCCAGAATTCAAATGATCCAGCTCTGCCATCTTGCTTACTACTGAGGTTTTAACAGTTGCATTAAAAGTGAGTGGAACTGCAGGTGGCAAAATGCTTGGTATCTCCCAGACTGCAGGTGGGATCTAAACCAACTTGTTGCTAGAGCCATGGGATGGTGGGAATGAGCTAGCAGATGAAAGTCATTAGGTGACAGAAAGGAAGGTTTAATTGTGAATTACATCATGGCTTTCCTAAGAGTTTGGCCTTTCAGAAACATTAAGAGCATCACACAGACTTTTACTAAGTGCTTCTAAACATCAAGAGGACTTTAACCCACCCAGGTTGATCAATAAATGCTCCTTCTCTTGCTGATTCAGTGCCATGTCTTTTCCCTCATCATTCACAAAAAAAACCCCCATCATTTGCTATCTGACTTCAGATTTCTCTCATGAAAGTTACTGATGGATTTTCAGGCTTGCAATGTAAAGCCTGCCAGTTTCAATCTCAAATGTGCTTAAGACCATGTGAATAATATTCCAAGCCCAGGGTATCAGAATGAATCTCTCAGAGTGATAGTAGTATGGATGAGGCTCTGATTTAAGTGCCTAATGCCTATCATTATGGAGCTAAAACTTCCCTTTACAGCAGTGTGAGAAGTTTGGCTATGCAGAAGGACATAATTGGGGTAAAACTTAAAATAGAAAGATGATAGTGGTAGATGAGAGAACTACAAAGAAGGGAAAAGAACTGAGAAAATATATGAGGAAAAATATTCATAGGGTGCCTTGTTATCAAACCATTCCCTTTCATCCCAGCTGTATAATTCTAGTAGCAGCCTCTTGTAACAGCTGATATAGAATCATAGGATCATGAAGGCTGGAAAAATCCTCTATGATCATCTGATCCAAATGTCCACCTACTTCCAATATTGCCCATACATCTTGTTTATTTGTGGATGTTTCTGGGGCAGATTAAAGATGTTTTTATGCAGTCTCTCACTTATCGCTACACCAGCACTACTCAAGTTTGGGTTCCTCCTTTGCTCACGTGCTTACATACTTGACAGAAAGCATCTAGTGCCATCTTGTCACACAGAAGCCATTGCTTGTTTGTCTGACAATACCCTGTTTCTGTCAGTCATCTTGGTTAAGAGACTGCATGCCTCGCTTGTAAAAATCTGCATGGTTTAAGTGAATATAGTTGTTAGCAGGATCCTGAAGTTGTATGTTTGTCATAAAAAGTCACAGGAAAGACAGAATAGAAAGCATTTAAATTTTTGTTTCCAAAAGCCACTAGTTTGATTTCTAACCATTTTTTTATAGGCAATGGGCATAGGTGGTCTTCTACATGCACAGTTCAGTGTAGTCATATTCTTCTAGTCAGAAACACCAGTCATCTCACTTCTTTGGAAAGCATTAAATATACTAGATAAAGTCATTGCAAAAGTAGGCATATTTATCAACCTGCCTTTCCAGAAGGTTCTCTGCTCAGCTTCAGCACTGCTCCCAGGCATCCTTCTCTTGCCCATAGCCACCTCAGTAGTTAGCTTCCAGTTGAGAGCCTATAGGTTGCAGAGACTGGGGAAAAATAATGATTAAATAGATTTCCCCCCCCCCCCCATGAAAGCTTGACAGAGCCTTTCTACACTGGGACACTCCCATTCAGCTGCACCTCAAAATCTAGGGTTGTACTATTTTTTCCCATTCCAGAGCATTTACATCCACACAAGGCACAATAGAAAGTAATACTTGAGAATTTTCCTATCTAATAGAGATGATAGAGAAATTAGTATCTGAATTTTGCTAATTGCATCATCAGAGGGTCATGGGGTCAACCATTACAAATCTGCACAGATGATCAAAGGAAAGATCCTTCATCATATTTCTTCTCTACCTTTATATTCTTTATGTTCATGTGTCCTTATTTTAGTTTCATTTACATTTTATGTGGATTTAGAGTAATTAGTATTAAAGCATCGTTTAGTTTATCTGATAGTAATGACCTAGAGAAAAGTAAAGCCCATTGCAAAGGGCATCTATATTAGAAGTACACCCTCTTATAAGTTTTCAGCATTGTAATAAGCTAAGCCATGGAATCCCCTTAAGTAGAGCATTGATATCAGATTTTCAATCACAATTGGTTCGTGGTTATTCTTTCCTTGGCCTTATAAACAGAGGAGGTGAGTTCTTTAAGATCCTTCCCTTACCTTAGGTGACTTGAAAAATTGCTCCTCACACTTAAACCTCCCTGAGGGCAGCCTGCTTAATTGCTGTGCACTGAGCACTGATGTCTAACTAATTTAAATAGTTTCAGTTTTTATGTTTTTAACTTTCCCTGTGAAATGATCTGAGACATCTCTGGAAAGAAGGTTTTTGGATTATTTTTCTTTCCTTCCTTGAAAAAGCTCTGATTTAAAGGCTCGAAAGCAAAATTTACTTGCTTATGCCACTAACATCTGCCCTTAGCTATGATTAATTCTTACATGCATAGATTTCTGCAGACAGTAAAGGCTGTTATGATAATCTAGTCTGACTCCACTGCATAACAAAGACCAAAGACATTCACCAATCGTTTCTGTATCAGTACTGTAATGCTGTAACTTCACTTTAAAAAAGCACTCTAACACGACTGGGAGACCCATTACATTGCTTAGTAGGTTGTACCAATAACTAGTTACCCTTAAAATTTGTGTACACCCACTTTCTAAGGGGGCTGCTCCAAAAGTAATGCCTCCTATTTTATTATATTTGCCAGTGTCATCAGAGGTTGATGTTGGTGGTATAGCAAGAGAAGCTGAACTTTCCCATCAATATTTTGTTACATTTTCTCTGACAAAATGGCATCTGGCCTAGAAATCTGTGTGGAGTAAAGGTGTGGAATTGAATTCTTCCACACAGAAAAAAGTGGCACCCACTGATACTCATCAATGCTTGCTGAACGTGGATGTGAACACAGTGAGAGGTGTGTGGTGTGTTCCAGCTGCAGTGATGGGAAAGACAAGCTACTTTCTGGGTGGACATGCAAATTTTTAAGGGTGAGGCATGCAGGCTCTTGTTCATCTGAGACAAAAATGCACAGCTAATGGTAGTGACTGTGCTAGAAAAGAGTATTTTGTAGCTGAGAATTTTCACTACCAAATAGTGTTGTTTGCTCTTTGTATCTGTTATAGTTTACACAGAAATAAATAAGAGGCATTACCTTCAGAGAGACCTTCATATTTACAAATAGGAAGATTCATTCTCTAAACCTTGAATCTCTCTATTCTGGATTAAAGAGTCATAATTCTTCCACATTTAAATTTGTCATTTGATCCTGCTCTTGGTCTTTTACCCTTTCAAATATAATAAACAGACTTCATTTTTTCATCATGCCTTCATGATAAAACCCATTTTTCAGAACTCAGATCATTCTTGTAACTCTTTTCCAGTTGTTTTCAGTCTATCTTCTCTTTGAACTCCTGATCCTAAACAATAACATTTTCAAATAATGGTTTCATTTAATTTCACCATTCCTACAAAATATCAATCACTATTCAGCCCAGGGAAACAGCTGGTAAAAGCACAAGTATGCTTAAATAATAAAACAGAATGCCACGGATAAAAATTACACTAAATATTATAGACAAGAAAGCAATTACCAGAACTTGGAGTAGCTTTTCTTCATTTCTGCATCCCTATAGTTCTGTCCAACAGGCAATAAGTAAGATCCATTAAGCAAATTGAACATGGTTTAAAGTTAGAAATAATTGATATGATTAAATCCTTGTATTCATTCTGGTGAATTTATCCTTCAGACACAAGTTACCCCTCATACCCAGGAAAATTAAGAATTAGCGTGGTTGTGTATTGGCCATGCTAGAACACAAACCATGTAAATGTGTGAAAGTTTGAATTTTAAGCTAAAGTTTGTAAAGTAGAGCTTGAATTTTTACTTTACCATCAACAGATGTAATTTAGCTTAACCGTGAAGGCCTTTTGTGTCAAGCTGTGAAGTTGAGCTAACAACAGGGTAATGCTGACAGTCATTAAGATTTCTTTAGGTATTCCATCTGTGTTCCACAACATCACGTAGGTTATGAGATCTGAAACTGATCAGAGAGATTTCACTGGAACAAAGTACGGTATCAAATATTCTCTCAGCCTTTTATGGCTTAATGTTTTTCCCAGTCTACAATTCTGTAGTATACAATTTAGTCATTCATTTGGAAACTTCAGATGTTTTCTTTGATTAAAAACAAATAAAAATAAAAAATGTTTATTATCAGTCTTAGTTACAGCAATCTAAACCTAGATTATAAAATGTTATGTTATCAGTGTTACTGTTCTTTTAATAATGTTAGCCTGAAAGGCCTCAGATGATATCATATTGTGGAGCCCTCACATTCAGATCCAATAGTTCTGAGTGAGGTGTAACAGTGTAGTGAGTGACAGAAAGATATCTCCACTGTATCAGAAGATACCATCCTTCTGACAACTACCACTTCATGTCACCCACATGGATTTCCTGATAGATATAACTCTGACAAGCACCACTGTACCTTTGCTTCTGAACGATTCCATTTTTTAGAATCATAGAATCACAAGGTTGGAAAGGACTTATAAGATCATCTAGTCCAACCATCCTCCCTTTACCATACCTACAGGAAACTCCTAAACCGTGTCTCCTAGCTTCCTATCCAGGCACTTCTTGAACACTGCCAGGGATGGTGACTCCACCACCTCCCTGGGCAGGCTATTCCAGTGCCTCACCACTCTCTGAAGTGATGATGGTAGGACAACTCAGAACTGTCATCTCAGTATATTCACAGCAGCAATACCATCTATGTGCCCAGGTCCCCTGCATTGCTCTATGATTTTCTCTCAGATGATGACGTAACTTTATTAACGACATTTATTAGCCAGCTGACAAAACAAGGTAACTCAATTGCAAAGCCAATTGATTCATGATATCAAGGAAACCTGAGAACTTTTACTTCTGAGTAGATCTGGCAACTTTCAATTTTGTTTATTGAGTTTGTAATTTTAATTTAGTTAAGCAAACAAAAGCAAATGTGAGAACTAAGAATAGAGGTGTATCTTTAAATGCATTCTGTTCTGATAAAAATTATGTTCTGATAAAAACAGCCATCTGCTCAAATCTCATTTCTTTTTTTTTTTTCTGCAAGAATTTTGAGCATATTTGAAGAGAAGCTGAATTACAGAATTTCAAGGTTGTGAACAGAATGTGAAATAGAAAAAGTTGTGTGTATCTTCTCATAAGTTTTGTCACTAGCTACAAAAATATTCACGTGGAAAAACATTAAAATCCACATCACAAGAGGGAAAACAAAAGTATGGTTTTTTTTTCCAAGCACTTCACGATTAGAGTTGAGTGAACTAGTCATATATAAGAGTACTTTTATTGCTATTTATGTTTAATGTGATGGAAACAAGGGGCTTCTCTATAATTGGTATCTCATTGTCAGGCATGTAAATAAAAATAGAAAATATTACTTTTCTAAGGAAAAGAAGATAGAAAGAGATTCAAAAGTATATGTTCATGAATGTAAGGATACAGAGAGTCAGGTGATGAGAGGAACTGCCTGAAAGGAAGTTCTGGAATACATAACTAAAAAATCAAAACTATCATGCCTCTGAGCGTGCCTTTCCACATGGGACTCTCTACAAAAGTATAGTTTCTAAAAACTAGAATTATAGACTGGTATGAAGAAGGCTCTACTGTGTTAGTAAGAGACAGAAAATATTTCTGACCATTTATTCGTGCTGCTGTTAACACAAGGCAACTCCACAAGCTTTGGTAGAATGATGCTGTTGAAAATTAAATGCAGTGTCTAATTCCAGTGGCCCTCAAATACAGCCTCTAACCCATAACTTCACTCTGAAAAGTATTATTTTTTAAGCAAAATGAGGCTGTTTTGATATATCAGAAAGTTGAATAGAAACAACACTAATGACTGAATTTGTTTTTAGGCTTTTATATTTTACTTCACAAACTTGGGGTTGAAACAGTGAAGATTAAGCCATTTTGCAGTATTTGATATTGTATTGGCAATAAAAATACAGCAGATTTTACTTCCTCCTGAGTTTTTACAGAGATGCACGTACAAGGTAAGGTTTTACTTCTCAAGTATAAATGCTTACAAGAGGAGGAGGCAAACATAAGGCTTAGAACAATAAATGTGATAATGAGCAATCTGGATGCTGACCACACTCGCTGTCAACTGCTTTTATGAGCATTACCAAATCAAAGGAAAAATGTGCTAAGGGGAATAGGGATGAATCAATGCGTGGAAGTAAACTGAGGGCAGTGTAATACATGCTTTGATCCTATGGCAACTGAATTATTTAGATTTTAAGATGGGAAAATGATCTATCTGCATAATTTCACTAGCAATCTCAAAACCAAAGAACATTTCATTTCCTTACTTCATTGCCTCATTCAATGCATGGAAACAGTAGCAGGACAATAAATAATCCATATGGTTTTTTTTAGTTAATAAGTTTTCTTTTAATATAAGCAGCTAATCCTCTTTGCAAGGGAAACAATATATACATATGGAACTGGTATTACAGTTTCATTTTCTCTGTGATACAGAGAGTTTTATTAATGAAAATTGTAGTGGGAGAAATACTTCACCAAGGGGCTTTTGGATGTGCCATCAGACTGCTCGTGAAATCTTCTGCATGCAGTCTGTTCAGACAAACAAACTTTGTTCTCTTCATTGCAAATTCAGATCTGGGGCAAAGCCATAATTCCTGTGATGTGTGGGAATATATCAATATCTTCTTCTTTTCACTCCCTCCTTATAGCCATGGATAATCTCTTTTCTACTCCTGAAGTTTATCTGATGCGTGGTAGACAGCTCAGCTATAAGTTCTGTGTATGTGTACCTGCCTGCTTCTTATGATGCAGTGAAGAAGACCAACAGTATCCTGGCCTGGATCAAATGAGGGGTAGCCAGCAAGGCAGGGGAGGTGATTGTACCACTCTGCTCTGCCCTCATGAGGTCCCATCTGGAGTACTGTGTCCAGGCCTGAGGCCCCCAGCACAGGAAGGATTCGAATCTCTTGGAGTGGGTCCAGACGAGGGATGCTAAGATGATCGGAGGGCTGGAGCACCTCTTCTGTGAAGGAGGGCTGAGGGAGTTGGGCACGCTCATCTTTGAGAAGAGAAGGAAGAGAGACCTCTTTGCAGCCTGACAGCATTTAAAGGGAGATTTTAGATTTAAAGGAGGGAGACTGACTTCTTATATGGTCTGATAGTGACAGGATAAGGGTAAATGGTTTTAAACTAAAAGAAGGGAGACTTAGATTAGATTCTTAATTCAGAGGGCAGTGAGGCACAGGATGTCTCATTCCTGCAGGTGTTCCAGCCCAGCTTGGATAGTGTCCTGGGCAGCTTAATCTAGGGGGTAGCAATCAGCCCACGGTAGTAGATTGGAAATGGATGGATTTTAAGGTCCCTTATAACCCAAGACATTCTGTGACTCTGTGATCTTTGCTTTTTAGTATAAACTGTTCCCTGCCAAAGAAAATCACCTGGTTGGTGGGCCACAAAAAGTGTGATTTTCTTCCTGCCTCAGCCTAAGGATTAGAGATTGTATTGCTGAAGCTTGGGTTTCCCCTTTCTTACTATGAATGTTATGGCACAGAAGCTTATGGGTCACACTTACTCTTTAGCCTGGACAAACTGCTATTTAAATTATTCCCTGTATGGAGGAAAGGTTTCCACCTAGGAATGAGAAGGGCTCTGCCCACACAGATTACCCTGTAGAACTGTGGTGAGAGCAAAGTCGTGAAAAATAAGGATCAAGGTTCTGCAGAGAACTTGAGCAGAAAGGAAGGAAAGCACAATTTCTACCCCCAATTTATTTCATGACATGAAATTGACCTTTGCTGTAAATATCAAAGGAAAGAGAGGTGCTCTCCTGAAGCCCAATTAGCTGCTCAATACACTGAGAAAATGTCTCTTCGTTCCTCCCTGAGGATTTTTTCCAGCAGCAATGTGCTTGGCATGCATTTCTTGCAGATTTTTATTTGTACTCTCCCTCTTTCTTTGCATGAGCTCGCTGCCCTCATGTAATGAATAGGCCAGAGAATGACTTGATGTGACGGTTTGAGTATTGTGACACCCCAGACCCATCACAGAACTGACTGTCCATGAACAATGTGCCCAGACTATAACCGTTATTGTAACAATTGCAGCAGCATAGACATTTCCTGTTTTAAAGTTTAAATGCATAAATGTATCTGTCTATAGGATTATTTTACTTACAGCTTTATATCTGGAGTGTGATTGAGGTGTTTACTCAGATGACATGTATGTCAGTATTAAAAAAGTATCACTTCAGGGCTGTTTTAAACATACCAGAAGTGTATTCTTAATTGAATATTCCTTCATGGCCTGGGAGTGCATTTCTGTGGGACACATTATGCACTCCTGAGATAGCAGCAAATGTGCATGTGTGAGTACATGGAATAAATAAAACTCTGATGCAAGAAGGCTCAGAACAGAACTCTTAATGGGGATTTTTCCTACAGGCAGCTTTTGGCATTGACTTTGCTTAGAAAGGTCTCATGATCTAGCAGAAAAAGAATTTAGTTTCTAAGAACTTGATGTGCTTAGAAAGGCAAAAATCTTCGTCTCTAGTATCTCTGATAGCTTGTCAAATTTAAGTTGCTTGAAGCATGAGGAAAAAGTATTCAAAAATATTCAAAGAAATTGCCTAACTCTGCACCTTCTTTTACTAATGTGATATCCCCACGTTATGCCTCCTGTACTAGTTTCCATTTCCCTTAGAGCCAAGACCAATTATCCCTGCAGCTTTCCAGCTGAAAGCAACAATATTCCAGTGTTCTTCACACCTATTTACACACTATAATGCTCTGAAGCACAAATGTACCCACTTCCTGTCTGTCAACCAACAGCTCTTTAATAACTATGGAACACAATGAAGTGCTGCAGTCATATTCTATAGGATATGTCTAAAACAGTTCTGAAGCTCCTTTGTGCCCTCTTCACCCTTAGAAAACTAAAGTTGATTTTGATCTACTAATTGGGAAGGCAGTGGATTTGTCTTCAGTATATTCTTTACGCCACTTCTCAAATGTGAAAAAATTGTTTCCAAAACGTCTCTGACTAGGAGGGAAACTGGCTTACTGACAGTCTCTTCTGTCATTGCTGCCAACTACTGAAACAACATGTTTCACAATGACATAGCTGACACCACACCTGTTCCTACCAGCTCTGGTACACCGAATCCCAACACAAAGAGCAGTATTCCCAAAGCAGCTCAGTCTGCATGTTATGGGAGAGGACACATTTGACCCATGCAGTGGGATATGGCAGTTATGTCATGACAGCATGGCTGGCTCCCAACTTCCTTGCTGGATACAGCACAACAGTGGGCAGAGCCAGTTTTCCATGGATATCATGTAAGCATGCTCTGAAAGCCCTAGTTCCTCTGATCTCAATTGACCAATTTACCTCACTGAGTTACTGTCTTTGGAGACAACTACTGGGGCCAGTAAACTGAAGAATGCCCCAGGGTCCCAGTGCCTGCCCTGGTATTGTGGTAGGTGATAACAGGAGGAGGTACAAAGTGTTAAGCACAGGAATAGGCTCCCCACAGAGGTGGTTGAGTCACCATATCTGAATGTGTATAAAAACCATCTGGATGTGGTGCCCAGGGACGTGATTTAGCAGTGTGTTGTTAGAGTTAGGGTAGTGTGGTTAGATTGTGGCCGGACTTGATAATCTTGAAGGTCTTTTCCTTCAATTTTCCTGAGCACTTGCCTCCTTTGCAAGCCTTCTTCAGCCAAGTGCCTTTAAGTAGCTCCCCTCAGTAGCTCAGGGGAGATGCAAAGGATGCTGCAACAGTGTTGTTAGTAGGTGGATACTGGGATTTGGCCATGTTATCGATGTTATCTAGTTTTTAAAGGATCATTAAAAAGTATGGAGAAAGGTAAGATACTGATGTGAGAGTGGAAATTACTGGTTGCAATTTATTACTAGTATAGATCCAAAGAAATACCCCAGTGGGAAATTTGGCCCAAAGCCTTTTTTTTTTTTTTTTTTTTAATATATATAAAAGAGTTTTCAGAAGCCTCTGGTGACAGAGAAAAGACAGTTAAAGAGAACAATTAAATAACCATTGTCCTGAAGCCAACCGAAAATTACCTTTGATATCAGAATCCATCTGTGCCAATCAGTGAAGCCTACTGGGGAGAAAATGAAACAAAAAGAAATGAAAGTGTCATGACTACTGGCAAACAAGTAGATGAAATTAAGTCACCTTAGCTTGAAACATGCATTCACTGTTGAAAATGAAGTTTAACTTTCCTCTCTTCAATACCAGAATGAAAACTATTCTATACATACTGCCCTGAGAACAAAACTTTTGTAGGCTTTGTGCTTCTTCCCCAGACCAAATATTTAATTACTGAAGCTTGAGATCTAATAAAGGAGAAACTGTTTCCATACATACCAAGGCAAGATTAAAGTATTTTCACTCATGTAGTAAATTTACATCATAGAACTGTTTGTGTTGGAAGGGACACTTAAAGGCCATCTAGTCCAACTCCCCTGCAATGAACAGGGACACCTACAGCTCCATCAGGTGCTCAAAGCCCCATCCAGTGCTTCTCTGGGCAGCCTGTTCCAGTGCCTCACCACCCTTCCTGTAAAAATAATAATATCATTTATCTAAGAAATAGTATTCATTATTGACTACACAGAATGCAGAAAATCTACAAACGTTAATTCTGTAGAGGTTTCTAAAACAAATTTCTGAATATTTGGCCTTCTGAATGTTTTGTCCTCAGCATCTCACACTGAATTTTGTGACCTGAAATGATTGCTGTAATATTATGTAACAGGCATTCCCTCTTGAAGCTAATAAAAAATGCCTCAGTAGCTCTTATTGCTCCAAATTCTTTTGAAAAATAACATTCCCTTCTTAATGATGATCTTCTCAGCTGCTTTTTAGAAGATAAAAAAATAAAGCAATCTCTGCTTCAGTAATAATGATCTACTTCTTTTTCATGTCTCCTTTTTTAGTAAAAAACTTTCACCCATGCATGTGATTAAAGAAATCAGCTCCCTGATCATTTGGCTTTGGAGCTGTCACAATTTTTTCATCAAGAAATGTACAGTAAATGAGCCTGAACAGAGTTTACAGTGATTGAGTGATAGTAAATGCTTTATTGAGAGAATGTTACGAAAACAAGAAGTGTTGATGGCAAGGTCTAAACAATAAGAGCTATCATTTTGCAACAACACAAGATTCCCTGAAATGATTTTCAACAGCTACAAAAACACAATACAAATTGGTTATAGCCTTAGCAAAGAGACTTAATGCTGCGCTCTTTGCTTGGGATGAGATGTAAATATAGATCTGAAGATCTGAATTACAAACCTGATTTTTCTGCCATGTTAGTGGAGCAGCTCTTTCTGAAAACATCCAGTGCTCATTATCACTGCTAAACCACCAGCACCTGCTAAATTGTGATCGTGTTTGGGTAGACTTCCTGTTGGAGAACTGAGATTTCTTTAGTTAATATCAAGAATTCTAGCTTCTGACATAAGCATTACAAAATTTACCCTAAGTAGAGAGTAACACCACAGTGAGAAATGTAGCTTATGCCTACACGTCATAACTTACAACCTCAAAATGGAAAACACAACTTATGAGAATTTTCCTTTCCAGTTTTTCTACTGCTTGTCTTGTTTGGATTTTAAGACTTTTTTCAAGAAAAAATAATATGAAATTCTAATTTTTGTAGAAGCACAGATTTTTAATTTTCCCCATACTTATAAAATAAATAAGTGCATAAATAGAAACACAGCTATTGAAGAGTAAAAGTATAGAAAAGAGGCTTTACATCATATGTTTTGGGAGAGTTTTTCCCAGCATCTCTGTTTACTATTTGAAAAAATCTATTAAAACTCTGAAGAACGTTGACAAAATGGCTAAATAATCCTGAAAGATAGCTCTAGTTCTGCTAGGTAGCAAGAGTTATGAAAGAGGGTTTCACTTTGTTAATTAGGTAGTGGATATTTTTATCATTGAAAAATTAATATAGCCTGTGGGGTGACTTAGAGGAAAGTCCTACCCCTTCGCTAGGATTACGGATGTATGTAATCGCATAATTCCTAGGAGAGTAAATTCATTATAGCCTGGGGAGATACAGCCAGAATTCATATACAAATGCAGAGCAAAAGGATCTCATCTTCAATTACTTCAAGGCTTTCATGTTTCCTTCCCTTCTATCCACTACCTACATGGTCCTGTAAGTAACACTTCTACCCACCTCTCAAGCCTGCTCACAAGATCCAGGTGTTTCAGTAGAACTCTGTCTCCCAACTCAAGGGATTTTCTTGAGAACTGGGCTCAGATGTGTTCCTTGATTCAGCTGGCCAGTAAATATCTCAGTTCAACTCACCCAGTTCGGGTTCTGTCCTTTGCTTTCTGTGTCCCTGGAGTTTGCCATTATCTATCACAAAAGCTTGTGCACCCTCTTCCAGAAAAACACTTTATCAGCTTTGTCACATGTCTCTCACACAGGGCAAGCATCAGCCATTAAGGCAGTTGAAGATATTAGTGGGTTTCTAAAAATAAACAAACTCAATAAGGTAAGAGTTCCTTCTTTTCCCACCTCTGAGTCCCAGAAACCAAGTTCAAGTATAATGGTGGATCGTTTCAAGAGGAATAATGAGCAGCTGGCCCATGCAAAATAATTGCTTGGTGGCAGCCATTTCATGAATGAATGATACTTTCTTCTATATGGTGTCCCGGTAGGATTTACTAATCAATACTGTGAGGCTATACGGCTGTAAAAAGGGCTAGAGCTATAAATTCTTCATCATTTCTCCATTTTGTTTTGGAAGAACAAGTAATATAAGAATGGTACTGATGTCCCCTCAGCTCTTTCTTATCTGTTACTAAAATTTATTCCAAGATATGAATATCCAAAAGAGTTAACTGTTTTTTAATGTTATAGATCTCTGGATCTAAAATATTACAAGAAGAAAGAAGAATCTCTTACTTCAGGGTGGTGCAGTAGTGAATGGGAGTATGTCTGCTCTTTCTGAACTCTATCATCAGTTAATGTAATTGCAAAGCAGGAGTCTTCTGCCTGAGAACAAGTCTGTAAATGCCAGCTTACAGTCATTTTGTTGCTTTGTTCTCTTGTACTTGCTGCACTTTTGCAGGAAGAAGAAATGTAAGAAACATGTAGAAAGTAAAAGGAAGAAAAAGAGAAATGGACTTTTTTTTTTTCTTCAGAAAAGTAAAACATAACTAATGGGTGTTAAAAGGGAGCAGTCAGAGACCTATAAAACCAATATCCCATTATTAAGGAAGGCAATTCAGTTACAGAGTCAGTGCACAGACAATTACATTCTTGCCAAGGAACCCTGAGGCTATTCATGGAACTATTTACCTGAATGCATGTGTCATTGCTCGTTAAAAAAATAAAAAAGCACAAAAAAACCTGGAACTTTGAGAGAAGAGCTAACATGATTAGCAAATTATACATACAGCTACACATCAAATCAACTCTAGGGATCAACATACAGGTCTAAGAGTACCAAATAAAATTTAATAGAATAGCATTTTCAGCTAGCATGTAAAGTGCTCGTCATCTGTTTGGAGCTCTCATGGTTTAAAAATGGCTTATTTCTGATATTTTAATCTTGGGACATATGTAGTTATCATTGTAGGATGTGTGACTGCTTGGGAAACAGTTATATAAATAACTTCAAGGAACGCAAATAGAGCACACTGATTTAGAATCCTCATGAGTGAGCGCAGCTTTCTGGATATATGTAGACCAAATGTTGACATTTATCATTCCGTAGTTTTTTCCACAATCAGACAATTTGTTATGATTTGTATCCTGAGCAGGAATCATGCTTCCAGGCACTGAAATGCACATAAGGAACTCCAAAACAGGAACTGCCTCAGAAACATCTTGATATAAACGTTGTTCTCAGAATCACAGCTCCTCAAAAGATTAATGCCTCTATCCTGGTGCTGTACCCTGGACAGTGAGAGGCTTTTATAGCGAGTATTTATGAACTTTGGCAGGTATTTCTAATAATTATGATCTAGGATCTGTGTAGCACATTCAGTGTAAATAGCTCTCAAAAATATTTATGAATTCAGTAATAATAATACTTTTCAATACTAAAAAAAATAATAAATACTACTAATAAAAATAATAAAAAATACTAAAAAAAAAAAAGGTGAGAGACTGAAATGCCAGATTCATAACACATTGGATTGGAAACTGAGAATGAAACTAGATATGAACATTTGTCCAGACCTGAATAATGCCTCCGCTGGTAACTTATAATGAAACAGAATTTTAAAAGTTTTGATACTAAAAGTAGGCTTCTTACCCTGGGAAAATTTCTTGTGTGGACGTGAGGAACAGATACTTTGTCATACTAAATCAAGGATTATGAACATTTATTTAGAGCATGTTCTGGCCCTGTGATTTATTTAGTGGAAGCCAAATAACAAGCTTCATGTCTTATGTGAAAAACACAACTGTGTTGCCATGTCCTACAAGAGCATCAGCATTGTAACTGCAGGAAAACATTTATGACATTCTGAAAGGAAGAAAAGGATTTTCAATTCCAATTGTGACAACATAATCATGAATGCAGCAGCTAGCATCCAAATCTCTGAAATGCTACTTACTTCTAAACAAGGGTCAGATGTGGAAGAGGAATAAAGCAGCAAGTGTCATTGTCGGAGTCTCCCATTGCTCAGTCTTTAGTTAAAGTCTTCAGCTGAGTATGGAAATATGCTTATTTCCTAGTTATTTTTTCTCAGTCATGGCAGCAATGGTATAAATCATGACTTGGTGTTTTATGATCTATATTCTTCTCCACTTCAAAGAAAGTAGATCACAAAGACTTATTTGGCTTGCTGAGAATAAACACTGTGTCTTTTCTTGTCTATAAGATACATTTATGTGCATTGTCCTCTACTCTATCAAGGATTGGGGTGGAGGAGGAAAAGCCAACACGCTGATTCGTTCCAAACAAAAAAGAAAAGATTTAGAGACCCAAATAAGCTAAGGAAGAGATGATGAAATTTTGCCCACTTATAGCAATACACGTGTTTTCCATATAAGTACTATTATTTTGATGCTATCGAATTATACGGACTTTACTATTGGGAGGACCATATTTCTTGGTCATAGGCTAACTTGGTATTCAAGAGACCTCAGGATGTCTCCAATCCAGCCTCCTTCACAGCAGTTTCAGCTGTGAGGCCAAACCAGGCTGTACAAGGCATTAACCAATCAGGTCTTGAAAGCCTCCACAAACAGGGACATCACCTCCTCTCTTGGCAACCGAGATGTTTTATTATATGACATATGTAATAAGGGGCAAGTAAGTGCACTGAATTAATAAAATTGTGCTTGAGTAACCACATAATGAAATAGTTAATTTGCATTTGAAAGTCCTATTTTTAGTGTTTATTCCTCATGTTTATTTTTGCATTGCCAAAATAGAAAAGGAACAGTTATTCCTGTAGTCATGTATCTTCTGTGTTTGTTTGTTTCTTCTCTAAAAGAAATGGAAGAAAAAAAAAAATAAAAAAATCTTCATTAATAGTAACTGTTACCACAATAAAAATCCAGCTAACACACACAAAAATCATGACAAGTTTTGAAAACCTGAGGGCAGCTCTCTCCAACCTATTTGATGATCAGTCATCCCAAGCTGGAGACAGCAGAATTATGTAAGACTGAGCTGTAGCTGAACTCTATTTGGGAACAGACTGGCTTATCCTCCTCCTCCTGCATTTACTGCACATGGGCTACTTTTAAAAATTGCTTCTACCTACTTTTCTACTTTAATACCAGACACTGGGGCAGCCCTTTCCTATAGTTACAAACAGTGTCCCCTTGAGTTTCATGGAATTGACTGGCTTTCTGATGATGACAAATGCTGCCAGGAATCCCCCTCAGTATAACATTTTCACCTGGCATTAAAGGTCTCAAAATTTCCTCTTATTATGATCAACTTCCTTGAAAAATACATTCAGAACTTCTCATTAGCTTGAAATATTTGTTCCCATCTATTACCTATCCTGTCTAATGTTAGATTTGTGTATGTTATTTCTATAACATTTGCTTCATTGGGTTTCTGGGAAATGTTTGGCTTTCCGAAGATTAATGTTCAGTAAATTCAAGTGAGGTGATCTTCAAAGTGTGAGAGAATGATACAGTAATCCATGCTGTACCATGAAACACTGGGCAGACCCTATAAAAAATGAGAGGCAAAAGATCTCTCCATCTACCTCTGATTCTCTGCCTGTTTGCATACTGACCTGGACATTTGGTTGGTTATTTCAGTGCCCAACTTTCCTCCTTCTGTCATGGAGTTATTTCTAGATCTATATGGGTGACATTTCTTTCAGTAATACAGAAGTACATAAGAATTTCATCCCTTTGCTGTGTAAATCCTAAATTGGGGTTATGAAGGTACCTGTTGAATGTATGGAAAATATGGGCATCAAAATGGGAGTGTTGAATACAACACTGGTGACTAAATAAAATTACGAGTGATGCTGGTGCCTCCACACAAACCAGACAGGCTGTGTTTTTATTTGTTTGCTTGTTTATTTTTTGTTTTTTATTCTGTAAAAGTGAAATGAAATGGGCTGCCCACCAGACAGAAACAAGCTGAGAGAAACAGTTTGTGTATCCTAATAGGATTCACGGGCAAGGTCTGTGGGCATGTGGTGTTCACAGAGCCAAAAGCAGAAACACAGGCATAACTTTGTAAACATTGGAGCTTAGCAGGGTTCTGAGTTGCAATAGTGGATTCACTGGAAGGATCCACATAAAGCAGAAGCTTGTTAAGATTTGCCTACCTCTATGCCATTAATCTTTTCATTTCCCATCAGTGAAAAGGGCATGGCAGTCCCTTTCTAATGCATAAAGGCATTGACAGACTAAGCATTATGAAGGTTATGAAGTATTTAGATACAGTGATAATGGAGCTCAGAGCTGAGTGCCCAGCACCCAGGAGTCTGGAAGTCTCGGCTTTCTGGCACCTCACCTAGCAGCTGGCTCAGACAGACAACCAGCAGGCAGTCAGACCAGCTGGGGCTGATTTAAGGTCTTCTGGCCTTATTTTATATGGGGCAAAACAGATATATTATTTAAGGAAAGATCAGATTTCATCAAACAAGCATTTTTCTGGCACACCACCGAAACAACAACACTCAAGAATCTCCCATCAGTTCAATTGCTAACTGTGTAGAACAGTGCATCAAGCACCTCTGACATACCATGTGGCAAATCAAAACTAGCAGTCTGATGGACTGACTTAAAGTTTCCCTTTAATTAGTTGCAGAAATCACTGCTAATGTAAAAAAATAAATCAATGTCGAGGTTAGCAAATGCACACTTATAGATGTTTTCAAAACCCTGCAAGCAATCATTGATCATTGATAAAACTCTCCAAAAGTAATGCAGTGTGTGTTGGAGTGAGTCAAGGACTTTTAGCATCACTCCTGGCATGCTTGCGCCAGATGTACTTACACACAGCATAACACAGCATGGAAGCACCTCACAGACAATGCTCTGGGGAATCCTCCCAGAAGAGCTGGAGGGAGGGCAAGTGCTATCATCTCTTTGTAGATCAGATCCCGAGGCATACAAAGTAAAGGCTCAGCAAGAGTCTGCTAGGTATTGTACTCGGGCTGCAAGCAGGGACTGCTTTCAAGAGCAGAAGCAGGGAACAGAAAGACAAAGTGAGATAGCTCTCCTGCCTTATGTGGAGTGATTCTCTAGGAAACCTTTAGCAGGCGGTTTGGCGTAGATGATCTCCAGCAGTCCCTTCCAACCTCTCCGATTCTGGAATTTAATAGGCATGTATTTGACTCCCCTAACCTTTGCTGGACACTTGAAATTGTTCCGCTGTGTACCTACAAGGGCCCCAGTTGAACATCTCCACACTCTGCTTGTATCACAGGTCTCAGGCAGGGCACCCCTGGGACAGACAAGATTAAGCCTTTTGCTTAATTCAGCTGTTCCGAGTTTTTGACATATGTTTGCTTTCCAGATAGAGAATGTCCTTGTGAAACAAAAGTGTTAGTCTACTGAGAGACAAAAAGCTAGGTCAAATAAAACATTTATATGCCTAAAGGAAAAGCATTTTAGCTGTATCACCTTTATAAATAGTTTGTTGGCTAAAGTACTCAGTGAGGAAGTGGGAGACCTCAGTATTAATTTTTTACTCCAGTGGACTGAGTTGAAAGGGATGCTGTGCTGACACTGTTACATCATAGAGGAAATCATCAGCAATTTTGGGTCAAAGGCATAGAACAAACTCAAAAGTAGGGTGTACCTTCAGCCTAGGGTAAACCTCTGTACTGAGTGCCATACAATTCAGAATCAGCGAGGTTCTTATTTCCCTGACTCATGCCACTTGTTAGACATCACAGTAGAAAAACTACTCCTCATGGCCTGACTTTAACTAATTCAAAGGGATTAACAGAGCTAATGGAGGGAAATATAAATCTTTTATTTTTTTGCCTTATTGTCAATGGAATTTACCGCTTTCTCTGTCAGCAGAAAATGAACGACTGCTGTTCACAAAAATGCTGAAACACGTAAATCTAATTGATTTTGATGAAGCAGGCAGCTACATTTTTGTACTTTACATTCAGGACCTTTAATAAAGCATTTTTAAAGTGAGCTACATATAGACAGATTGGATTAAGTGCTGTTTTACTTCTCATTAGATATTTCAGAAAAGTATAGTGAATTATTTTATAGTAGAATGCCATCCATTGACTGAAAAGTTTTTTTGTTTTCTTTTTTCTAGTGTAAACAGTTCCATTAGCACAGTCTATTAAAAAATAAACTGCAATTTTTCCTGACAGATCTTGTGATAAGACACCAGGCTGGGAATATACCAGGTTTCATTTCATAGTATTTTCTGTGCCTGTGCTCCTTTCCCTTTCCTCTTTTCTCTTTTCCAGCAATCTTCCTCTATCTTATAAACTGCTGTGCAGCTGAAATACAAAATGCATGGGATAGTGCGGTGAGGTGCATGAGAGAGAAATAAATTAAACTGAACTTCTGTAAATATTTAAGAAACTACTTATATTTCTGGCATTTTTAAGGCTGCCACTTAAAAAATAATAATAAAAAAGCAATGTACGAAATGTAGGTATAACCTAAATTCAAACCAAGCATGGCATTCACCATGAGTTCAAGATACCCAAGCCTTTCCTGTTGAAAACAGTAACAGAGTTACCACTGGAAGACTGGGCTAATGGTATATTCCCTGAGAGACCTAACATCTGCTTCCCTGAGAAGCAGTATGTCCACTATTTCCACATCAGGTACCTCTGTTGGTTTTTCCTAGGAGTTCAAAGTGATTGGGAAGGCACCAAATTTAAGCCAGCTCAATTATCAGAATGTGACCCAGGGAAATTTCACAACACACAACTCTTCAAACTGCTTATTGTCTCTTCCTTCCATACTTAAGTGGTCTCAAAGCAAAGATGCTCAGGGTAGATTGTGAAAAATAAACTGAATTTAGTGTAGAATTACTGATGCTAAGTGGCCTTAAGAGTCGAAGTGACTATTTTGGTTCAGTTGCAAGGACAAATGACAAACATATGCTAGGTGTTGAACACTGAAGTAAGCAATTCCCTAAACCTACCTCCTCCCATAGCATCTTCTGTACAATGTGGTTGATTCACAGATCTGGAAGGCAAATTAACATTTGCTAAGACGTAAGGAATAAATCTCCAGTATTCTTGTCTAAGGTGCAAAGAGGGCAAAAGAGGCTCTGAGTATTCATTTCTTTACACACTATGCTCTCTCTAAGTCTTAGAGTGTTTCAACTGAAGCCTCTGGCTGCCTGCTCCTCACCAACTTCATGAGTGACCATGAAAACAAACCCACAAAAGGCAACTGGCTTTTACTTTCCACAAATTGTAGCCATTCCTTCCTTCTTGACTGCAATGGGTTAAAGTCAGATCATTCTCATGAAATACATGCTATTGCCAACATGTCCTACAAAATCCTTCTATACTTCAGATGCTGTTTTCTCCAACATCAACCTCTCCAGAGAGTGAGGGAGAAACCAACAGTTTTCTTCTCTGAAAAAAAAAGATGCAATCATATAATATTCTTCATCTAACTTATTCTGAAAATACAGTGAGTTTTGCTGCCCTGATGTAATCAAAAATCCCTTGACCCACACCTTATATAGGTTTGAACAAACACCCTGACCCACACCACACTTTCTATAGGTTTGAAGGACTGCTTTCAATTAGCTGTACATTTACAAATGCTTGCTTACATTCCATGGGCACGTTTACTGAAAAAAGGCAACATCCTTGCCCACACTGAGTAGCTCCCTCATTCACAAGCAAACTCTAGTGTAAAGTTTTCTGGGATTACTCACAAAGGGTGATGCAGCTCAGTGTGTGCAAAGCTGCTGTGGTAAAGTCTTTCATCTATTTTACTTCCCAGAAATTGTCAGTGTTCTTGGAGCAACAGGATTTCTTTATGAAGCGATCACACAGAATAACAAGGGATTCTTACTTTAGACAATGCTTTAAAGCTGCGATCCCATCAGATCTCTTGTATGTAAGGTACCCTCCATCTGTCTCCAGTCTTGAAGAGGCTGATCCTGTGGGTCTTACTCATACAAAACTCACACAAAGGAGCTGAATGATAGCAGCATTGAGTTCTTATCCTAGCCAAGTTGTATTGTTTGATATTTCAGTAACGAACCAATAGTGGTACCGTTCAGAAAACAGGTTCTGAAAACAAAGCATTAGCTCCTCAGTTTAGACTGACAGAAAATACTCTTCATGGTGAAATACACAAATGAACAGTTGAAGATCAGGTGCTTGTTAAAATCAATATGGCTTTATAGTAACATTTTTTCTTCCACAATAGTAGAGAAAAAGAGTGTTTCCACCAGCTCATCAGATGTAACCAAACATACAAAAGAATACATTTGAAACACCTTCTCCCTTTTTCTTGTGCAAAAGCTTCATTGACTGCATTTTTCCTCGATGTGCCATGAGCCAACTGAGAGTGGAAGTACAACCACAGTGCAAGCTGCAGAGCTGATAACTTTTTATGAAGTGTTAACAACACACAATGTTACAAATTCCAGTCTTCGGCTATTACAAGTAATAAAAGAACACTAATTAAAAAAATAAATCAGCCCCCTTTTACTTCCTTGAAGCATATTCAGTAGAGCATATTCAGTAGTTACATTAAAAACAATATTTATAGAAATCCTGTGTTCACTAATTTAGAGGGAAATGCACTTAAAAGGGGTGTATACTACACATTCTTATTGATGAATATTACTTTTTACCTAGCTCAGAAGAAATAAAATCCTTGAGACATTGAAACAGATGAGTATCTGAGAGAAATTAAAACCACAGAGAATGTCCTAGTTTTAATATACGGCCGTACATAGGTGTTCAGTATCTGCATCAATCCCTTTGTAGGCATTTTGAAATGCAAAACAAAAATAGAAGCATTATATGATGATTACAGAATAATTTGATAGCAAAGAAATTACTTTTAAGGCACATCAGCCATTCCATACATATTTCACCTCCACTTTAAGCCTGTCAGTTAAATTTCTTTTGACTCCTTGAATTCTATGAAAACAAAGGGGAAGGACTGCACTTATAGACAACAAATCTGACTTAAAAAACAGTGCAACAGTGAAACTGCTGTGTTTCTGCAGACTGGGAGTCCAATCTAAATGAACATTAGATGACAAAACCAGACCCTTATCTTGGTAGGAATGGGTATCTCTAATGAAACTATCCAGTAGCTCAGAGGTAGTAGCTATATACCATATGTTGCTTTGGTTGCTCTGGCAATTACATAGTTTATTCATATAAAACAAACCTGAACTTTTTAGCTACATGATTACCTAGAAACTATCTGATCTTGCCCAGCTCCTGTCAGCGTTATTTTAAAAAGAATTCTCCCTTTTACACAAAAGAAAATGGCTTGTAGTTTCCTCCTCTCAGTCTGTTGCTATTTTTTCTTCTATTTGTCTGTCTCAGGTACACACTTGTACCAAAGCAGTTGTTATTTACATAGGAATGCTCCTGAAAATGTCTTAACGTACCTTCTTTAAATGCAAATGTCTAAATAAAGTTCAAATCTTTTTACAACTCCAAGCCATATTTCAAGAAAGGACCCAGTAGTTTATGGATTTAAGACATTGAAAATGTCTCAGTTGCTTCTTTAATGAAATTGAGCAAACTTCAAACGCATTTGGTGCAATCATCTAATCCTTACTTAGGCAGAACACCCTCCCACTTGAGTTGGCCCTGAAGTTAAATTGTTTATTGAATTAACACCAGAATAGTAACCACCGCCAAATTGCTTTTCCAGGGTTAAGTGAACCGAATGAAAAACTGATGAAACAAACCGACTGCTCTATCATTTCTTCTTCTGATGTAGAGATTTCAAAAGAAGTGAGAGCACAAACACTTTTCAGACAGAAGAGTGGGAGTAAAGAAGGGCATATCTAATGATTTCCAGGTATAGATTTAATTTAGCTGTTTCAAGCAGCTTGCTGTATATTTCATCCTATTTTTTCAAAGAGCTGTTTACTATGGAAAGGTTCATTTGAGGCAGATGCCAAATCCTACTGCCTATGGAAAGAGTGATACACATAACAAAACTGAGCAGTATTTACCCCTGCAAACATAATACACGTCTTGCAGCAGCACAGCTGGAGAATGGATGTAAATATTCAGCTGAGTCTTACACTCAGTATGCACTCAGTGAGGAATATACAGAAACCAGCCCCTGCCTCTCATTCTCTTCATTACAGTTTATGACATTTCATATATGTCATAAATCCACGGGAAATAAAGCTTGCTTTAATAACTACTCAAACGCTTCTTCTCCCCCCTGGTCCCCAACAAAATACTTTGAAAACATGAACTAGAAATGAAAACAGGAAAAGGGAAAGAAGGCAGCATTAATACTAAAGGTTTGGAACAGCCGCACCTTCATTTGAGATTTGTTCACACAAACCACTGACAACCTGTAATGTATGCTTCTCATTAAAGGGAATAAATAGAAAGGATTTAATCTAAGTCAGTAAATACAAAGGGTTTAAAGACCTCAGTGGTGTGGTGATTGCTCTTCTGAAAATCTGCATAGCAGAGTGCCTCTGACTGCCTGTCTGAGGATAAGAGCAGCACACATCCAGCCCTGAGATAAGCCTTTTGAGGGGGACCTATAATGATGGGGAGAAAGTTCCCCACAGTATATTTAAGTTAAGCCACTTAGCAACTGGACTTCAGAAAAATTTTAGTTGGGTTCAGTGAAATGATTTTAATGGAAAGTGGTTTAAGACGGAATCTTTGTCTTAAACAAGCCACCTGCTCCAGGACAGTGAGGTTCTCTGGCCACTGAGCTGAGAGCGACCGAGCAGGAATTTACTGCCTGGATCTCCAACAGGGGGAAATAAGGTCATTGTGTGTATGTGCTCTTTATCATATATCATGAAAACATGCAAAACTCCCCAGTTTGTCCCACTGACAAATTCTACACAAGACAGGAAAAACATTTCCCATCTAGCTCTATATGAAAAAAAACCCAAAACCCTCTAAAGAAAAAGAATACCCCATGCTTGACATAAGCCCTGTGATAAATCATCATTCAGAAGGTTTTAGCAGTACAAAGGTTTATTTAGAAAAGAGTTTGGATTGTTCTTTAGGGTTTTTTTGTTTTTTTGTTTTTTGTTTTGGCAAACATTTAAATCCTTTCATAATTCAGAAGCCTGCCAGTGCCTGGTGCCTAGCACTTTTCCCCAGATAAGCAGTAATAGCCAGTTTCTTACTGGGACAAGCCCATCCATGGCCACAGCTGCTCTGTTGATACTCAGATCCGTTATTCCACCACAACTGCCACTTAATCTTTTCCTCTTGCTGTCTCTGCTTGTTTTCCCACAAAATGCAAAGCCCCTATAAGCTCTGGGCCTCTCCATTTCAGTGTCTTACCCAATTTCCTCGGTGGACTCCCTGTGTCCTCTGTCAGGGTTCAAAGACAATTCCTCCCTTTCCAGTTAACCCGTCCACACCCCAGAACAACTCCTTCAGCACCGTGTTGCCATTCTGCACTGCAGTGAATGTGCTCAGCCTCCCTGATACCATCCCCATGCCCCACCACTCTGCACCACCAAGGGGGCAAGCCCTCTTCCTTCTCTCTATGCCCCAACCCCATGTTCTCTTCCCTTCCTTCCTTTTCAGCACAGAGCCTTTTCCTTCCCTTTTAACTCCACTTCTGCTCAAGGAAAATTCATCCCTCTTATCCCTCTGGCTCAATGCCTAAAGTTCTTCTTCTTCTTCTTAAAGAGAATGTGTTTAAAGGACCTGCGGAAGTCCTGGTTGAAGATGGTGTAGATGACTGGGTTGAGGGAGCTATTGCAATACCCAATCCAGAAGAAGAACTTGAAGAGAGTCTCAGGGACCTCACACGCCTCCCGGCAAATACCATAGAGGCTGTAGCTGAAGAAAAAAGGAAACCAGCAAACTACAAAGACCCCCATGACCACGGCCAGCACAAAGGTAAAGCGTTTCTCCCGGGCCTGGGTGACTTTCTTACGGCAGATACTGCTACGCTTCCGACGACGGCGATATGAGAAGAATTCCATGGAGCGATTGCTGGAGCGGGAAAGACGGCTACTGGAGTGCTTGGAGGAATATGAGTAGGAGAAGGACTGGCTCTTGCTGCTTTTGCGAGGATGCTCCTCCCGGCTCCGCCTCCGTCTGCTCTCTGAGGTGCTGCTCTCCTCCAGCTCAATGTCCTCCAGCTCAGAGGCTTTGCGCCAGTGATGCATTGAATAATGTCCATTCTCTCCCAACTGCATCCTCAGGGATGTGCAGCCCCCAGCAGCACGGCTCAAGCCATTCTCAGTCTGGGAGGACCCCTCTGGCATCGTACGCTTTTCAGAGAGGGTCCTGGTCCTTAGCTTGGCCACACGGTAGATACGGATATAGACCAACACCATTATGAGGCAGGGTGCAAAGAAAGAGACAATGCAAGAAGAAAGAATGTACCATGTCTCATCATTGAGCTTGCACTGGGGAAAGACATCTCCTTCAGGGTCCCGGTACATGGAGATCAATGGTGGAAAGGAGATGAGAGCAGAAATGAGCCAGACGGTGACGATGATGGCCTTGATGCGCCGAGGGGTCCGCTTGAGGTTATACTCCACCGCCTGCGTGACCGACCAATACCTGTCGAGGCTGATGGCGCACAGGTGGACGATGGAGGAGGTGCAGAAGAGCACATCCAGCGCCAGGTAGATGTTGCACCACACTTTGCCAAAGTACCAATAGTTCATCAGCTCATTGGCCAAGGAGAAAGGCATGACCAGAGTAGCCACCAGGATGTCTGCGCTGGCCAGCGACACCAGGAAGAGGTTCTGAGGAGCTCTCAGCGCCCGGCTGGTGAGCACGGCGATCACCACCAGCACGTTGCCCACGATCGTGAAAACGATGATGAAACCCACCAAGGCAGCCAGGCTGGCCACGGCAGCGGGCGAGTAGGGGGAAGGAGGCTGCAGGAGGGCGGCGGAGGACGGCGACGAGGGGGGCAGCAGCGCCAGGGACCCGTTCGGGGAGCCCAGGCTGGTGTTCCCCAGCAGCATCAGATCCATGGCGGGTGTGCGGGCCGCCGCCGTCCTACAGAGCCCGGCGGAGCCCCCGCCCCGCCCCACCGCCCCGCCGCCGCCCCGCCGTCCCCCTCATCGCCCCCCGCCGACGGCTCCGAAGGCTGCGCCTCCCCCGACCCCTCAGGGCACCGCCGCGCCGCCTCCGCCCGGCTCCCGGCGATGGGACAGCGGGGCACGGCTCTCTCCTGCCGCCCGCCCGGTCATGCCCGGCAGCTCCGCGCAGCCACTCAACCGAGGGGAACAGCCGGCGGGTGCTGGATCCTCGCAGAAAGCAGCGTCCAAAGCGGCGGCATCAAATCCCATAGAGAACCCCGGCTCCCGGCGGCCCCGCTCCGGCAGCGCGGCAGAGCGAAGTCGCGTCTGCCCGTGGGCTCCGTGCTACTCTTGCATCGCGCTCCCAATCGGCGGCGTGCCCCGCCGACAAGCGCATGCTCAGTGCCGACAGGTAAAGCCGCCTCGCCCGTCTCGCCGGAACACCCCAGCGGTGGGTGAACAGCACGGAGAGTCGAGCAGAAAAGCTCCGGTCCGGCTACCGGCAGCTCCGAGGATGCTGTGCCTGCGGGGAGCACTGCGGCTGCCAGGGGGCGCCGTTGTCCGGCAGCGCCGCGTTGAGGGCGGTGGCCGTACGACGTTACACTGTACACTGAGAGCGTTACACTGTTTACACTTAACGTCGGTGTAAGATGAGAGCAGGTGGCCCGGGATGGAGCCCGTGGTTAACGCCAGGCTTCACACAGAGAGGGTGTGGGAGGGAGGCAAGAAGGAAGGTGTTACGATTTGGTTGTGAATGCAGAGGGATGTAGACAGCACGGGAAAGAAAGCACCAAGGATATTTTCAGTGGTATTCACACAGTTGGGACATTCAGGCACAGAGTTTTTCTCTGCCATCGTGAAGCTCCATCTGTATTGCTACATCCCAACACAAGGAAGCTGGTCCAGAGGAGGCACTGAAGATGCTCTGGGGACTGGAGCACCTTCTGCTATGAAGGATGGTGAATGGTGGAGGGAGTTGGGCTTGTTCAGCTTAGAGAAGGCTATAGGGAAACCTTTCTAACATCCTTCCTGCATCTGGCGTCCTTATATTTTCAATACTCATCTAGTCACCTTTCTGAATGTACCTTAAACAGGTCTGGACCAGGTGGCCTCCAGGGATCTCTTCCAGCCTTCTGATTCCCTGCAACACTGAGATTAGGGTAACAGGAATGTAAAGATAATAGCTATATAAACAGTGGTGTTCTTCTGAGAGCCCAGCCTGGTGCCTGGATTTTGGGTCACGTGTTCTTCAAAGCAAGGACTGTCACACTGGTCTCTTTGCTAGTCTTTGTTATTTATTATTTTGTGTTAAATTGAAGAGTGCTTGTGCTTATATAAAACCGACAACCATGGCACAACCTTATCCACAGAATTAGCTGTTCTCATTTAAGGTAAAAGAGCATTTGAATGCGCTCATAGCCAGTTACTTCAGTACTTGCATTCAGTCCATAATAATATATTCCTTTTTTTTTTGCTGTGTGGCAACATTACCAGTGTGCATGAGATAGCCACGCTTTCTTATTGTAATGCTGTAAAATATGTGGTGTAAGAGGTGGATATCTATGACAGGTCTTGAAGGGTGCTGTGGTACTGAAAAACACAGCCTGATTCCATGGCTAGTACCTAATTTTGAGGTTGCCTGACCTCCTTCATCATCACACTGCTTATTTCCAAGGGGGGAGGGTCTGATGTTGTCCCTGTGAATATTACTTGTCTGAGCATCTGTCTTATGCCATCTTTCTGTGCCCCATCTGGATCCAGAAATGCAGTGTCCCTAGGACTTGGGAAGGTCACTGACTGACATATTCTGGTTATTAGTGCCACGATCGTATTCTTATAATGACAAAGCTAGACTGTGAAGGAACACGTACCCAAAATAGCTTTCACTGCATAACTTGGTATTATAATGGTCCACTCATTGAAATAGAACAGTCTTTGCCTTTGGGAAGTGATAAGGAGTGCTCTGATGCCAGTTACTTTCTCAGTAAAGCCAGAGCTGCTCCTCTTTTCTGTCTGTTGGCTATTTTAGGGACACGGACCAGATTATGAAGGATTCTAAGTGAATATGCTTGGCTCTGATAGGAAAGGAAAAACCTTCTGGAGATTATGATCTAATGTAATCTATTTGGCAAGCAATTTTCTCTGAAGTTTTTGCTTGTTTAATTAACAAACACCTTGTTGTGAGTGCATCTAAAAGAGAAAAGATATAATGTTGAAACTAAATAGTGCTAGGTAACAGACTCTAATACAGCCAAAATGTAGAAGCTGTAATCACCTAAACAACTAAAGCATAATGTGTAAAACAAAATGAGATAAAGATCTGATGCCCCATAAGTCCTCCTCAATAGACAACTAATCTGATAAGGAGAGCTCCTTTAAAAAGTTTCAGAGCCTCATGAAGATTAAATGAATGGAATTTGTAAAGTTCATACAGGAAGTAAATTGCACATTAGAAACCTGACAGCTGACTAACCACTGAAGCAAATTCCTAGTATTTGTGGTCAGTTCTTCATATCTGAAAGTTTCATAACAGTGTTTTTGAACTTAGAGGAAGAGGTTCAGGAATTTAAAGTTTAACCTTTAATGTGACAGTCATTAGGCTGGAAGCTGGGATGTTTGATCAAACTGTTCAAAAGGTAGGATGTAGAAAATGTAAAATCACATGAATTTTGGGGATTCCAGAGCTAACTGTCAGAAAAAGGGGATGTAAACCCCATGATATTTAATTCCCTTATAAGGGTAGCTAGGAAGTCAGACTGAGCTATCTATCCTACTGAGTTTTATGAGCAAGTATGTATTGAATTTGTATGAACTGCAACTTGAAATAAACTTTCAGCTAATAATTTGAGCTTCAGATTAAAAGAGCTTTTCAACAGAGATATATCTTTGCTCAGAGTAATCCAGAAGTTTAATGATGAAAGGAATTAGACAAGTGGATGTCTGAGCAATTGTTTGGTAGTTCTAATGAGGAAATGCCAATTGTAAAAGACATTGGAAAATTAAAAACAAATGGATAGCAATAATGTCTTTCTATTGTGATTTCTTTAGCACCAGATCTGCACTGTAATACTGAAATAATCCAGTCACTAGTATATGCTGATGGAGTGAGCCCAAAGTGTGCATGTATCATTTCACCATTAATGCAACTGAAGCCAATGAAGAAAATGTTTGGATTATCGTATGTGTAAATGAGACCCAGTTGGATCTTGTGTTCCTAAATAGCAGCTTATCACCACACAGAGATGAATAAAGATAGACATGAGAAATATGTCCTCATGAAATTCTGCTTGTTCTTTTGAGAGACAAAGGTAGGAGCAGGGTGAACAGTGGTGGATAAATCAACTGTAGCTGTGCTTTTGGAATTTAATGATTTGTTATAAAGCAGAGAGTGAAGCTTATAGAAGCCTGGTAAGGCAGGTAGTCACCTTGCTCCTCATCATCATTTCAAAAACCTGTCCTTAGACTGATTCAAATACATCTCACTGTGTTTTGTTTGTTCTCGAAAGGGGCCTTCTGACACTTACTAAATCCTGACTATTGGCCTGTATTGGAACTTGTGTATGGTTTCTTCATCCAGAATTAATTTTGATTAAATTAATCTGAAATCTATTCTTCTGTGTAAAAGAATATTTCATTGACAATGTAGGGGATTGAGACCAAATTAAAATAATTAAATAAATAAATTGTTACTTTTTTTCAACCTCAATTACTAACTGAATCAACATGCTGAGGTCAGTATTATATCTGAACTAAAAATAATGGAAAAATAGAGAGTGCCATTGATTCAACCCTTTGGAACCAAAGCTGGGATAACTACAAATTCTCCCTATTACTGCAGAATGATGGAAGAAATAGATCTACATCCCCTATTATTTTCTATTTGTACCATTTCTGTTATCTGTGATCTCATTTTTAAGCTTCTTTATTTCTTATTTTTTTTTCAGTCAGTTCTTTAAATAGCCATCTTAGACACTTGTACTGATAACTGTGCTGTTTGCTCAGGATGAGTGTATTATATTTTTCTAGGACTCTGCACTGTTTGAGGACTCTTCTACTTGATCTCAGCGGGTTTGTTTAATCATGCAAGGCAGTGATATATATGGGAATGACTTGATTGTTCTGAACTTGTTCAAAATGCAAGTGATTTTTTTTTTTTTTAATATAAGATTGTGCAAGTTTGTAAAAGCTTTATCTTCTCAGTAGAGAAAATTAAGTGTAGATATCTGCAGTATTGTTTATGTCTATTAATTATATATCCTGTTTATTTGGCATCGGGGCAAGACAGCCATTTTCATCACGTATTTTTAACTTGCTTACTTATGAGACAGATTTTTGGCTACAAATGCTTATGTCTACCCTCAAATTATTTATATAGAAAGACCTATTTCAACACATAGCAGAATTCATTCCACTGGATTTTAGTGAATGTGAGGGAGAAGTCAGAGAACCTTAGAATTGCTCAGGTTGGAAAAGACCTACAAGATCAACAAGTCCAACCACAACTTAACCATACTACCCTAGTTTACAACCCTCTTCTAAATCATGTCCCTGAGCACCCCGTCCATATGGTTTTTAAATGTATCCAGAGATGGTGACTCAACCACCTCCCTGGGGAGCCTATTCCAGTGCTTAACTACCCTTTCCGTAAATAAGTTTTTCCTGATATTCTTTGGACCTGCTCCAGCAATTCAATGTCCTTTTTGTACTGAGGTGCCCAAAATCTTTTATCACCAAGGTGACTTCCTGGCTGCATCCAAATCACAGCATGCTTATAGTTAATGTGTTGAATTGCCTCATGAGAGGTTTGCAGCGTTGGTAACCTGTACCATGACAATCCATTCACAAATCAAACCCCATACAATTCAGGACAATAGATATCTAACATCTTGTATGTTGTTCTGTCTTCCTATTCAAGAGAAAGCTCTTGTGTAGAGTAAGATCAATCACACTAATTGGTTCCAGCTTGGTTTTAGTTAGTAGTCATTTTCCTCATTTGCACTTAATATTATTATTTTTTTTTTCAATATTTTTACTTTGTGTTACAATATTTAACTTCTTTGAGGACTTGAGACTATTTCAAGCCTATTTTACAAGCTGTATTCTGCAGGAAGGAGTCCAAAACTGGGAATGGTTTTGGAGTATTGAACTGCAGCAGGTCTTACCTCCCTGCTACAGTGTTCTCTCTTGGTGTACTTCACTCAGTCCTCTGGAGAATCACAGGTCAAAGATATGTGTTTGACATTTTACAGTCTATTTTGGATTTGCTCTCAAGCATGTAATTCAAATGATGTGCTTCCTACCTTGTTTTGATGAATGAGGCCTTATATTTAGAAATGGCAAATGAGTAAACATCAGTAAATAACTTAGTGTCAGCAAAGTTTGTAAGTGAAAATGTCTCATTTGAATTGTCTTACAAAGCAGGAAAAAGGCCTTAAAATTAATTCTGAATTCTTGTTACTCATTCTTACTCACTTTTGCCAAGAAGAAGGATGAAATAAAGAAAAAGAGTGAGAGAACATGCAAAGGAAATGAGAGGGAAGCACCCATAGCCTTGATCTTCTCTTCATTCCACAAAGCATCTGAAAAGTTTGGAAACAAAGTTCTTTTTTTTTAATCTTATCCATCTTCTTTCAACTTCTACAGTATGAAGTAAATTGGGCTCTGCATTTGTTGCTAGTCTAAGGGCAATCATCAAAAATACTAGGTAAAACACGTTGAAAATTGCACTGTACATTTAGGAACAAATTGTCTATTAATGTGGTGAACACAGGGTTTTCTAAATAAGGGTACTTTAACTGACAAGAAGTGCACAGCAGGAGTAGCAGAAAGTATTGTAGCCTGCCATTATCTGTCATGCAGTGGAACTGTTGACTTCAAGTTCACAGTAAGTTCAGGAGATAAGAAAATGTATAACTCAGTGGAACTATTGATTAAGAATAGAAAGATAACAATGAATCAAAAACCTCTGGTATTATTACCAGTTCTTGATTACTTAAGTTACTGCAGCTATTGGAAATGAGATCCAGTTTGGCATGATTCTTAACATTCTCTTATTTGTATTCTACTTACTAGTCATAGCTGTATAAAATCCAGCAAACTCTAGCAGTCTTTACGTTTTGAAGATGAAAACACAGAAGCCATACAAATTGTCTGTAGGTCATACAAAAAATAAATCAGAATACTCCCAGTTGGAATGGACCCAGAAGGATCATTGAGTCCAACTGGCTCTATACAGGATCACCCTAAATGAGCATTCATAAGCTGTAAAGGAAATGCACAGCTGCAAAAAATGTTGCAGCACATCAGAGTCAATAATAAGGATTCATAGTGTTGGTGTAGATTAGACAGATGTGTGTTCTTATCTTGCCTATTTAATAATAATTATTAACTATTATTAAACTATTGAAACATAACTGATCTTAAACTGATCTTTTATACTCTACAACTTCCTGAAGGGAGGTTGTGGTGAGGAGGGTCTTGGCCTCTTCTCCCAGGCAACAAACAGGACCCGAGCAAATGGCCACAATTTGTATCAGAAGAGGTTTACATTAGACATAAGGAAAAACTTTTTCTCTCAGAGAGTAGTCAGGCACTGTAATGGCTGCCCAGGGAGGTGGTAGTCACCATCCTTGGCATTGTTCAAAAGGCATATGGATGAGATCTGGTTTAGTGGCTTGTGGTTGCAATGGTAATGGGAGGACAGTTGGACTAGATGATCTTGTAGGTCCTTTCCAACCTTGTGATTCTATGACTGTAAAGTGATAAATTCTTTGCATAATAAAGTAGGCAAGCTATAAGAATCCTGCAAGGAAATACTAGTGCATCATTGGTTTTGTTCCTTTTTTTTTTTTTCCCCCTTGTGATCTTTAATCATGAGCACTTTAGTCAGGTATTCTGGTCCATGCTTTTTATACTTGAGCAACTACAGCAGGTGCAAATCTTGGCTCACTCACCTCAATTAGAGCTAGGTTACAAGAAAAGAGTTTTCAAGTAAGGCCTTTCTGAAACACCTGTGAAAATGCCATTAATCTTTTTCCAACATTTACTGCTTATCACAACAAATTTATGTATTAGCCCGTATTATTTTCTACAAATGAAGTCATTGACAAGTTTGTAATCTTGCTCCTTCTGGTTCTTCGATCACTTTGTTTTAAGGCTTTTGGACAGAGGCACTGGCTGTGAAAAATGGATTGAGACAGGCCCAAAGCGCTGTCCAACATGGCTTAGTGAAGAGCTGAGTTTCTAAAACAGTAAAGGGGTTATTTCTCATATGTGGGAGTCCTATAGATTACTCTGTAGATGTGTAACAAGGAAAGCTCCTTCTTAGATGGACTCATTTAAAATTTTTAAATATTCCAGTGGTGACTCTATGCTTCCAAGTTTACACAGGTCCTGTGTTAGTGTGTTACTGGCAGCATCTTTCAGGAAGCATTTGCAGCAAATTCAGCAGTCCGACAGAGCAGCCTCCAGGTAAACAGTCATTCACCTCAGCTGATATCTTGTCTTTCATTTAAATCAAATGGTTTTGGGCAGAAGGCCTGAGCAGTCTGTACTCCCTCCTGCAGAGCATACGCTGCTGCTTGCTCCAGAGACAGCCTCAATAACAGGACCACACTGATGTGCTCTGCTAAACTCATAGCTTATTCAGCTCCACACAGAAAACAAGCCTGTAATTAAATTGTTCAAAATTTGAAGATCAGTGTGTTTTGCCTTCCCTTCAGACCTAATTACTTGCCAAAACACTCTGTGCGCAGGGTGGGAATTAATATTAATTAGGAATCATCTTGAACTGCAGATTACAGCCATTATAGGCAGAGGAAATGATTATGAGATTTATGCAACTCACATCTTTAAAAAAAAATATAATTACAACAACAAAGCTCTTTCTCACAGTATACATAAAGAGGCCAGATACAGACATTTGTTCCAGGTTAATGTCAGCCTAAATTGACTACATTCCACAGGGTTCATCCCGGTTTATACCACAGCAAGTGACAGGAGGGGAAAGCCCATTGTGTTCTTCCGTGTTGTGATGGACTGGCTGGCAATATCACCCATGGTGATTTTTCATCAGCTGGGGGAATTTTGAAAATGGTCTCAGCCGATCTGGCACGCTGTCAGATGGCTATTGGTATCGACAGCTCCTTTTTTCTCAAGGTGTGCTGAGATACTCCTCATGTTCCTTCTAAGACAGGAGGCAGAGCTGGGCTAATAGCTCCCAGTTGAAGAGCATGTTTAGGGCAGTTTTCTGGTCCCAAAGCAGAAGCAGAGTGCTTGGTGTAGTGCTGAGTGCTGGCGAGCTCAGCATGGATGGTGTTGGCCAAGGGAATGTGCAAGTCCAAGCTTTTGCTCCATAGGGAGAAAGTATTTCAGGACAACATAGCAGCAGGTGATATTCTTCCTCAGTGTGATGTCAATAACCTAGACTGTTTTCAGAAGATCTAAACATATCACAGTTTGCCATTGACTAAGTCAGAAGGCGGCCTTCAGAGACACCTAATCATGTGAAACAGCAGGCTCAGGAAATACAATTGAATTCTGGGAGAATATGAGATGCAAATGGAAATGCCAGTTGGCCGTCCTTTGTTTAGTAACTCCCAGAAGAGAACAAGATGATGGGGTGTGGAATGTCTTGTCCAGTAATGGATGCTGTCCCTTAACAGTTCATGCTAACAACAGAAGATATTTTTAATTCAGGCTTTCTGGTAACAGTATCAGTTGCTGGCAAAATATATGCTAGGTTGCCAGCTTCTGTTTTACATTTGAGACTTAAAGGAATGGAATTTCATGTGCAACCTAAAAGATCAGATTCTGTGATGGGAAGTATGGAAAATCTTCTGAAGGCCAATATTAGTAGTATTTATTTATTTATTTTGGAAGCAAGTTGAATATAAATATTAAAAAAATTGAACTGAAAAACAAAAAGCATCAGTTCCTGCACTTAAGGTTCTCAAGTCTTAGAAAAGTGGCAGCACTTGTTTCCAAATGCTAATGATATATGGCTGTCTGTTTATGAATTGGTTGCTACTAAAATGAAGAACATGTATACATATATTACAATCAAAATGGCAGTCTGACTCTTGCTTTTAACAGTAAATGCAAAACATATCTCCTTTTATTTCTAATATAGCACTTTTTGTTGCATGTATTGCTGCATTGTTCTTGGTATACTGTCTTACGTTACTGTAACTCAAGTGCTTTTTGGTCACCAATTTGCAAAGACCGGTATCCCTTGTTAATAGGAATAAGACAACATATTTCTACAGCAGTCATGATGAGCCAATAAAGTGTATGGGTCTATGTGTTTCAAGAAAAAAAACAGTGAATTTTACTTAAATGTGTCCCACTATTTGAATTTGAAAGTCACAAGGAGGACACTGAATGAATAAAACAGTGAAAATGTCAGCAGCTGGTTCCTTACTTGATGAATTCAATAATTAATATAATGAAGAAAAGAGAATGATATTCAAATATCTTCTGTATCTGATCCTGATAACAAGTGGTGAAGCAAACACTTCTGTTACAGGTTTGCATTACTCAGACTTGAAAATTTTGTGATGTTTGTAGAATTAATCAAATTGTTAAATACGAAATTTCAGCAGAATGAGTATTGACCAATGAGGAAAGTAATGTATTTCTAACATGAATAAATCTAATCAGTGCTATAAAGGATCTTACAGTCGTCTCCCTCCTTTACATGAAGCTGTGAGTTGTAGCAAAATAAAGTATCTTAAAATTGGCAAAAGATATAAATAAGCTGTTGCAGGATGATGTATCTTGGGCTAGAAAATATGTTTTTATATATATCTTGCATTAATTTTTAAAATGAAGGCTAAAAAAGAGCAACTATGGGAACGTATTGGGAAACTATTTTAAAATATGTTGAAGGTAGAAACTGGTAAGACCTATGAGAGACATTTTCATTCAAAATACCTCTTCCTATAGTACTGAATGATTGGCATTATAATGTCACCTGCAAACCACAGTACATCCCTTTATGGCTTCATTTACTGGAAATGTTTTCAATTTGGAGTCACTGTAGGAAAGACCTTTTTTAATAATCTGGAGTCTTCAGGAGAAAGAAAAAAGAAATGGCATATGAGACAAGAAGTTCCAGTTACAGTGATGTGATGCAGAATGTTTAATAAGAGAGATTTTTCTACTGTGAATATACATATTTAATCTGTATTTAATAATACAATTGTACAGATTAAAAATACAATATTTTGCATCTCAGCTGACTTCAGTAAAAATACCATTACCTTACTAATGGGAAGTATTTATTTTATACAGTTGTATTAAAATTTTGAATGTCAATTTCATAAGACATTTTGAGATTTCTCAGTTGTTTTCACCTTCAAATGGGACAAGACAAAAAGGCTTGGTTCAGTTGTCTAAACCTAGATGCCATAATGTTCAGTTAGTGCTCCAGCAGTATCAGCTTTAGGCTATGTTGCCAAAATTTAGGCAAACAAATAAGCCTTTATGCATCTTCTCAAATCAAAAGTATTTGTTTCAGTCATAGAATATGATGTTTTATTTTAAAGTTTTCCCATAGAAAAAAATAAGTGGGAGCAAAAAAACTCCGATGTTGTGGATTTTCTATCAGAAGTACTTAAATTCTCTCCTATAAGAAAGAAGGAGGCAGGATAGGACAAGGGGAAATGGTTGCAAACTAACAGAGGAGAAATTTAGGTTGGCTGTAAGGCATAGGTTTTATATGATAAGGGCATTGAAGGACTGGCACAGGTTGCCCAGAGAGGTGATGGGTGCTTTGTCCCCGGAGATTTTCAAGGTCAGGCTGAATGGGGCTCTGAGCAACCTGATGGAGCTGTAGGTGTCCCTGTTCATTGCAGGGGACTTGGAATATATGGCCTTTAAAGGACTCATCCAACTCAAACAATTCTATGATTCTATGATCTAATGATGGAGAGATATCAACAAAAGTTTCAATCAGTGATTTTTCTAGCATGTGCTTCAACTTTGTGAGGTATCTGCTTGACATGCTGGCAGAGACATTCCAAATAGTCTTTTAAAAACATTTTACAATTTGGCAGTTAAAATGAAACCATGCATTTTCATTGCCTCAGAAATGATAGCTGTATCAGCAGGTACTAGTCTGGAAATAAGCATAATTTTCTCCTCACACCTAAAATGGTGGGACTGACATTTTATCAAGATATAAATTATTGCTGATTTTTGATAATAATTTGATTTTTAAATAATAAGCCCAACGTAATGCATATTAAAGTCAACATTTCAATCTACAAAAGAAATCTAATTTATTGTTTTTTACTTCCTCTGTACATTGTATCTTTAAAATGGTATATGAAAGCTGTTTTTGCCATACACTGGGTACACTGAAAGAATTATGCTTGCAATAAGTTTGCTGGCCAGCAACTCGAAGTAGAAACAGTATTTACATAGGTGTTTAGTTTGCCAGTTCCTTGTATTATTGTTGTCCAGATTCTCCCCTGAAAGTACTTTTATTTAATCATATGGAAGGTGTAAAGATGAATAAATATATCATGAAAATTGTATTTAAGATTGGAACATATCTCAGTTAATTCTATTCCTTCATTTCTCCGATGAGTGTGCTAACGTTATTTAGTAAGAAGTGAGATGTATTAAACTAAATTATTTCTCCTCGTATAAGCTGGATTTTTTTCTGCATAAAAGAGGACTAGAGATTTTACTGTTCTTCAGTCTATAAAGATTTATTAAGTAATATTTTTATGATAGGAAAAATCTAGGAAGGTAGTAAGATGCAGTGCAGTGTTACATTTTATCCTTCTCAGTGGTCCGGTGTTATACAGACAATTAAAGAGAATAATTCTAGCAGAGTTCCAGTAAAAGAGAAGTTTAATGAGTTTGATCAATAGAAGTACTACAACAAATGCAAACCAAGTATATTATTACATCTGGCAGATGATAAAGGGAGCAATCAGTTCCTCCCCCATTGAAGAATGGTTCTTCATTCATATTGTACTCTTTCACCACTGCACATTTTTATCCCAGTGATTTATTGCTGCAGTTCCCGCCATGAACAAACTTCTCCCCTGCTGCACCACTGAATGCTTCCAGCTGTGGCAGCTGTGGTGTTGGTGTAGGATGCACATCTATGGCAGATCATGTGCATCTGTGTCTCTCTTCCCACAGTGAGGCTGACCTCTGTTCTCAAAGGATCTGACTAGCATTTCCCTGAGAGGAAAATCAATGTATTGCATGAGAAAAGCCTTCTGTGAGCTTCCGTTAGGCTGCTTTGCCATAGTAATGACTATTAAAGTCAATGAGACAGATTTAGAACAAGCCTTTGCAATCTTATGCTTCTATGACAGATCACAGAAACCTTAAAATTCTTTTGTATGAAAACATTTTCAGGTGAACTAGAAAGGAATGAGCATGAACTGGGGCTCAGGTACATCCCTTCATTTTAGGAAAAGAAAATCTTTAAGTGCTACACATGAAAACCAGAGTTATATATCTCAACCCAACATAACAGACAAACACAGTTCTCCACTCTATTCATCAGTCTTTCACGTGTATATAAAGAAAATAAGACTTGTTAGGGCAGAGATAACAATTCAAGGGCTCAGAGAAAGGCTGCTTTCTAGTTCTAAGAAAAACTTAAGCAAGGTGTGATAAAGAATGTCAGGATCGACATCATAAGATGTTGGTAGTCTCATGTGAAAGGCAGTTAGGAATGTCTAGAGGGTTATCTGCTAGCCTGCAGTCAATGAAACATAATTTTTCAGCTAATGATGGGGATCTTGACATATTACAGAAAGTTGCTTTAGCAATGAAAAAATATGGTTGGGCCAGATGATCAAACAGACTAAATGCAGGGGAAGAAGCTGCTGTAAGAGGGCACTGCTGGCCATGGCACCGCACAGTGCCTACACTGCTGCAGGAAGGGAATGGGAAATAAGGATAGGCAGTGAGATGTTTTAGGAATTAATTGCATTTGCAGTATGTTTGATTGGGATGTCAAAGTAGCTCTTTCTTTCATTAGCTATAAAGGATTCCAGAATAACAGTATCATAAAACAGTTACTTTATCAATGGGTTAGAAAAGAGACTGCATGAAAGCCCAAAGATGATAAATATTCTTCTTTTTTTCGTGATAGAACAGTTGATTGGGAATATCAATACTTGTTTTGCCAGCAGTAAAGACCTTCCAGTCATTTCATGAGCATGAAAGATGTACGCAGTAATTATCGCTTTTCTCTGTTATCAACTGTAATTCATAACACTATGGGATTTAGCTTTTACTTAGACATTTCCATTCCCTTTCAATCTGCCTCTTTTCAATTCTTTTCCTTATTTGTTTACTAAATGATTTAGTTAGATGTCAGTTGAGAGTCAGACGGAATGCTTTATTGATGGTGCATTTTTCAGTTCGTTCAATTTGGCTATTTACAATGTTATTTCAGCTTTAGATCATAGATCTGTTAAAATTGAGATTAGCATTTTCTGCAGTATCATAAAATGTCTTTTTGTTTTCTTAATCATTTTAGCAGTCGGGCTCAGGAAGTTCTTAACAAATGTTAATCTCACGCTTAGCATTTGGCTTTCATAAATGAAATCAGATGCAACAAAGAAGCAGGAAAACAAACTTCTCAGCAAGATCCAAGGAATCTGTAGTGTGTCATTCTATGTCCAGCACAGGGAGCCTACAAGGCCATCAGGAATTGTCAAGTGGCACATAAAAAACAGGACAAGTCTTCTAAAAAGTTATAATAACTTTTTCAGGTTACAGCATTTCCTTCAAATCTATCATGAAAAGGACAGAGCAGTAAAAGAGGGAAAAGATTATGAGAAGGCAAAATGCAATGCTTGGGTTTTCAGAATTGAACTAGAGGTAATCTGATCGATTAGGAGATTAGAAAGAAAAGTTGTAGTAAAAGAAGTAGAGGGAAGAAGAAATGGATGATGAAAACAGGGGTCTGAATTCAAGAAATTACATATGAGAATTACAGAGCTCCTTCTATCAAGAATAAAACTATGCACACCAACACACCACACACCTGCACACCCAACTCTTTGGGAAGTTAAATAACTTCAATTATAAAAGTGCTTGGAGGAAATAATAGTTAAACAAACAAATAAAAAACATTGAGGGGGTTACAAAACAAACAAATGAAAAAGCCAGCAGCAGACATTGCAGTCACTGCTACAGCAAAAGCTTGCTGGTCCTTTCATTCCCCATGCTCTTTTCTGGGTTCACTCTGAGTGCAAACACTTTAATTCTGCTCCAAATATATGTGCTGAGAAAAGTTGAAATGCAAGCAGAAGATGAGCACAGCAAGCAGCTGCAATGTATGAACCATACAGCCTGGGCTACTGCAGCATTCAACCTCCTCATCCCCTCCAGTGATAAATAAAGAGGAAAGTTCATTACTTTAGAGAAACAGCTGTAGTTTAATGTTTGTAAAGAAGGTTCTGCGTAAATATCTGTTGCTTAGTTTTTGGTGATTTTTACCTAGGAGTCTTACAAAAAGCTCACAGAAATTGAAGTTATCCTTTTTATTTCACTGTGTAGCAACAGTTTAGCTCCTTGATTGTAACATATGATAGAGGTATTGCTCTTGTTTTTTCTAAATTAAGAAATCTTTGCAATGTACTCTAACAATCTTAGCTTCCCTTTAAGTACTGCTTATAGAAGTCTGAGTTCCCCAATAAAAACAAAGGCGTGAAAGTCTTTGTGACTGTGATAAATGATGCATTGACCATACTGACGTAGTATCAGTTTGGTCATGTAGCAGAAGTGCTGTGGCAATTATGCTTAGCTGTGCAGAAGGAGATCTGGGGAAACAGATTTGCTCAGACATTAAAAAATGCACTGTGAGTACAAAGAATACATTGGTCACATCTTTGTTATTTAAGAAAGGAGTTTATCTTGTTTCCTGTTTAGTCTATAAGGAAATATAATTCTAAAAGTTAAAATGTGCATTTTTTCAAGTCTTTAAGTATATGCCTGTCAGATATTATTTTTTGTACGGAAGAAAAACAAGGAGGGAATTGGCATGTAAAATCCCAGCCTCCAGTGCGGTCTGTTTGGTCTAGGCAGGAGATGAAGACCATCAGTCACATCCATGAGATCTGAGGCAGATGACCACATACTAACTCTGCCCACTGTCTGGAGTCTATCTCCTTTTTAAAGGCATTTAGATAAACTTCTCATTGACTCAGCCAGTAAGTCTCAGTAGACTGGTGCTTGCTCATGCCTTCTAGCTTACATGTCATCACTCCATGAATTCAACATGTGGTTCAATATAGGTTACAGACTGCTAGAGGCAACTCAGCAAAAGGATTGTTACTGATGATCTTAACATTCCTTATACCCTCACCAGATGGCTTCCCCCCCAGTAAATCTCACTGAGGTTTATGGACAAAATTTTAAGATTGATTCTCCTTGGAAGCTCATATAGTCTGATATAAATGCTTTTGTAGTTTTTATCACCTGAGCAGGGTGTCAGGAAGCACATTTTATCCAATAAATTCTAAGCCAAATTGATTTGTACTACAAGAAAAAATGAGCCAAGTCTGTAAATGTTTAACATTAGATTTTTTAATATATTACTTTTTCGTTTGGAGTTTGAGCTGTGTGAAATTTTCTTGGCTTCACAAAGTCCTGGATTAGTTTGGCAATTTTGAAACTTGTCTTGAATTTGAATCTGTTAATGTAATATAAATCAAAGTGTCAGGTACCAATTAATCCTGATTAGCAAAAAGTGTATCCATCAATTCCATTATCTTGTCTCTCATTTTTGAGAGTGAAAGTTTGGTTTCCTTTCTATGTACTAAGAGAACCAGCTCTTACTGCTCTTGAGCAAGTGAAGATGTAAAATAAGAACAATATGAATGCAGCAGAACATCCTGAGCATGAGAATGTGTCTGTGTATATCTTCATTCTAAAAACTTGTCTTCCTCTAAGCATTTATATATGCTTGAATATTTCTGTGCAATTCAGCATAAAAACTGTTTTGCATAAAGTTATTCTCATGTGTATTTGCAGGATCAAGGCCAGAGAGAATAACCCAAATCAGTGCATCATTTTAAATTATGCTCTACTACATAAATAAACTCTCACTAGTTATCATTAATTTTTGATAAAGTAAAATATTATTTGAAGTAAAAACCTCAACTACCCTTGTTGCTCTGGAGTTGTTTTTTCAATTAAGGAAATATTTGAACCATTAAAGTGAATGCTAAATATGATACGGATATTATGGATGCACAGTATTACATTCCAAAATACTTGCAGAAAATGAAAGCTTCCTTTCAACATTAATGGTGTAACAAATGTATTACCATCTTAGCAAACTTACTTAAAATTGACTATAAATTTCCTTCAAATGTAAAGTAGATTATTTTTTTTCAGCAGTGGAAATTCAAATATGTATTTCAAGCTGATGATTCTGTATGTGCCCTTCTGTATAAATAAAGCCATGCTCCAGCTCTCTGATTGAACAGCCACATCCCTAAACACATATGCACATAATACAGCTGTGACAAAAAGACTTTAATATCCAGATCTCTTTCTTTCTAGTGTGAAGGAGAACCATTATCCCATATCCTCGGGATACATTAAGCTATGCTGCTGGGTATCACAGATATGTACACAGTATCCTAATGTGTACATGCATACATTTCATACATATATATTTGATTAAATGTATCCATTGTCCTGCACTTCTCTGTCTGCACTTTTATTTGAGGGCAAAATAGTCAGAGCCATCTCCACTTCCCTGGGAAGCTCAAACCAGTTAGAAGGAACCTCCCAGTACCCATTACAATTTAACTCATCTTACTTTAAATTTTCTCATAGCTTTCTTGGCCTGCTCAAGCTACTATCAGAATTGAAGTATTTGATCACAACCCTTAGTAAAAATACCTCAAAAGAGCAGCTTTGCGATCTGATTTAAGCTGAATAGATTCATAGACTGGTGAAGGTTGGAAGGAAGTTCTGGATATCATGTATTTCAGCCTCCTGCTGAAAGCAAAGCCATCTTCAAAGATGGATTGAGTTGCTCTGAGTCTTCTCCAACTAAGTTTTAAAAGTCTCCAAGGATGGAGATTTCACCCAACTGTTAAAGTCTACAGATAAAAAGAACACAATTTTTTAAAGATAAACATAATTTATTAGACCAGCAGATACAGCTGAACTAAACAGGAAAACTTTCAAATCTACACCTCTTCAGAAATTATGGATAAATTGGCATTTAGGGTTGATCCAGTGCTGATAATGAAATCAAAGCCACTATTAGCAACAGCCATAAGCATTAAAGCTGACTGTTGCCTTGAAATGAAAATGAAAATTCCAAGGATCAAAGCAAGGTGCTGCAGAAGGCAATGCTGCGTATCATGTTCAGACCTGGAGGAGCGTGGTATGCAACAAAAAGGAGGTTCATTAATGGATTTGGAAAACAGTGAGGGTATCAGGGCTGAGGGACTGCAGTTCTTTTGTCACTATCAGATTTCATCCAAAGGCTGCAAGTCTTCGGTATGCCTCCTTCTCACTCTCTTCTGTCAGTGAAGATTGTTAACTTAGTTGTCATCACATAAAGGGTCACAGCCCAGAGGAAACCTCTTTGGAAAACTGAATAACAGTCTGTTCTGTATGAGCTACCCTGTGTGGAGCCAGAAGTTGGACTTAGTGATCCTAAACAGTCCCTTCCAACTCAGGATGTTCTATGTACATGCAAACAGGATCTACATTCTCTGCAGTACTCTAAATAGCCTTGATCTACAAGTGCTCAAGTGACTGTTCCTTAATTTTCCACTTTTATTGCGCTGTTTTGCAGCACTACTATAATAATATAATGAGGCATGCTGGGACCCTACAGAATTTAGGATTTCTGAATTCCACTCAGTCTATAATCAGGCTGTCTTACTAAATTATTTCTCCTAGGAAATGCTAAAATACTACATTTGACTCCACCACCTCCCTGGGTAGCCTGTTCCTGTGCCTCACCACTCTTTCTGAGAAGGATTTTTTCCTAATATCCAACCTGAGTTATTCAGGTGAGAAAGGTAAACAGATCTGTAGCCGTGGTTTTATACAGCACTTGGTAAAATTCTGACAAACTAGAAATGATGTAACAGAGCCATTTGAATTGGGGAGCTCTGGAATTGGAAACAATGAAAGAAATTTTTATCAAGACTTCTATGCATTAAGTTGTGTACTCTATCCATACCACAGATTTGTGTAGCATTTCTGTTCAAGTCTCTCAGACACTATGATGGATCAAACTTTGCCATAGGATCATTATTTCATGAAAGTCACTGATGACAAGGCATCAACCCACATAACTATGTCAAAAAATACACCTGTTAATAACCATTTGCAATTTCCAAGCCACAGTGGTCTTTGGTGAAGATCCAGTACTGGGAAATGAAATAAAATGCTTGCTAATAATAATTCAAAATTACACCTTCTCCACAGTATGTGTCAGTATATGTCCAAGGCAGTTTAATTGAGACTGAAAAAACTAAAAGATGTTTTTTAATATAACGTGTCTCATGGAAAAATGATTTGGTTAGGGGTTCAGACAAAATAGAAACTCTCACTCTGGTTGAAGTGTTCAATTGCTTTGCAAAGGCAGTGGGATGTCTGATGTACAGTACTGTGGCTACTCAGGGTTATAAAAGCTGTTGTATTGACAGGCCTCAAACTACAAGACTCACGATCAGGCTGGAGTAATTGTATATAACATCTTTTGGGGGTGCAGTAAGGATAGCACAACTGTATTTTTCCCATGCTTTAACTTTTTGATTTATCTAACAGATTTCTGTGTACCTGAGCAAGATGGATTAGCTTAATCTGAATAAGTGCTTGGTAGTCTGTGGACTGGACATTTCTAGTCAATGTGCAGAAAAACTTGCTCTTGGGTTTTCATTCATCTCTTCCTAAAATAGACACATATATTTGGTCAGATAAGTTTCCCTCCATTGGCTAGAAGTTCGGCTTTAAGATTACTTGGACACAGGGGCTTATGTCACAAATGTCTTAATTTAAGAGAACTGAATATCCTTAGTTGTTTAAAGTGTTATATACATATCAATACAAATGAGAGATGATTTGGATAATGGATGAGCAGTCTAAATCAGGAGTAGGCATCTATGGTTTTCTTCTAGTGTCAAATCAGTGTATGTAAGATCAAACTCAGTCTGATAGTGTCAAACCTGAGCTAAGACACTCAAGAAAGCATGAAAAGAACCTAACATCTAAGAAAATTCAAGGTCAAATCTTCTGTCTGTAAAATAAAAACTGATATGCTCCTTTCAAAATATATTCTAGGCCACGTCTCAGGTAGAAAAAAGATGGCTTCCTTTGATGCTAGTCCTATGAATGAAGCAACATTTCACCAGTGAACATCAAACAGAATAGATTGATTGCTCCACATTTAATAATTTTGATTCATCTGAAAATGTTCACTAACACTGACTTCTATCAGAAAAATCCTCTGCAAGAATTCTGAATAGAGGCTTGAAATGCTGGAATTTCCAGGTGAATTCCCTGATCCCAGGGTTATGGTTATTCTGTGACAAAACATCCTTATTTCACTGGCAAAAGTTACAAAACATAATTCTTCCTCTCAGAAAACAATGCAAAAGTAAAAGTTTGAAAACCTGAATATTTCTATATCTCTGTTAAAACAATATACTTTTTTTTTTTTTCTTTCCCCCAGATAGCTTCAGTTTAAATTTATTATATATGGTATTACCAATTATTCATAGCCCAGCCTCAAAGCCTGATGTCACAGAGAGCTGACATTCTGTCATGCTGATCCCAGAATCAGACAGATCTATTTAGGTCAAGGTATTACTGCAGTATAGAGATTGTCTTCCAGATAGTAATTTCTTGCAGTTCCTGCATGGAAATACAAATTTCAAATCCATTTAAATGATGCTGGTCTGGTTTCAGGCAGGGTCTGTATGGCACTTGTGACAATAAGCAATTCTTTGATCTTTCCTTCCTGTTCCCCTTTCCATTTCCATTTCCATGGCTTGATATTTGAAGATTTTTTTACTCACCTTCACTAACTAGTGTCAGTTCCATAGGTATTAATAGCTGTGGCAATGATTATGATCCAGCATACTGTGTAATTTCTTGGAGGTTTATTAGTTGCGAAGTGGTTTCCCAGACAATCTCCACAAAAGAATTTACTTTTTGTTTCAGAAGTTTTTGAAAAGCATGAGCTATTTTTGCCTTACAGTATCTTACCTTCCCTCTGAAAGTTCTCTGGGAAAATCCCAAATGGCAATGAGATTGCATCAGTCATTTCTTTAACTGACTTGAACGAAATCCATCGGGGCCAGCAGTTATGAAGATTCAACTTGTCAAAGTGCTGTGATATCTCTTCTTTTTCTGTTCTGTGATGATTTATTTCTCTCTTAGTGATACTGAATGACCTAATGACTTCCTTCAATTTGCTTTGTTCAATGAAGACAGATGCAGAAAAACATCAAATACTTCCACCTTTTTTGTGTCATTTGTCAATAAAGTTGCATTTCACATTCTCGAAAGGATTAAAAACAAGCACAACTTTAATAAAGATACATCTTATAGATACATTAATATCTCAACAAAGAAAATCAAAGAAGCTAAATTACAATCGTCTTTTATTTATAGTATCTTGTGGCCTGAATGCAATCAGCTCGTGTTCATGAGGGTGGCAGAATGTTGACCCAATTGTTCAGTTGTTATAATAGAAATTACAACAGTAACAGTAGTTACTGTTAAAAACAGTAGTTTTTAACTTCTAAGCTTGCTGTGCATTCTTTATTCAGAAATTGCTCATATTGCTTCCTTACGAGTCAGTGAAAGTGCTTATATGGATTAAGAGAAATAATTAAAGGCAGTTTTAAATCAGTTTAATCTAGCCACTCCATACCTCAAAGACATTCAAATATACTGTTATTTTGTGCATTTGCACTAATTAATACTTTAAAATAAAAAAAATACTTTAAAATAAACTAAAAATTAATGAAAGAGATAGACTGTACTTAGAACACAGCAGGCAGTTCTGTCTGTGAAATTTATTTTGCTTGGTGACGTTAATAATTTTGGAGATATTAAGTTGAAATATATGCATTTAGCAGTAACCAAGATATGCACAATTATTGGTTAGCTACCTCAACAAAGCTAAAACATATCATTTATGGGACACAGTGACATCTTGCAGTTACTCTTCGCTGTCTGTATTCTTGATGGATGAAATAAGCACCTATTTTGGGTAGGATAGGTACACTTTTCCAAGCTTTCAGAACTACCTGTCAATTGCAACACATTTTAAAGAGAATTCAGGATGAGATCAACACTGTACATTTTCAGTGTACCTCACCTTCCCTTCAAGTTATGAATGTGACATCTATAACTTACCTAATTAGTAGTGACAGATATGATATATGACAGATATAAATATGATAATTTAGTTTTTAGTTTTAGTAGTTTGGTCTGGTTTTGCTTTCCTTGGTTGATTCCTTTAGATTCTTTCCCCTTCCTTGTCACCATTCCTATGTACAGTAATGTCCAGAAGCATTTAGAGAATGCTCCTTGTCATGCATTCTTGTGAAAATATACTCTCAGTGTAAAAACACATTCTAAAATGGCTTCAGTAAAGAAAATGAAATTCCCTGAAGGCATATGTAGTGGAAATGCTAAATCACAGCTTGAAACACTGATTGAGCACCTGGTGGGAACGCAGGACCAACCCAGGGGAGCTGAGCTGCATGCAATGCACCTGAGTGACTGGTAGGGGTGAAGCCAGGATCCAGCCCTTCCCAGGCCTTATCTAAGGGTTGGCAGTGAAGCCAAGGGCATCTTGCTGGAGATCCTTGTGTATCTGAAGTCTTCTGGAGGTCAGTAGCTTCTTTCCTGTATTTTTTTGGTGCCTGCTGTTGTTGTGCTCAAGCAAATCCTCTCTTCTTGTAGCCTAGGGCTTTGCTACTCTGCTGTCATTGTGCTTTCTATTGCATTACACAATAGCATAAAATATAGGAATACACTTGCAGACCTGCCAACATCTATCTGGTGCTTCTTTGACTACTATGAAAATCAAAGTCTGAGTGTAGAGTGTTGAGTTAATGTTAGAAATTACTGGGAATACCAGTTCATGAACTTAATGCTTAACTATTCAGTCAAGCAATGTGCTTCCTGTAAAGTAGATTTGATTTCAATGCTTTCGATGATCAAGAACATACCTCAGCAACAGATAAAACCAATGGCTTTCATCACATTTGATTTGCTTAATGTTAGCTCCCAGCCAGTGCATTTTATTATGCCTTATTCTACTGAAGGACACCTCATTATGAGATTTTTGTTCTCATGTAGGTGCTTACAAGCCTACATGAAATTATCCTCTTAATCTTCTCTGTGTAAATGTAAACCAGCTGAGCTCTTTGATTCTATTGCTGTAAAGATTCTTTCTAATCTTTTCATTTTTCCTCTGTGCTTGCTCTGCACTACAGTCTTTTTAAAAAGCTTTCTTAAAAGAACTTTCTTGTTTTCACATCAATGATATCCAATGGTACACTTCTCAGTGTAAAAGAAAGAAAATCACTCTTAGCTTTTTGTGCATCAGGTCCTTTTAGTGAGAGGAAATACAACAAAGCTCAAACTTATCTTCATATTTCTGCCTACCAAGACCTTAAGCCATCTTCCACCACAGTGGACAAGATTAACATTTGATTTCCTGAGGCCTTTTTGCCTCCTTTCACACTCTCACTTCTTTATCATCTCTCAGTCATTTTATCAGGTTGTAAATTAAAATGCCCAATATTGTCATAATTTGCTGATTCTGTTTAGAGATCACTGTACTCAGTTTCCAATTCAGGTTTGAAAAGTAACCAATTAATGTGTGTTTTGTTTACTTTGCGATATTTTAGTTTCTTACAAAGATGTGGTCTGAAATATTGGAGAAGGCTCAGTGCTTCCATTAACTTTTCAATAAAGCTTATGGTCTCAGTGAGAATATATCACTTAACTAGCATTGACAATAAGAAATAATCATGTTACCCATGCTTTCTTTCTCCATTCTTTAAAGATGAAAGACCCACCAGACTGCTCACTTTTTTTCTTTTTTTTTTTTTTTTTTTTGGGGATTTTCTTACAGATTTTTCTTCCTTTCAGCTTTCTGAAACCAACTTACTGTTCCGAGTTTTATTGAAAATCAGTTTTAAGGATCCAAGAGAGCTATTCAAACAGCATTTTTAAACTCTCTGTTGCAAGTTATCCAAACCTGCTTATTGAAAAATATCCTGCTTCAATGAGTACTTAAAAAACATCTTTGAGTGACTGTCAGAATAGAGAACACACCGTCATTGTTGTCATCATCACTAGAAGATGCAAATGCCATCACACTATCTTAATTTTTCTTCGAAGCCCAAAAGAGAAACATGTGGAGAAGCTTCTGTATCTTCTGCCACGCTGTAGACAATTGTTTACATTGTCATCATTTACCATATCAAAATTAAAAAAAAAAAACTACAAAACACCACTTCATTACATTTTTTTGTTCTAATTTTTTTTAATCCTCACTTCTGATGACCACACATAGTTTTCCTTGTGCCTTTACTAGTTCCTACAGTTTTATGGCTTAATTTAGATACTTCAAAATCCATGTCTTTCTTTGTGATACATACCATGCATGAGATATGTAAACTAATATTGTTATTATTACCATCATCTCATTTTACTTCCCGTGTCTGACCTTTGAGCTGGAGTGGTTTTCATTTACAGTTGTAGGGTTTTTTGTTTTTGAATAAACATTATGCTTCTCTCTTTATTTTTATTTTGAGCTGGTATGGCCAAAACATTTCTTAGCTCTTTTGCACTGTGAAACTCTTTGCATGAAGCAGAAAGGTCAGAGGTGCAGAGCACACATGGTCTAGTCATGAGCAATGCAATGATACACATGCTGTTGTCAGAAAGTATCAGTGCTCAGATAAGATGCAAAGCCAGCTGGATCAGGTACCATTGCTTTACAAAGAGGCAAATACTTATGCCTGAAGGTGTAATACTGAAATTATTGTCATCATTTATTAGCTGCAGAGCCTCAAGAGTAAGATCAGGCATACAACCTGTGAGTTCCTAAACATCATGTTATTTATTTACTTATATATTTTAATGGTCTGGAACTAGCAATTGTCAGCCTGATAGCATACTCATGTCCCCCGACTGGGCACACAATGAGCCTGTGCTGAACAGCTGGTTGTCAGTATACTGCTCATTGGAAAGGAAGGATTCTTGATATTTCTGGGTTGCCATCTTTCTCATCTGTTAGGGTTTATTCCTTCTATTAGCATTTATATAGTTTGTAATGTAAGTACTTTTTTTTTTTTCTGCTTCTGAATTTTGGATGGTTTCTCTTCTTCACTTGAACTATTACTAATGAATAACAGCCCTACAGTATCATCTGGGTGTTATCCATTTTGTTTCATGGTTCCCTCTTCTTTATGTGGTTCAGTAACCTACATGCTTGCTTCCTTGGAGGTGAAGGTGAGAGCTCATCATTAACTTCCTCTAGACAAGATGGTTTCCAGATCAGAAGGCAGCCTGTTCCTCTGTGCCTGCTGGAGCAAAGACAATCTTGCTCAATACAGATACTATCCAATGTGCTCCCACATACAAATACTCAGCTAAACTCTAGGATTCCTGTATGAACAACAACAAAGAAAAGATGCTTCCAAACTGCTGATCCCGGAGCCTGACCTTGGTGGGAGACAACAGATCACAGCTTTGTTATGTTATCAACTCCATGATGAGTAAAATGTCATGACTCAGTGGCATCTCACTGGAAAGAGGAGCTTGAAGTTGAAACTGTGAAGCATAGTCCTCCCACCTTCAACACCTACTCATAACTATTACTGCATACAGCTGCATTAGTGCAGCCCAACTGCATGAAGAAGGAAGTCATATCAGCCTGATAATTTTCAGCCTAGAAAGTTAATTGTACAGTTGATGTAGCCCAGCTGCATCAACAGAGGTGTAGAATGATAGAGTCATAGTATCACTGTAATTGGAAAAGAACACTGCTGTCATGTAGACCAGCCCTACAGAATCATAGGCTCACCAAGGTGGGGAAAGACCTCTAAGATCATCTGATCCAATCGTCCACATATCACCAATATTTCCAACTAAACTATGTCCCTCCATTTGACATCTAAATATTTCTTGATTTCCTCCAGGGATGGTGACTCCATCACCTCCCTGGGCAGCCCATCATCATCATACCCACTAAACTGAGATCCTCAGTGTCACATCTTCCCTTTTCTTTGGCACTTCCTTGATAGTGACTCTACTACCTCTCTGGCCAGCCTATTCTAATACCTCACCTGTAGCTTGGTTCTCTCTCCCTGTGCTCATGAAATGCCTGCCTTCAGTACTGTGTTTAGCTCTGAGGCCTACAGCATAAGAGAGATGTGAACCTGCTTGAGAGAGTCCACAGGAAGCTATGAGGATGGAGTACCTCTCTTATAAAGATAGTCTGAGAGACCTGGGCATGTTCAGCATGGAGAATAGAAAGTTTCAAAATACATTGTTGCTGCCTTTCAGTACCTAAAGGGAGCCTTCAGGAAAGATAAGGAGGGATGCTTCTTCAGGGAGTACAGTGACAGAACGAGTTTTAAGCTAAAAGAAGGTAGGTTTAGATTAGATACCAGGAAGAAATTCTTAGTAAGATAGTTGTAGACAGTGACAGAGAATCAGTGGATGCCCCATCCCTGGAAGTGTTCAAGGCAAGTTTGTATGGGGTCCTCTGCAACCTGGTTTAGTGGAAGCTGACCTTGCCATAGGAGTGAGGTTAGAAACTGATGATCTTAAGGACCCTTCCCATCTAAACCACTCCATGATGTACAGCAAAATTACCATGATTGTTCTGCCTCCATACCATGAGCCAAACTCCATGATTCACAATTGCCACGACTTCTGAGCTATGTAATCAATTCCCCTTTAATTGTCAAGATGGCATCAAATACAGAATTACGTTGTGACAGAGATAACATTTTTTGAATTAGAAATTATCTTCTATGTTATTTAAACTTTTGGAAGCTATTTGTTTCCTCCTAAATCATCAGGGGTTTCATCTGCTCCCCAGCCAAGAATACCAGGTCAGAGAGAGGAGTACCCTGAGGATATCTGGTCTGATCTTTAAAGACAGATGTAAAGAAGGCATTCAGAAACTGCCTTTTCTTTATCCTCAGTGGTCACATTCCCAGCCTCATCCAGTAAAGCGTGGAGACTCTCCTTAGTCCTCTTCTTACTGTTGATGTATTCGTAAAAAAGTTTCTCGTTCCTTTTTACCCCAGTGACCAGGTTAACTTCAAGCTGGGCTTTTGCCTTTATGATTTTCTCTCTACACATCTTAACAACTTCTCTGTACTCTTTCTGAGTCACTTGTCCCTTCTTCTGCAGGAGGCAGATTCTCTTTTTCTCCCAGAGCCTCAAGAATAGTTCACTATTTATCCATGCTGATCTTCTTACCCACCGGCTCATTTGGTGGCTCAGGAGGACAGCTTTCTCTTGTGCTTTTAAGACTTCCTCCTTGAAGAGCGACCAGCTGTCTTGTACCCCTTTACTCTCTAAGACTGAACCCCAGGGGACTTACCCTACTAGTCTTCTGAACAGTTCAAAGTCCTCCACCCTTCAGAAGTCCAAGCAACTTTGCTGCTCCCTGTCCTTCCTCCCCCGAGAATTGAGCACTACCATTTCATGGTCACTCTGTTCAAAACAGCCCCCAGTCTCCACACTGCCCACCAGACCTTCTCTGTTTGTGAACAGCAGGTCTAGTGGGGGAGCTCCTCTTGTAGGCTCTTTCACCAGCTGCATCAGAAAATTACCTTCCATACACTCCAGAAACTTCCTAGACTGCTTCCTCTGCACTGTGTTGTATTCCTAGCGTATGTTGGGGAAGTTGAAATTCCCCATGAGGACAAGGGCTGGCAATTGTGCAGCTTCTGCCAGCTGCTCGTAGAACACCTCATCTGCCTCTTCATCCTGGTTTGGTGGTCTATAGCAAATGCTCACCAAGATGTCTGCCTTGTCAGTGCTTCCCTTGATCTTTGCCCATAGGGATTCAACCTTATCATCCCCAGCCACAAGCTCAGTAACATCAAATCACTAACATGAGAGCCACACCACCACACCTCCTTCCTTGCCTATCATTCCTGAAGAGTTTGTAGCCATCCATTGCAGCACTCCAGTCATGGGAGCAGTCCCACCATGTTTCTCAAATGGCAACTAGGTCATAGTTAGCGTGTAGCACAATGGCTTCCAACTCTTCCAACATAGAATACCATTTTACCTCCCATTTAGTACTAAGAAGGTAATAAGTTGAGACTTCAATATTCCAGTCAGGCAGATCTTCTCACCAGGCTTTATTCTTTCCCAGAAGAATTTATGTTCATAAGGACATTGCAATTCCTGTTGTTGCACAGGTCACTAGTGTTGGTATGTAGGAAATTAGCACATTTCTCTCCTCTGGTCCCTGGGTACCTAGGTTAATTTTGTTCTTGACATCTAGATTGTATGCTACATTAGTTCTTATTTATTCTTTTATTAATTGAATACCTTCCTAATTATCTTTCCTGTCTGCCCCCATTGAGCAGTGAGCTGCAGGTTACCCACAAATTTCACTTGCTTTTAAAGAGAAACTGATCTTCCACAAAATCACTCTTTCAAAACAAATCCTCGGTTTAATCCATTTCTCTTCTGAACAGTTCACTTCCACAGTTTCCATACTGCTTCTTTCAGAGAACAACAAAGTCCGGTCCTTGTACACAGTCCTTGCAATAAATTCTCTGCAATTCCTCTAGGTTCATTATAAGTTGTTTGCAGTCTGTGGAACCACCCATGATGCAATCCTTAAAAGCTATGTGCATTGTCACTTATTTCTGCTGCATAATTAGGGATTTCTCTATAATGATTTTCCTTAAATGCAGTATCCATCAGCAGTCCACAGGTCTAGAGTATGTAGCTGCTTTCATCTGTGTTGCTCTGTTCTCTATTATCTGGTGGTGCTGCAGTGCTACAGAGAATTTCTCACGCCTTCATGGAAGAAAACAGTAATAAAGAAAGCCTCAGCAACCACAGTTGGGGGAAGAAAGAAAACAAACAAACAACAGTGATCAGAAAAAGGGATTCATTGATATGCATAGAGATCCATGTTGTTTCCTTGGAAACCACCATTGCTACTCTTCAATTTAATCGTTATTAAACACCTTTCTCTTCCAGAAAAGAAAACATCATGGAATTTTATTTTCTCTCAAGTTCTGCTGTCCCAAATCCCTAAAACTGGATGGGGAAAGATGTAAAAATGCTGAGGTAGCTGCCTGTCAGCATATTTGCTTTAATATTTGTGCATTTCAGGTTCAGTGAATGAAGAATTTCTGTTTCTGGCTAGCACAATTGAGGAAGCCTCTCCTTATTAAAAAACAAGGAAACAGGAAAATGCCAAGTAATCTTAGAGTGTTGATAAGGGTGAGTGTGAAGTATGTAAATAAAAGATGCTACTTTACAACCAGCGATTCGTATTGTTTATAGAACATTTAGTCCCAAGCTGCAGGAAGCTCTTCTGTGATCTTAAAGCTGAGTTATTCTAGCAGGTCAACAGAGAAGTAGTGAAGTAACAACATGCTTTTAATTCATACATCTGTATTTGGGATGGTGCCATTTCTGCATTCTCCCATTGCAACTACCCAGAGCTATTTGTTAGGTGGGTGGAGGAGGAGGTGGGCAGACTTAGCTCATGCAAGTAGCTTTGTTGACATGACTGGGAAAGGTTTGCTTAATTTTAACAGAAAATTAATTACTTGATTGAGATCAGCATTTTCTGTTTGATGTGCACAGAGAGCACAGCAGGTCTGAGCACAGTCATGTGAGCATTGCTAGATGTGTACCACAAAAAGAGCAGTGCTGGTTGTGGTGGAGGGAGGGATTATGTCAGATTGCCCTTTGGAGCAGCTGGAGACAATACACTTGTAACCTTCCAGAGAGAGGCTAAGCAGCTGTTCCTAGGAGCAATCCTCTTTATGTGAATAATGCCATCAGTCACCGCTGTCGTGTACACAACCAGACAGGGATGATGACTTCTTCAAAATAACCCTCCTAATAACCTTCTAATACCCTCCTAATAACCTACTAACTCTTGGTTTGGTGGAATGAAAGGAAATATGTCTTTATTAGAAGCTCTAACAGTTAGGAATCTCATTTTTTTCATGTGTACACCTGTTTGGGATATTCAAAAGAGCAGAATTCACACAGAAAGCAGCTTCTGCCTCTCAAAAATTCAAGAAAAACGAGACCTGTCATTCTGATAGAAGAAGGATCCTTCATCTATTCTTCATGTAAGGGGCATTTTTACTTTTCGTGGTGATCACTTAATCATAGGAGATTAAACATATGGTAATTGCAGATGTAGTGCTGTTCCAGGGTTTCAATGGCAACAGACTGATTAAATCCTCTCAAGGCTAGAGGTATCATCAGTGCTGTCTTGAGATGCTGAACTTGACCCTGCAATAGCATCCATCACTCCTCTGTTGGTTTCTTAGAGCTCTTGTGGATTGTTACCCAAATTGACAAAGCCAGCCCACCACAAATCTTCAACATACTTATAATGGGAGTATAAGATCTTACACTTCTCTGCAACGTGCGTATCAACTGTCAAACAACGAGAACACTGTTGTGTTATTTAGGCTTTTCTGCTTTGAACTATCCTCTAGAGTGTGGTACTGCTGTTTTTTCTTTAAAAGAATGGACAAACAAAAGAAAACACTTCAGCCTCTCACCCCACTAGAAAATGGAACCCCAAACTATATGAAAATGAAGCCAAACAAAAACCACTGGAAAGCAAAAACAACTCTGCTCCCTCCTCTTTTCTTAGATTTGAACATAAACAGGAAATCTAGAGGACTCTGTTTGCTCTAGTCTTCTTGATACAGTGCAGTATCTCGTTATCTCACCTGTCTAGAGAATGACATGAGCTGCAGGTTACAGTTACAGATGCTGAATAAATAATGTCTTGGGTGTTGCACTAACAAGAAAAGGGTGTTTCTAGTGGTGCTTCTTCATACCCCTTTTAAACACCTTCAGGACAGCACTTAACATGTCGTATTGTAAGCACCCTCTATCATGAATGAAACTTGTGATTTAGTCAATTCCAAATTTCAGGGTGTCAAGTGTATTCTGAATCATATCAACTGTACACAGCAGGAATTTGTCATATGCACTATTTTTGACCATGAGTAACAACCATCCATGTCAGCTGACAAATATGATAAAAAGCACTTGCTTTATGTTGCTGTTTTTACTCTAAGTCACTCTCTTTCCACCTTTCCTGAGCTGCTGTGATGCCATTTTTAGTATGTTACAGGGTTTTACATAACAAGCACTTTCCATTTCTATGTTTGCATCTGAAGCTGGCCAACGCTTGTCGCTTCTGGCATTCCCTTGAACTTTCAGTGCCTCTTTGGTCCTCCTTATGTACTGAATCTTAATAGTTCATTTTTTGGTAAACCCTCCTCAGGACAGTAATTTTTTAATCCCCATAGCAAACAGCCATTCTCCAATGACAGCTTCAATTTTCTGAAACACTGAGGCTACATTTCTTTTTAACTACGTGGTGAGATCATTCTTAAAGGAAATAATGCATTAGCCTGTTCAAAATGACCCTGGTTCCTACAGCTATTTCCTATTCTGAATTAAGGAGGTCATCTGAGGGAATTATGCTCCTTCTCTATACGTTTCTCTTGGGAGCATGAATAGTGAGGACAGTCCATCTGAAAACCATGATTTTCTAATGCTGCATAACAAAAATCACACCAGTGAGCCACATCAAAGCCATTGTCTGCAATCTGGCAGCTGAACACAGGCTGCTGCCTGTCTTTGGACCCAAGGTATTTGCCCAGTCTTTTGTTAGACCAAGTAATCTGTATGTATTTCCCTTTCAGTTGGCAACTTGTGAAATTAAGTGGTACATCAAATTATAGCCAGTGTGTCTTTTTCATTTTAGGTCTTCTTAATCTTATAATCCCTGGGCAACCTGATCTAGTGCATTTAGTGGTTCACAACCTTGCCTGTGGCAGCGGTGTTGGAACTACCTGTTCTTTAAGGTCCCTTGCAACCTAAGTCATCCTAGGATTTTATGGTTCTATGATTTTCAGTTTTCATTACTGTTTTGAAGTCAGTTCTACAAGTTATTAAATGCCTGTTATTATGAGCTGGTGAATTGAAAGCCCTTATCTCTTAGAAGAAAAGGTGCATATGCTGTGAGTTACTCTGCTTAAATATGAGCCGGTTACCTGAAACTACTCATTCCTTTTCCAGATCCTCCAAGATTTCTGATTTCTTTTTTTGTCCAAAACATTTAATTATTTTAATACAGTAGCCATCAAGACAGTCAGGTCTGATAAATTTGGAATTAAACGTTCAAACATGTTGAGAAAACATTTAGTGTCTAAGGTACTTTGTATCTGAAAACCTTTGATTTTCTTAGAGGTTTATCTTTTACATCTGGACAGTGTCTCAAGTAAATAACCAGATTTTCAAAAGACATCAGGAGACATCACATTTTTTAGCTTTGAATTCATCCACAGCGCACACTTCACAATCCCCTTTAGGCTTTATAAACATCTCTTTGAGTAACTCCTGAGCTCTTGTCCACGAATGAGGTACCACTATGTGCTCTCTTCCTGCCATACCTGACCTTCTGTTCTTCCAGAGCAGGTACACTGACTCCTCTACAAGGGTAATACTTCTCCTAAAGCACCAATAAAAGTGGTTTAGAATTTTTCTTTTAGACATTATGGGGCAAAAGACAAGAGATGCTCATATTCAAGGTATTTTATTTCAGCTAGGAGGGAAGATCTGCTACTCTATAAACCAAGTCTGTTTTCTGGAAATGAATTTATCCTCATTTCTCTATTTGAAACTCTTGAACTTTATACTAGTTAATTAAATACTCTTTTAGCCAGAAGGAGGGTGTAAACACAAGAGTGACATAACAGCTTGACTGACATAGAACATTCTCACTTCCAGTTTCCTGCTACATTAATAACTTAATCAAGTAACTTTGATATAAAAAACAAATAATAATAAAAAATTAGACAAGGACCCCAACCCTAACCAATCACATTGCTCATTGTGCAGTGCCACAGCCTCCTTTCAGGATAATCATATGCTCTTCTGTCAGCTAAACCTGACTGCTCATCTGAGAGGGTGGTGTAGCAGGTGGGAGGTGACAGGGGACAGTGGATGGGCTGGGCATCCTGCAGTGCTGTATGTGAATAGTGGGTGACTTGGGGATTTTTTGATGTGCTGGAGCTGGGGGTGGGTCTTTCCTTTGGGACTAGTGGGGAAACAACTTGAACACTGGCCCTGCAGCCACGTGTGCAGGAGGCTGAGTTCACTCCCACGAGGGGGAGTCTGGATGGACTGGATATCTTCACACGTGTGGTTTATCCAGAGATGACAGACAGGTTTGTGGGCTGGTGGTGTGCAGTCAGAGATGCAGTCAGAACTCCCTCCCTCCCTCCTTCTCTCTCTCTCTGTAGTCATGCTTAGGCTCCTGTACAGGAACCATCTGGACAGGGAAGACAAAGCCGCAAGAAGGCCCTGGAGGCTCAGCTGCTGGCAAAATACCAGCAGGTAGTCAGGGTTCTTAAGCAAACTCACTGCAGGGTCTTCACCACTGCGACACTGACAGGTATCACTGTTCAACAAATCACTGGCAAGGTGCTTCTTGCCCCTGGGGTGACAGGCAATTGCTGTCCCTTGGCCTCACTCTTCCTACATTGCTGCATAACACCTGCAAGTCACTCTCCAGCACAATATGTTAGTTCAAGGGCATTTTATTCAACTGTTAGACCATAGTGAGTAATTTGGCAAACGAGACAGCCCTTGCCATGCCAATATGGGACAGAAATTTCTGCTTTCACTTGACACTAACAGCAGCAGTAGCACGGGCAGGCGCAGACTGCTGTCTGCTTCTTCTCTTCATCTTCTTGTTCTTCTTCATTCTGGAGGGTGATGCCATGCGGTGGCTTTTTGGGGCAGCCCTGCCACGGTACTTGGGCCTGCTTCCCAGAAGGTGCTTGAGTATAGAGCTGCTCTTCACAGACATCTGCAAGTGCTGTGGAGAGATGCACTGTTGGTTGCTCTTCTTGGAAATCTTCCCAGCCATGTCCATGATCTTCTGTGTCACCCACTGCAGCACAGCAGCCAGGTAGACAGGGGCACAGGCTCCAAAGCGCTCAGCAAACTGGCCTCTGCGCAGCTGCCTCTCTATGCGGCTCACAGGGAAGAGCAGCCCAGCCCGGGAGGAGCGACTCTTTTTGGTCTTCACTTCCCGGCGCATGGAGGGCTCCCCAGAGCACGATGCCTCAGGCTCCATCAGCTCAGGCTCAGGCTCAGGCTCAGGCTCAGGCTCAGGTTCATCACAGACCTCATCTGTTCCAGGCATGCTGCTTGCTTCCATAGGTATATCCATGTCGTGCAGGCTCATCTTCCTGTGCCCTTGTCTTGCTTTTCCTGCCTGCTCTTGATGTATTTACTGGCCCTTCCTGGTGCCTTCTGTCTGCTCCACCTCTACCAGCCCAGTTTAGAGGTGTCGGTAGCTGGGTGGCCTCACGCACTCAGGCAAGTACCTCTCCACCAAGGCCGAGCTTCCCCGAGGAAGGGCTTCAGCTCAGTCCTTCTCCTCTGCAGGCTGAGATGCTGTGCTCTCCAGCCCAGTGGAAACCAGGGTACACCTTGCCTGGCAGGACCAATGGGGAAGGACTTTCCTCTGTGACCTCACCTCCCTGCTTGTGATGTCATCCCTGCTGGTACTGTCAATTGCAATGAGCTCAGGGACAACCTCTGCACCCAGCCCCTCCCATTTCACAGCATGACTGTACAAGGCCAAGCCAAAGTGCTGCCATTTAAAGAGAATCCCAACCTCTCCTCTTACCCTCTTTTCTTTTTCTAATTATCCATTGCGTACTTTCACATAAATCTCACACAAATCAAGGGATACTGCTGAAAGTGTTCATGGCAGCCTGATGAAATGCAGAGGCTGTTCCTGTCAAAGAAGGGTGGTAACAAGGAGTTGCTTTCTGTCCTTCCAGCAGAGGACCATGAATCGGGGTCTCTGACATGCATGATTTTCTCTTAAGCAACAGAAACTTCGTAACCTAATAAATGTTCAGATGGCAATATCTTAAACTTACATGGGATTGTACTTCCTAAATCTCCTTAGCGTAGTGAAATCTAATAGAAATCTGCCTCTACAAGTCATAGTCAACATTCCTAAGTTCATTCAATCCAAACAGCTCAGGTAAAAGACTAAATATGTTAGGAGTTTTCTGACATGACCACAGAACTTGCAAATACGTTCTTGAATTGCCACAAAAGTTTTCTATTAAGGCTGTCAGTAGTTTATAGCTGTTGGGAAGATAAAAGTCTGAAACTTAGTGTTTGTCTCAGCTTTCGTGGAACTGAGTCCACTTGTTTGTCAAGTTTTCAGAGTAAGTAAAAAGCGCTACAGTGAGACAGAAGAAAAGCAGTGCTGCTTCTCTGAAAAGAAAGCTGGGACTTGACCACCTGCTCCAGGAAAGTGAAATCCCATCCAATCTGGGGCATAAGGGTTAAAACTTCCTCTTCTACTAATCATTCTGGAAAACAAATACACAAAAACTATAACTTTTTTGATACCCTCAGTGATGGTTTTGGGGAAAAACGCTGCCACATATGAACATCTGTTACCTCTGGGTTGGCCTAGAAAGCAGAAGATGGCAGCAAGTATCACTGAGATCATGCATGGACAGCATCCATGGACAGCCCATTCCTTTATGATATTTCCAGTGGTTAATGTATGTACTACAAGCAGTTATAAGGAGAATACATAGAAGAAGAAAACACTATTACTCTGACCTCAAAGCTAGTGACTTCTGCCCTCAAACTTCTAGCCAATTTCTACTTGTCAATTAATTACATCCTTTTATTTTCTTTCTTTAACCCTTCCCCCTCATCCCCCTTCCCCCCCCCCCCCCCCCCTCCCTCCCTTCCTCCCTCCCTTCCTCATGGAGGAGTCAGCACTGTGAACCTACATGGACTGCGTTTCAAGATTTTCTTGCCTTGCTGCCTTGCTCTTTTTATGATCAGCTGGTTGAGGGAAGGGATTGTCCTGCTCTGTGTTGATGCAGCTTCACCTTAAGCACTGTGTTTGAGTGGCACAGCATCAGAAGGACATAGTACTATTAGAGAGTGTCCAGAGGAAGCCTGTGGAGATGGGCAAGGGTTGCTGAGGTCCCTTGGTTTGTTCAGCCCGGAGGAGATTGAGAAGAAGTGTCATGATTGCCTACAGCTTCCTTATAAGGGGAACATAAGGGCATGCAGGCAGGCTTTTTTCCTCTGGCAACAGTGGTAGGGCCTTAGGAAGCAGTGTGGAATTGCATCAAGGGAGGCTCAGGTTGGGTATCAGGAAAAGGTCCTTCACCAGAGTGCTGCTGAGCACTGGACCATAGTCATGGTTCCAAAATGCCAGAGTTCAAGGAGAGTTTGAACCATACTCTCAGACATGGTGCTTATGACTGGAGCTGAATTTGAACTAAAAACCTAATGAACCATTACAATTGAATATGAGTCTCACCTAGGAGACAGAACTGTTACATACTCACAGAAATTGGAAAGAATTGGCAAATATGTGTGAACAGACTTTAGTCCTGAATGGATTCAAATTGTTATTTCATCTAATGTGCAAAGAAGATAAGTTAAAGTTTGGGCTTCTCCACTGCCCCAATGAGTCTTTGCTTCCTCAGCGTAAAGTAGGGTGTCTTGGAGAATCATAAACTAAAATGTAGAGACTCTGACTCAGAGACTGAAGAAGAAACCTCCAAAGGCCACCACATCACATCCACCACACTTCACACCTAGGGCAAACTAAGCTAGATGAAATTTATATCAGAGCTATCATCAGTACAACACGCATAAGAAACTTCAGTGTTGAAAATCTATCTCTCTGTTCACTGAGGTGCTCCCAAGGTTATACAGCTATGGAATGTTTTCAGAGTTTGAAAGTAAACATGTAAAATAGTCCCCAGTTCTAGTTTAATTGCCTATTCCTCTCAGGGACCCTCTGTCATCATGTATGAAGATCTGGTCTTTTTTGTTGGTGGTGACAGAAAAATTCTCTTAATAATCTAAATATTTTCATATATTATGTAAGAGTTCTGATTTTTCAGTTTTATATGATGTTAATGTAAATAATTTATTAACAGATAAGTATTTTAGCTTTGGCAAAAGAGGCTGTTTTGGGATCATCATGGTAAAATGAATATTTTGAAATTGGCATTTTATGGATTTTAAATAAAAGTCAAAGTGTCAGAAATTCATATGGGAAAATAATTTTGTTTGTTTCCTGACACATGTAATTTCTTTCTGACAGATGTAATTGAAGTCTCTCTGCTGAGATCAGCTCCTTCCATTACTAAATCCTCATTTTTAAGTATTAAAGTTCAAAAAACATGAGCTCTGTGGTAATATGCTGCCAGTTTTTTAAGGAGAACAATGTTTCCCTTGAAGATAAAAGGAAGTCTAAAAAGAAAAATTACTTAACTTGAAATATTTTAGCATGATCTTTAGGAAGAGAAAAACTGGATTATGAAATTGGCCTGTATTATTTTTACTAGGGAATGAGTGAAGACAATGGTTTTAACAAAATAATTATAACCTTTAAAAATGTTGCTAGACAATAGAAAGAAAATCTTTTATAGCCTAACTCATTCTGCTGTTTTTATATTTAATAGGAAAAAAAAAACAAAAAAACAAAAAAACAACCACATACCATATTCCATACTGGAACTTGAAAATACATTTGAAAATACAGCAGCATTTTGGGTTTTCAGTTGCAGTATTACATGCTTGATCCTTCTGCAGGCACTTAGAACTTATAAATGTAGTATAATAGAGTTGGGATGGAGTATTTTTTTGTATCCATGGGAATGAATATGTAGTATTGAAGATGCAGCCCCATTCACAGTTGCACTTTGTCTTTTTTGTTTGTTTGTTTGTTTTGTGTGTGTATACTCATTTTGATTTAGATATATGCATAATTTTCATAATTTAGATGATGTAGAAAATACAGGTTTGGTCTATGCTATACAGTGACTATGTCAGACAAAACAGGAAGAAATTACTGTTCGGTCTTCTCCATGTCCCTCTTTCATTATTCTTTCTGGGTACCACATTTTGGGGTACCAGAAAGGTCAACAGATGAATAGAAGGTGACATTCAAGCATGCTCAACGTTCTGGACTCCTGTATCAGTGATTCTCAGATTGGTTTGGTTTTTGCTTGTCAATTTGAAGACGTAAGATTCAAGGAAAATGTTTGTAATTCCTCTGGGTACTAAGGCCTTACCTTAATGTTGCATTTGGCTAATACAGAAATATTGGCTTGTACTTAGTTGGTAGGAGCCTGTTTATAAAGCTTTAGTAGCAGCCACTTTGACATTGGCATATGTGTTGACTGAAGCATGGGAACAAGACATCTGTGATAGCAGGAAATGTGAAACTGCAGTTTCAGGCTATTTTAATTTATAAACAACTGTTCATAGTGGCTAGTCAAACTGTACAGCTATCCAACTTTCGGTTTACTAATTTAGCCCTTGCTGATTTCTCTTCTACTCTAAAGAGTATTATAGTGGGACCTTACTCAGTGCTAGGACACTAATAAGTGCAAATCAACTGTTTCCAAAATGCTGAATTAAACTATAGTCATAAATAAGAAGGGCATTTTGACTTGGTCTTGGGGAAGATTGCTTATTGGAAGTGATGCAAACAAGTGAAAGGTAATTTGTAACACTGTGTTTTGCTAATTGAAAAGTGTTGGTGAAATAGCAAGGCATTACTACTGTTGATACCAGCAACACATAGTGTATAATGCTGCATAAGGGCGGACTGTACACATAGTTGTTCTTAGAGATGATTCTCCACGGGAATTTCTAGACATCTAAAAGATGGATATATGACATTGAATTTTGTGGCCTTTGCAGCAGTACTCCTTACTGGAATCTACATTCAGAAGAAATACTCCTTACAGAATCTACACTAGTTTATAAGATAAGACCTCTAAAATAGCATGAACAGAAGTCCTATTACCTCTTTACAAGAACCTTCCATACTGTGAGTTCCTTCTGTGCAATAACAGCAGGGTCATGATATGAGAAATGCAGACAAAGTCTCTAGAATGAGAAAAAAAAAAGTACTAGAAGTCATAAATTTTGGAAGGTATAAAGGATCATTCCATGTGAGTGGAACTAGACATGATGATAGAAGGATTCCCTTCTAGTCATATGAGCTTATATTGTTTAAAAGGTGTCTGTGGAGATCTGGCCAAATTCTGCTACTTTTGGTCCTCTCTGTCTTTACTTTTCACTGTGGTTCTGTATAGATCTGACCCACTGTTCAGCATGAGGGAGAGGTACTCCTAACTTTATCATTAGAGGGGGGGAGTTTCATACCAACACCTCAGTCTAGTCCTGGTGAATTTACACCTTGATGCGTCTGAATGGTGTTAGTTGTTAGACTGGAAGCACTAGAAAAAATTCAACTAGAGGCTGAAATTGGAAGTTAAGTGGAGCTGGAAGCCACAACAGATTCTGGTGGGAAAAAGGTATGTTCTCTAGCTTGCAACAAGCTCCGGAGTGGACTGAGCCCATGCTTTTGAATGGGTTGTGGGGGGGGCTGGAAATATCACTGTGACACTGAATGAAAGTCAAAATTCATAAGCATAGTGAGCACTGATTCCTGACACTGAAGCGCAGTGGAGATATTTCAGAGGAGGAGAACCTGGCTGCTAGCTGTGACATTTATTTTACTCTGGGGGGATGAGATGAATTTCAGCATGAGAACAGTGATTCCACAGCGCTTCTGTGCATCCCTGCAACTGTAAAACTAGATGAAGCATGGCTTGAAATTCTTCCAAAGTATATGAGGATCCAGCTAATGTCAAAAGCTGATATCTCTTAAATGCTGTTATGTAAGTCGAGTATCTGTGCAAAATAGCTGTATGATACAAAGGTATAAGTACAGTTTGTATATGTATTCTCTTAAAATTATATCTGTTTTCCCTTGAAATCATTCAAAATTAGTGGTAAGGCTGGGTTCATACATGGAATCCACAATAACTCAACCTTATACTGTTTACTTTCTAATGTTAAGGTGTTCATCTTTCATACAAGTGTGAGATAATTTGGAGCTTTCTTTTCATATACTAACAAATAAATTATTCACCATTTTAAAGCGGCTTGTGCTTCATCACCATTCATGCAATCCTTAACAATGTTAAGGTGCAGAGCACCAAAGGAAAGCAAAGAGGATTTTCAGAGGATCCCTGAAACAAAACAGGCTCAGCTTTACCTGCCATTCCCTGCAGACTTTGCCTTTGACAGGGGAGAGATGCTCATTTGTCACCATGTGCATCAGCCAATGATTTATGCTACCTGAGCTGAGATAAACAACCAAATCACATTGCTTTCCCTCCCACTGAATGAAGAAACACAGAAAAAGAACAGAAGGGTTTTGCAAAAAGACAGAATTAGATGTGAAGCAGGTATTTATTTCAAACAGTGCAGAGTAGTGGCCAGTGATGTAGAAGCCCATAGTGATGATAGCGACTGCCCCACAAGGATGAACATGCAACCAGCTGGTGTTTTCATCCCATTGTATGGGATTCACTGTGGGCTGAGCATCAAGGACAAAACCGTCTAGGACTGCGGGCTGGCTGTGCTCTGGACCTTCAGACACATTGTGCCACCCTCTCTCCACAGCTTTCATTGCCTCTGCTTCAATCAAGCTTCCACAGTTCAGCTGAAATAGTTTGCTTGTACATGCTCAGCCTCTATCAAATACAACATATATTAACTTATGCCACAGTAAAATTGCTTCATGCTAAGGGGGGCATGTGATGTTATTACTGCCTGACTGAGCACAGGGAATAAAGTTAGTCAGTACCTTCACTTACAGACATAGTATACTTAGAGTTGGAAGGGACTTTTTAAATGTCATCTAGTCCAGATCCCCTGCAATGAACAGGAACATCCACAGCTACATCAGGTTGCCCAGGGAACGATCCAGCCTCACCTTGAAAGTCTCCAGGGAGGGAATATCAACCACATCTCTGTGCAGCCTGTTCCACTGCCTTGCCACCCTCACCTTATATCCAATCTAAATCTACTCTCTTTGAGCCTGAAACCATTTCCCCTTGTTCTGTCACCATGGACCCTGCTAAAGAGACTGCCCCCTTCTTCCCTGTAGCTCCTCTTTAGGAGAAAGGCTGCTAGCAAGTCATCTCAGAGCCTTCTCTTTTCCAGTATGAACAGCCTCAGTTCTCACAGTCTGTCCTCATAGGAGAGATGTTTCATTTCATGGATCATTTCTGCAGCTCTTCTCTGGATGCGCTCCAACATGTCTGCGTCTCTCCTGTACTGAGGACTCCACATCTAAACACAGCACTCCAGGTGATGCCTCACCAGCACAGAGCAGAAGGGCAGGATCATCTCCCTCACCCTGCCGGCTGCTCTTTTGATACAACTCAGGACTTACACTTGGATTTATTGAACCTCATGAGGTTCACCTGGGCCCACAGTTCAAGCCTGTCTAGGTCCCTCTGGATGGTCTCCCATCTCTCTGGTGTTTTGGTCACACCCTACAGTTTGGTGTTATCAACTAAATTGCTGAGGGAGTCCTTTAAAATAGGTGCAATGTGTTGCCTTTTTTCCAGTCACCAGGGACTTTACCTGATTGCCACAACTTTTCAAATATCATTGAGAGTGGCTTGCTGAGTGCATCACCTCAGTACTCTGGAATGTATTTCATCAGGACCTGTAGACTTATGGATGTTCAGGACCCTCAAGTGGCCACAAACCTGATTGTCACTTACATGGGGAGTAATGTTGCTTACCCAGTTCTCTCCTACCAAACCAAATACTTGCTGTGTAGATTCATCTTTCTTCTTCATATATGTAGGGAATTAAAGAGAAAGCAAGGATCTCTTGCAACTACCTTGCAGCAAAAGAACTGTTGTTCAAAATTGTATTTCCTCTGCTCTCCCACAAATTGGATGATTAGGCCCTGGAACAGGCTGCCCAGGGAGATTGTGGATGCCCCGTCCTTGGAGGTGTTCAAGAGCAGGCTGGACGGGGCCCTGGGCAACCTGATCTAGTAAAGGTGTATGTTTGGTGGCCCTGCCAGGCAGGGGGGTTGGAACTACATGATCCTTGAGGTCCCTTCCAACCCGGGTCATTCTGTGATTCTGTGATATAGGCAATGATCAGCAGGACTCCTTCATTCAGGACAGGCAAAATAGCCACGTGCTCCAGGAACAATTCTGAAAATAAAACCATGAGCTCTGTTTTCTTTGTAATTCATGTGAAGTTTTTTCAGGTATACAAAGGCACATTGTGGTCACCCTTTGCTGAATGCTCAGCTAAAGCTAACCAAAACTAAGCAGTGAGTACAGGTGATACTCATAATAAATCCAGTGCCTAACAGATCCTTCATTTCACATATATGAATACGAAAGTGCCATCCATAAAACACCCAATCAGATTTACAAAATATCCTTCTGTTAGTGAGTCAGGCTCCATCAAGTCATTCAGAAGTGTTTTTTGTTGCTCGGTTGACTCCTAACCTCATGCTCCAGGCCTGAAAGCATTTTCCACTGGATGATCTGATATTGTGCAATTTCCAAAAAAGCCCTGCAGGGAAACAGAGATATCTGATGTCCCCTGCCTGCACTCCAGTGTAAATTTACATTTCACAAACCATAGCAACTCATAATCCGTCAGTGTCCCTTGTAATGCCAGGTTGTCTCCCCAGCTTGTGTTAATGTGTACTAATGAGGAACAGGCAATAGGTATTTGGAAAGCAGATAAGCTCGGAGCACAGCCTTCCAGCTCTTTTAGAGTATGCTATTAAAAAAAAATAAAAAATAAAGCCTGAATTGTTTCGCTGGGTTGCAGTACTGTGTTTTAAGGCAGCTCTTCTTGGTTTGTTTTTTGTTGTTGTTTTCTTTTGCTGTTTGTTTGATTTTGGTTTTTCAGGCACCAGCAGCGGCTCTGGTGGGACGATGAGATTTCTTGTATATTAGTAGCAAAGGCAGGGTGTTTTGAAGGCAGAAAATTCCATGTCACTGAAGGTAGCAGGTGTGGCTTATATGGTGTGATGAGAGCAGGAGAACCCTCATGTCAGTCATTATGATGCAGCAGTGTGGAGAAGGTCCTGGGTTATTTTCAGGGTAGCGATGCTGAAGGAAAAGTGAAGGCAGGGGTTGCCACCACATGTTGTGTGAAGGATGCTAATATGTGTGGTTCAGCTCCGTTTCCTGCTGTCTTAGGGGCTCAAACTCCAAACCTCGTTTCTAGATATCTTTAGTCTTAGCAGAAAAGTCTGTAGGCAGGCTTGTGTAGTGGTAGTTTTCATGCCTCTAGTGTACCACATACTACTTAAAATCATAGAATCATTAAGGTTGGAAAAGATCTCTAACATCATCTAGTCCATTTGTCAGTTCATCCCCACTATTCCTACTAACCATGTCCCTCAGTGCCACATCTGCATTTTTCTTGAACACCTCCAGGATGGTGACTTCAGTTGAGAACTAGAAGACCTGTAAGGGTCCCTCCAACTCAAATAATTCTGGGATTCTATGACCAAAATAAGAACTAGTTCCATTTCTTCCTCCCACTGGAAAGATTTGTTCTTGAAATTCAGCCTAGGTTTGTTGGAAGATTCCGGTTTTTCCTTCATTATGTCCTTTCTCCATTTTACAGCCTTTAACAACACACAGCTCATACAGCTGCATCCCTTTTATACAGAGCAACATGCCTTTCCACAATGTTATGGCATTCTTAATTACTTGATTCTGAGCTCATTGAAGACTACTGGAAACACTCCTTCTAGGACACAGTAACAACACAGCCCAGAAGACAGTCACAAACAAATTAATGCCATAGGCCTCTTTATTGGTTTGCTGAGAAAGGCAACTCAGGGTCCAAAAACGTTCACAGCTGAACCTGTGTCCTTAAAATCCAGTGTATTCATTTGGAATAGATAACAAAATGTCATGAACTTTCCTGGGTGAGAGAAAGTGACGTGAGTGATTTGACATAAAAGACTGGCTATCATTAATTCATAGTTTGGCAAATCTCAGGCATTTGAAGTGAATAAATTAATTCTTTATTACACAGTCTCTTTGGGGAACCTGGGTTTAAAAAGTGGACTAATTGAGGGGAAAAAAAAAAAAAAAAGAAAAAGAAAAAAGGAAAAAAAGCCTCATGAAATCCTATTTATGAGTATTAGTAGTTGCGCTGCTCTAGAAATTTCATTTTTCTTTTAGGTATTGCAAGCCACCACAATTTGAAATGCCAACAGAGTTGGGTGGAAATGTTAGAAATGTGAGCCTTTTGCAAATTACATCAATGTGGATAATAGCTGTGGACAGCTGCAGAGCTTGGATCTGTTCCCCAACTAGATGAAGTGTCATGGTCTCTATTATTTTTTATGTTCTGCTGCAGGTATCTGAGGGGAACAGAAGGACCTGAGCCCTAGCAACAAACGAACAAATAAATAAATAGAACGCATAGTCTGTAAGCTTCATATTCAGTTAATCCATAGTCCACGAATGTAGTATCTCACATGAATTAAACAGTGCTTTCTTTTGTCAAACAAACTTACAAACTGATTTTATAAAAATGAAATATCTATATTTTTCTTTTATATTTGAAGTATAAGGAAAAGCTGTGTTGGCTCATGGGAATGCTACAGTTTAGTGTTTTTTTTTTTCAGCCTGAACTTTCGCTGCTTGGTTGAAATTGGTTCCATAATCACACTTATAACATTCTGCCCCAGTAACAAAATGCCTTATGACTGCTGTGGTGCATTTCAAGAATACACTTACTCAGCTTACTTAAAAGTTCTGCTCTAGCAAACATCAGTCACCACACAGGAAAAATATAGTGCATCTGTAACCCACCGGGGCATGGGTTTTGCATGGAGCATGGGAGCTAGCAATGAGGCTAAGGAAGCAGTAACTTTCCAAAAACCAGGAGCTGCATGATGATCTGTGAATTTATTACAAAACCTGGTTATTAAGGAGGCTCAAAAGCATCACCAGTAGGTTACTGCTGCTCTTAAACTTGTAAGCAGCAGCTGAGAGAGAATCTACAGATGCAGCTTTCCTGCCCACGCACAGCAAGCTGCTGAAACTGCTGAGTGTTACATCAAATCTAGTGTTCATAGCTTTAATCTCAAGACCAGAAAACACTGCCTAACAAAAGCTGCAGGAGGTGCTCTTATAATCCTACTTTCCATTGAGCCAGGAAACTCTGTGAGAGCACATCTTGCTTTGCACGTACTATAGGTGTAGGTGACTATTTCTTCATAACTCAGACTGCCTTGAGATGTTGTCTCACAAGAGAGTAAAACTACTGGATAAAACTGTTGAACATTGATGATAAAAATATATTTAGATGTGACTTTAATCCTGGAAATTGTTATTTTCTATGGTGATATCTAAAGTGAGGCTGAATAAGGCTCTGAGCACCCTGATCTAGTTGTAGGTGTTCCTGTTCACAGCAGGGAAGTAGGACTAGATGGCCTTTAAGGGTCTCTTCCAATGCAATGCTGTGATATTTCATTCAGGAAGAATGAAAGAGTGTGTCTATGAAAAATTTGCAAGCAGGATTCTGTTCATAATAGGTACTTATCTATACATTTACTTTAGATTGAGATCTTCAGACTATTTGCTTCACTGGGAACTGAAAACTTCTAACACACCTGTAGACATCTCAACTTCCTCTACAGTAATCTAGATGGACTAAAAAACCTAATCTGGAACCAAATCTCCCTTAGTCTACTGGCCAATTAGACAAGGAGAGAATTCAGCGTCCAGATTTCTTATTAAGGGGGAGAATGTTTCTGTATCATTGGTAAAACGTTTTATTAGTATGCTGTCTGTGCCCCACCTATAAACCTATAAACATGTAATGATTAAATGTAAATGCAGGCTTTAAGTAAAGTTTTTATCATTCACTCTGCTGGGTTTTTGTTTGTTTGGTTATTTTTTTGTTAAAGTAAAATGAACATTTAAAAATAAGTAAGTTCATGTGTGTGCAAGAGAGACTGAAAAACTAATTCTGTTTTGCAAAAGAACATGTGCCTTTCAATGTGTTTTGAAAAAGCAAAAATAGGACCAACAAAAGAAGCAGAAATAAAAGAGGAAACCAGCGCCAACTTCTGACTGGATCATTCTTTTGCTGAACATTGCAAGAATATATTTACTTTGTTCTGTACATGGGAAAATGATACTAACGGTGAAACTGGAAATCTATTACTCAAGTCACATGCTTTCAGAAGATTACACTCTGTCATCTCTTAGTCAATGATCAAAGAGCAGATGTCTTGATGCAACAACTCTTTTATCTCCCTTTTCTTCATGTGGTGATATCTTTGCTTTCCTTTTCAACAGGTTGACCATACTGAAATTTCTTTTCTTGAGCATCCTCCCATGTCCTTATGCAACTACTTTACACTGACATTTATGTGTTAATTTAATGCTTGTATAAATTACTCTTGCCTGTGTTTCCTGGGAGACCTGAATCCTCACTCTTTTATCTTCAGAATATCCACTTCAGCACATGCTTTGCGATAACCAAGAGAACTGAGGAGCAATGCCAGTTTATTATTAGTCTTGGCTTGTTTTAGTAGTTCCTATGTATATTCAGGATTTCAACAAAAATGTTATTAAAGCATAAAGAAAATACAAAGATTATATAAGATTGACAAATGTAGTTAAGGCTTTAAGTCTTGTTAAAGTGTCTTAAATAACAGTAATTCATTTTACAGTATGTAGTTTGAATAAGCAGTTTCATTTCAATGAGTACCTGAGGCGGGGTTAGTTCATGTGCTCACAGGCTTCTCTTTTCTTCCTCTCTCAGGCAACATTTCTAGAAATTGCATCTAGCAACACTTTTTGGGGTACAATTCATTAAGAGTTTTAGTTGCAGTAATAAATCCATTTTGCAACAAAATCAGTTCAACAAAAGATTCTGACAATCTTTAGTTTTGTATTTATTTTTAAATGATTTTTTCCCACTCCCATCAAAATGGATGGAACATTTAGGTTTCACATCTTACAATCATGTCTAGTTAAATTACATTACATTAATTTTCCCTTTGCTTTCATTCTTGGATGGTACACACCCAAATTATGCCTTTCAGTTGAATGTCTCTGATTGAAAGCTAGTGTACTGAAAACTTCATCTTAATATATTCAACAAAATCAGAAATATTACTGTAGTTTCTTTTTTCTGATCTGCCTAGAGATTAGAACTTTTCCCACAAAGGATCTAATTTCTTGTAGACAAAGGAAAGCTGCCAGTAAGTGGCTGTGTTGTTTGGGTTATGTTTGTCCAAAGCATTGATTTTGATTTTAAATTTTTGTTGAGGTCCATCGTAATGTCTGAAGCTTTGCTATTTGAGTAGTAGCTGTTGCCACTTTGAGGGTGTATCTGTTGATTTTTTAAGGAGATGCTGACCTTAGGTATTTTGCTTGCTTGCCTGTTTTCTCATCAATTCTAAGGGCGAGTTAAGACCAGTCATTTAGGGTCACTAAGGCTGTGTGCATGCTCGTTGAAGCACTCCAATAATCTATTTCAGGGGCCAAAGGGAAATGTTATTGTTGTAATAAATTGAAGATAAAGTTTATGACTTTTGACATTGCTGTGAATTCTGATTAAAGAATGATGCAAGTGCAGTTTAATACCCTAAAGAACAAATAGTTTATCTGGAAGGTTATTCTTGAGCCACATGCTGCATGAATTAACCTAGCAGAAGTCAGTTTAACTTATTTATTTTGCACTGACATTTTAAAGCATTAGTATGACTTCAGGGGGGAAAATAGCTTTGGGTGAGAATGGTTAGACTATCTTCTTTGCTAACATGAAAATAGCTTAGTTTTGTAGAGGTTTTCAATGAGAATGAAATAGAGAATGGAGTGGAGAACAGTACCCTTTGCATTAATAACCCCCACCCTTCTCTAGAGATAGATTTCTCTCTTCATATGCACAGATTCCTGTAGAAGCCTATGTTTAGAGATTTTTTTTCTGTATGCCTAATATTTACTGCTCAGATGATTCCCCTAATGGCTTTCTGCTTTCAGATTTTCTTATGCTTTTGTGAGGTTATAAGTAAGTGGCTTTTTGTGGTCTGTAATTGTCCTTTGGTTACAGTTGGAATGAAAAATGAGCTTCTTAATTTTTGCTTGGAAAATTATACATTTGTGTCTCAGTGCCAAAGTATTTATTGAGCCAGTTTTTATGTAGGTTTTGATCACAGAATGATAGAATTACCAAGGTTGGGAAAAACCTCCAAAATCACCCAATCCAACTATCTACCTGCCACCAATATTTCCCCACTAAACACTGCTCTTAGTACAACATCTAAACATTTCTTGAACACCTCCAAGTCTTCAGCACCCTCTACAGACAGTGACTCAAGCATCTCCCTTGGGCAGCCCATTCTAGCAGCTGACCACTCTTTTGGAGAAAAAAATTTCCTAATATCCAACCTGAACCATCCCTGGTGTAACTTGAGGCCATTTCCTCTAGTCCTGTTGTTAGTTGCACAGCTTGTCACAATCTTCTTTCTGAGGACGTTTTTGTAGAGAGCTATAAGGTCAACTCAAGCTCCTCTTCTCCAGCCTAAACAATCCCAGTTCCCTCAGCCACTTCTCATAAGACTTGTGCTCCAGCCCCTTCCTTAGCTTTGTTGCCCTTCTCTGAATATGATCTTGATTTTGGGGGGAATCTTGAGCAGCACATTTTATGAGTACAACTATATGCATGTAGTTGCTTGACTGCTGATACTTATTTTAATTATTTATGCATTTATGCTAACTGGCCTCATGAAAACACATTGTCTGTCTCACATCAGGAGCCGATCATGTCCAGAGAAATAAAAGTCTACCTTCTGGGCATAAGTCTGTGCAACAGAACTTCAGATCTGTTTCAGATTCACAGCAAGGAAAACATGGAATTTCTAGAGGGCTGTTACTTAATCACTTAATCTTGCTATATTGTTAATTTGTATGAGCATTTCTTTTTTTTTATTTTTTTTTAATTTTTATTTATTTTGTCTTTAATTCATCATGAGAGACTACAGGGCTGAGAACTTGTGATGCACCATGTTAAAGGATCAAAATTAAAGTAAAAGTAAACTTATTTTATCAGACAGATACAAAGTTGTAATGTGGCATTTACATTACTGAGTATCCATACTTACAAGTATCTGCATAGGTCTATGTCTACATGCACTAAGTCTGTTTAGATTTCTATTGTAGTCACTGTAGATGTGGGTAAGAAGGCCAGTGGGAGCCAGGAAACAAACAGTTGACATCATTCAAAACTACATACTGATGAGATCAGATGAATTATGCCTACTACAACTGACTGAAATGCAAAGCTTCTTTGCCTACCTCACATGAAGGTACTTCCATTGTAGACACACAGAGATAAGCAGGATCAGTTTGTGATTCAGGCTGGATGTGGCTCTGGGCAGCCTGGTCTAGAGGCTGGAAACCCTGACTGTGGTAGGGAGTTGAAACTAGATATCTTTGAAACCCTTTTCAGCCCAGGCCATTCTATGATTCTATGATTCTGTGATTCTATTCCAACTTGTTTGCCTTTCTTCTGATGTAATCAAGGAAATTGCTCAGAGTATTTGAGACTCTGGTGGCTTTGCACCATGCAAACTCCAATGTCCAGAATCAGAATCACCAGCAGTGATAATTTCTCCTCAGTGACCAACAATCAGTGCACTTTACTGATTCCAGGGGTGATATTCCCAAGCTTTTTGTTGTACAGCTTGAGAGTATGATAATACAAGGCTCCCATCAGCAGAGGGGAATTTCCATGTGTTTTATAGTGATAGAGAATGCATAACTCACTTGTGGCTTTGTTCTGCCATTCAGTCTGCGCCGGCACACCAAGGTATTGTCCTGTGTGAATAATTCAGAGGAATTCTTGGATTGCTTTACAGTTTTGTAATTCTGAGAGATCATGCTGGTCATGGAGGGCTTCCAAAGCTTTTATCTGTGGTGCTTCTTGGAATGCACAAACCATTCTCACCACGCAAAGTGAAGTTAGAAGTTGACTGTTGTAACAATTCTCCAAAAACCTGCTTGGCTTCATATGAAGAATATTATTTTCCATTATTTGACTTCCAGTTCTATAGCTTGACTGAGACACTGTCCTGTTCTAAGAAAGGAGAATTTGTGTCTATAGAGAGCTTAGATACTAATTAGAAAACAAAACGCAGAACAAAGAAGGACAAAGAATAAATGAAATCTCTGAAAACAGGGAAGAAAAAAGGTATTGTTCACCTGTGCATTAATCTTCAGCTTGGAAGATGTGGGAGATCAAACCAATTATTCAATGTGATTTTTTTTAGTATGCTGGAATTACAACCCTTGTTAGTCAAACAAAAGGAAAACACTATCTGTGGAAGCGCACACATCAAAAAGCAAATGTTGGTAGATGGCTCGCCTGATTTTTTTTTAGCTGGCTTTAATATAAATCTGTGATGCATTTTGCTTCTGTCTCCAAACAAACAAACAAACAAAACAAAACAAAACAAAACACACAAAAAAAAAAAGAAAACAAAAAATGAGCAATTCAAAACCAGACCAAATATCGTAGTGCTATCAAAGCAAATTGTCATCTTGTGTTTGCATCCAGCTATATGCCACTCAACTTTGCTACAAAAATTTGAACACCAAAACCTTCTCAAAGCATACTTATTTTGCAGACTAACTAATATAAAGATATTAAATGAACACTACTAGATACTGTTACAATGATCTGCCTACCATTTCAAGATATTGACAAGGTCTGGGAAGTCTAATGAAAAATTATTTCAGCAAATTATGTGTCAGATTCTATTACCTCACTGTTAGAAAGGAAGCATAAAGTGAATAAGATCAATACTAATTGGCAGGAGAGAGAAGTTCACACGGCATCTTGTAAAGAAAGAAGATAAATGTCCCTCTTGCATTTCATCAAACTGATTATTATTTAGTAGTGGAAAGAAAACTTGATTACAAAGAATATGTTTGTTTCCTGCTTCACAGTGTACCTTATTTGCTAATATAATTAGTTTCACAAGTTCTGACAGTCAAGTGTCTTGGTTTTGCTATCTTAAACCCTTTCTTTTTCCTTTCATTGTTAGCTGCCGCTGCCTTCGGCCTTCTTCAGCCTATTCTCTTCAGGAAGTTTCCCTTCAAAAAGTTAGGACTCTGTAGAACCTAATAGGTTCTTCTCTGCTTCAGTGCATACAGAAATATGGGGCAGCTTTGGAGTAAGGTGCTCTTTGCAAGAGATAAATGTGAAGCATCTAATGGCCTGTGAGTTCATTTTCAGATTACTAAGAATTTTTACCATAAAGCAACATGTCACAAACCACACGGACCTTGTGGTTTATGATAATAACTGACTCAACTGTTTACATGTCACAGAATCTATATTACCTTTTCAGTCACTTCTCTGCTTGAACTTCCGTGATATGGGCCAAATAAGTGAAAGAGAATCTAAGAATCCTCTTTTTATCTGTCTCTGTTTGGGTTCATAGACTTTTATGAATACTATCTACCACCAAAAAAAAAAACAACAAAAAAAAACAAAAAAAACCAGATTTTTGTCATTTAAGAGCTTGCAGAGTATACCAAAGAACTAGCTCTGAAAACAAAAGATGAGATGCCTGCCTTTTTTGTGCTGGGTTCAGCTAGGTATAGAGAATAATAATCATTGGTCCTGAATGGATAATCCATTGATTATCATTTAATTATATGTCCTTAAATTACTAAACATCTTCTCCCCAGAACTGATTTAAAATACAAGAACTTATTAGTTTTTTTCCTGCAAGAGACATTGTGGCTACAATAGAGCATCAGGTAAGTGAGGCAGAGGTGATGTGCATGGGAAGCACAGGGAGAGAGCAGCTCTGGGAGGTATAAGACACACCATATACCCTGTTTAAATGTAATTTCAAGATGAAGTCACACATTCATGCCTTCTCTGTGGGCAAACTGTTAATAGAGCAGAGGACAAGCAGCTGGTAGCTCTGAGCACCAACACTGAAAAAGAAAAAATACTCTAAAATGAGGAAGCTTGTTATAGAGATATTCAAAAGGAGCAGATAATGAGGTAAAATGCTTCTAAAACTTATTATCCTAGAAACTTAGGCCCTAAGAGTTCTATTCCCATGCCACAAAGCTACCATCACTGAATAGAAGTTTAAAGGAGAGTGTTAGAAGTGAAAAAATCCACACCCTTAGAAGCAGAAACAGTATTAGTTTGAGAAGATGGTAACAGGTTGTAGCAAATAAAATGTCAATTGTGGAAAAAAAAAGAAAAGATACAGGGATCAATTTGGTAAAGACATAAATAACACAGAGACATAAATGCTAATAAGAAATTTAAATATACTAGGAAGCTTAAGTAAGATGAACAGGCAATGAATGTATAGAAAATGAGGAAACTTTTTACCTCTCTCGTTGTGGAAGGAAGGCGGGGGAAGTTATCACTAATACATAAGAGCAGAGGAGGATGGCAAGGCATTGTGTCAATTGGAACTGTCAACAATAAACTGAATACAAACCTCTGAGAGATGCTATTTTTCAAAAGCTTTTCAGATTTGAGGACTCACCAAACTACTCATCAAATAATCTACTGCTTGACTCAGCCTGAGAATCAGAGAAATAAGAGTACAGTGCCAGTGTCACAGAGGGTGACTGGGGTCATCATGGGAAGGAAAAATGGGTTACTGTTGACCGGCAACAACCAGATTGGTAAAGAACTGTAATAAAGACTGAACTTAATATTATGGTTGAAATTACAGGTTTGGTATGAGCCAAAGATGAAATTTCACACATCTTGTGGAATGATGTGTTCTTTAAAGTATTGGTTTGTTAGAAAGGCAAAACCAATGTAATATAGTTCTTTGTGTTTAATGGTGGACATCCAGCCAAGTGTTATGACACAAAATGTATTTGGAATTTTAAAAAAGGGGCCTTCAGCAAAAGCTGCAAAAGTTTTCTCTCTTTCAACGAAAATAATCTTTGTCTCTATCCTGCTGTAAGCACATTTATTGACAAATGAATGCTGTAACAGTTAACTGAAAATCTCAAAGGATATGTGGTTGGACACGTCATGTTCAGCATATTTGTAAAGGATAAAGGAAAAGAGGTAAATATTGAGAGAAAAAATATTGCAGAGGATATGAAATTATTTGGGATAGTTAAGTCTAAAGCTGCTATGCAGAGAAGAAGGAAATTCACAGTGCTAAAAGACTGATGGTATTTAGAGCTGATAAATGGTAATTAATCCACATAAAAGAACAGGAGCTCTAACCTGGCTCTCCATGTTCAATGATGGACATACAAACACAGTATTACCACCCAGAAATTAAAGATTAGGGTCATTCTGGGCACTTCTCTGAAAATGGTAATGACAATTTTTTTTTCAGCAACACATATGCACAGTAGAACTGTGGCAAAGTGAAATGGGTAGTTTTGAGAAAGCCCACAGAACAAAATTGATCCAGATGACTTATTCAGAACTGCCATATTGCACTGATCACTTTGCAGTAAACTTCTAAGGGGTAAAAAACAAACAAAGAAAAACAAAACAAACAAACAAAATCCCCAACAACAACAAAACCCAAACAGAAAAACAACAACACCAACAAATGGAGCCAGGCTTTGTTTTAAGTGAATTCAAACAAGATACAAAAATCAGCAGTGAAGTTTCCACTTTCTCTATCATCTCCAGTAAACCTGTCACTTTTGATTCAAAAGCTCGTTTAGTGATGTAATTACTTTAGAGCAGTGATATGTTGAGGAGGACAGCTGAGTGGCTGTACTGAGATTTACTGCAAAGCAATAAACAATATTGCTGCTGAGTATTCTTGGAAAGATTTGCCTCCAGTATATTCTTTGATTCTTTTCAAACTGCTTACTCATTTACTTCTTGCTAGTTCTGTTGGATGACCTAAAACTGCCATTTCCCAATGAACTATAAAAGCTGAAGAACATTAGGTTTGAGGCTGGTTTTTTTTTTTGTTGTTTGTTTGTTTTTTTCCATTTTAGGGAAAATCTTCAGTCCTGAAGTGCTAAGTTTTCAAAGAGGGACACTGTGCTGCACTATTGTGAGAACCTTTCTTTGTTTTCTGGCTCAAAGCTTGCTTCCTGAGGTATTTCTTGTGGTAAGTTTTCAAGCTTTATGGAGGGGGCATGTGATGGATACTTCTGTGTGACAATCAACATCAATCTGTGGACATTTGGAAGCGCCTCCCTCCAGAGCTGCTTGCCTTGAGAAGGGAGTGCACAGGAGTGTTTACTGGTGTAAGATCTGGCCTGTGACTAAATAGCTCCGGCTTGGTATGGGAAAATTGGGGAATGATACCATCATGCCCTGTGAAAAACAGAATGCAGGTGGGCATCCCTGCTCCCTCTTATCTGCTGACATAGCCCGGAAGATGCAAACAAAGGAGTTTCTGCTGAGATCCCAGAGCAAGAAGCTGCCATTCTAAGGAGAGATGACTCAACCACTTTGGATTCAAGCTGTCACTCCAAAGAAAGCTGACTCGACAACTTTGGACTCAATAAATAAGTTTGTACTACCATTGGAAATTGTCACTGTGGTCACCATCATTGTCAATGGAACAACAATGCCTGACAACCCACCACTACTGAAGATCAATGACAAACCATGCTGGATCCATGGTGATGACTATCTCTCTCTTGCTTCCTACAAAGACTCCTTGCTACTATTTCCTATCTTTACTATTGCCTGCCTTCCCTTCCCTATCACCCTAAATCATAATAGTGTCCATCCTCCCCTTCCCCATCTCCCTGATTAAGATTTGAAATAAACTGGTCGGACCAACATTTGAACTGTTGTTTCTTAATCTCACACACTGGGTCTACATATACCAAAGAACCTCTTCTCCCTCCTATAAATTGGAGTAAGAAAACTTTCAGTGACACCCAACCTCTCAGATTTGCCTTTTACATTCATAATCAGTTGTGTCCGCTTTCTGTTTTACTTTTTTCCTTTGTTTTGTTTTGTTTGTTTGTTTGGTTGGTTGGTTTTGGTTTTTTTGCTCTTTCATCTCTTTTCCCAGGAAGATGACAATCCAAGGTCATAAACCAGCCCTAATCTGTTTGAAGTAATCAAATATCTGCTTCTGCCTCCATAGCTCAATGAGCAATGAAGTTTTGTTTTGTTTATTCCTTTTTATTGAGCAGAACTACCAATAAACACCACTGCTGTTTGGTACTAAGCCCTTTTTTTTTTTTTTTTTTTTCTCTGTTTTTTTCTGAAGAAAACATTGCACACAAGATGTCCCTGAAATACTTTCAGCATTGCCATTAGAGGTGAAAGATGTCAGGTATTCTTCTGACAACAAAACCTGAATTGTTCATTCTGCAAAAGGGGGAATGCTTTTATTTCCTTTGCCCTTTGTCCTCATGAAAAGACTCTGAAAGGTACCATCATGATTATTCTTGCTTCTGTAGTGAGTACTAGGTCAAATTTCTGTCTAGCTGAACCAGAAATATAGCAGTCTCTGTATCACTCTGGCTGTGGTCTGAATTTCCAGGTCAGGTCATGGCAAATGTGGAACAGACATTCTAATTTTCTTGAGGGTTAATGCACTTCAACATGAGACTGTCCCAGCCATATCCACACACTTCCTTCAGTTCTTCATCTCTTTCCAGGTTCTTGCACAAAACAGAAGAGTTTCAAAGTGGGGCAAAGTTAGTCACCTCCCTGCAAACCCCTGGTTCTTCCTCAAGCACAGTCCATCAAACTCCAAATGGAGTCCTTGGCATATTATCTGCTAAGCTCCAGCACTTCTCTGCTGATGTGAAGAGTTTTCAAGGGCTTAAAGGCAGAGTAGTTTACCCATGGGAACACAGCAGCTTAAACTTTTCAGCAGGGCAGCCCTTATACTTCACCCAACTTGAACTGCATTGCTGCATGCTGATGCTTTCTCTCAGCCACTCCTATAATATGGCTGGTACCCTGCATTTACCTACAGCAAGCCCAAGGAGGATAAGAAATGAAGACTCAGCTAAATTTTGACCATTTCAGTGAGGCATTTGGGCAAGGAAAGAGAATGAATCAGGAACATGCATTTCATCAGTCTGCAAGGGAATGAGAGGTAACAGCTTTAAGTTTCACCAGGGGAGGTTCAGGCTGGATATTAGGAAAAAATTCTTCTCTGAAAGAATGTTAATGCACTGGAACAGGCTGCCCAGAGAGGTAGTGGAGTCACCATCCCTGGAGGTGTTCAAGAAGCGTGTGGATGTGGTGCTGAGGGACATGGCTAGTAAGCATGGTTGGGATGTACTGCCAATTGGAGTAAATGATGTTAGATATCTTTTCTAACCTTAATGATTCTATAATTCTATGCACAATCAATTATAATGGTAAACAATTGTTATAGCAACAGAATATGCAACAGTAAGAAGTAAAAGGTATTGTGCTGAGTCTCAGACCACTAACACTGAACTAAATACACAAAACAAATCAGGCATTTGTGTTTGAAGTTTATGTGACATAAATGCACCTTTTGCAGTCATGGTTAAATCTCTAGATGATTTATTTTGAATATCAATCAGTTTCTTAACAAGCTTATATGAAATGCCTCTTCTAGACATCTGAAGGTTTTGAAGAATGAGATAGCTTAGTTGTCTAAAGCATGTTTCTTATCAATTTCAGAAAGGTAATAATGAAAAATGTTAAATGGTGCTCATTCTTTGCCAAGGAGGCAATTTAATTAACCACACAATTTTATGAGAATCTAATCTCCTCCTTTCCACATTTCCTGGTCCATATAAAATATACAAAGAGAAATTAGCAAGGTACCATAAGTGCTTTACTAAAGTTCTGCTCTTAATCACAATTATAACATATATTAAATATTTTCTGGATAAGATCTTATGCATGGACACTGAAAGAGAGTATAATCACAGTTTTCCCTTAAGCTTTAGATTCTGAAACCAGTTTGAAGAAGATACAGACATTTTTGCTTCTCTGACTCAAGCTCCTGAAAAATGACAGTACATAGATCCTGTGGGATTTCAGTAACTTGGACCTAGGCCAGTGCACATCAAGGCTGTAATTAGCTGGTGCCTTGATAAGCTAAAAAAAATAGAGAAAAGCTTTCATAGGGATAGTGTAGCATTATTTCTCAGTGTGATCTCTTAAACAACTATTGCTATTATTCCATATTATGTAGAGGTTGAAATATCCTAATAATACAGAGCTTGTAATGGCTTTAAAGTCTGATATTGACTAGCTGTTCGATTGACAAGCTAGACAAGGTTTATCACATTGCTCATATCAAAGCATTACCTCCCTGGAGAGCAGACGCTGGTGACATTCTTTACAGAGGTAGATGAGACAGCCTTCAGTGGGCACATGGATGCTCAGTGCCATGGTGCTGTGCAGAGCACTGCTTCCTAGTCACTAACACTGTACTTTTCTTTCTGTGCTTTCTGCCTGGAGAGGCAATGCCTATGTATGTCAGACAGTCAGGGCACATGCAATGAGAGGAGGTGGAATTTCTTACACTAAAGTCTGATGGCATCACAGAGAAGAGAGCTTTGCTCTTTTCTGGCAGTGGTGACTATAAAATAGCAGAGAAAAGTGTCATTGGGGGCAGATTTTGCCATGGATGCTCTTTACAGCACTGTTGCACCTATGTCAGGAGTAGAAACTGAACAGGATAGAGAATCCCCAAGGTGTTTGCTGGTCACCTCGTTCTTTCTATTTTCATTACTCTGCTTATCACAAAGTAATTATAGTGAGATTCAGATCTGAAAATTAACTTTGGGAAATTTCTTATACCATATAATCTCCTGGACAGCAACCTGTTCTCTGTTTCTGTTAAACATCAGTACTTGAGTCCATTGCAACAGAATGAGTAGAATTAAAATCACAGAATAATAGAATATCCTGAGTTGGAAGGAACCCATAACAACCATCTAGTCCATCTCCTGGCTCTACACAGGAATTTAGTCTGTAAGTAACACATTTTCTACTTTCTCCTTTTTGTGCTTCAGAAACTCTTCCTCCAACTTGTATGGAGCTGTAAAGGGATGCAGCTCAGAATGAAAGTCTTGAATATCTTTGAAATGTACTTAATTCTCACACTTCGCAAGTGGTAGGTACTTTTGGGGAATATCTCTTTTCAGGATCTCATCTGCATTTTTGATCATTCAGGATGCCTGGCAGCTATTTCTCTTCTCTTACTGAAATTGTGTATTTCTTGATCATACGGCATTTCTCTCTGGACCATGATAAAATGCAGAAAGCATTTATGAAGCTACAAAGAACTGCGATTAAAATGAAATTTTGACTATGATTAGGGAAATGATTGAAAATTTAGAAACACCTAAATTATTTGGAATTCATCCTAACAGTAACTTTTCCAGACTGGTAACCAGGAAACCATCCCACCAACTTCAATATAAGTAGTGCGTCACTGATGGATCCCTTGAGAGCAAGTTAGTCACCATAACAGCAAGAGACTTAGTGATTTCATGTGTTTAGAACCCAATTCTCTAGACTACTTGTATCTGTATGCTTTGGACTCCAACCAGATTGTCCTTCCTGAACAGTCTTGATGTCCATCTTCCATTTGTGCCCATTATACAGTCCTCAAGCTGAATATATTCACTGGAGCCCCTGCAAAATCCTGCTCTTGTAAGATAGAGGAGGAACTGGAATCATTGAAATATCTTCTGTCAAAGGGAAGACACGGCTTAATGTACTGCTTCTCTTACTGTACAAAGAGCAAATTTTTAAAGATTTGCTTTAAAAATCTCATGTACTTTTCCCAAATTTTATCTCTATTTTCACAGTTTAGCTGCAACAGTAACACCGGTATTGTTTTTGCAAGTATATGCTGCTCTTGAACATTCTTTCCTCCAACATCAGCACTGTTTTTACTACGTACAGGGTCATTTATCTTGGTTCAAGTAAGATATTTATTCTCACCATCACAAAAATATTATCACCTGTCTTCAGTTAGGATATCTCTGTTCTTTCCACCTCCAAGATTTACATGCCAGTCCAACTGTAAAATTGAAAATATTGAAATGTAAACAGTCCTTATGTCAATGGTGTCATGCTTCTTGAGAAACCCAGCAGAGAAAAGAGAAGGCTTGTTTTTCTGCTCACAGCACTTCTGTTTAAAAATCTCTGCTGTTCTTTTGTTGTTGTGTTGGTGGCTTTTCTTTTTCAGTTGTTTGTTGTTGTTGTTGCTTTGTTTGTTTGTTTAATTTCAGAACCGCATTCCAGTATGCTGCTTAGGGAAGAATAAAATGGTTCAGGGAGGAAAATAACAGTAAAGAAGTACACTGTCCACAGACAGCTGGAGAATATTTGGAGCCAGATATTTTGCAAGATTTGAAATATTTGGCTAATGCCTTTGCTTCAGTAGTGTCTCTCTGAATTTGTATTGTGCTTGAAAAAAAATAAATAAAAAAAGAATGAGTCTAATGTTAAACTGGAAATATCGGGTCATTGATACACAATGGAGCCCACTTACTTTTTGTCCTGTCCTTTTATGCTGCCAGAGTGGCTGCTCAGTGGAACACCACATGAAGTAGGCCTGGAGGTGCACTGAGTCCAAACCAGACATCACCTAAGGAACAAAAATCTTGAGTTATTTCAGAGACTTATTTATTATTTATGCTGGGTTTTCATTTTATACCTGCACATTGTATATATGATCTGTGACATTATTAATCAAATTATCAGTTCCAACAAATAGATAAAGGCTGCTCCAAAAGTAATTACTCCTGTTTTATTATGTTGGCCCATGATGTCAGAGGTAGATGTTGGTGGGATGGCAGTAGAAGCTGAACCTTACCACCAGTGCTCCATTACATGTTGTTGCAGTGTGACAGTTGGCAGCAGAGGGGCAGTCTGACAAAATGGCATCTGACATGGAAATGCATATGGAGCAAAGATGCGTCATTGATTCCTCCGTGTGGGAAAAAACTGCAGGCATTGACATTCATTGATGCTTGCTGAACGCTGATTGAGACCAAACAGTGGCTATTCTGAAAAATAGTGTAAGGTAAGTATATTTGTCTCTCAGTTAAACATAAACAACCTATAGATCTTTGCTTCTCTAAGTTACTTTATATATAGGCAGAACCACACACACAAAAATACATTAAAAAGTAACAAGAAGATTGGAGCTAAATTTTGAGCCCACTTGCAGAATGGATGAAACTCCTTGTGATTTCCTTGAGACAACCACTCCCTCCAGAAGTAGCTGTGCAGAGGGTAGAGACAGCAAGTAGGCAATGTGGCAGCAGTAAATGCCTCTCAGACACACAATATATTTTTCAATTGAAATGTAACTCAGAATTTTAAAAGGAGCAGAGATAAAATTTTACGTGCAGGATTTAAATAAAAATCAGTACTAACAATCTAGCAGCCTGGTGCAGGTTAGTAGAAGTAGTTAATACACAATACCTAAAGAATTATTGAAATGAAATAAAAGACAACGAAACGAACTAATGACAACAACAACAAACAAAAATGATTACTTTCCAGTTTCATATTCAAAACACTTGGCAACTGAAGACCTAGGGGGAAATAAGAGAGCAGATGTGCTCCAACAAAACTGAGTAGTGAAAATAATCTTTATTTGGAGATTTTATTAAGTCTAAAGTACAAGGAATTGCACTTCCATGAGTTTGGTTGCTGTGATTCTTGGCTGTTCATGAGAAGAACAAATCAACAGTGCTGTTATTCACTTAATCATACAGTCTGACAAAGTACAAGTGTTCTCTGTCTGGAAAAGAAAAAAACCTACTTGCTGTTGAGTATGCTTGATAACAATGTCTTCTACTAGAGAAATCAAAAAACATCAGATATTTTATTTTCCTCCCATTTTCATAACTGTACCAATTATTTTGATCATCTGCCATTTAGAGAAAATGTTAGTAACATATCACTGCCCAACCCAGCAATCCAAATTTCATCCAACTGAAAAAGGGACAAAACTAACAGTTGCTGTGGATTTTTATGGTACTTATCTCCATTACTACTTCTGAATTTTGATTTGTTGCAAAAGAGCTGATGATGACTTACTTAAACACAGATGCTGAAGTGTGGCTTCCTTCTGCCTGAAATCTGCATCTGAATGTTAGAGAGGGAAGCTTGTGTTAAGCTTAAAATGGGTTCTATCTGTGGATAGATAATTTTAAATCTGAGGGCACTTGTTTTATACATGTAGCCACACATCTGTAAACATCTGTCTGCTTTTTCAAGTGCAACTCAGATGGAAAATGTGAAAAAAGAATATATCGTGTTACTGGAATTTTAAGTCCTCAGAAATCCCCATCCTGCCTTTCTTGCCAGGTCCAACCTAAGCTAAACAAAGATTTGCGGTGTACAAGTGTACAGAATTTTAACACAGGGCTTTTCATGTAATCTTTCCAGTGTCTCTTCACATCTGAAAGCTCAATATGTTAACAGAGATGGCTTTCATGCAAGAAAATTCATTTAAGAACTGGAATCAGGCATTTGCTTTTCCCTGACATTGTCTGACTGTCTGTCTCCCTTTTTCCCCCTTTTGTTCCCCCAGGTAAATAGGTTTGGGCTACTGGGAGATGCATAAGTGACCTGACAATAGAGAGCAGTTCTAGAGTGCTCTGCAGCTCTGAAGAGCACTCTGAACTGGAAAATACCTATGATATGTCACTTTTTCAACCACTCAACAGAGAGTAACAAAGAATGATATTACTCCTACCTAGCACTATACTGTGGATTGCTTTTCAAATGAAATTATTTTTTTCTCTGTGCTAAAGGAAAATTGTTTTTCCACCAAATTCTATTGAGGTTTACAACCACAGAATGCACTGGTGACTATGTAGTTAGACTCCAAAAAAGACCTGTCTCCTGAAGTTTAGTGATACCAGAGCCACATGAAAAATTAGTTCTGTATCAAGCCCTGGAAGAAACTTAGATGTGGATTAATAATTGATACTATAATTTCTTACATTCACTGACGTTCTTCTCTATCAGTTACGAATTGGCTTTGAGTCCCAATAACATAATCTGGAAGACATCACCAGCTCAAATAAACACTCCCAGAGCATACTCGGGAAGAAGAGAAACAAAGACATGAAACAGAGATGTTTGTGGTTCAGACAGAGCATTTGTATCAAGTCTGGGTACCAGCCTGGACAAGTACAATGTAGTAGCATTGTGTCTGAAATGCAACCTAGAACTTCTCAAAGAGCACTGAAGAAGCTTAGTCCCAGTGCAATCATTTCATTCTGTGCTTTCTCAGTGTGCTAGAAAGGATGAAGGACCTTCACTTACTCCCAACACATTTTAAATTCATTTAAATCTCATTTTAAATCCATGCAACATCTGTTGGAGTCTTTTCATTAGCTTTAATCAGGTTTCACAAAGACCCTGTCATGCTAAGGTCTTGCTTATGTATTAGACTGTATGGTGCTAAATGTCATCAGAGTACACAATATTTCACTATCTTGAATAAAGTCAATGTGAATGGCTCAAACATCTGCAGAAAAGAAAATAAAGTCACTTGGCATCTGTGGAAATGTAGTAAAACTACACAAGCAGGTAGTCCCATATGCAGGCTGTGCTGTGTAATTTCCTAGTCCAACAACCACTTCCTAGTTGTCTATTTCATAGAATCATAGTATAATTACAGTTGCAAGGTCATCTTGTCCAACTCCCCAGCAATGAACAGGGAAACCTAAAACTTGATCAGGTTGCTCAGAGCCCTGTCCAGGCTGACCTTGAGTGTCTCCAGGGATGGGGAACCCACCACCTCTCTGAGCAATCTGTGCCAGTGCCTTATCATGTTGTAAAAGGTATCTTCCTTGTATCCAATCTAAATCTTCCTTCTTTTGGTTTAATTCCATATGGCACTGGTTAAAATGATTATTTTTTTTACGTATGAACTCCTTTAAGGCTCAGGAATACCTGGTTTTCTTTCTCTTCCAAGGAAAATGCTTATGTTTGACTCATACCTTGTGTCAGCATTCCCTTCTTTTGACATGTTACAGATACAGCACTGAAGCACCACTAGCAATTATCATGCCTCCTGTGGTAAAAGAGTAGTTTACTGGAGCATACAAATTGCTACACTAAAGCACACAGTAACTCAGCAATGCTCACAATCTCTGAAATAGGTCAGCATCAAATTTAGGGAACTACTCAAAAACCAGCTATGTACAAATCTAGAAGTCATTTTCTGTCTGCTGACATTTGATACTTTATTTGATACGTTTTTTATGCCAGAAACGTACAGGCATATTGCTTACACAAACAGTCACATATCTGTGTGACTTAGCAGTGTGTCACTGGTTGTGTAAACTTCTCACCCTTTTTCTAAATCCTGGTTATGCTTTTGGCCTCAAAGATGTCGGGTAGCAATTCCTCACAGGAGCCATGCCTGAGTAATTACTATATCATCATGTGAAAGCAATCGCAGGCAAAAAATGCCGTTGTATGGCAGATGCTTAATGTAGAGCATGGCACCATCGTGATTGCTTTTTATTTCATTTCTCTTCATCTTAGAATCTGAAATACTCATGCAGGAAACTATGTAAAAAGGCTGGCAGAACTACTGATTATATTGCCTTTATTTATGTGGTAGGTGCTCTTGTCAGCCAGTTATTACTGTTGTTATCCTTGACTAGGACTTAATCACTCACAATATAGAAGTGACTTGTCACCTTTCCAGCCACTGTGAACAATGTGAGGGGAAATAAGTGAGTCCACTCCAAGAGATTCAGCATAATTCTGATTTATCAAGCGAGTCAGAAGCTGCCAACATTTTAAATACAAGGGTATCCCTGGGTCAGCAGATGTACAAATATTTCAGTGGCTGTCAGTGTATTGTACTGTGTTGTTCATTTGTCAGTGGAGCCCTGTCCCCAGCAAAGCAGCCTGATAATTCAAGCATTGCAATATATCACAGCAAAGAACAAGACTGTCAGCTTTTCTTCATCATTGAGAACATAAAGTGACAGGGAAGTTTTTGGAACAATTGTGTTTTGATTAAATTTTGTCATATGGATGCACAGATTGGCTGGTCTGGCTTCTGAGGTTGCCATATCATCAGTGAGACTGTGAACAGTCTGGTGATGTTTGTTAATTGTACTTGGGTGTGGATACACACATACAGAACAACACACACAAAAATGTATGCATGCAAATATATACATATACACACACGCACACGAACAGCACACATAAAATGGAATCCACATGTATTGCTTATGCATAGAGTCTCTCTATATATATACACAAAACTGCAGATTTAGCTTCATTCCTGCCTCTAAGGTTTACCTTCTCATATTCCTTATTATTCTTTAAAAGCACAAAAACAAGACCTTTCCTATGTCTCTAGGAAATTGCTAAAATCTCTGTCAGATGATTTTTTACAGGAAAAAAAAACTCAACCAAAAAGTTTTGATTCTATTACACTTGCATCAAAACACCATTGTCTCCAAGGAAAGGATTTTTCTATGTGTATATTTATAGTGAAGGGGCTGAAACCTACTGAAAAGGAAAGGCATTTAAGAGGGATTTTTGAGTAAGAGAGTAACAAAGAATTTATCCCTAACAGCATTTGATTTAAGACTAATTTGCATTTTCAGGTGCTAATTTTGTGAATCATCTCACACTTCACTTCTGCATAATATAGCCATAGGCAGATGATAATTGTAATTACACACTAGGAAAGGAGTCTGTTAAAATCGTGGTCAAAATGCAGGAAATGCTTAAATCCTTCTACTGTTGACCACTTAACTCAAGATGTACACAGTTACCCTCAAATTTTCCAGGAAGAGAGTAATCTACAATTTTATCAGTGCTCTAAGGACAGGCTGGAACTTCACTTCTCCTGGCTCTGTTACAAACTTCTTCCATATTTCATAGCGTCATAGAATTGTGGCTTAGTATGGAAGGGACCCTAAAGATCACTGAGCTCCAGCCCCCTGCCTTGAGCTGCCATCAGTACAGGCTGCCCAAAGCCCCCCTCCAACCTGGCCTTGAATGCCTTCAAGGATGGGGCTTATTTCTTCAATGTCTTTTTACTCTTGTGAAATACTTCTATCTCTTTGCATTTAGGACTTATGGTTACCACGTGAGTTCAGCTAGATTTGTTACCACAATACTGCCTCATAAGAATGGATTCGTAGTTGCATTTTGCTTGTCATATTTGATATTCTTCCTGTTCTTGGTATATTTACACACTCTCGTCTATATCTGTATTTACATTTCTACTCATACTTTTTTTTCCTTCTTGCAACCCATACAACAATTTATCAATTCATGGCACCAAGTAAAGAACTGAAGTACAGAAGTAAAGAATGATTCCAAAATTCTTCTCTTGCACAGAGTAGGAGAAATACATTGAAGTATGTGAAGTTTTTCAAGGGAAGAACTCAAATGGAGAAAAACGAGGCCCCCAAAAAACATTATGCAATACTTTATTTGTTTTTTATTTAAAGTCAACCCCAAAGTTTGAACTACAGTAAATCTTATCACATTCTACTTTTGATGCAAGACAGTATTCATTGAAATGGAGCAACACAGAAGCAACTGAAGATTTTTTAGTGGCATTTCATCCTGACTAGAAAGGGGATGAAGCAGAAATTGAACATGGCTCGTTGTTTCTCAAACGAATTGTAAAAATCCACCCTGTTACACACTTTGAGCTGTGCTGAAACATCAGAGTTTCAGAGAGCCAACAAGAGCAAGAATTACTTTCTGAACTTCGGGTGAATCTTCTGAGATTCAACCCTCATTAATCTATTTATACACCATCTGATTTTTCTTTTATACTTGTGAATGAAGCAGAAGGCAATTTGTTTCATTTCTATTGCTGTAACCTACAAGCTTTGTCCTGCCTTCTGCTGGTGGGGCAAAGATGTGATCTTCAGGTTCCCATTAAGGTTTAACAGCATTTCCACAGTTACATTGACTACTATAAAGACAAACATTTGCATTCAAATCATACTTGCTACTAACAGGAACAGCTTGGAACCCTACTGATCTGATATAAAACGGCTCCAAATGCTTGTTGAAAAACCTGGGACTATAAACAGATTTCATTCTCCTCTGCTCTCCAGATCTAGCTTGTAAAGTGGCAGCACTATGAACCCTCATCTTTGGAAATGGAGAGCAGTAGAGAACAGATGACAGTAGTTCAAAGTGCCTTGAAACCTGCTCCAGCTGTCATTAAATATCTCTGGCTCCCTGATAGCAGCAATTTTAGCTGCAGCAGAATACAGAGGCCATTTTGTCACAAGAGCTAAGAAACAACAAGCAAAAGAGTGTTTTGCAAGTCTGAAAAATTAGCATGTTCCTCTTTCAGCTGCAGTTAGTAACACAAGCTCACTTAAATTTCCAAGTAAGTTTGGTTCTATAACCATACAACTTAGGAAGATATAACTGTGGGAGGGTCAACTCATGTAAGATAACTGTTTTGTGAAAATCTCCTATTAAAGTCAATCAATTTTTCTTTTACATGTGGACCTTGGGTGTTATTTCAACTCAACCTAACCAGGAGGATTTGTGAATCTGGTCACCTCTTCCTCCCTTCCCAGGTGGGATGTGACACAACCTTTCTTGTCATCAAGGATCTTAATATCATCTTTTCATAGGTGCATAGAAGACCATTCAATACCCGCTGATATCAATAGAGATTTTGTTCTAGTCTTTGTTAGGCATGGTATTTAATGGAGTGTTTATTTGCTATATGATGATTCAAGAGTGACCTCTCATAAACACTTCTTCCACTTTCCTGTTGCTCAGTCATTTTCTCCTGTATGTCATCAGGCAAGGGTGGCCTGAAAAACCATCTGTTGCCTTTAGGTATAATAACATGGCCTCTTCATAAATTGACATACTAAAAATAAATAAAGAAATAAAGAAAAAAAGCTTTCATTTGGCAGTAACTGTAGTTTGTGTTAATATGTGCTTTACACTCGTGTTTTGAAATAAAAATGATTTTGCCCTAAAAAGGTGCAGATGTGGGACTACTTCGTTGTTGTCCACAGGTTCTTCAGTTTTCTTTGCCATATATACCTGGAAAAAACCAAAACTCCAGCCTAGAAGTTAATAACTGCAATCAATTTGGTAAGGCCTATAAGGCCTCATCTGGAATACTGTGTTCAGTTCTGGGCTCCCCAGTACAAAAAAGACAGGGGCCTCTTGGAAAGAGTTCAGCAGAGGGCCACAAAGATGGTGAAGGGCCTGGAGCATCTCCACTATGAAGAAAGGCTAAGTGAACTGGGTCTGTTTATCAAGGTCTATAAATATCCAAGGTGTGGGGGGCAAAGTTGCAAGACTGGACTCTTTCCAGCAGTGTGTGGAGACAGGATAAGAGGAAACGGCCAGAAACTGGAGCATAGGAAGTTATCCATCTGTTTAAATCCAAACTTTTCACATAATTAACAATTTATAGTCAAGACTGAGCCTCTCTTCATCTTTTAAGCACATAAACAGCTCAATATCTTAATACAATGTAGACAAGGGAAGAGGGCCTATTTTAGATTCAGATGAAGTCCTGAAAAATAATTTCATTCTTTATAAAAAAAGAATAAATATGGACAGTCAGTGCTAATTCATTCCAACAATCTGTCGTTTGCAAAGGAGTTTAGGTTATTACAGGAAGGTAGCCCCTGTCTACTTATTAGTTATTCACAGACGTTAAGAGTTCCCTCAGTCTCCAGCCAACAAGGCTGTCTTTTCAAGAGCTGCAAGAGGAAAGCATGTTGATTTTTTCTCTGAAGACATAAAGCTCCGACAGGCATGAAAAGAATTACTTCCAAAATGAATTTGAAATTTGAAACAACAATGAATTGAAAAAAAACTGTTTTTAAAAGTTTAAACCAGTGTGACAATCAGAAACCATTCTGTATTTAGGGAGACAGAAACATTTTTGTTTGAATCATTTTAACCTAAGTTAATGCTGTTTGTTTTCCTGAATATTTATGAAAACAAAGCAAAACAGATTAAATCCATCAAAAGCTTCCTCTATGATGTCTAGAGGAGTTCTTCCATCTGGGTGAGATTTGTGTTACAAGCAATACAGTGGGATGCTGCCAACTGATCTTCAGCTGAGCTCCAGTTCGCAGTTTTCACCATTTTTCCTTTTGTTGCATAAGAAAATGCCATTGCTGTTTTACATTTTATGTCAGGGATAATTTGTTGGTCTAAAAAATAGGAAATATTTTTAGTAATTTCTGAGCAGATTGTTTTGAAACAAGTTATGAAACTCATGTCCCAGTGTAGTGGAACACAGGGGATTTTACTGTTAGAAGCTTTCATTTAGCAACATTTGTTTTCTGTTCCAAAGATATCTGTTCTTTCCTCTTAGATCAAATATGTGATATGTCCACTCAACCTGAGAAATGGAAATTCCTTTCTTTTTTTATTTCATACTGTTGTACACATTGAGGACTATTTTAGTTGAAATAACAGTCAGCTGTAGTTCTTGCCTCCCTGCTAAACTGGAAGATTTTATTGTCATCAATTCTTAATCTGGCCATTCAGAGCCTAGCAAAACTTGCTGTTCCCTTTAACACAGAACAATTTTAATAACAATCATTATATCATATTGTAGTTATAATGACGCCAAATTTCCTTTCAAAATCTGAATCTGTTTGAACAAAACACTTCAGAGGTGGCCTTAGGTATTTTTTATTAAGAACTGAAAGATAGGAAAAGATCTTTGCTTTTAATCTTGGAAAACAAATTATTTTGTGGCAGTGTTTTGCAATTCCTTGTTTCTCATTCATAGAATCTTAGAGCCACTAAGGTTGGAAAAGACAACTAAGATCACCTAGTCCAACCATAAGCACATGACCACCATGCCCACTAAACCAAGTTTCTCAGAGCTACATCTTCCCTGTTCTTGAAAACATCCAGGGACTCCACCACTTCCCTGGGCTGCCTGTTCCTAAAACACCAGCTCCACTGCTGCCTGCAGTTTTGCTAACAAGAAAAAATTCCATAGTTCATATTTTTTCCTATAGAAACAAGATGAACTGTGGAAGTTGGAACATAACCCCTCTGCCCACAGAGGTTGTCAAGACTCCTTCTCTGCAGATCTTCAAAAGCAACCTGGGCATAGTCTTGGGCAACATTTCAAGGTGTCTGAGCAGAGAGGACGGAGCAGATGGACCCAGAGGTCCCTGCCAACCTAACAGTTCTACCATTTTGTGATTTTATACACAAAGGCCCTCCCAGGATCTCAAAGGTAGGACCAACACTACAAACCTCAATGATTTTGCTGGAATTAATACAGCTGGGAAAAATACTCATTCATATATATGCAAAAAAAAAAAAAAAAAAAAAAAAAAGGAATATGGTTGGAAACAAGTAGTTCTGTCTCGTGGGAAATTCTAACATTTCACTGATCCATGACTGAGGGAAAACTTGGATGAAAAATGCAAAAATCTGTAGAGAGTAAAAGATCTCTGAAAGTCTGAACTGCAGCCTGGGAAATACCAGAAACACTTGATCTGACACTAATCTATGCCCTCACAAGCAGCTGCCTCAGGACAGAAAAGAAACTTGAATAAATAGAGAAGGAATTTGGTATTTAATGAACATTTCCTTGTTGATTTTATAAAACAGAACTTACTCATAAGTACTTGAAATATCAAATTATATTCCAAATGGTCTTTGATTTTTGTAACAGAAGAGATAAATGGTAAAAATATCATTTTTCCATAAAGTATAGTGCTAAGTTCTACAAAATCTTAATTACTGGGTGCTATGGTGTGGGTTGATATTATTTCTGTAAATTAGAATTTTGGATTTATTTTAAAATATCAGAACATTCTATCAAATGTGATATTCTTGGGAAATTTTGCATCTTTTCTCTATAAAAATTTCTCCATAATGACTTGAATGGCTGCTGTTTCCCCTAAAGATAGCTTCAGTCATATGTTGCTCTGTAAAGAGCATAATCTGGATTAGATAAATGAGGAAATTTTTGAGTATGAGGGTGATGAGGCTATGGAACAGGTTGTGTAGAGAAGCTGTGGGTGCTCCATCCCTAACAGTGTTGAAGGCCAGGTTCAATGGTACCCTGAGCTGCCTTATCTATTGAAACATGCCCCTGTCCAGAACCGGCAGGTTGGAACTGGGTTGTCTTCAAGGTCACTTCCAACACAAACAATTCTATGATTCTATTATGTTAATTGAATTAAATAATCCATTTAGTATTTTTAATTAATTCAAAGGGGAGAATAGGTACCAAAAGGACAGACTACAGTATAAAGTAATGAGCTGAGGTGTAGTATCTCACCAAGTATCTCCTTCCAAGAGCTGAAAACTCATGTTTGTGATGTCTGCTTTTGTGTCTAGCATTAGCACACTTACACAACCAGTTCTGGTGTTCCTTGAAGCACTTATAGATGCTGCCAGATGTTCTTAATGGCTGATTCAGTCATGGAGATCCTCTCCCAAAGATTTTCAGATTCTTTCCTCTTCTGCACTATGGAAACATATTACTGTTGTTTTGGACTATATATGAGTGCCAATCCTACCTTGGATTTCCTTGGAGGTAACTAAGATGTATGAGGCACCATATAAAAACTTCTATTTCTTTTCTGGAATATTATAATTTTAAAGTGTAGATATTGCCAATGGCATGTGCCTGGATGGTGTGTTAGTGAGGTGACTGCATTATTTTTATCCCATACCATCTGTTAGATGAAAGAAACAAAAATATTAACTTGAACTAAAATGATTTTTGAGATAATGAACTTATAACAGGAACATCTAAACTTCTCAATGCACAATTTCATTTCACTTGTAGTTTTCCACTGCTGCAATTATTTTCAGCCCTATATGATCAATCACTCTATTTTACCTCACTTGAATAAGCAGCTGCCTGATACACACCATATGTTGTTTAACCTAGATGCAGTTCATTTTGGTTAAAATTCCCTTTTGCTGCTTGTTTACTGATTTCTGTCACATCTTTTCATTAGGTGATTTGGTTTTAAATGGATCAGGTTGTTACCTCCTTTAACAGTAGCTTTTAACCATGTGACGGCTTCTCCCACCCCATTCACTGTTTCTCTTTTTGTATGCTTTATATCTGTGAAGGTCTTAATTCTGAGCATCATGGTTAGACTTTGTGCAGACTTCTTGAAAAGGTATCAGGAAATGTTCATGTAATAGCATTGTTTTCTATATTGCTCCAGTAGCATATTAACTAATTTGTCTGCCAGTTACTTCATAGCCTTTAGGATTTCCCTCCGTTCAGGATGTTGGAGGGGGAGGAAGAATTTTACTAGAACCTATTTTGTCATGGAAAAATGTTTCTTTTTGATACTTTTTTCCATCATTACCCATGAATTTCCTTCACTTGATTTTAATGGATTGGTTCTCTACTGTTTAATCTTTCCGCTCTATGGATGATTTCATCCGTAGGCATCAAGGCATCATTATGGAAAGATTTTCCTAATCTTCTGTAAATACTTTAATGACAAAAATACTTTTAATGACAAAACTCTGACAACATTAATTAAAAACCAACTTCAGATAACACATTTGTTCCAAGTATCTTAAATTGTTTTAGATAGTGCAGTGATGTTGCGCCTTAGCTCCTAGGGGAAAATCCAGCACGAAACACATCCAAAGGGTTCAGGGTAAGTTGAAAGGTTGTGAAAATCCCCAGGGCATTCCACTATCAGTCCACAGTATTCAAGTTGCCAGTGAAGTTGTGCTTATTCATCAACAGGATAAAACCCTTCCCAGAGTTCATCACTTTATTTTAACGTACAGTGACAAGAAACGATGTTTTCTCTTTAATGTGTACTGTCTGAGGAAGATATCAAATTTTGGATTCTTGCTTTGGGGAAAACAGTCTAATTGAAAAGAAGAAACTTCAAGGTATTTTTTTGCCTTGGGCTAGAATGATCAGCTGCATTCTTTCTGAAAGCAAAAATGCTTTTAGACAGTGGGCAGTGGGCATGAAAATCTGCAGGGATGATGTTGCCCATATTCCACCTTTCTTTTGTACAGTTCAGTCATAACTTGATTAAAAAAAAGAAAAAAGAATTGTACCAAGATACACACCTTAGCCGTACAGGTGTCATTTCACGTCTTATAAAATATTCTTGCTTAGCCATTCATTTTCATAACGTTTCTGTACGTTATCACACAGCACTTTTTATCATCAAAATATTTTTGTCTTTCTTCTTTATTCATACTTTTTTTTTTCCATCCTCAGATGGAGGAGCTGAGAAGCCAGAGAAGCTGACAGAATTCATAAAAGTAGACAGATCATGGGATTGCTATTAATGGAAAATTCCTCTGTGCTAAAGGTGCAAAAAGCATGAATGTTCCTTTAGTCAGAAAAATGTAAATATAAATGCAGAGATTTGGTTGAAGGAACAAGAAAGGAGACAAAGAAATCAAAGAATGAAAGAAAATTTTTCGCTGTTCCTTGGATGGGAGTTGTACAAGAACACTTTTAAGGGTCCCTTTCAACTCAAATGATTTAGTGATTCTTAAAAATCCTAAGTCAGATCCTAAAAACTCTTTGTGTTTGCTAGTCAGAACAAAGTAGTGTTTTACTCCAGCATAGTCATTGTGGTGAATGATAAAGTGAGAGTACAATGCACAGTAATTATAAATTATTATGAGAATTGCTGGAAACATCTCCAAGCTTCAGTACCTTGGCTAGCACAAACCAATGAGAGAAATCATGGTGTTTGCTTTCTCTGTCTAATATTGTAGAGGTTCTGCTTATCCTATCATTTACCAATGAAAACGTATCTGATTTTATTCCTCAGGCTTTGAAAAGTGAAAATTACAGCCTGTGTATTAAATTTAACTGAATTAAATATACAGCAGAATAAATCAAATTTAATTGGTGTGCTGTTCCATACAAGAAGTGACAAGATATTTCTTCAGCTGCAGAAATGATAAAGTTTGATTGATGGCAGAAATTAATAATTGAAGATAGTAGTTCACTGCTGCAGATACAATGAAGGGAACTCTTTTCAAACTGGTTGAATGAGGTTAATAAATGGGAAAAGTGTTTCCATAAATCTTGATGGAGAAAAACAAAGTTATGAGATAAACAAACAAATTAGAAGGATTTAAAAATCAAACAGAACCAACCTATCTCTTTGAATTCTGCCCTTTCTGCATTCAAGGGAATTTACAGCAAATGAATGCTTCTATAGTTGGAGGACCACAGATAGCTCTGTTCCCATCTGCAACAGACAGATGGAGTGAACTCCATCAAAGCTCACAACAAAGTGTAGCAAAGGCCAATGCAAGAAACATTTTTCAAATAGAGATCTGGAAATGTTAGGAACCGTATTTTAAAATTAGATTCCTACTCATCTGCACTTTTCTACATGAAACAAGTCTTCTAGATGAGTTTTGTGCCCCTTCGTCCTTGGTCCTGCCCAGAAAAAAAAGCCTCTTGCAATTCCACAGATTATTAGTAGCATACTTGGGAACAGAGGAAAAGAAGGAAAAGAAGAGGCTGGGGCAGAAGAGATGTTTGGTTACTCCAGCAGGTGTAAATGCTGAGATCTGGTTCTCAATAATGCTTTAATATAGATTATTCATCACTAGGACATTTTGTTGTTCCTTTCCTGATGAACTTCAATAAAAAATATGTCCCATAGGTATCATTATCCGTTTATAGGATCAATAAAGCACTTCCAGTTGTCAGCTAGAGGAGTAGTGAGTTATGCTGGATGCAGTTTGCAAAACTTGTTTCCAATTGCCATGACAAATCAGACATTCAGCTCATTATTCACCTGTTATGTATCTGTGTCTCAGGCAGATGATTTACATAGAATCAGAGGATCGTAGAATATCCCAAGCTGGAAGAAATCCATTAGGATCATTGATTCCCACTGCCAGCTTCACATGCGACAATGCAAAGATCAAATCGTACACGTGAGAGTGCTGTCCAGGCAATTCTTGAACTTTGGATGTGTTGGTGGCATGTCCACTGCTCTGGGGGAGCCTGTTTCAGTGCTCAAAGCACCCTCCGGTGAAGAATCTTTTCCTGACATCCAATCTGAACCTCCTTTTTCATAGCTTTATTCCACTCCCTTAAGTTCTATCGTTGATCACCAGAGAGAAGACATCAGTGCTTGCTCCTCCACTCCTCCTTATGAGGAAATCATAGGCCACAATGACTCTTATGTTCCTGAATGATGCCTCACCCTCTGCTTCCTCCACACACCTATTGGGCTACACTGACCCAGCTCAATATGCCGTGATGTTCTGAGGTGGCCTTTACAATATCCAGAGCATCCTCCAGATCTCAAGCTTCACAGGTAACAATCCCTTCAATATCACCTCTTTGTGAAAGTTTTATAGGATAAATTATGTTAGAAATGAGAAAATTACAGACTATTGAAAACTCAGAGTTAGAGACATCTTCTGAATCAGGCCCAAATGCAGTGAAACATCATTTTATAGAACAAATATTTTTGATGCTACCAGGCCACAAGCTACAGGAAAGCGTATGGTCCAATGCTCACTGCCAAGAATGGAATTTTCCATGTTTCAGCAGCGTGCAGTTCACGCTGATGTTGAATAAAGCATTTTTTAAGCTAATACATTAGAGAACTCATTCAAAAACATTTCATCATTTATAAACATAGTAATGACTGAGCTGAATATTTTCAACCCAGTGCAGCTTTGATTTGAGACACAGTTGTGCAGATTACTGAATAAATTTTCATTTGGCATTCTACAGTGAATCATAGAATCACAGAAACATAGAGCGGCCTGGGTTGAAAGGGACCACACGATCATCTAGTTTCAACCTCCCTGTTATTTTCTTTATAACCAGTGGTCTTTGTTTAATAAGCCACTGTAAATAAAATAAAGTTAAAATCTGCATTGCAATTTTATTATTGCCAAAATACATTATTACTATTTTGTGAGGCTTTTTTCACTTTAAAGAATGGTGGTATTTCAGATAGGGTGAAGGAAGAAGGAAGCAAGCAAAGCACCAGAACTGGAGATATGCTGGCTGTTTTGTTTTTACTAAAGTCAAGTATGCTTTTTAACCAAATAAAACTAAAATTACTGTTACACAGTCAGTCTCTCTGGCTTGTCTAGAATACAACAAATGACAGGAAAAAACAAAAGCAGAGATTGCTCCTGCAATTAGCAGGTGCTGCGAACCTTAAACTATCTCATGAAAGTGTGCTCCTGTAAGTAATAACTGTAAATTAGATCTTCTTCCAAATATTGACTGCTTGTTAGCACTGTATTTGCATCTCTTCACTGCTACAGTATCAGCTGTCACAGAGTTGTCAAACATCAATTTTCATAAGTATTTTAGAAAAACATAATCTGCCTTCAAGGACACTCAATGCTAAAACATAGTTGCTATCTAGACTGCAAACATTTCAAATGATGTATTAGTGTGTTAAAAGGTTAATTATTCTTACTACCCTATTAGCAAGTCATATGACTTCTTACTCGCACATTTCTGCTCTGCAGAACAGTTATGTACATTACGGTAACCTGAAATCTCAGGTTTTGGTTTGTGTATTTCTGTTCCCTTTCTCAGGGAAGGCTTTACTGAAAGCAGCCAACACTTCAAGAAAGTTGATGAGGTGCTAGACTTCCTTGTACTCAACATCAGTTGAGAACTTGTCTCCGTACATCAAACTTGAGGCTACAAGGAGTCAGCAGCAGTGGTGAAGGTCCACTCCCTCCTGAATGCAGGTGGGAAGACGAAGATTGACTTCCCCTGTTCCCCTGTTGAGGGGAAGTGCTGCTGTGTAAAGTCCTGACTTTGTAAAATGCCTGCTTTCTCTGTTCATTTGTAGAAAATGCATACTGCTTGGATAAGGAAGAATAGAAGCAACTTTCCATTACAAATACAATTTCTGAGAGATGTAATTTACTTTAAAAATAAAAAGTCTGATGGCAACAAATGTGAAATGGAATCAGTGTTCTAGTGAATTATTTAGAATGAAAAAAAAAAGAAAAAAAAAAAAGTGCTCCGTCATGGAAGAAAACTGCTTTATTTATTTTAAATCCCATGGACATCAGTAAGTAGAATTTAAGTTGAAAAGCAAGTTCAATTTGAGAAGTAGCTGAACCCAAAAAATAAGTTTCCTTGATAACATTGTCACATCTCAGCCCAGATAACAGCACCGATCCCACTCATTGTGAATTTATCTGGAGAAACAATGGAACTGAGTGTGTCAGGACAGCAGTGAAGTTTTACTCCTTCTAATAAGGCATATGCTTTTCACAGAAGACATGAGACTGAGATTGCTGTTTTCCATGTTCCCTGCTGCTACATAGTGATGACTTAGAAAGGGTCACAATGACAGGAAGCCAGCTAATGTCAGTCTGAAACTCCCACACCAGAAAAAGCTGATGTGAATATTAGAAATCCGTATAATGGGAAGCACATGATAATACTCAAAGAAAGAGCAATTAATCATGAAATAAAATGGTTCATCTATATCACACACCTAGTGAAATGTGGAAAAGGACTCCAGGGACATTTAAAATATTAAAAAGAAATCTACATACTGGTATCATGGAAAAACTTGATAACTTCAGTGTTCATTCTGAGGTTACTGACAGCATCAGGAAGTTTGGGTCTTCCTTGCACTCCAGACTGCCCAAGCAGGTACTCTCTGCTAAGAATTATCCTTCTGGAATGGAGTTCTTAGATAGTGAAATCATGCATTGTTACTTACAAAGAACACACAACAAACACCATTTTACAATTAAGTGTAGTCAGAAAGGAGAGGTCTGCAAGTTTGGAAGGACAGAAGAATAACAGATCTCAGAACTGCTGAAAGGAAACTAACCTTAATCAGAAATTTGTCCTAAAAATGAAGGTTGATGTAAAAATTTTAGACTATGATAAATGTAGATATCAAATGAATCTACACAGAATTCTGAGGCTATCCATCAGATAGTTAGTTGCAGAAATCTCTGCAGTAATACGTAGACCGCTTGAATAGTTGTGCTCAGTGGCAGTCAATTCACTCTAAAAAACATATAATTCTACAGCTCTTGCTTGCTTGAAATGAAGAATAGATTGTTTCTTTTTTCCCCCCAATTGAAACAATGTGCACTTGTGCATAGAAATTGAAGTTCTAACAACCATGTACTCCTGCTTTTGCAGGATAGAAACTCTCATTAATGTTGACTGAAGAAGACTAAGGCCTAGAAGGTTTATTTGTGGCATTTGTAGTCTTACTTTAAAACAAAGCATTTTGGTTTTTTGAAATGAAAGTGTTTCCTGTTTTAACTTTATGGATGACTTTGCCTTAGTTGCTGTTCCCTACTGAAACGTATAATGATCAAGTAAAATGACTTGTCAGTATAGAACAAAATACCATTGGAAAAACAGAAGGTCTCTGTTCTTTAATTTTGAGCATTTCTTTTCAAATGGAAACTAAGAAGTCAGGGAGAAGTAGGCAAATTGTTGTATATCTACTATATCTAAATTGCTACCTATCTACACCCACAAGTAATCCTTGACATAAACGTTCCTAGTGATTTCACTAAATTTCTATTTAAGCTGTAGGATGTTACATATTCAAAGTATAAATGACATACTTAAAAAGAGTTCTGTATAAGCATAAGACCTAACCTTACTGTTTTATATAGTGACATTCTAGGCCACAGAATTATTCTTTATTAAAAAATAATAAATCACGTTAGTTCCCCACATACTTTAGCATTAGTACTAATTGTAGTAGGACTGGTAGCAACTGAAGTCTAGAAAGTGCTGGCAACTTCAGATCTTTTTGAGGGGGTCCATTATGACAGAAACCTAGGAGCTCTATAGCCATAAAGTGTGGTTATGTTCTCATGTAACTATCTATCATTGTAGAAACAGATATCACCTCAGGAAAAAGTGTTGTCTGTCTACTAAAGTAGATAAAATACCTCAAGTTTGGGGTCTGATGACTCAATCATGGAGTCTTGATTGAAACTCAGACTCTTACCTAACATCTCTTTTTGACACATTTATAGGCCAGCAACTGCCATTCCTGTTAAAGCTAAATAATCTATTTTGCAGAAAAATAATACATAAAATGGCCTTTTATGGTATACTTATTTCTATTCTAAGGGAGTGAAGAGGTACCAGAATTAAAATTTGGAAGTTTTGGAAAATATTCTGCTCTGTTCTACTTCTCCACAGAAAGTGCCAAGGTAATTATTTGAATAGCTCAGATGGCAAATCGCCTCTACCAGCCTTTCCTTCAGCCCATGATTAAAGCTATAAGCCTTCAATAAACCGCACTGAATGGGATATTAGCCTCATTTGACTTTGTAATTTATATTGTTATTTTTATGTATTGCTACTGTTTTAAAAACATTGCATGGTTGCATTTTTAATACTATAAATAAATAAGGACAGGTACTTTCCTTCCCACTTTAATGACCAGATCATAAATATTAGTTTTAAATGAAATGGAAATAATACAATCTATGTTCCTTCTCTCACAGGGTGGCATAGAGCCAATCTTGTCTGCCATCCCAGCTGGCAGCACAAAGCTAAACATACAGATTGCTGAGCAAAGAGTAACCACAGCCCATCAGTCCTGCAGAAGTGTTAGGAACTGGTGGCATGTTTTCTTAGGGAAATAAAGGTCTACGGATTACAGCTGTTTCTGAGATCTGAAGACATTTAAGCACATAAGTAAAATAAGATATAAAAGGTTTCAAATTCCTGAATAGGATTTTGTTTTAGAAATTTATCTAAATCCTAAATTGCATCCTAAATTTTAAAGACCACAAAGTCAAAATGGTCATTGAACTGACCTTATGAATAAAGCAGGTCATTGCACTTCCCCAGTACCAAACAGAGCTATATAAATACCTAACACACATAGCACATATTTTTGGAAAATAAGTCTTGAGCAAAAGACTGCAGTAGCTGAGAGTTTATTACTCCCATTAGCAAGTATTTCATTGGTTAATTGAGCAGAAAGAAAAATACTGCACTTGGAATTTTTACAACTTTAATATTTGACTACCAGATTGAAATCAGATTTTCAGGAAGGCTTCTAAATGTTTGATTTTATAAACCAGAAGCTGCACATCTCATAGGCGTGATGAAGATTCTGAATTCTGCTAGATTACATTTTGTAGCATCTTTAAGCTGAGATGTTGCTTGCTTTTTTGTACGACTTTGTTCAGACTGTGTTTTTTTATTTGAAGATTCTTCTCTCCATTTGTCTGAGTACCTTCCAGAATTTGTATCAGTCCTGCAGCTCTCTTTCAGCAATTTCACAAAGTTGCTTTCATCTGAGGGCACAAAACCTGGAAGAGCTATTCTGTAGATATCAAGAAAGTTCCATTTCTTGTTTCTTCCTAATGGTTTTTCTTTAAGAAAAAATAATAATAATACAACAACAGAACACTTCTCCATTCCTAGAATCTCCTAGGAGGCACACATCAAGGTTGTCTACCATTAACCTTAAAGTCTTTTTAGAATTGCTATTTCTAGAACACGATCTAGCAATCTGAACTTGTCCTTCCCAGTCCTGATGTTTCTAACCTTGACAAAAATTAAAATGTTCTGGAATTAAATTAGTCCTGGCAATTTTTGGAGCCTATTTTTTTCTTTTGTTTTGTTATGCATTTCTACTTCACCTATTGAAAGGTGCTGCTTGATTTGAGATGTTCAACAGTGAAATATTTTAGGTTGAGCTGAACATTTCTCCTAAAACCACAGCTAAACAGAATAAATGCTTATCAAGGACTCTTTGTTCCTAAAAGTCCTTTAACATCCTTTTATTCCAGGAAAGCTCCTAAGTGTCCACTTGAAAATACACTCAAGATTTCTGTATGATTTTCTTTGACCTTTTGCTAAAGCATGTCTCTGCTAAGCCACCCATTTCTGAGAGCCCCTGGAGTGACTGTTCAACAAAAGCTTAAGGACAGCATGTCAAAGCTGACACCCCCAGATTCTGTTTCAATAAGGACATTTTGAGGTAACAATTAGAAAATCCTATTAGTAAAACAATCAAAACAGGACTCCAGAATGCCATGAAAATCCTTTCCAGGGACAAGGCTTTAAATATCTCTTCACCAAATGTCACTGGAATCCTATTGACTTATTCAATTTGAAAACACTGCAAATAGTTGTTCTTCACAGTATTTCAGGCAGTCCATTTCTTATCCCAATCTCTACTCTACTCGTTGATCTGTAATATAACAAACTTTTCACTGGAGGTAAACTTTTTACCCCCGTTATTAATCCAGTGTCAATACTGTCTTTTTTTCCCTCCCCTCAATTAAGCTTCAGTATGGCTTTCCCGGAAAAATAAAGCAATTCAATTGAAGCAGAAAGTTACATCCTGAATAAAAATAGTGTGATGCAGATTTAAAGCCTGTGCTGTGGAGCGCGATATTAGTCACTTGCCAAGATAATGGGTCTGATCCTCCATGGTGCTGCTTCAGCGGCACTTTCTCCTGTGCACATCCATTGTAGAATCACTTGAAACTGAAGTCATACACCAGTGAATCAGGCTTGGAAGTTTTAAGAATATAAGAAACGGAGGTGTGGTGGGAGGTTAATTTTCCTCCTACAGTATTTCACAAACTGAAAGCAAAAAAAAAAGAAAAAAAAAATTACCTTTTTTTTTTTTTTTTAAACTGGAAGAAATGTAATCTAACTCTCAACTCATCAGCCAAAGTAGAAGTGCTATTGTTCAACAGGTGTATGTAAAAAACGTCCCTAGTTTGAAGCACACAGTGTTTTCTTCTCACTTGTTTTGAATGTTAGTTATCATTGTCTGGATATTAAAATGTCAGAAAATCCACTAGTGACATATGCGAAGACAACAAGTAAAACAACAAAAAAAGAAAAATAATATACTTGTATTTAAGATATTTCAAAGTGCCTTGAATTAAATAAATAAATAAATAATCCGACCTACAATTTACTGAAATAATAGAAATAGAAAATAATTCATCTTAGTCCCTTAAACTGAAATGATAGCAGTGTTATTTGAGGAGCTGCAATATAGTTCTGCAAGTTGTATTTTGTGCTGTGGAGTGACTAAGATCTCATTTATTTCTGTTTTAATTAAGTAAGCTGTTGTTTTCATTTTCATTAATGCTGAAGAAAACAATTACTTTGAAGAAGTTATTCTCTTACTTCCTTTTTACTGGTTTTCTTTCTTAACACTACTCTCTGCAATCAATCCTTCATATACGTTAATGTGACAGTAAGTACCTCATAGTAAAGTTAACTATTACTAACAAATTGTCTATTTATGCTAATCTATAAGGAACATGATTAACTAGTGGAGATATTCACTTGGTTTCCAAATACATCTAATTACCAGAGGACTTTTATCCTTATGATTCAGGATAAATGGGTATAGTCTTAGTAGACCTACTCAGTATGATTTAGGGAATTACAGCTTCTCTATATTTCCAGAGCATTATGCTCAATAATAATATAAAGCAGTTCTAAATTCTCTGCTGAATTGTCAAGTTATCCTGTCTTAGTTGGAAGAAATGCAATATGAAACTAGTAAAAGAAGCACATAATATCTTGATTCCTGTATAATTGATTTCCCCAAATTTACCTACAGATGCTAAATCACAGCTCTAATCTGCGAGAGCAAGAGAGACACGCACACAATTCTTAATAACAAAAATAAATAAATCAGTTTTTTACTCTTGAATTTAATCACAAACCATAGAATAGTGATCTTAATATACTATTACCACTTTTGGTGGGCCAGTGTTCCCTGACACAGCCTTCCCCAGAAGCATTTGCTCCCTTGACATAAAAAGGATTCCGTATTCAAGGCGTAATATTGATCTTCATTATATTTCTGTGAGAAAGCGTCCTTACCAGCAGAGATCTCTCACTACTTTATAGAATCATAGAGTTGCCTGGGTTGAAAAGAACCTCAAAGATCTAGTTTCAAACCCCTGTGACAGGCAGGGTCACCAACCACCAGACCAGGCTGCCCAGAGCCACATCCAGCCTGGCCTTGAATGCCTCCGGGGATGAGGCACCCATGACCTCCTTGGGCAACCTGTTCCAGTGCTTCATCACTCTCTGAAGGGAAAAAACAAACAAACAAACTTCTCCTGCACTTTTGGCCTCTCACATCATCTGCAGCCCTTTCTGACAAGGCTTTCACAGTTCCAGAGCCAATGTTTGGTTGTCCTCATCCTCCAGCAAAATTCCCATTAGACCATTTAAGAACACCTCTGTAGTACAGTGTGGAGACTGCTGCATGAATCATAACCACAAGGTGTTTATGTTCTGTTTGTAAGAAATACTTGATGTTCTAGAGTTTATCATTCAAGGCAAGTCCTCTAAGCCAACATCCATAGAATCCTGAACAGAAAGCTCTGGGCATCCTGGTCTGGTGTACACCCTGCACACAGCAGGGGGATTTAATCTGGGTGATCACTGTGAACCTTTTCAACCCGGGCCATTCTATGATTCTATGATCCTATGATGATGGTCACAACTGCTACTATATCATCTCATGCTTCCCATTGAGATGTAACTCTCAGAAAGCATCTCAAACAACAGAGCATTGAATACTTTTGTTAAAAAAAAAAAAAAAGAATTAAATTATATATCAGGAATGAGAGTCTTCCTGTTCTATGTCACTTGAGCAGGTATAGTGGAACTAGGTATAGTTCTGTTTACTTCTAAAAGGCTTTTCTATCACCATACACAGCCTTGGTGTCAGTGTGGTGTTGTAACAAGATAACCGACAAGACTACGTCCGTCAGTTTCTCTACCAGCTATCTCTGCCCTCAGATGCCTTGTCATTTTACTTTATATAAACTCTCTATTTGGGGCTGCAGTAGAAGACTTCTTGCTGCTTTCATGTTCCATTTATGAATAATGAAGTCTTCTCCTCAACCATCATGTATCATGCTTCACAGAAACTTAATTAGCTCATCTGAGGTAGCTTGGCAGAATCCAGAAGTTGTTACCAACACTGAGCTCCTTCAGCTGAGCTCCTCAAGGGACAACCCTTGGAGGTGAAGATGGGGACATTCATCTGTTACTATGGAGACAAGCAGAGTCAGCATTCACTCCTGTCCCATTGGTGCACAGTGACATTTCTGAGTCTCTATGGTAACAGTGGAGTTTCTGGCACATCTGACCTTCTCCAGGGTGAAAGAGCAGCCCTTGAGCACAGAGATGCAAGAGCTGAGATGCACAGATTATTTCAGGTGACTGTAAGATAGATTCCACAAAGACAAACATTTATAAGTGGCTGTTTTCACTTGTAACACAGTATTTCTGCTACTGAAGAACATTGTGCAGTATGGAACAGAAAATGACAGCTGAGTTCCAGCAAAAACTAAGATAGGAGTTACTGCTTCGTATGTAAAAGACTACAGTCTTGCCTCTGTCCTTTCAAGCTCTCTTACATCTGATGCTTTTGCTCTGTGCTTTTTTACGATGACTGCTCAGTGCTTAAGGAGCTGAGTTTGATTTGCATTGAGTGCTTAAAACAACAATTTACTCCATTTTTTTTCTCGTACTGTAAGCTGTGATTTCTGAAATGACCGTAGTAGAACTCAAAGATGTTAAGAAATACTTAAATCATCTAGCATATCTATTATCAGCATAACCTGAGTAATCATAGAGCAAGCCGATGTCCTAAAACAATAGGCATGAGTTCTTACAGATTCTTTAGTTTTGTGGTAGAATCAGTGTGGGAAATGTGAATAAGGCAACAGGTAATGATCTTACATTTACAGTGATGGTTTCTGACCCTGTTAGCAACAGGACAGCACACTGAGTTAATGTCCTGTTGCTGTTTATTTTTGCTATTAGCCTCATGTCTCTCCTTCAGAAGGATCCAGAGGGCCAGGCCTTGCTAACAACAATTTTAATGGGGACAGTCCATTATCACCATTTACTTTAACATTTTTAGACATCTGTACAAAATTGGCCAAAATGAATTTTTTTGTGTGGTACAAAGAATCCGGAAAAGGAAAATGTTCAAAAGATCTACAAGAATCCTCTGAGTAGCCACTCGGTATTTTCAGAAAGATGCTATGATTGCTCATGGAATATGGAAACAACAGCAAGCTATGTGTCACTCAAGCGTCAAGTGATACAGTAAAGCAAATCACCAGGTCAGTACTTTCTTTAGAGTTTGTTTCACTGTCTTTTCTTTGTGAGCTGAGAGCACGATTCTCCTCCAAGATGAGTTAGGTTTGAAATGTTATCAAACATTCATCAAAGGTTATGGGAAATAGGAGTGCTGACTGTGTTTCCTTGGTTAAAGGAATGTGTTTTCTTCTCTATGTTAAACAGTCACAGAACTGCCAGCATGAGTGTTCAAGTGTTGTCAGATGGTTTATGGTCATCCTGTGGATAATAAAAACAAGGCCTGAAGAAGGGAACTTTAAAAGAATTGAAGCCTAGGGCTCTGTTTCTACTCCCTGAGTGATGAAATTGCCCATTGACAAGCAGTAACCCACAGCAACCAGAAAAATTTATTAAAGAAACAAGTTAATAATTACAGTGATACACTGTGCCTGTAGCTTAGGGACAGGGTAATGTGCTTTCTTGCTGTCCCTCTTGAACTAGACCATAGAAATCCACATACTGCATCTCTGTACAGGATCTTATTCAAGCAGATGGCTGCACAGTCAACGAATGAAGCAGACCTCTGTTGTGAGATTGAGGGCGTGCCCTCCACGAGCATCTAATTTCCATCTGAGATCATGCAGGAAGTGTATTGAATAAATCAGATGGATGACGTGCTTATATTCTCTTCGAACATTTTAGTCCCTCATGAGTAATTTCCAGTTCAAGACATACCACCTCATTCTTATCTAAGAAATACTTCTTAATTACATACAACTTTCTGTGCTGCTATTAGTATCATCACATCCCTAAATCTCTTTTCAGCACTGTAGGTTCTGAAACTCCTGTTTTCACCATTTCCTTCAAGAAAGAATGTTTTTTCAGTCTATCACTTTACTCAATTAATGTCTCATTTTTCTTTGACAGCAGAACTTGTGCTATCATTATGGTTTTCCTGATCTACTCAGATCTCAAAGCAGGTAATTTGCTTTTTCTCTTAGAAGTATTCCTCTTTGCAAAAGCCCAGATTCACTAGGCCTGAATTTGATGCTTAATCACCCACAGAGAGTGATTCAGCCTGCCTCACACCCAAACTGACCCTTCATAATACCTTGTTCTCTCATTTATCTATGGAGAGAATGTAAAACATTATGATATAGGGTGTTTCAGTTATGTGTTTAGAGCTAAGTGGGAAGGACTGTAGCCTTTAGCCTCCTGTGGCAAGGTCCTAATTCTCATCTCTTGCTCATAATGACAGTTAATTTACTTTGCCTTCAGCGGCAGTTAATTCAATTTGATTTCTTTTTAAACAAATCCCAAATAGCGAGCTGATCAACATGCTGATTTGGAAATCTAGTATCACTTGTCCAATCTGAAATTATGGTTTGTATTTGTAGTTGCAGAGAATTACTAAAAGGCAGAAAATGTCTGACATATTAACAAGTATGCACTGAACAAGATTGCAACTGCATGTGCCCAGCATTCTGAAGACTGAAATAGGTGATGGAAGCTCCAGTATCTGCAGAACACAACTGAAAGTCATTTGGAGAAGAAAAATGTAGAAGCAGAAGAGTTACAACTTGCCTCTAAATCAAAGCCATGAGGACTCTCTTCTAGATACTGTTGATATAATATTTGCCATTTTTCCTTTGAACCTGCCCAGCTCCTAATATAATTTATTTAAATTAGGAAAAGCTTTTCTTTCTTACATTCTTCATGTTGTTCCATACCATCAGCTCTCTTCCATGCTGCCAACTATTAGGGTAGCCCATCACTGATTTACTGAGGAATAAATGGGCATGTCCTGTGCTCGGGATTAAAAATTATCAGGCATCCACAGTTTCACCAATAGATGAAAAAATGCAAAGGAATATATACAAATATTTTTTTTCCCCAGATTCTAATGTCTTATTAATGAATTCATTTTCTAGAGGCACTTTCATGACAAGTACCTCACCTCAAATTGTTTGTCAATATGACCTCCTAAAACTACAAAATGGGAAGGAAAGTTCTACAGCCAATGGATGAAGTCCAGCTACCTTGAGGACAAGGATTCAAAGAGTTTATATTCTGTGCTACGAGGCACATATGTGCAGACCAACATTTAGACTTCTAAATGAGTCTCTTCCTTGTGTACAAACAAATATAATATATATGTATGTATATTTGCCTATCTGTGGAATGTCTATCTAATTTACTGTAGAATTAGGAAAATCACTGCAGATGCTCACGCATTTTAGCCAAATTCAGTGCATTTCAAGTGCTATGTAAAACAATGCAGTGTTTATAATCTAATGTTTTTGGGGGTATTGCCTGTGCATAAAGAATTTTCAAGGTAATACAATGTCAAATTAGATCGTCAGATACTCATAGCCTGGTAGCTAGCTATCAAATGCTGAAGTTCTAATTAAATTCTTTGTGGCTTACAGTATACTTATCAGCCAGTCTAATATGATTTGCTTCAATGTTTTCCTCAATAATTTAACTCAGCCTTTGTAGATGTATTGTGCACATATCTGGAATGCTAATATTTGCTGTGTCCTAGTAAAACAGTTCAGCTAAGTACTGGCAGTGTTCCTTCAAGAGATTTGTTTTCTATAGGGAAGTAGAGATACTGAACAAATTACATACTTTCAAATGTATATATTTTGAAATATAGCTATAAGCAGTAAGACAAATAGGAAATATTAATAAAGTGCTTAAGGGACAGTTTCTTATTTTCATTTGTAAGTTAATGAAAGATTTGGAAGAAAGTATTTACTTTTTACTGCTGAAGTTTGAGAGGACATAAAAATTGGCGAAACACTGAATAATGAATAGATCAGGCTAACTGACCATGAGTGACTATAAACATAGGATTAAAACTATTCCTTGGCACGAGTTTTTGTCAATATTTCAGAAAATTTAAATTCCTAAATAAGAAACTGTCCCTGCACTTCCATGTCAGACAGCATTCTGTCAGACTGCCCCTCTGCTGCCATCTGTTGCATATCAACAACATGCAACACAATACTGATGGGAAGGTTCAACTTCTACTGCCATACCACCACCACCATCTTCCTCTGGTATTGGGAGCCGACATAATAAAATAGGAGGCATTACTTTTGGAGCGACCTTCATACATTGTATCCCACTGGAAACTGCATATATGTAGATTATCCAAACTTTCTTTTCTTGGACACATTTTTGAGTTCCTAGAAACTATGCAATAGATTATAGAGGAACACAAGCAAGTGCTGCTTTAGATCCAAAAACTTAAATGAACAGATTTTTTCTACAGCTGTAGCTGTCCCGCATGTCCCAAATATAAGAGACGTTTAGGCAGCAGAGCAGAACAAAAACAGCAGGGAAAAGAGAGCTTGCAGTGTGAAATGCAATTAAATAAATTTGTGGTAGAAAGAGAAAGGATTTCATATGGAAGTATAAAAAGTCCCCTGCAGTTCCTGGAAAGGGCAAAAAAATAACTCAGTGATATGTACCATTAAATGTTGTGCTTCTATAATAAAAATTGCCCTAGAACTCTATGTGGCTTTCCTGCAAGCAACACTAGAATATCTATTTCTACTTTTGGTATGGACTGTCTCTCCAAACCACCATGAAAGAGGTTTCCTCTAGCAGAATGAATTGAGTACAAATGTTTTGACTGAGAGATTGCTGCACTATAATTCTTATAATTCTTTCTAGGCAACAGCAAAAGTTAAAGGCTCTTATTTTTAACAGAACAAAAACTGAAAACTCTAGGTCTTTGGCTGGAGAATATTAATGTAGCCACATGCAATCAATTCAGCTAACCCTACTTAAATGCGAATAAGATCTGTCTCTAAACCTAGACATCCAAGGACTTCAGATTATGCACACAGATTCACCAAACTCCAATTACAGTGCAAACTGCCCATGGGAAGAGGAAATTCTGCTCGCATCCCCACACACCAGCACTGCAGTACACACCTCAAAGCAGGTGGCCCCCACATCCAAACTGAAGACCTGAAGCATTAATTCAGAGAACCTGGAAATTTGGTGATTTCTTGCAATCTTCTTGGATCCTGAAGTGTTTGGGGACTCAATCCTTTAACAAGCATGCCCCAGTTTTAAACCCCTCCTGGGCTATGGAAAAGAACTTCATTTTCTGTGGACGTCTTGGTAGGGTCCTCCAAGCTATTCAAGACCTACCAGGGGCAGCTGTAAAACTTTGCAGGGCAGGACAGAATGATAATGATTGCTTCAAGAGAAGAACTGCATCAGGAGTTACCTGAATGAATACCGATCTCTTTCACTGCCACACAATGCAAAGAACACCACGTGTGAGCATTATTCAGAGAGATTTTCTTAAGACAATAAAATAATTCCATGTGATGATGTTTTCTTGTTTCCTGGTATTTAGTTGTTTATCACAGTGAGTTCTCAGCAGCTTAGAGCATTTATCTTCATGCTGAGCCTGAACCTCAAATAAAGGGATTAGAAGTCCTCCATTATAGGAAAGCTTTGCAACAACAGGACAAACACAAAGGATGAAGGAGAAGAATCATAAGGCAGAGCAAAAACAGTCTACTTCCTCTGGAATGCAGGTGCTCACCAACCCATACCGCAGGTTGTGCTCTTCACAACACTGAAAGCTACTGCACAGCACAGACATCAACAGGCATGGCCCCACAGCATTGCTTCAGCATTAGGTAAACACATCTACTTGCCAGACATGCAAAACTATAAGACAAATCCAGCACTCCTCTCAGTACTATCTTCAAAGTCAGTGCTTCATTAGGATTGACATATGAGTATTTGTTTTGTTTGGCATTTCTGTAAGCAGCAGGCTCGGTGAATGCTAATTTTAAATGCATTTGGGTCTGGAATATAAACTTAGTTGGCTCATTGTTTAATAAGGGTTGAAAACATTCAGTGGTCCTTGTAGAATAAGGATTGGCATGTTTTTCTCCATCCCAAGGCTAATTCTTATAAAACTTGCAGAAACTCAATACCTTTGAGATCTCTTGTCCTCTACAGTTAATAATGACCAGCAAATTAAAAATCTATTAGCAGGCCCCAGAGGCAGATGGATGTCATTCACCAGTGTGACATCACTGAAGCTTCATTTCCTCATGGCTTTGACAAAATTGCATCCTGAAGCCAATGCACTGCACAGAGCTTGTCGCTGTACAGAAACCATGGTAAACACCACGCATTATGGCAATCTCGGTGTTAACTCTCTGGAGGAGTGGTGAGGGATTCAGAACAACATGCCCAAGGTCGCTAAAAAGAAAACCATGTCCAATTCATGCTGAAAATCAAGTCAGCATCCTCCTCTGTGGAAACACTAACACAAAGCAAACAGACAAGAATCCAAGGATGGGCCAAAGGCCTTCATAGTATCTGCTTGTCTCTGTCCCTACTAATATGAGTGTCAGACTATCTATCTTGGGCATCTCGGTCTACTCTGAGATCATTTAGCTGGAGAGAAAGAGGAAGAAGCTCATCTATCCACAGAAATGCATTAGCAGTGCTTGATCATCCAGGCTTAGCTTTAAGTGACATATCAGAGACCTTGCTAACGTTTGTTTGATTCACAGGCTCCTGTAAAGTCTCCAACTACTTTTAGTTATCTGCGGATAATGTTCTGCAACTAGTAACATAAGTCACACTGAGAAAACTTTCTTGAAGCAATAGAAAACTTGTTCTAAGTTTATTTCCTGTTTTTTCTCCATTATGCCATTCTCCTCTAAGATTTGTCATGTAAGGGACCTCCCCTTACCATACAGATACAGATTCTATAGATATCTATATATCTATAAATTCTATAGATATTATGTACATGTAGTTCATTCTATAAAATATGTGCACTGGGCTAAAGCTAATGATTATTAGGAGTAGAGACCTCACTATGGCATCACATTTCAGTCCTGACAAGAAACATTCCCTGTAGGTGGGAAATGTGGAAAAATTATAAATCCTCATTCAAGGAATAAAGAAACCCTAAAGTTTAAATACTGAAATCACTAAACATAAAATTATGTCATACAGGTTTATGTTGCTGGGAAGCAGATTAATAGTTCATCCTTACACTTTTCAATACTGAAAATGAAAAAAATAGGAAAAGTTATAGGAGGCCAAACACTTCTGGAAACACTACTTGATCCCAGTCTTTTATCCTAATATAAGTTGTGTTGCCATCCTTCTCACAGACACACTGGTTTATCAGGTGAAATTCCATTTGTGTTGGTACAGTTTTGAGATATAAATTAGTTTAATTACAGAAAAATAAATACCAATATTAGGATGGTATATATCATTAAAAGAATGTAGATGGATAAAATCAGCTGGAAGCAAGCTGGAAAGTGATGTTCCTCCCAGAGCTCAGGAGCAGAGGGGTAATGCAATAGGTCAGGCTGGCATCCTATCCATGGCCAGTTGTCTGGCAATTTCCCATCACAAGACCCAGCTTTCAGTTGCCAACACTAATTATTTAAGCTAAATGTGCAATTTTTTTTCCTCCATCCCAATGAGCATCCATGTGAGGTGGGTTAAAACATCAGACAGAGAAAGAGGGGAGCAGTGTAAGCCCATATCAGAAGTCATGAACAAGGAGGGAGTCATCTTGGTCCCAGAAGTCTCTAGTTCAGCCTGGGCAGGGCCAGAAAAAGCAGTGTGGTAGCCCAGGGCATTGCCTACCTTCAGAAAGGGCACAACTTGGTAGCAAAGTTCATGCCCAAAACCACAGTGCCTACATTGTTTTGCACTTCTGGTAAGTACTCTTAAACTGCTTGTGCCAGCCAAGGACTTGACCTGGGGCAGTAATCATGAGCTTGGTGAGGGAGGGCACTGGAAGACAGTACAGATCATTTTATTTTCAGTAGTTTTCCTGCTAGCACTGTTGCCATTAATCACTTAGATTTGATTTCACCTCCTGTCAACTTAAAACTTCAAAATACACCTAAAACTCCCCAGAAAGACCTGAAAAAGGAAAACTCTCACACAAGAAGAATGTCTTAACATTGCTGGTGGCTCAGTGAGAAAAACATTGGTATTACTGTACCACAGGAATGAAAGCCACTGACATGTTGAACTATCCATACTACTGCAGAACATACACACACACCTGGAATCAAACTGCACTGAAACAATCAGGAAATTCCTAAGCAACCTTAATTTCCTCCTTAAGCATTGTTTTGATTTGTAGTCTTTCTCTGTGTGATCATGCATGGGACTTGATCCTTTTGAAGTCAAGAGCAGGGGTACACCCAGTGCATAAACAGCTTTCTGGCATCTCATTACTGCTCAAAGGGTAGTCTCATGCTCAATGTATTGCAAAGTATTAAATAAGTACTTCCAGTCATAATTATTAAAGTTAGTACGTTGTTTTCTGTAGTATTCATCATATAGTATTGACTTCATTGCGAGCAATGGACAATTAAATCCTTAGTCTCTGAAATGAGGTATATGCCTCATACAGAGAGGCACTGAGTACAAAAATTTCCTTGTTGGAAGCTCAGTTTACAGAAGCAATAGACCTTCCTGGAGGATATATATTGACCAATTTTCTCCCTAGGTAATTATTAAAATTTAATGTACGTTTGCATGGACTATCTGATTTATAGACCAAATTCACAGAAGGCCTGATTTGGATAAGCTTCTTCTGACCCACTTTTCTCAACCCCAGCAGAGATAAGCCTAGGCATGGGCTCAACTCTTAACAGGGGGTAATGCACTATAAAACACAAGACATTATGTCCAGTATTACTTCAAGAAACAAGACTTTTCCTATCAATATCAATGTCAACATGATTTTCTCTCTTTATTTAAAAATAAAATAAAACAAATTACATGTTTCTGTTAAATTATTTAGAAAAATAATTATGCTTTTTGAGTGCTGTGCAAGTAGAATGGCTGTAAACAAAGAAAAGAATTCCAGCCCCTGCAAGAGGCAGACACAACAGGGATGAATTCCAGGATTTCATCTTGCCTCACAAAATAGGAGCAGGTTACCACTGTTTTAGAGTCATGCTGGGCGATTATGTTTTCTGATTATAAGGTAGAAAGGAGTCTGAGCTACAAGCAGTCTTAAATCTGAACAAACCAAAATAGTTATATTTCCCTTGCCATAAATAGATATTTCAAAGTCTGTATGCAAATCAGGACAGCAGTAAAGTATAGTAAATTTAAAATATGAAGTCTTAGAGAAGCTTATAATTCAGAAACTGAGGGCTTTAAAGTGAATTTCAGCACCAGAACACTAAGGACAGTGAAGCACCTCTAACAGTCCATGGTACTGAGTGCCTTGCACTAGGACCCATGTCACGCACAGAAATAGTTCCCTTTCATACTCTTTACAGCTACCTACTGTGAGTAGCAGGTCACGTCTTTTATTGGATTTTGCAGTAGTTCATTGGCTGGCTATTTGCTGGTCCAGTTCTTTAAAATGAACCAATAATTTGGGGCACTCAAGAAGAGGTAGTTCATTTCAAAAAGTTTTCAAACTGCTTTTTGGGAACTCTTCAGCAAGTCTTATGATCAGATCCCCAAAAATGATTACTCACAGTCACTAGTCCCATCAGAGTATTTTTCATTCGGAACTTTTATTCTGCAAGTTTATCTTTTGATCATCTTGAACTACAGAAATGCTGAGCTCAAGCAGTGTGACAAGTGGACATATATTGGACATTTTTCCTGATGCTGAATTTTTCACGTGCAGTATTTTGGCACTCGTTTTTGTTTTGCAAAGTGAAAATAAATTTCAAATCACCACATTTCATCAAAACCATATGGCTCAACTCTGAGTTCTTTAGTTTGGCATGATTTTCTTGTGGAAGCAAACGTGATATGAACAGCTGAATTCCCTCTGCAGTTTAAATTTATTCTTAGAGATGGCCCTGGACAACAGAAAGAAAACCATATTTGAATTAAAGAAATAATCACATGATTTAATTCCAGTTTATACAATAAAAACAAAGTTAGATACAAGTAGCACAAAGAAAGAAAATTTGAATGCAAATAAATACTGTCCAAAAGAGAGACGTGGAGAGGGGTTCAAAGAGAGTGGCTCTAAGGTGAAAGGAGAGGGGTCAAGTTTGGTGCTGCTTGTTGTGGTTGAAAGATGAAATGTTCACCTTGTGTTTAAAGCAGCAGTTTGACCCAATCAGTTCTACAGGATTAACACAGAGAGATATGACTGCGCAGGATAGACTCAGAAGTACCTTTTCATCAGCCATCATCAGCCTTGGCTCCATGAGAAGGAAAAGCACATCCAGATCAGTGTTCAGATATACACAGCTGAATTCCAAGTACAGATGCATGCCAAATTTGCACCAAAATAAACTCCTCTTGAGATCTAATTTAAAAGCATCCACAGAACCCTGCTACCACACGTGTACTCAGAGACACATAAAACACGGAAGTTTTTGTCAATTAACTTTTTTCATATTGATACCGCTAGAAAAGCCTTGTACTTTGGTTAATAAAGGTATTAGGTTTTTCTTTCTTCCATTTTTATAATGGACAACACCAAGTCCTCCTGGGACTGATCACATAACACGCTAGTTGAAGAAGAATGCAGATTCAGACAGCCAGATCTCCTTTCTGGGATGTAATATTACATTGTAAAACTGGAATATCTCCAATGACACCAACGGAGTAGCTCTGGTAATACATAATTTAAACTAAGATTAAAGGTAATTACCAGTAATAATATACAAGCAAATTCATCTTCCTCCAAAATACTTTGCCAAGCAACCATGCTCAGTTCCTCTGCGTCATCCACTGCAGTAAAGATGGCTGCCCCAACATACATTTTTATCAGTATTTGGAGTAGACGGAAAAGGTGGTCAGAAAACTCCTCATCCCTGTATTCTCTTCACGTTTTGTCAGATGAATGTCTTGCTTCTTCTTGACCATTTCCAACTAAAGTAGAGCCCAGGCAGTCATTGCCACACATGGTTGAAGCTATGATGATAGGTGGTATAAAGCTGAGATCAGATTGGAGAGTAATTTTGTAAAATGCTCTCAGGAAAACCAAACTGTCATGGTATTTCTTCCCTGATACTTAGTGTAAAATAGACACATTCTTCTCATCTTTTTTCTTTTTTTTTTTTTCCCCTGAAATTCAGGCTTTTTTAATGATACTTTGTTACACTGGAAACCCAGAGACCTTTTTAACAAAGGAAAAACTCTCCTGGACTGGTAAGAATAAAATTGAAACGTCAGTGAGACAGAAAATCAATTTTCTTTAGGAAAAATATTTCTTCCACATGAAGAACTTCAAGAGAGTTCACATAACAACAGTGAATTTGTTGGTTTTTTTATTAATTTGTTTTATTTTATTTTTTTCTGATGACTCAGGTTCACCTTTTTCTCAGCTCCAAGCGTAACTAACAACCATTTAGTTCTTTGTATTGAAATTTCTATTTTTCTTCATTTCTAACTACTTTCAAGCCATTTAAAGTCTGTGTCATGACACAAGACTCTCTCAGACATGTCTAATCTAGATATGTTGATGTCTTAGTATGTACCATGTTAATAAGCATGGATAATATGTGGGAAAAATAAGTTGTATACATGCTATTTTTTAAAGAGCTCTGATAAAGACAGACAGCTACAGAGACATTCTTGTCATGGCCTTGTTATAGACATGTAAATTTGTCATTCATTTGACTGTTTAAAGTGATTGTAGCAATCAGAAGAAGAAAAACATCACTGCAGTGCTCCGACACTAAGGTTGCCTAAGTTCTATTCCCTCCCTACTGCGAGTCTTGCTGGCTAAGCTGCACTGCCATTTCTGGTTGTACTTGAACCAGGTTGTAAAGGCAGTGATAAGGGCTGGGTTCATCCATTTAGCTTGTAGAAAGTAGGTTGGGTTTTTTTGGTGGAGAGTCCGGTGGCTCACTCAACCACAGCTAGGTTATGGATAGAACTGTAGGTGGTAAAGCACCAGTTCCCCAGTTCTCCTCCTGCCAGTATCTTTCTCACACATATGTTTTCAGGTGATGTAAGCCTTTCGCATTTACATTTGAGAATGGGTTTCTCTGTTTCAGACCTGAAGAAGAAATCATGTGGTTGAAAGTAAGACTATTATAAGCTGTGACTACTTCTTGTCTGGTTTAAATTCCTTGATCATAATGGTGACAACAGCACTACTACTGCAGTAAAAATCATGTAGAGGAGTAGGTCTTCAGCATAGAAACATTAAGTTCAATGCGTCAATGCTTAGAAAAAGCCAAAGCAATTTTAAAAGAACATTTTCCCTTTGTTTTCTGAAGGCCAGATTTCATCAACTTCATCAAACATAAGCACTTCAGACAGCTTTGGATTCATCTAGACTTAGAACCTGGGTATGAATGACGCAGCCCTTAGCACAGCAGACAGGGATTCCAGCTGTATTATGTTTCCCTCACAGGCAGTATTGTAGCATGTACCTTTATAAAAAGTAGTAGAAGGATATACCATCTTAGTTAATTTCATGTGAGAAACTGTTGCTTTTACTACTACCCTTTTCATGGAAATGTTGTGTATGTTGTCTATTTCTTACTGTGGTCACTTCAACTAAGGCCTAGGTTCATTAAAGCCCACCTTAAATTATTTTTTAGGAATTATCAGTAGTTATATGTTTGGAGCTGCTCTAATAAGGAGCATCTGGAGATGTTTATTATACCCCACTCTCAGCAGACTTTGGCAATCTTTAATACATGAATACATAATAAACATTTAAATGGTCTTCAGTAAAGTCCGAAGATTTATTTCCTTTACAAGCTGTTCTCCCTTTTATGCATTTTCCCTCACACAGTCCTGGCTACTTTTGTTTTATGATACACTTGCAGAACAGGCAATTCCCTCACAAGAGCAGAGCATCAAAGAATAAGTCACTAAGTGTTTTATTATTTCATACTCTTGGATCAACCTCCTTCAAACCTTGCCTTGATTTTCTTACATAAATAGTTGGGTCTTTCCTCATATATATTTACCACAGCATTCTAGAACATTACATTTAAAAAAAACCATTAAAGTGTTACAGAAGGAGTCCACATCAGCAATAATATGATTGCGAATCTGCAGTGTATGAACGGGGCCTAGGAACTGTTAACCTTTATCATCCTTCCTTGTCTAATAGCCAACTTCAGGAGTCCCCAGTCCTATTTGGTGAAACTTTGCTGGAATACCTTCCATCCTCTTGTTTGTAATATTGAACCCTGCTCAGCAGTATGGGATCTTGGAGCTGCAGTTCTAAAAATATATATATATTTTTATTTGAATCTGTGAAACTAGAGTGAAGCATTTCTTTTATTAGTTTGATTCATCTTACACTTGTCTCTAACATCCTATTACTTCAGATGAATCAGCACATTTTTAATGCATTTTCTTAACTGATTGTCAAGCACAACGCTGTGGAGAAGCCCTTCCAATCAGAAGAGAGGAGAAGAGCTCTGTAGACTCAGATAAATTGTATTCTCTACTTGAAGGCTTCTAGAAAATAAGAGAGCAGTAATGAGAGGATGAAATCACAGGGTGCTGGAGAAAGGAAGTGGAGAAGAAAGGTGGCCTGTGCAGTATTTGTTGCCCACAGCTTGTTCTTATTATAATTCAGTTAACAGCTCAAGCAAGCGCTCTTGTTCAAGCTTTAGCCCTGCTAACTTGGGGAGTCACAGTAACAAGGACAAGAACTCAATTAACAGCACTACAAAACAGAATATCTTGTTCAGTGATAGTGAACACTTCAGTGAAGACCTTGCTTACATGGCCATAATTACTATACCAAAATAACACCTTGCTGCTTCATGTTCTGGTTTGCGTCACTCCTTCCCTTGCTAATATCCCTATGTGCTCCAAAAGAACTGACCATCATTTCCCTCAAACTGACTCATTCATTCAGGAAAACAATTTAAACACTTAGCCAATACTCTCAAGCTATATTAGGTTTTGAATTTTCCTGTGGTAAACATGGGCTTTAGAGGGTAACTGCTTCTTCAAAGTATGTTACTGGATATAAGAGTATTTCTCCCTATAGATTTTACTTTATTTACTTTCACTATTTTATTTTTTTACACCGTCAATGTTGCTGATTCCCAATAACACACTGTGGAAGAATTTAATATGAAGGCAATACAAACTATTTTGAACATCAGAAATGATATTATATTTGAAAATAAAAAAATCAGTCGTGCCTTGGTGAATTGTTACCAGCCTGTGCTGCTCTGCTGTCTTGCCAAAGCGCTGTCAGTGCCCAGCAGTGTGTATCCATCATCTCTGAACACAGCCAGGATAAGAGGTTTGAAAATAATAGAGACTTTGCATATATATTTATGGTGGAAAATGGGAAAGTTTTGTCTTAAGGAAATTCAAATGTCACTGTAACATCACCTTTAAATTACAAATACTGCTTAAAGAACAAACACAACAACAGCAACAACGAAACCTGTATCTTGAATCTTTATATACATGTGTGCTTCCTAGAAGAAAGACTCACGACACATGACAGCCATGAATATGTGCCTTGGGCAGCTTATGTCAATGTGCTACAATGCATGGCAAGGCCTATTACTCTTTTTTCCCTCAGTCTTCTGCTGCTGATGCTGCTCTGCATGGCTCACTTTGAGTGACTTGTTTAATGTTGTTCTGACTCTAATTGGGAAATGCTTGACAAAGAATACCTCCTCCAGCCCTTCCTGGGTGTTAGCATCACACTTCTTACCTTCCTTCTTGCCTCTGCAGATCCCATAACAACCTCTCTGCTTGTGTAACAGAGAGACAAAGTTTATTGAAGTTGTTACCACAACGACAGTACTGTTTTGAGGCTTTTTGCTCTGGTTCATACTGGGATTTGTACTTAGCAGCAGTGTCCTAGAAAGAATAATCAAGGGTTTGAGGGCTTGTAAGAGCTGAAAATGCAGCCTGAGAAAACCACCTAGAGCTCATCCACTTACATGGGTACAAAAGGCTCCATGTTACTTTAGCCTATTTCTGTACTTAAAAACTGATTTTGCTCCAGAATTCAAAACCTGCTAATGTTGGCTTGAACACAAGTAGACTTTGTATGCCTAAATCACATCTTTGGATGAAGGTGCTGACTGATTTGGGGTATGAAGCTGAAATTACAAGACCTCTGAATCTCTCTGAGTGAGTGCTTATGCAATTCTTTAACATGAACATGGCACTATTTTCTTTTACTGCCTCTTGTACCTTCTTTCCAAACATGCTTGTATATGGTTTTCCATCTGTTGATGGAAAAAATAAAGCAAAACACAACAAAACCCACCTTTAACAGAAGACAGAAATTTGAATGACTTTGTTAGGTTCCATAACAAGAGTCGGAATGCAAAAATAGGTTTGCTTTCCAGTGCCCTCAGTTGTTGCTTTTCAAGAGTGTTCAAGAAAACAAGGCTTTTCTTGAAGAACATGGCATCCCTTAGCATTTCATAAAGCATTTTGCTTTTGTTGTGGCTGTGAGGCAGAAGTAATCACCGACCTCCCTCTCAGAAACTAACAGCTAGAGCCTGTGCTAAGTGTACTCTTTACAGTACAGTAGAGTAAATCTGGGAAATTGCCAAAAGCACTGTGTAAATCAAGAAGGATTAGAAACAGGTGACTGCCAAGCAACTCAGTCAGAAACCCCTCATATGCAAACAAGTGGAAATTACTTCTGCCTCAAGAATTAAAAAAAAAAATAAATAAATAAATAAGAAAAAAAAAAAAGAAGAAGAAGAAGAAGTAGAAGAAGAAGAAGGAAAACAGCCTTAAAGAGGCTTGAAGAGTAAACTGAAACATAAGGAAGAGAGGGCCGATAGGCTAGTACAGCCACCATTTTTTTCACTCCTACTGAATCTCTGAGAGTTGCTGAAGTAGGTCCGGAGGAGGACGCAAAGATAATTAGAGTACCTTTCCAACAAGAAAGGCTGATAGGATGGAGAAGAGAAGGGAGACGTCACTATGGCCTTCTCATACTTAAAGAGAGCTTGCAAACAGGAAGGAGACCAACTTTTTACATGGTAGATAATGATAAGACAAGGGGAAATGGCTTTAGACCAGATGAGTAAGGATTTACGTTAGCCGTTAGAAGGAAATTCTTTACTCAGTGGTCATTGAGGCACTAGCACAGGCTGCCCTGAGAAGCTGATGTGGTTGATGTCTTCTGCCAGCCTCCTTACCACTCATTGAAACAATTAAATTGCCAGAAATAAAAACACATGCAGGAATAAGAGACACAGTGGACAGAAATCTTTATTGCTTTTAACTACCCCTGCAAAAGATTGGTAATTTCAGAGAACAATTATTTCTGATACTTGCAGCTAAACATCTGTTTTATGATCTCTAGAGAAAGTTGTGAATAATAAATTCACAGTCAGTAAATACAGAGCAGTGTTGATCTCTCCTGTTCTTCAAGTCAGAACACTGCTGTTATTTAAGGGCTTGAAATGTTTCTTTTCATGGCTAATTGGCTGTGATCTATGTGACAAGTCTCCCAACAGGAAATATCACTGAGGGATCTTTTGCCTTATTAAAGGCAGAGTCTCATCTTTAAAAGTTCTCATTTTTGAGGTTGTTTTCATGGAGTTAAAGTGGAACCAGGTTGAAAACCCAGAAAGCCTACACCACAGAACCCAGGGGCAGAGAAGTCATACTGCCCCAATAAATTTGAGAAGAGGAAGTACCCACTCACTGGGGAATTTGGGCATCACAGCATAAAAGAGGGACAGTTACACAAACGGTTTCTGATGAGAGCCACATGAAGAACCAAGCACACCACATGGCTTCCAGGGGGGCCCCTCAGGAAACCAGTTAGCAACTCCATCCACCAGTAGGCATCCCAGTTACAAATTTGCTGGAGGAAAGGAAAACATCAGCCTGGTATGGTATTACTCATCGCTACTTTCCACAGCATGTTCCTGCTTGTATCCAACACATTTAAGTAGTCTCCTATCCATATCTGCCTTGCTGGATTCCTGACTCCCCAGCAGTCAGCTTGTCAAAGCTGGATGGCTTTCTTTCTGTCCTCAGGATACCAAGGATAACAAGATCTTTAAAACTGCTTTAGTCTTTTCTGTTTCAAGCTCTGGTTCTGGTCCTTGTCCCTGTGCCCCACATCTTCCTGGGGACTCAGCTCACTGCTGTGATTACTGTAACCTTGCAGCACCGCGATGCTGATCACAGCAGCTGAGCATGAGCTTGCCGGGAGGTAACGACTTCACAATGTGCACAGAAGCAAAAAAGAAAAGCAGCAAATATTTTTTAGAAATAATCGAGCATCCTGTTTTTCATTAAATTTTAATAGGGAAGAAGGTCATACACAAAACTCATGACCAGGCAACAAGATTGTGTCTTGGAGAAAGGCTACAAACTGAAAAGGCTACGATTGTATCTTTGCGTTTTCTTTTTATCAGTTCCTGTGAGTTCTTTTGCTTGTTTTGATTTTTAAGTTTTGGAGCTCTGAGTCCAAATCAAGCAAATCCTGAATATTCCAAGGGATATTTCCCATTGGTTTTTCTGTATTTGTCATCCAGCCAGAACTGAAACAGACTTGGTACATCTAAACAGCACATCCAGAACCTGAGGTGGTGAAACAGATGTCGCTAATAGAAATTTTGAGCACTTGCTGAACTTTCCTATATCTCCAAAGACAAAGAGCAGAGAAGATACAACACAGTGTTTTGCTGTCTGAAGGGAACTCTCGTTTGGAAGTTAAAAACTATCTGAGTTAAAATAAATGCAGAGAAAGTAACATGCATATTGGATACAGAGGCAGGGGTCTGGAAGTAAAAAAAGCATTTCTTCACTAATTTGGAGCATGCAAGTGTATGAGCCATTAATAATTACAGCTGATACATACGTTTCAAATACCTGCATATGTCCTGGGTGTGTTTGATGCCTCGTCTCTGGTCTCTGGTACTGCAAGAAAGAAAACTAAATGGTGAAGTTAATATGCAGAGCTCAAGATCAAGACAACCAAACAGATTCCTATTACCTCAGAGCAAACTAAAACCTACTCTGAAGCTCACCGTCCCTATGCAGTGTGACACTATTTATCAGGGTTTCCCAGCTGCAAAGAAACTGCTTTCTGGGTGACCCTCAGAACAGATAGGCTAATGCACTTGTTTAAGTCTCTAACCTGCAGTGGCTTTGCTCAGCCTCATTGAGAGGTTTAATGATGTGAGAAAAAAAAGCCAGAGAGCTCCAACTGATGGTTGAGATCTTAATAGCTGTTTTTCTCTGAACATCTTCATGTCGTGTTTGTATTTGCCAAATCAGGCACACAATTAACAAGTGCTGATGAAGTAGACGGGGCAGAATTGTTGCTAAATTAAACATTTTGTTCGTTCTGCATCAAATGCTGGGCTCATTCTTATATCTGTCCTGGTTTTAAAAAAAAGTAATTTGACACTTCAGCATCTTGATTCCATTCTATTCTTCTCATTTGTTTTTCAAAATCAAAATCCACTAATCACAATCTGGAATTTTCCTCCACAGCACAATTTCTAACAAAGTAAAGAATGTCTTAGAGAAGGTTTAGGCAAACCAGCCTTTATCCTGGCAGATATTTTTCCATCTTCTCTCCAGATAAACTTGAAGAAAAAACCCAGCTGCTGTTAGTAGCATTTGTGCCCACACCCAGTCTGCACTTACAGGCATGCTTGCAACATATGCAGGTACTGACTGCTGCTGCTCCACACAGTTTGTGAGATCACAAGATCCAGACCAACAAAAAATGGCCATGGCAGCTTAATGACAGGATGCTCAATTTTGCCTCAGTTCTGAGTGGTACTTTTTCCTCAGTGTGCTTTGTGATGTGCCCTGTAATGGAGTCTGGCACATTGCTGACAGGTTATTTTATCACGTTTTACTGTCCTTTCCAGTGTTCCAGCCACATTCCTTTCTGCAATTCAGAAGCTTTCTAGTTTAACAGCTGACATTTCCCTTAGATCTAGAACTTATCACTTGCCACAAACCAACACACAGCAGAAGGGAAATGACTAGCTTGAAATTCACACACTGAAGCTCTTCTTTATGCCTGTGGTCCTATTTTATACTACCTGAGCACAGACACCAATCTCATTACTTCCAGCCTTAAACAATTCCAGTGCAAATAACAGATCAAGGAGCAACAAATCATTTTTGTTTTGTTTTTAATAACACTTTATCCAACAGCTTGCCTTATTTATCATAAAAGTATAATTTTATCTGATATGTCATACATGCAAATGGTTCTAGAGGTCATGCCTTAAGGTTTGGAAGTTAACACACACAGCGCTGCTTGTTTGGTCCTCAGGTGTTATTTACATCTCGGCGGGATCTCTAATAGATTTTCCACATCATTTAATGTCTTGCAAGATACAACATTGCATTGTGTCATTTTTCAAAAGCAATTAAGCCATAGTTATGATTTCAGGGAAGTTGCCTGCCAGTTCATCAGTAAGCAATATGTTTCCCTTTCCTAAGTCATGAAGACAAAAGATCCAGCTCTAAAAATGAGACTCCTAGGATCAGAAGAAATGGTTGTAGAATGGTTGCTATATGCACAGGTGAAAACAGACCGTGTAGCTCTTCCATTTTGTACTATAAGCTGTACAGCCCTGAAAGGAGATTGTAATGAGTTTAGCGTCAGCCTGATATCCCAGGAAACTAGTGATCGATCAGAGGTAATGGCTTTAAATTGCCATTTCTCTGAAGGGAGATTCAGGTTGGATATTTGGAAAAATTTCTTATACAAAAGAGTGGTACTGCATTGGAACGGGTTGCCCAGGGAGGTGGTAGAGTCACCATCACCAGTAAGGCAGCAGTCATAACAGTCAGAGCAGCAGGGAAGAGGCGGCCACGTCCAGGCTCCAAAGTATGAGGTCTAACTAGGAAATAAGAGAAAAATGAACATCAGGAGCTGTCTGGAAATCACTCATTAAAGCTCTCTGAAAGCTTTCATGAAACAACTTTAGAAGGATATACAAACCGTGCACACGCTGAGCCAACTCACTGATTTAAAGACAGTAACTATCAGTCTCGCAAGAGGTAAAAATTTCATTTTAGGCCATTTTTAGTAGCTTATAATACTCCAATTCCTTTTAATCTTATGCTCTTTCATGTTATTTCAGCCAAAGCTGAAATATTTTGTTAAAGCTGAATGGAAATCAGCTCACAATTTCTGATGCAAGTTTAAAACAGAAGCAATTTTGCAAACCTAATTATACATATTTAGAAAAGGCTTAGAGGCTGGATAAAAATCATCCCTGCCCTGGAGGCCTAACAAGCTTATGAAAATGTGGAGATCAACAAAGGGCAAAACCATCATGCTCATTTTGCACATTTCATTAGATCTAAAGAGCAAGCCAAATGTGTGATGAGGAGGAATAGGGCAAGGTAGGAGGTCTGGCTCATAGCCTTACAGCTATGTAAATTTGCAATGCAAATTTCTCACACATGCAATAATGTTGCTATTACAGTTTGATAGAGAAATAGTTTGAAAATATATGAACTGAACAGTTTATGTATAACTTCATTCTGCAGCTTGTAATCATTTCCAAGTCCAGTCCAGAGAGCAAAAACCCTCATCTCAGACACTTGCATTAGGTCCAGAAGGGCTATTCAAAATACTGCTGCTTCAAAGGACAAAAGAACCTGTAACTATGAGAACTGCAGTGAACCTTCCTAATATATAGAGGAACTTATGGCACTTACTTAATATGTTTGTTTTTCTATGTGTTGTGAGGCACACTAGTGGTTACTGTAAGGAAAAGATACCAACTTAGGATGATCAGGCAATAGTTTGATACTTTTTTTCCTATACTTCTGCCCAATTTTCAGAGCCATTGCTTACATCTGAAGCCTTTGCTAGGAATATATCTTGGTCCTTAATAATTAACATTAGTGATATGATCTTACATGGCAAAAGAGATTCAGCAAATCTTATTCATCCCAACACCTTGAGCCTATTTTTTTTAACAACTAAATAAAATATTACTCTGACTGCTGTCAAGTGAATTAGAAAAGGCAAGACGAATAGATCTGTCATCTTAAAGTTTCCTCTAATGATTTAATAAGTCCTCATTAACTCTTTCAAATATATATTACTACAGGCTGAATTCAATCCGTTATTCTGAACTTACAAAGGACTAGCTATTTTTTATCTGTTTATTTCTACCTTCAATAAAATCCAAAACAAATGAACTAAGTGGTATCTAATAATAAGGGATTACAATAAATGACAATGACGAGGTTCATTGATAAAAAAGGAAAATTTGTGTCTATTTTTTTTTAATTTTATATATAGACTAGGAAATAAAAAATCATTATGTTGGTGTCAGAGTGGTCTCACTAGCAAATATCATCATGAACATTTGCTATTGCAAAAGTGAAAGGCTAAAATCTTCCTTTAGTCAGCCTATGAGCCAGGATATATTCAGGATGCAAATGTTGCACCTTGGCAACAGCAGAGTGTCTGGCTGGTCTCTTGCAACCTAATCATGGCAACTTAAAAATCAGCTTACAACGCCTTTATCACATGAGCAGGAGTCCGTATAATTCTTATATTCATTTCATAATATCCGTGATAAAGTTTGGACAATATTGCTCTATTATTTGACTTTTATCTACCAACAGGAACAAAAGACAAGTTTTTGGGACCGGCACTATTTAACATTTTTGTTGGTGACACAGACAGTGTATTTGAATGTACTCTCACACAAGGTTATGTAACACCATCCAGAAAAACCTTGACAGGCTATAGAGGTGGGCCAGCACAAACCTCATGAACTTAAATAAGGCCAAGTGCAAGGTCCCATATCAAACACTCTGTATCAGTACAGACAGATATGAATGGATGGATAGCAGCCATGTGGAGAACTTGGGATACTGGTAGACATGAGCTGGCAATGTGCACATGCAACCCAGAAAGCCAGCCGCATCCTGGGCCACATCAAAAGAGGAGTAGCCAGCAGGATAAGTGGTTCTCCCCTTCTATTTTGCTCTTGTGAAACCCCACCTGGAGTCCTGCATTCAACTCTGGGACAGCCGGCATAAGAAGGACATGGAGTTATAGAAGGGCCTCAGTGATGATAAGAGGGTGAGATTACCTCTCCTATGAAGAAGTGTGAGAGTGAGTGATGTTCAGCCTGGAGAAGAGAAGCCTCCAAGCAGACCTTGTAGTAACCTTCCAAAAACTAATAGCGGCCTACAGGAAAGGCAACGTAGAAGCATTTTTCATTGAAATAATATTGAAAGGAAAAGCTGGAGCTAAGAATAAGGATAGATACTTATTGTGTACTAGATACCATTTCTGTAACTATTTCCATGCCATAAGAAATAGAATGCACTTTGTGCATCAAATTAACATTGAAGGAAGTGATCCTCCAACTAAATAGCCTATTGTCTTGAACTCTAGAGTTCTTTAACCTTGAATGTTAACAAATGCAGTATTTATGGTTTACATCTATATAACTAAAAAACTCCAGAGCTTTTCACAAGTTTTTCATTAGTGCACAAATCCCATAATATTGCTGTAAATAAAAGAATTTCAGTAAATCTGTGATTATCCAGGCCAAGCTAATTCTCCAAGATTACTACAAGGGATTTGAAAACATCAAGCTCTTTACTGTCTTTCAAAGAGCAAGAGTTTTCAACAATAGTACAAACTACCTTAAATTCACAACACCTTTGCCACCACATTTTTTGTCCAGAGTCACAATAGGATACCTTTCCTTCAGAAGCCAAAAGAGCAGAACAACCACTCATATTTTCCACGAATTCATGTTGTCAAACCCATCTACACAGTCATTCATTTTTCTCTGAAGATATTTTTGTTAAGGGCACAGGTTAGAGGCGCTGAACACACTGTAAGTCTGGAAATAAGACTTATAGATGACATCATCAGCCAATGAGTAGAAAACCTTGATTTCTATTGCAAATGTAATAACTATAGCAACATCATGCAGTACTTCTATGTCAAAATCAATTTATCAAAATCCTCAGTCAGTGTAAAACAATCAGCTAACAAGCTACCATAATAATAAAATAGAAAAACCTAGTGTAACTTCTATGAAATTTATTAAATCTTGTCAAATATGGTCAGGCATATATAGCCTAGACTAGGGAAAGATTGTATTTTTGTAGGAAAATACATTTTCCTACTTCCCAATTTCCACCATTCACCTGTAAAATACTGTCTGCAGCCTGACAAAGGTTGTTCATAAGCAGGCTGCTGAAGAACAAATTTGGAGTTGTTTACCATTCTACCCCTAAAATCTTCCTAGGAATTGTATGCCTAGAAGAAAGCTTTCAGCAACTCTGAGCACAGCATATGGGCATTTCAGAGTGTGATATAGTTCATTCAGTGCATGCAAACAATGTGGGTGGCACAAACACGCCTTGGGAGAAAATATTAACAATTATGCTTAACAAAAAAAAGCCCCTAAGCTAAGTCAGAGCTATTCAAAGACCCATATAATTTCTTAGAGAGATGAGAATTATATTCATATAAAAAAAAATTTAAAAAAAATCCCAAAAAACACATCATGTTTATATACTAGTACAATATTGCTCTCAGGTTGTCCTGTTTGGTCGCTTACCTGTGAATAACTTCTCTTCTTGGCTGCTCCACCAGGGCTGAGACTCCCACCCCTCCCCAACTGCCAAATCTCAACTCTACTTGCAGAGTCTTAATTACCTCTTTTTTACTCTTGTCATCTAATTGATTGGTATAATTAAATTAAGTTAGGAGCAGTTGTTTCTAACTCTTGGTTAGCTTTGAGTTTGTTGCTTCTTCATCAGATATCACAAAAGTACCATGTGCCTGAAAGCAATTATTTCTTTATAAGGATGCTTAATATAACCTGTTAAAGCTCCCTACACAATATTTTTTTTATATCCTTAAACTTGTTCTGCTACATCACAAAACAGCTGTTACTTCACACTGGTAAACCAACTTCTGAACCAATTCATTAAGATAATAAGTGTGTAATAATAAAATGTGTGTGACCATATTTTGTCTTGTCCAGATTTCTAATAGACAGAGTTCTGTTTGATTCTCACAATTTTAAATAAATAAAACATTTGAACAATAATAATGGAAAAGTTTAGCAAAGTGGGTGTCATACACTGAACCAAAACTCATCACAGGGGTCTTCTTACGTGTTAGAGAACCTAGAAACCTGTTTTGTATGAGTCATTTTTCCACTCAAGCAGGAGCCTAAATAACTGTTTCTATCTATTTGTTTTAGCTATAGATCTTCCTCTCCCTTTTTAACTGTTAAACAGCCTATACTGTAGGCACCAGTAAAGAAATAATCAAATAGATAAAAATTGAAGAGCTCTGGAACATTTTGCAATCCTTTTAGGAAGTAGTTAGATATTACAGAGAAATATTCATTAGTGATTTTTTTTTATTTTTTTTAAGAAACACAGTATTATTTTTTTCCTTGAAGTAACATGTGTTGTACATCACACACAATATGCTCATTATTTAATATTTACATTTTGGTTTTTAACATGATTTTTCCTCTTCCCTCTTGGCAGCAGTCAGGATTTATAGAAAGAATTAAAAGAGCTTAAGGACTATGGTGTTTTTCTGGATTCTGACTTTTTTTTCATTTGTCTGGAACTGCAAATATTTTCTTGCTATCTACAAATTTTTCAGTGAGATTCTTCGTCATTTATAGGCAGGTACCTAAGATGAAGTCTTCTGTATATGAAGAATTTCAAGTGGATAACTCCTTTTTGTGAAGACTATAGGGACAGATAACAAAAGATCTTTGGTATGGAAGTCAGAAGGAGAAATAAAGTAAGAGCATGAAAAATAAAAGGGATTAAATATAAACAAGGTTCAAAATTAACTGTCCTTTAGAAATCTGTCTTCAAGAAATATCTTGATGATTCATACTGCTGCGTAATTCTAGGTCACTGCAACATTTTCACACTCACCTCTTCCACTCCTCCTCCTCATTCCTACTTCCCATATTTGCTATATCTAATTTCTGATTGTATGTAAAAGCTGGTAATCACGTAGGAGTCACCTTGAATATTTACAGCACCTAGTTCAGGTGAGACTTGTTCTTAGTGGCAAAATTATTACTGGATGTCAACAGATCACCCTCAAAATAGCACTCCAGGTAATCAGTTTCATGCATTCCAGTCCTGCAAAGATTTTACCAGTATTAGTTGAACCATTGGAGAAGCATGAAGTAAAATAAGTACAGATAAGTCTTTGCAGGATCACAGATGTACACTGAAGGCTGACTAGACTTTGTGCCACATTTCAGAGGCAGAAGTCTTAGCATATGGAACAGGTAAGATGAACGTATGTTAGCATTTATAGAATGAGCAACAGTGAAAATGCTTTGAAAATGTGTGAAAAGAAGCATTAAATCTTTCTCATTACATTTTTTCACCAAAGAATTCATTCTAGACAATGAAATTTGTTTAGCACTAAAGGCTCAAGCTATGCTGTGTTTCTCTATTGAAAGGTTCAGCTGAGTGGGAAAAAAAATCACTATCAGATAGGCAAATTATTCTTGGATGTGGATGTAGGTAGAAAAATATGGGTAGCGCTTCAGATTAGGCAGGGAGTAGGAGGAGATGTCTGCAGAGGGGAAAGCAGAATTTTATATCTGCAAGCATAAAGATGAAAGACATTTGAAATACATCTGAAATACAATCAGAAATATCATCAGTAAAGAGAATGCAAAATTATGAGGCATACCTTGATCACTTCTGAATAGGGGTCAACTTCATTTTTTCCGCTCAATTTCTAAAAATTGAGACTCTGTTTGCTTCTTCTCATGAAAAAGGTTCCATTCAACCAAATCATTCTCTTTTTTCATTTTTCTTTTCCCTTTTCTTTTGCTTTTTTCTATCTCTTTCTTTCTTTTTTTTTTTTTTCCTTTTTCAAAACTTTAAAAGGAAGCAGTCAGAAGAATCACTAAGCTGTTGAAGCAGGAATCACAGTCATTAGCCCGGATGATTTTCAATAGCTCTCAGGTTATGCATGGTCTAGATTTGCTTCCTTCCTCTAAAAGAGAAGTTTCAAATCTATGTCTCTTTCCCAGGATAGATCAGAGGATCATTTTGGTTGTCTTTTGTTTTCTGTTGGTGGGTTTTTTTCTTTATATTGAGTTCAAATGATTTTTTGTTTTGGTTTGTTTTTAATTGGAGCAGTTTCACCAGAAAGCCATTTGAAAGAATACCATCAAGGTCTCTTTTTAACAAGTTAGGAAATGGCCTTTTCAAGGAGTTAGGAGACTTTAACTCAATCACTTTTGAAAATAGGCCAAATGATATCTCTAAATACGGTACAGTATGGTATGATTAAGTGAACATTCAGGTACAATTATAACATTAACAGAACCAGGTAAATCAAAGGCAACCCCCCAGAATAACTCGCCACCATTTTTGCTTGTAAGTACCCAAAGCTGAAACATGTCTAACCCTGCTGTGGGGAGTCAGATGGAGACAGCAGGGAGTGCGGGAGCGGGACACAGGCTGCCCAGGAGGAAGGTGCTGGCACATCATCTCTTCCCACCTCCTCTTCTGGCCAGAAGAACCTCTGACAGGGACTCATCTGTGCACTTGGCGCCATTGCTCTTCACTTATCCAGCTCCTGCTGTTGCAAGAGAAACTTTCCACCTCCTTTTACTTCCATTGGTTTCTAGTGTCTACTGAGGTATTCTATCTGGACCCTGAAGCTGATCAAGCTCTGAGCCAAGTACTAAAACCCTGAATCCTTTTCAGAGGGGGATGACATCAATATACAGCCAGATAAAGGAAGGACAAGAAAAACAGGAGTTGCAGTAAGGCCTCTGGGAGAGTTGGAATTATCTTGGGAAAATGAGAGCAAAATAATAAAAAAGGTGTTTCTGTCTTCAAACTTCAATAAAATCAAATGTGTAAAAGAACAAAGGCCTTTCATCCTGAGCGTATAACTCATATCATCAGTAAACATCACACTTTTCATTCTGAAGGCAGTCAGGGAGATACTATCATTGTGTATTGACAACCATTGAGCCAGACCTGATATACCAAGAAAAGATTTCCAAGTTTAGGACTAATATTTGAATTAATCCAGCATCCTCCAGTCACTCCTTCAGGCTCTTTCCAGAAAAATCATTCTTTGCCCATCAGTCCACTGCATTTAGTTTGCAAAGCCAAAGGAATCACAAACATCTGTGTATTCACAACTTGTTGCTCTACCTTCCCCTTTGAAGCAATCATCATGGGCCACTTTCCATAAAACCTGCAGCATGAGATACTGTGCAGAGAAACGTAATGAATTAAGGCCTCTGTTTCCGACATTGTCAGGTCAATGATTTTTTAGGTGCAGCATTAAATTAATTTATAGTAAGAAACAGCTGCATGCGCTAACCTTTCCTCTATACACTACATAGGAGCAAAAAACCTGAAAAATAATTCATAAGATTTATTTGCAGCATTCATAATCATACTTGCTCAAAAATACGCCGTAAAATGATCCCAGACTGGCAGTTTAATAGCTTTATCTCTGATTACTGTTCCCATAAAAACCTTGAGGAAAGAGAAGAGCCTACATTTGGATGACAAAATCCCCAGCTATTGCGAAGACAACTGAAATTTTAAAACAATAAAGATGTTTCTGTTGTTCCCTACAGTAGAAGGATGACAGACTAAATAACAATGCTAGCATAAATTCAGGGAAAGCAGAGGCTGAGACAGAAATCACTGGCTCCAGGCGCTAGCTTAGTCAAGTACTCATAGCAATCTTCATAGCAATTCTTATTTCAAAGTAAAAACAGCCCAAGTTAAGATACATTTTCGATACTTTCTCAGCTTTAATCTGTTTTTTCTCTTCCAGATATCAAAGTGCTTGGCATCAGGTTTTCAAAACAGTTTTCTACTCTCAGTACATTTTCCACTCCACACAGGCAGCATAATCACAAGGAAAACAGAAGTCCTGTTGCACAGTTTTCCTTTTATTCCAAAACTGCAACTTTAACGTCCACCCCTTCCTGAGCTGTATGAGGGATCTCCCTCTTTCCTTCTCTGCAGGATTCTAGTCTTCTCCACGCTCAGACAGAAGGTAAGGGTTTTCCTCACTCTAGGGCACAGACCTATGCTTCCAAATGCACTCCCTGGTCTCAGTAGGAAGTCACAGCCCATGCATGCAGCAATGGGACAGCCATGAATCTGCTGCTGGACCTCACCTTCATGGAGATATGGAAGGAGGGTTATGCTGAGTTACAGGATCAGGTTGTAGTTTGTGTCATTCCAGACGAGAAATACTGCAGGATTTTGTATCAAACTCGCTGCTTTTATCAGTTACTGCTCATTTCTACTTTCTGGGATTCAAGGTGGAATTTCTATCTCCAAAGTGAGGTTTTTACAGCTGGGCTGGAGGCCTAGAATTCCCTATATGGCCAGGAAAGAAATGGGCAGTTCCATGGTGCCCACAGCAGATTGGCTAAAACACCAGTTTTTCCCTCTGGTTCATAAATGCAGTTTGCAGAGTTAACTCAGACATCTGCACTGCAGACATGTACAGCTGTGGGGGAAAGAGAAGACAAATCCATGTAGTTGGTTTTTTTTTTAAACTTTTATTTATTAACTATCCTTTTTCCATTTTAATTAATCATAATTTAGCTAAGCAAAGAATGAAGGAAAATGCCTTTCTGTTCCTAAAAATAAACAACCCTAGCATGCCAATGATGCTGCAGAGTTCCTTCTAAGAGATCATATTTATTCATCACTACATCACCAAGCCAAAATACAAGTGTGTCTATGGTGTCCACAGTGTTAAAAATTTCTTTGAACCACATTGCATGGCCCAGTAAAATATCAATGATTATATTATTCTAACATCTACAGAAGGCAATAATATTTCTACAAATCATATTATTCCTCCATTTACAGCCAAAGAAATGTCACTCAAGGAATAGCTGTTTGTCACTGGAATTATATCTGCTTTGCTGGTAATCTAAAATGTTCTTACTGGTGAGGTTTTATCTACAAAGAGGAAATAATGATCCTAGGAGTGCTCTGGGCATAAAAGAAAGTTATGGGACTCATCAGCGATCGCAGTAAAAGTGTTTGGAAACAGAAATTTCTCCCATGGGAAATTCTAGCATTTGAAATGGTTTTCAGTCTTTTTCAGACTGGACTTGAGAAGAAAAAAGGAAAAAAAAAAAAAAGATATTTTCAAAAAGATGAAAATTGAAACAGAGAAAGAGATTGAATCATAACCAGCAAACCCAGTTATTATATTAATGTGAAACAACAAAGCTGATGGAATGAAATGAGCTATAAATAATTATTTTTTTATGTCCTGCTAGATAAAGTCTCATATAAATGGACACTGTCTCATAAAGCTTTTCTGTTGCTGCTACAATCCTTTCTGATCTTTTGCTAAATAAGTTTTTGACCAAACCTGTTCTAAGGGATCACACTAAAGGTGTCAGCAATCCACCAGGAGCACTCTGACATTGTAGGTGACAACCTGATCTAAGGACTACAACAAGGAGGTGTTTGGAGAAATGTCCTAGCTCTCAACAAGCAAGCTGCAGTGGGCACAGAACTGGGTGAGATGTAAAGCCTTTTGTAGGGTGGAAGCAGCTGTCTCCAAAAGATAATTGCATTTGTGGACAATTTCTCTGAGTTGAACTTGGGCTATTTAAGAGAAAGGCAGCTGGTGAGTGAGGCATTAGCCACAATGGGAAGCAGCCACTATAATTTTGTCCTCTAGGAAGTGCAGAGTAGATGGGTGGCTTTTCCCCTACTCACCCCACCCCACAGGTGTAGACTGGAAGAGGATGGGGGAGAGAGAGAGACAAGGGATGTGCCATAACACTGATATCTCTGCTGATTTCTATTTTCCAGTAGATATGTGAGTATTACTCTCCCAGCTTGCTTCTGGAGGTGCTGTGTAGACCTTGTGGACCAAAATGAGGGGTGAGACTGAGAGCAACCATTTCATCAGTAGCCATCTGCCACCCTTTCTGTTTCTATTGGTTATGCATCCCAGCTCAGTCAAATCTTTCGGCAGCCTGCTTGAAACACCAATCTTCTGCACATTTTACATCTAACCCCCTGGCCCAACCCTGCCTCATTCAGTTCATGATTATCCTGGAGAGGTTTGCAAGAACTACTCTCAATAAAATGCGAAATGCAGCAAGCATGAGCTAATCTGCTGGCTTCATACTAGGAATAAAAGCTAATGAAGTCCAGTAGATAGCAGCAGTTCAATTCAAAATCAAATATTTATTGACACAAGTCCTCAAAGATGAAACAGAAAGGCCAGCAAGGTTTTAGGGCTCATTACTGATTAGAAAACAAGAAAATAAATAAGCAAGTTCAGAAATAAGCAAGCCACTCTTCTGTCACATTTGGTGAACACATGCATCCAGTTCAATTTAATATTTCTGTTAAGGATGCCGATGATAATGTGCAGTTTGCTGTACTTTGAACTTGTTACAAAAAAGAGCTGTCTGTGATTATTTGAGAGAATCATAGATTCATTAGAGTTGGACAAGACCTCTATCATCATCTAGTCTATCTAGTCAACTCATCCCCACCATGTCTCTCAGTGTCACATCTCCACATTTCTTGAACACCTCCAGGGATTGTGACTCCACCACCTCCCTTGGCAGCCTGTTCCAGTGCCTCAAACCTCTTTCAGAGAAGAGATTTTTCATAATTTTCAACCTGAAATAGGTTATATTTCAATATAAGTTTGAAAACTTGGAAGAAATTGTCTGAAATCAATAGTCACTAGTGACATGCACTCATTCAAGAAAATCAAATGATACATACAAAACAGAGAAAAAAAAACTTCTTAGGCAGCATTGTAGTAGAGAAAAAACTGAAGGAGGTGACAATGGGTCACGAAGTGAATGCAAGTTAATGAGATTCTCTCAGTCTTTGAGAAGTATCTACACAAATGCAGGAAGAGCAATAAGCACTGATGTTTATCCATCTTTGAGCAATGTATCTAAAGATGTAGAATGAAAGAGAGAGCATAACAAGGATGATAAGAAGTTGGCAAGAAAAAATATTTGAACAAGAGTGAATATTTGGCATTTAAATATTTTTACAAATAAGAATTTGTACAATATGCTTATCTGGGTAGATCACACTCATCTTAATTGCCAAAGTATTGTGAATTGCAGCTTCCATTTGATGTTACTGCATTGGTTTTTATCGGAATAGTTGGCTTGGAGTCCTGACTTACAGCGAGGGAAAGGTAATTTTAGTGGAAGGATTATGCTTAATACTTAGGGCTACTACTTCATAAAAAAATAATTGAAAAAAAAAAAAAAAGTAATTTTTGAAACAGGGACTTGAAGGAACAAGTGTCAGTTCTGTGTTTCCTCCCTAATTTAGAGATAAAATAGTACCGCACTTGGTCCCAGATTACAGAGAATAAGGAACAGAAAAACTAATTGTCTTGAGCTGAGCATAGGGCAAGAATTTCAGCAGTTTTATTTGTAACTTCTTACTGCAGTCTTTGTGGCAGAAGATTTTTCTTTGATGCTAATATAACACTGATAGTCAAGCACTCTGATGGCACTCAATGAATTATTCTGCTTTGTATTGTGCCAGACATCAGCCAACGCAGAGATAAGAAGCTTAACCATGAGGACACTCATCTGACTTGCATCTTTTTTTAAAATGTATTTTAAGGGAAAAAATGATATAACAAAATATGTTCCTTGGCTAAATGGACCTTATCTCACTGCCCTACTGCACTATGTACAATTAACATTACTATAGATACCTAGTAGTGAAATTATCATCAGAAGCAGCTGTGAAATTTGGGGCTAAATTTCTGTCTAATGAGAGCAGAAATAAAACCATCACATATAGCATTTCCCTCAATGAATGACTGAAAAAAATCAATGATTTCAAACCCATTTGTAGCCAGCTTCAAATCTATTTTTGACGTTGATCCATCTCAGAACAATAGCCTGTAACTAAGGGCATGCAAACTTTGTCTGTGGACTTCTGGCTCACATGTAACCTAAAAATACTGCTAAATGTTTCCATTTCATATCCATGTGTTAAACTGATAATTATTGTAGTGCCCTCTACCATCAAACTCTGTCATCTTTATCAGATTTTGCCAACCAATGGCAAAGACAAACAGGCTGAAGAAGTGCTTGCATGTGTTAAACCTGCAGCAGAGAGACCAGATGGAAGCACCGGTGTAATTTGGCACTCTTAAGACTGACCTACATTATAGGGGGTTGAGACCACTCCTTTGTAAATGAGACATGTGAGATGACAATGTGATAGTCAAGGCACTAATTGGCTTACATAATATTTCACAGTTTGGAACATACTCTAAACATCTTCTTCACAAAAGGCTAAAAAGGGTTTGATATGTTATACATTAGGAGCTGACAACTGTATTGACAGTATTTTTGCAACAGATCTGCTTTGCAGTTTTGTGCAGAGAACAAAGATGTAGCAGGAGAGAAATCCACTTGAATATAAACAGACTTTGCACACAAAACCCTCACAAAATTTTAATGAAGTGAAATTATTTTGTTTGCAATTTGTGCAGCACAGTTACCTTCCGCATTTCCTATAACAAGCCTCCACAGTAAAATTTCCATGTCTTTAACTCACGCATCATTATTACCTCATTTGTCTAATGTTTAACGGCTCGTGATTGTCATGTACATAATACTACACAATAAAGCTGGGATCTAAATCCCAGAACTTTTACAAGCTAGGGCAAGTTCTTTCACCTCCTGGTCTCCTCATCTGTAAAGTCGGATAGAAATGATACTTCAGAGAGGCATCGAGGTACCAACTCATCAAGTGTTCAATGGTTTGTACAGAGCTCTCAGAGAAGTATGGCTAGACAGTATTCACAGCATTGTCGAATAAGAACTTAAAAATAAAAATTGTCAAATAAAAGAACTTAAAAAAAAATTCCCTCACCTGTCAGTTCCAAAATTCCATTGCATTAAAATTTAAGGATTTGGGCCTAGATAGCTTGCTCAGATATATACTGATCTTGATTTTTCGAAAGACAAATGAGTGTTAATGCTCCAGATTCCGGCAGTTTAATGTAAATTCCCTGTCCCAGCTGAATTGTCTGTAACGTCCCATGTTTACTTCCATAGATCTCTTTATCTTTTGGTCAACGGCAATCTCTGTCACCAACGCACTGAAGAGCAGAACTTAAAACTTTTTCTTCTCCATTCAACACACATTTGCCATATCCCATTATACCAATTACCAGCTTGTGATTATTTACTTTCCTTAGGAGATTTTTGGAAAACACAAGGGAGAAAGTCTTTATTTGAAGTGCTAGAAATTACACCAGTGTAATTTGCTGAACAACCTTTGCAGCAAATACCATTTTTCCTTTTGCTGAGCTTTCGAATTAGCCTTAGGTTTACAAAAGGGAATATTGAGCCAGGAAGCACCAAACATGTATTAAATAAGTTTTAATTTTTAATTTTGACCACCTAACACAGCAGGAAAAATGTCGGCCATTAGCAGTCCCCCAAATGATAACTGTTTCTTAAATTCTACCAGTAAAATAAAAAAAAAAATAAATTGGGGTTTCCATATCTATGTTCAACTTCAGATAAGATTTGCAGTGTAAACCATTCCAAACACTGGCATCATGAGTATTTACACTACATAATTTATACTAGTGTTTATAGGTATACTAATGGGAGCAGCAAGAATATTTGGAAAACCAAGAATAATAGCTGGACTAGGGGAAATGGATCCAAGTTGAAGGAGGGAAGATTTAGGTTGGATGTTAGGGGGAAGTTCTTTACTAGGAGAGTGGTTAGGCCCTGGAACAGGCTGCCCAGGGAGGTTGTGGATGCCCCGTCCTTGGAGGTGTTCAAAACCAGGTTGGACGGGGCCCTGGGCAACCTGATCTAGTAAAGGTGTATGTTTGGTGGCCCTGCCAGGCAGGGGGGTTGGAACTACACGATCCTTGAGGTCCCTTCCAACGAGGGTCATTCTGTGATTCTGTGTAATTCAGCAGTCTGGAAGAACTGTTTTCTGTCTTATTGATTACCCCACAGATTGCAATTGTAGGCTTATTTGCATTTCTTTCCTGCTAACATGCAGTGAAGGCTTTGAATGGAGGTTGTTTGGATCCACAAAAGTCCTGTCTGTTTGCATTCAGGAATCAGCAGAAATAAGCTTTTAACTTTTCTATGGAGCAGGACTAGGGATGACTACTCTAATATCTGGGATCAGAAGCCCCCAGTATTGGTGAGCTTATACCTGAAAGAAACAACTACAAGTATGTCACTCTGAAGATAATGCCTCCCATTTCTTTCTATGGAAACTACAACAGATACAAAGAGCACAGTAACACTACTTGATAGAGCAAATTTTCAGCTAGAAATATTTCAGCTGCAAGGGAGATGAGATTACCTGGGAAAAACTACAAGTGCAGGTCTCTGAAGCCTTCCTTCAGCCAAGAAAATCTCTGTCCTTGCTGCAGCATATTTAGTAGACTCATGGTAAAAGTAAGATTAGGGGAGTAACAGTGAAAAAAATAGTGTATGCAATTAGAAACTGGCTCCTGAACATTTATGATGTTGCTGTGGTCTAATGTCAGGACAGTTTCTATGGTTCTGGCTGTATGAGTAATCAAGTGAATATCCCAAATGTATATTTAATGATAATGCATACATTCACTTGCGAATATGCATGAATTTTTATATTTCTTGGCTAATTTGTTTCCTAATGTAATACAAGCAGTGTTGTACTATGTATTGTAGTGCACTGATCATGAAAAGCACTGATCATGGACTTTGAACAAATCATACTGATGAATGCTTATTTTAGGCTGAAATTAAGCAAGTGTTTTTTCTGGTGATTTACTCCTTTTGAAAGATGTAGTGGCCAACAAAGAAAGATGTGAATAAATCTAAGTCCTTCAGTAGATTGCATCTGAACAAGAGTAAGTTCTTGATTCTCATCTGCAATTCTCCAAACAAAGCACTCTGAAATATTGTAATGGCTATAATCATATGAACAAGCAGAACTCCTATCTGACAATCTCCATGAAGGATATAACAATTGACTAATAAAAAGAAAATTAATCCAAGGATGGGAGAATTTTACTTCACATCAAAAAGGAACTTGACCTGATTAAAAAGTACTTCAGATATTTAGTGCATTAAAGAAATATTCACAATATTTCTGCATTTGAACTGTTCTGCTTAGCATTTTTCTTTCTGAAACAAGATAATCTTGTCTGCTTTTGGATGGATGAAATCATGTCTTTTTCAGATTGTACTGGGAAAATTGGCCATGCTTAAATAAGTGAGTTACAGATAAAAAGTGATCTAATTTCCTGTATCTTCCAAATCAAGACAGGACGAGCTTAATTTTCATTTTCAATATATAATTCATAGCTATAATACGCTTGATCTTTTCTTCGGTTAGCATGAACTTTTACAAACTGGAAATAAATAACACTATTGTATTTACTGAAAATTAGGTTGACTTAGAAGTTGATTTATTTGCCATTTCTGCAAGAGGGCAGAGTAGCTACAGTGTTAACAGATTGGTAGTCTCCTACTAAATGGACATAATTTGGTTTGAAAGCACTGACTGACTTAGGTGATGCTTTCCAAGCAGAATATGTCAGCAAGTGTACTTCTAAAGAGTAAAATCAAAAAATGTGCTCATAGATTTAGATAAGAAACATCAGCAATATTTCCTACCACATCTATTTTGTGCCAGTTTGAGACCAACAATATCAGTTTTGCTTTATTTCCCCGAATTCCCCGAAAAGGAACCTCAGTCCATCTTAGGACTGTTCAGTACAGAGAATCCAGCTAATGCAAAAAGGATGAATACATTTTGATTTCCAGAAAAAGCCCCAGGTCATCTGAGGTAAACAAAATCCATCCCTTCCACATAAGCAAAATATAAACACCTATAATTTTCACTTCAGTATTGCTCCAGACTAAGAGTTGCACCTTTGTTCAGCCACTGCTGGGCTCAGTGCCTGAGGATGCCTTCTGCTTGCTTACTCTGCAGCAGTTTCTTTCTTTGTTGATTCTAGAACCATCTTCTTGCATTTGGCATTTGTACCATCCCACTGATAATGACATCAGTGTGTAAGGCAACTTAAAGCAAGATTTCATCTGAATGAACTCTCTCATTGCTATTTGTGATAGATTCATCTTGTTCTCAGGTAGAATCAAAGGTATCTTAATTGTACCAAAAATTACAGTAGAAGTAAATATTAGGAAATTATCTAATTTAGATGGCCATATCCAGAAATTAAATTCTTTATTTCTTGTCCTAGCTTTAGTGAACGTAGAGAAAATTAATTATTGCCCTATTGATGAAATCTTCCTCCTGGGAAATTCATACTCTGCCTTCTCTTTTTTTGTATTTGTGTGATCCTTTGCTTCTTAATCTGATATACTCTGTACATAGGTCCAAAGGCTAACTACTGAGTTTCAGTATGAAAATCTCTAAAAACTGTGGTTTTTCATTTCTCAAATGAATAAAATACATACATGTCAGGAGAGGCAAAACAGCACTTTACTGCAGGAGTCAGGGACCCTAAACTGTTTCCAACTAACTGATGGCCTTGCATGATCATTAGTAGTGCCGAGTCATTAGTTACACTAAATGCTGAGGTTAAAGAATATTTTTAGTTGGATTTCAATTGTTCCACCAAGTTCACTGTACAAAATGAGAAACTCATCTTATTAGGGGGTCTTCACCTACAAGATAGTGAAGCTATTGGGTAAAACTTCTTAGAATCTTGTGGAACTTCTTAGAGTCTGCATATTTTGGCAAGGAAACTTAAATGCTCTCTCGTTTCTCACACTGTGCTGAAAAAAAGATAGCGAGCAATGTCATAAGCACAAGATAGTACAGGTGCAGACACAGTTTAAGATCGGGAGTCTTGTTAAAGGCATCATTACACGCCACTTGTATGTTCATGATGTCAGAATTACATTGCCCATGCAAGATGTAAATGTCAGTGAAATCATCAACAGTGAAATCAGGAATCAGTTGTCAAGGGAGTGAAAGCCATTAAGAGATTAAATGTTGAATGATTCAAAACTGCACATGTTAATAGGCAACCAAAGTTCAGTTTGTTGCTCTGGACAATGGACAACATCAGTGCAAAGATGGATGGCACTGTTACATGGAAATATCTAGATTGTTTTGTTGAAAATGGATACCGTATTCAATTATGAACATCTATGGATGTTTTATGTATAGAATGAACAGGAAAACTAGATCTTTGCCAAATAGCATAACAAGAAAATTTTGCTTCCTTCAAGGTAAAGCACAGGAAGAAACCCACCATTACCAACAACAGTAGCAAATACACAGAAGAACAACAGCAAGCTCTAGGTCAGGAAAAAAAAAAAACAAAAAGCAGTTCTTCAGTCTTTTAAACTGATCATAGTTGTAAGGGTAGGGGTGTCAAGCCTTTTCATTGTAGTGTGAGCAGAATACAATTGACAGGAAAAAAATTCTGGCTTGAACATTTGGCTTGGCAGTTTATTAAATAATCTGTCATCTTCAATGAAGTGCTATTAGAAACCTCAAAGCTGCCTAGTCAGCAGCAACTATCAACTCTCTCAAAGCCATCAAATGGATGTCACTAGGTGAAACAAAAGGCATGACAGCTGTTCCTATAAAAGGACATGTTCATGGTTCTTTGCAGTTGGTCACACTACAGGTGCAGAGAAGGAATTGTTCTGAGGGAGGTAAACTATGTCCTTCCATTTAAAAAACTGGAAAAACCATCATTCATGCCTTGATAGCCTACTGCATTTCAGTGTGCTCAGAGATAGAAACAGTCCTTGGAAAACCAACATACATCTGCCTAGTTAAAGAAATTGCTGAGAATCTGTTTCTGAAGGGCAGTTATGCTTTCAACATGATGGAGGCCTCACTGGTTAATCCCACTCTGGAGCCAAGGGAAGTCAGGTGAAGCATATAGCAAAATAAAGACATTCATACGGTCTGTATCAGATGAAAGCCACTGAGGTAAGTTACGAATGTCTTAGGAGTTTTGTTGCTGGTTTTTTTGTTTGTTTGTTTTGTTTTGTTTTGCAGAACTCCTGTTGTCCACACAGTTTTATGAATATCGCTCACTAATTTCATGGCATAGAGATGAGGGTTCCTCATCGCAGAAAACTAGTTCAGTAAGTCACCAAATAAGGTTATATTTGCTTCTTGCTTCTCCACAATTTGCACAGCAATAATGTTTATACAGCAGCAAAGGAAGACTCGCACTAATTTACCAGATGGTGTTTTCACCTTGTAGAAACCCAAAGCAAAATCAAAGGCCGAGGATCAGCCATCTTTACTGATGACTGTGCTTTGCTCACCAACACATACTGAACTGCATAAAGTGCTATAGGCATATAAAAACCAAATACCAGTCAAATAAAGGTGATTAGTAAGAAATAAAACCTTAAGTCTTATACCTTTCCTAATTGTAGAGGACATTAAGCTTGTTGTGATCAGTGACAACACAATAGCTACATCCTGCTACACAGCAGCACTCAGCCCAACACAACTGATGGTGGAGTACGTAGAACACTGCAGAATCCAGTATGGCTTTCAAGGAAATTAGAGTATCTGTAAAGAAAAAAATGATACTGCTTCAAGTAAAGTGAATGCATACTATGCAAATGTCATTATCGTTTTTCTCTGTCACTGTGAAAAATTTACCATCACCTTATCAGTCATGCACATGCTCTCACAGTATGTCCTTACTAGAAGGAATTTGAACACAAAGTTCCTGGGGGAACGAGGAATCGAAGTTCTTAATGCTTCATTCTGGGCATCTGACTTATGTGTTGGGCTAAAGACTTTCCAAGACTATTTTGTAAGACAAGTTAAATAAGATGCAGGTCTAAAAACTATATTAGGGAAAAAGTCTCAGTCGATGTGCCTTGCTCATAAAGAAAAGACTAAGATAATAGATTTCTTAACCATTTTTATTTACCACTAGGTTCTCTGCAGACAATCTGGGTTTCAAAACATTTAGTAGGCATGCTTTTTTTTTTTTTACATTTTACAATATCTTTAGTTTTGTTTGCCTACCACATGATACAAAACTCATACCAATGACACATACAGGACAAAAACGCATGCAGAGTCCGCACTGAGAAACTTCAAAAACTATGAGATAGTTTTCAACCTCCTCTACCTCCTACAGATGGTTCTCAAAAAAAAAAAAAAAAAAAAAGAAGGAAAAAAAAAAAAGACAAAGAACGTAGGATCTATTAAACCTTTAATTTTTTTACAACCTTTCCCTTAATTAAAAACAATGAAGGAAACTACAGTGCATTCTGATTACAAGAATATATGATATGAGACTGACAGTTGCCTCCTTTCTGCCCCATGGGTGAAGGCACTGGTGCACTCCCAAGACTTTGTAAAGATTATTTGACTTCAGTCAGAATAAAGGATGAGCTACTGGTCAGTGCCTGGAAAGACCTGTCATTATAAGGAACAGTAAATCATGAAGGGAATTCCTGAAGAAAATTTAGCACTCCAAAAAGCAAACTTTGACTTTAGCCACGAGATACTGATTGTGACTGCCACAGAAAACAGAATGCTGAATAAAAGGTTTAACAGCTTAAAAAAAAAAAAAAAAGAAAAAAAAAAGGCAAAAATATCTCTGAAAGGTTGTAACAAATGGAAGGAAGAAAGCAGCATCACCACAAATACTAAAACAGGGGAAAATGGGCAGCTGAAGATCAGAAGGAAAAGGCACTTGTTTCCAGTTGTCACTATTCATGTTTGCAAAGCTGACCTAATTAAAGAGGAGTACCTACAAGTGTGAGGCTGGAAAAATCCAAGAGCCCTGACGTACCTAGGATATTTGAAGGACAATTAATTGCCATTCTTCAGTTTTTATGAGTAAGGCCTTGTTGGCAATTAAATTTACATCCCAATTAGGCAGAACAGAGCTCGCCTCAGCTGCTCGGGCACTTTGATGATGTACTGAATTTGCAATATTTCTCACAAAGCTTTATGAAGCAAACCTGAGCTGAAATATTAGGCCCTGCTGCAAACATGCAAATCACTAAATGAATCAGGCAACCAGAATTGGCTCCTCCAGCCCCAGTGAATAACCAGAGTTTAATACTCTGAATATTTGATATTTTCAAGAATCTGATTAATGCGTTGGTCCAAAATCTTCTCAGCAAAACACCGAAGAAGCTTAAAAAATAACAAGATATTTATACGAAACTGAAGCAGAAAAATAAAGAATATTAATTTTAAAGCACAGGATTTTGTCTATTAAGAGGAAACATCTATAGTAGCTCAGAAAAATTAATGTGACTGTTTAGTTTACTGTAGAATAAATATGCAAATATTTGTTCAAGAGCCTAGTAAAAGATCCTTTAAATTCTGTTACAGTTCTGAAAGAAGACAGCTCCCAAAAAGACTGTAACAGTGTAAGAGAACAGAGGTTTCTCCAGCATTAAAACTGCTGGAGTAGATTCTGAGCTGGTAATGAGCTTCTCAACTAAGGTCAGAATAAAATTTTACATCATTTCTCCACATGACATCAATACCCACATTCACCTTGGAATGCTATTTTTAAAAGGCTGTTCTGCCAGAGCTTGTTCCCCCTTTAAAATTATCCTATATTTGTGATTAAGAAGTGTAATTCACCTTGCCACTTGATCTCCATTACCCCAGGACAATAATGTCAATCTCTATAACCACGTGCAGTATGACTATTGATAGTAATGTAGTTTTAGCGTCTCCTCGAAACCTCCATGATATGCTGATCACAATTTCTCAAAGTAATTTACACCACCAAAGTACTGTTACATCAAAATTTTAAAAAGCAGGATATCAATTTAGATCAAAATGTGTTTTGAAAACAGTGGAGAAAGCTCTCTGACAACGTTGAAATATCTTGTTTTGACACTTGCAGCATGAAAATTAGGAGCAAGAGCTTGCTAAGCAGGAAGAGTGCTAAATGACTCTGCACAGCTCCAGAAGCTTTATTTTGATCATTTCAAAGCTCTGTTTACAGCAGCTATTATTTACACCAGATTTCTGCAGCGGGGAAGTTAACTCACAGGAAATTAAAGCATTTTGATACGGACACTGAAAAACCATAATCTCAACCAGATGACACTAATCACCCATGCATGCCTTCAAAAGATTTTGCAAGAAAACAGCAAATTGTTAGTTACGATCAATCATTTTCTTATTCAGATTTTTTGACAGAGTAGAATGAACTCCAACTTACAGGCAGTCATCTTTAAGTCACAGGAATTAAGGTTCACCTTCCAGTTGGTACACTCTTATAGTGGACTCCAGTGAATCACAGAATAGCCTGGGTTGAAAAGGACCACGATTATCATCCATTTTCATCCCCCCTGCTATGTGCAGGGTCGCCAACCACCAGACCAGGCTGCCCAGAGCCACATCCAGCCTAGCATTGAGTGCCTCCAGGGATGGGACATCCACAGCCTCCTCAGACAACCTGATCCAGTGCTTCACCACCCTCCATACAAAAAATTTGCTCTTAATAATAGTGAGCAATGTCTTGTTAGATTTAGGGTGCCTGCTTACGTTCAGCAAAACACTTCAAGTCAGTTGAAATTCTGCCATTGCTGTCCTCATCTCTAGCTTCTCCTAAAAACATAGGGTTTTGTTTGTTGTTTGGCTGAAGTTTTTGTTTTTAGCATTATTTATTTATTCAAACAACAAGGAGAAAAGGTAAAGCCATGAAATAAAAATTCAGGAAGGAAGGCATTTTCATCAAGGCACAGAATAGTTCTGTGCCTGGGTTGCTCACATACAGAAATGCCAACCAATAGTTCAGAGTGGATTTTTAATTCAGGGTATGTCTTAAGGAATAAATTACAGACTGAAACAACTAATAGCATGCAAGTAAAGTAGATAATGAAATAATGGATGAGAGAAGAAAAAACAGTTCTCCTGTGTGTATGGGTTAGATTGGTCTGCTTTGTTTTAGTCATTTTAGTTTCTCTTGAGCTGTTTCTAGCTAAATTCTTACTTCTATAGCCCTCCACCAATTGAGAATGGGTTGTACACTGTATGTCATGTGGGAAGTAAGACTTAAGGTCAGGCTTATGTTGTACACATAAATACGATCAAATACATTACACTATCAGATTAACTTTTAATTAGTTACAGGATCTACCAAGGAACCATTGCTCCTGGGGATAAAACTGTTCAAATTGGAGTTCACAATAAACAAATGATATCAAGGCTATGGTTCAGTGTGTTGACAAGATAGTCATTATTTGCAAATGAGAAAAGACAGAAGAACAAATAAATATTTTCTATTAAGGTCTGAAAGAACTACTCAAAGATTCTGATGCTGATATTATGTCTGTGCAGCTGAAATATTTGTTTACAACTGAATTTTTGATGTCATAAGAGTTGCATACAATCATTTTCAAGAGACATAAAAGTATCTGAGAGAATTATGTGTGCTACAGAAAGGTTTATTAATAAAAAAATAAAATAGAGATCTTGTCAAAGGTAGTTTCAAATGAAAACTGATTTAATGATTGAGCCAAACTGAATGCTTTAGGAATGCCTGGGACTTCTCATTCCTACAGATCAACAGAAAAGAGACACAGCTCTTTGAGACTGCAATTAACTTGACGAGCAATATAACTGCCAAGTTTTCATTGCCTTTGCATGCTAAGCTGTCAGCCAATTGCTGCCTTGAAGCTGGTGAAGGACACAGACTCCATTTTAGTCAAGACTGACTACACATCCATGGCCAAATTTATACTGTTTGCTGTTCACAAAACTAACTTTCTGCATAAGAAGCCTAACTGACCAGAGGAGAGTCATGCTCTAGAAAATACCTTAGCCTAAATTCCCTTTTTAGTTATTCATTTTGGGTTGTGCATTATGTTTGAATTAACTAATATTATGTCAGTTGTTTCTGAACCAGCTGAAGAAACTCTTGTCACACTAGCAACTCTGGTTGGAAGGAGACTCAAGTATCTTCTATGCCAAATCAGGAGATGTCTACATACTTACACAACCACTGAAAGGAAATAACTTAATATTTCCTGATAGGTAGCTGGATTTTCTTGTTATTTACAATCCGGCTTATATAGAATACAGGTATGGTTTACACTCTTAAAGGGCATTGGAAGAAGTAGACAATATCATTCCATAGACAGAGTCATTCATTAGTCCTAAATTAAACTAAAAATTGTCTGTATGCTGTTATTTGTGATGCTAAAGAAGAACTGAGATTTCTCCAGGGAGCTGGCAGAGGTAACACACATATATGGCCTGAGGGTGAAATCCATTCAAAGATGCATCCATCAAGATTTAGGCATCTACAAACGTATTTCTCCATGAAGTCTCTGAAATTCACAACTTATTCTGTATTGTGGGATCTATTTGTTCTCATTCTGTGCAGCACAGAAGTCAAAAGACTTTTTTTAATCAAGTCCAATAAACACTTTTCCACCAATTGTGTTTTTTTTTCTTTTGATGCCACTAAAAATATAAATAATACTTACCCACTTCTGTCAGATTAAGTTTAAGAAGCAGCAAGGGAGGGATTTGTTTTTGCATTGACATGACAGAACACCCAACACAAAAACACTTTATGTCAAGTGCCTATCAATTCTCTGCATTTCAAGAGGGATGCAAATACATCTGCATCTTTTTTGGAGTATATTCACTTTCACTGACATATCAGTAATAGTGAACAGATAATTTCATTGTACCATTGTGATTGAAAGTGACATGAAACGTATGAAGAAGTAAATGTAAGTTAATATTCGGTATGTACACATTACTGAAAAGTTTGGATATACGACAAGAGAAAAGCATAAAGTAGCTAGTAATAACAGTATTAACATGCTGATAACTAGTAATATCAGCACCTGAACCATTTAAATACTCCATTCTTAACTTAAAATAGGAAAGGATACGTAATTGTTGCATTTCAGAGTCCCAGAACAACTATAGAAATTGCCCGTGAAAACATACTGTGATTTCCCAGGAGTAAATGTACAAGAGCAAATAAGATCAACTCAGTTATTCCACGATAAGCTGATCAAAGGTGTAAGATAAGATAGAATTATCATTAAAGATAAATAATCTTTATTCACTACTACAAAGAGTTCATCAGTCCTCAGCACAATGCAGATAGTCTGTTAACAATGATAAAATCATGTTTCGGACAGCAAAGACTGGAAATCACGTTGTTCTTGTAATAATTTTCTCAGTCTTATCAAACCAGAAAATCTAGGTATCAAACACACACTTCTACTGCCCGCAAAAGAAATAATCAAGATGTCCATATCAGTGACAACATTACAGAAGAGAATCTTGAAAGCTAATAGCCATATAACAACAACAACAACCACCACAAAAAACAAACAAACAAGGCAGGAAGAAAGAAACAGCAGTTTGTGGAGCAAAGCTGAATCAATTACTCTAACACCAACAAGCTGCAAAGCTAAAGCAGAGAAGGAGAAGGTCCACCAGGAGAGTGGTGAAACACTGAAAGATGTGATGGTACCTACAGTCACGGGTCTAGACTAAGCCAGACAAAGCCATGGGGCTTTTGATCATAGAATCCTTAGAGTTGGAAGGGACCTTTAAAGGTCATCTAGTCCAACTGCCTGCAATAAACAGGGGCATGCACTGTCAGGTCACTTCAGATCTTCCTCTTTTCCAGACTGAGCAGCCCCAGCACTCTTAGCCTGTCCTTGTAAGAGAGATGTTCCATCCCTTGGATCATTTTTGAGCCCCTCCTCAGGATGTGCTCCTACAGCTCCATATCTCTTCTGTACCGAGGACAAATGCCCTCAGTACAGGAAAAATGTCAGATGTCTCTCCTGTACTGAGGATCCACTGTTAAATTTACTGCACTTGATCTAGTCTTACTTGGAGCAGGTTGTTGAACTAGAGACTTCCAGAGATCTTGTTCAGCCAACAATTACATGATTCAAAAAGACAGAGAGATGTACAAGAGAAATGCGAACAATTTGAAAACATTAACCCATAAAATACAACTGAATGTTGTATGATGTCAAACTGAAGGCTTCCCTTTTGTCTAGAAAATGGGCCTCTCTAGAACTGAACACAAGTTTGTGTAACATTTCAGAGATGCAATTGGAGAAGTGATAAGAATTCTTCCATCTTTTTGTAAAAAACTCTAAAACAGGATTACAGATATGGAAAATAATCACTCTGACTTTTAGCTTTGACTTGAATTTATTTCTGTGGTTACTTATCTCTTAAAATAAAAAAAATAACGAGCAGAGGGAAGTAAAAATTGCATGAGGTTATGCTTTGTCCCCTCACAAAGATTCATGTAATAACTCCACTGTAAGAACAACATCCTCTGGACTTCTTGAAGTTTTCCTGATACCTTCCCAATGCACTATAGAAAAACCACTACCATCTAACAATAGGAAGAGACAGATTCACATAATAAAGGTTTGTTTATTACAGTAAAAATCCTTTAGTTTTCTTACTACTCACATTTTATTTCTCCTTTTTTCCCCACACTTGATATGTGGCAGTAGAATGATAGAATAGGACTCAAGTGAATTCACACAGAGAAGAAACAATCCGCATGGAAAGCAAGCAGCTTCAGCTAACAGCATAGACTGAAAATTGTTTCTATACCCTTTACCGTGAATTCTTTTCAATAATTTCACAACTCAAGGTCAACTCCTAAAATGACTTTGCAGGCCTATAGACAGACTACATACTACATACTTACACTGTATGTTATTTGCAGCAGATAACCTCTCTCATTTGTCTCATTTTGTCCCTGCTGAAGCAGACATTTCAAAGAAGTTCATTTGGTGGATTTTAAGTCATGTACATATCCTGTGCCAACTGAGTCACATGAACATAAAATCCTTCTAATATTTACCTCCTAAAATTTATTCTTTTGCTCACTTAAGACACATGTCTGTCTGGTTAATGAAGTGCTGCCAAATAATCTGCAGTGTTGCAAAATGGGCATAAAGAGGTGGACAAGATAATTACACCATTTATCAAATGGCTTTTCAATCAAAGTCAAGGAGTCTTAATAAACCTTAAGCATAATGAAAATAAAACCTTGGTGTGCATGAGAAGCATTCTTAGGCTCCATTTGCTACTAGGAAGAAAATGCAAGCATACCACTTAAATGAGCTGAATGGTTTGTATTTACATAATTATATATATGAAAACATTTATTCATGTAAGTATCTATTTCTGGTCTCCCAGATAACTTTGCCACCAAGTCATAAGGGTAGGAGTATATTCAACAGAGTAAATTAGCATCATGTTCAGAAATTGCAGATCTTCTTGACACCTTCACACTGAGTTTCATATCTCAGAATTTCTATTTCTTCTAACTCATATTTGCGAAAATTTGTGACCAAATCACTGGAGCTGGTGTTATACACAGACCTAGTCTGAACAAGCACTGTGCACAAACAGTATATTGAGGGGAAAAATAATATTAAAAAGAACGTTACTGTAATCCACTGAAGTCCTAATATCATAAAAGCATAATTTCTAGATGTAATCCATGTATAAAACCCAAATAAGAAAGAATAAGGAAGTAGTTATTTGGACAACAATCTTCTGTCAATTTTTCTCTCTCCCTGCTTGCCACCACTCCCTTTTTTGTTTTTTGCTTTTTTGTTTTTTTTTTTGACTGTCATCACTGAACTAGCATAACTTTCCCAAAGGGCTGCAGCTGAGCTTGCTAACAAGCTACATCCACTACAATCATAGAATCACCAAGGAAAAGGTCTCTGTGTTAATCTAGTCCAACCATCCATTTACAAGCAATATCTCCCAATTTTTAGTATCCCCACAAAAGGGCAGACAAGTAAGGACCTGCCAGGCTTGCACCAGTATACCATGGGGTTGTTGGTTCACCTGTGCTAGTCAAATCACAGTGATGGGCAACAGAGTATTAGGAAAGGAACAATTTTAGGGGGAGATAGTCAGAAACTGGATTTTGAAGCATGGAGATCTCTATCGTCTCTGCTATGCAGCTATAAAATACCCATTGCTCATTGTAAATTCTACTAAATAGAAGTTCTACTCTTCCCAAAAGTTCTCTTTGGCAGACCTAGAAGTCTTCTTAGACTGTAAGTATTCCGAGTACAAATTGATACCATTTTTTGTATTCCAGCAAAGTGTTCTGATATATCTATGGCACTGTATAAAATGAAAGTTACAATGCAAGACAAGTGTAGTATTGAGACTGAAGACCTGATTTTCCCTAAGTTTAGGGAAAACTCAAATAAGAAAACTTTTAGAATAGGATGGTAAATACATAAAAACAGGATATCTGGGTTGCTATAGTACCTAATAAGATACATAAACTGAATCCATCATAACCATATTACAGTGTGAAAAGCACCTGGAAGGTTCATTTCTATAATACTTGCCTGAGGATGAGTAATTAACAATGTATTCCATTTTGGAACTTGCATTGGACAACCATTTTGTTATAGAATAGCCATGACTCATGCAAACAATTCTTCAGGGAGTCAAAAGCAGATTAGTGATGCAAGTACATTTATCTTTGAAGTTGCATTCTGAATAGAATGGTTGGGGATTGTTAAATTATGAATAGATTATAAAAATCTGCCACTTGATAATAATTCAGTTAGAAACAACAGTCTGAAATTCTATTGTGCTCTACATGGACAAATGTTATAGAGCTTATATCCCATAATGCAGGTGCAATTGCAGATCTGTAGTATCTGAAGTGGGGAGCAGTGCATCGTTCATAAAAATCAAAGGAGCAGAACTGGAAAAAGTCTTAAGAAGTCATTTACTTGTTAACTGCATCATAGTTGCACCCAAGGGAGAATGAAGTAGATTCAGGTCATTACTGAAAGCTGCTTTTCTATCTTCCACCATATTCCACTTCTTCCCTCCCAACACAATTTATTCCTTGCCTTCATAAGCATTATCATTCTTAATTCTTAATGTCCACTATCAATACTCCCAGGAAATTCCTAAGCAAAGTTAAATATCTTTTTGTCCTGACTACTGTGGACAGTGGGAATGGATAGTACTCCTTTTCTTCTAGGTAGTTATTAGAAATTATTACATAGCAAGACTAAATACTTCAGCAAGGAAATCATAACACTGCCATAACAGTAATAATGTTGATGAGGAAAAACTATGATAAGGTCACAGCCTTCTGACTTAGAGAGGCTGCATTCATTTCAGATTTATGAAGTATCTGGAAGTCATCACTTGATGATACTGATGTCATTACCTTATTAGTTTGGAAACAATAAACCCAGGGAAGAAAAGTCAGTAACCAATCTTTTGATAGTCTGAAAAAAAAAAAAAACAAAAAAAACCCCACCCTACTGTGCTTTCTGGATTGATATCAAGTAACAGCAAACCTGTAAATCTCTCTTCTTGGTCTCTCCCCTGTAAAAATTTAAGTTCTGATTTCCTTAATTGCATTATCCTGAGAAAATAAGTCAATGACAAAAGGCATTCAAACATTTTGTTTTCCAGAATTGCACAGAGGACAAAGAAGAGTAGGGAGATGACAATAGGAATTGTAGACAGATGCCTTTCAGTCAGGCAGTGAAGGTAGAGTATAACCAGCCTTTGACACATAAATTGGATTGGCCCCAGGAGTTGGACTCAGAGATCCTTCTGGATCCCTTCCAACTCTGGATATTCTATGGCTCTATGATTCTTTGACATAATGAGAAAATTCAGTTATGGGGGTGGAGAGGAATGGCACCAGAAGATGATTCATATCCATAGACACTGGGGCCAATTTGGAGCAATCATCAGGGAAAAACAAAATCACAAAGAGAGGTGAGATTGGACTGAAATGCAATGAAACCCTCTGCGCTATCTGCCCTGAAAGGTTGGCTTTGAAAACACCTGCTACCAGAGAAATCAGAGGAAGATACAATACCTTCTGAAATGGTAGCTGGAGTATGGAAACCAATGAAAAACATCTGCAGGGTGGCTAAATCAGCATAATTAACTACTCCCTATATTTTTCTTACAAAAGCAACTTTATTGTGAGTTGTATAGAAGTAACACAGTAGGAAATTATCTCCACAGTTAAAAGGAACTCACTGCTGTGACAATTGATATACATTAGAAACTTTCCAATATAACCACTGTGTCAGAATTGAAAATATCCAATTCTGTATCATCCTTGTATGAACCATTACAGATCTTTTAATAGCATAGTGATATACTTTTGGAGGTCACAGTCAGAAGCAAGCATGAATTCAGTTATTACTATTTACTACATGCTGACTTCATAGTGTGGATTGGTTACACAAAAGACAAAGGTGATCTTTGCTCAAAGATGATCTTTCTTCTATGAGGCTCAGAAGCTAGACGTGTTAGCAGGTAGTGAAATATCAGCATTCAGAGAGTTAATATTATGAACTCGGCCCATCCCTCTAATAATTTCAACTACTGTCTTTGTTTCTCTGCATACCAATCTTGTTTTCCTTTCTTATTCTGAGATGAAAAGAATAAATGCTACAGAAGGGCTCAGTTCTCAAGAGAGGTCATGCTGCTCTATGCCCCTTAATCATTGCTGAGGCATTTTTCCTAGGCATTTTATGTATCCTGTGCCACTCGTGTTCCTACCATACTTTAATATCACTTTCATACCTAAAATATCATTTATATAAATAGTAATAGGAAATAGAGTACAGAGAGGTATTAAGGCACAATGGGAAGAAAATGTTAATTACTGACATTGAGCCATAGAGTTGAACACACAAGCTCATTCATCACACTGAGCACATCTCCCCGAAAAGGTCTGCACTGACCTGATGTTGAGCAATGTCTATTGGGGGAGCTATGCACCAAATTCCCTCTTACCTTTCTGTCCTGTAGACATTTAATACAGATGTACACCCTTTGAAAGAAGACTACAGCAGGAACTGGTTCTATGAACCATCGTGTGCTGCTCCACAAAGTCTGTGATAAATTTTCTTACAGTAGGACATACCAATTTATATTCTTGTTCCAGGAAGCCATAGTTGTGAGATGAACAGTAATGAGACAGAATACATCCAGAGTATTTATTTACTTCTGGGTGTATTTATTCAGCCATTAGAACACAAAATCTGATTCTTTAGCCAGGTCTGAACACATAAGCATCCTTTTACACAACTGGGACCTTGATTGAGGGACTCAAAATATACACACAAATACTCATTTTCCTTTCACTTCAGAAGTGGAAAAAACAAACAACAACAAAACAAAACACATCGCAAATACATCCAAAGCTTCTTCTTGCGATGTGTTTTGTTGTTGTTGTTTTGTTATATACCATTTCACTCTAGTATTACTGTACTATATTTTTTCAGATTAATGACTGGAAAGAGGAGCCTGGAATTATGGGTCTTTTGGATCCCCCCCTCCATCTCAAGTATATGAAATAAAAGAAAACATTGCCATTACTCTTCTCCTGCAACATAAATGGGATAAGGCAATTCCTTCTGTGTTCTGCTATGTATCCCTGCTTAAATAATTGATCATTAGCTGGATTTTTTTCCCCTCAATCTATCAAATATGTGAAAAGATCTCCTCTTAGGAATCAGCACCTATTATATGAAGGTCCTGTTTTGATAACCCTTTACTTTCTGTTAGATTGCCATTTTGCAATAGTTAATTACAACTACAGCAGACCAAGAATAAAGAAAAGTTCACAGAATCATGATGGACATGATCCAGCGAAGTCAGACAAAGTACTGCAGTGTATAAATAGTACTGTAATTTGTGGGGTAGAGAATATAACTTTTCCATGCTCCTCAGCCTGCAACTTGTGAATCCAGGGAACAGTAAAAGGAAACAAAAACAGTGTGAATAAAAACGTTCCTTGAAGAAATGTGTATAGCATTATGTTTGTTCAGATGTGAGAAAGCTGAGGCAGAGGTGGTATATCTCTGTTCAAGCAAAAACACCATCTAAGTACACTACAGAAAAGTTGTGAAGAAAATAATACATTTAAATAGTTTTCTGATAGTTGGGAATTTAGTAAAGATAGGCTCTGTATGCATTGCCTTGCAAGATTGTGAATCAGGCATCATTAATCTTCCCTTTCAAAAGAAATAGGAATGAGATTATAAAATTATTCTCAAAAACAGTAGCTTGCTTGGCTAGTTTTTGGGTCACTTTATAATTCTTTATACATACTCTGGGCTTTTTGACAGGTGGGTCCTGCAGGCTGAACTTTGGAATTTCACACGAAGAAGCAAAAGGGATTCTTTTGGCTGACACCTTCTTCCCAATTGTTTCAATCTGAAAGCCAATGACTTGTAGCTCATTATGAAGATCATCAAGAACTCTCCGGCCATCAAATATAAATGCAGGCTTCAGCATCTTCTTGTGAATACGCTCATAATCCAACTCCTTAAACATATCCCATTCAGTGCAAATTACAAGGGCATGAGCTCCATCACAGGCTTCATATGGATCTTGACTTATAGTGACCAACCGAGACACTTGGTTGTCTTCTGAGACACCTGGATGTGAGAGATCCAAGATGATTTGTTCCTTCGGTACTTTAGGGTCATAGATATGGAGTCTTGCTCCTTCATCCATTAAATACTTGCTAATGTAGATGCTGGATGACTCTCTTGTGTCCCCAGTATCTTTTTTGAATGCAAATCCTAAGATAGCAATCTTCTTATCAGTGACAGTATTGAACAGGCTGTCAATAATACGGGAAGCAAACCTCCGCCTCTGATAGTCGTTCATGTCTATTACCTGTTGCCAGTAACGGGCTACTTCAGGTAAGTTCAGTGCCTCACAAAGGTACACTAAGTTCAAGACATCTTTCTGAAAACAGCTGCCTCCAAACCCAACACTGGCTTTCAGAAACTTGTTTCCAATTCTTTGGTCAGTTCCAATAGCTCTTGCTACTTCTTCAACATCTGCTCCTGTAGCTTCGCACAGAGCACTGATGGAGTTAATGCTGCTGATTCTTTGGGCAAGGAAAGCATTAGCTGCCAGTTTAGAGAGTTCTGAGGACCAGGTATTGGTTGTGAGGATTTTTTCTTTAGGCACCCAGTGTTCATAAACAGCACAAAGAGCACGAACAGCTTTCTGTCCCTCTGGAGAATCATCGCCACCAATGAGCACCCTGTCTGGGTTTTTCAAGTCCTTGATTGCTGTTCCTTCTGCAAGGAACTCTGGGTTCGACAGCACCTGCAAATCCAAGTTAGGCTTCGTATTAGCATCAAATATTCGACGAATGCTCTCTGCAGCACGTACTGGAACTGTGCTTTTCTCAGTGACAATTTTATAGCCGTTTGAGTTTTGTACAATTCATCTAGCACAAGCTTCAATGTATTTCAAATCAGCTGCTCGCCCTTTCCCCATCCCGTAAGTCTTCGTGGGAGTGTTCACAGAAATAAATACGAGATCAGCTTCTCTGATGGCATCATCAATACTGGTGGAAAAGAAGAGATTTCTTCCTCTACAGGACTCCACCACTTCTTTTAACCCTGGCTCATAGATGGGGAGCGTGTCTGAATTCCAGGCATTGATTCTAGCCTCGTTGACATCCACAACAGTGACTTGGATTTTAGGGCACATCTGTGCAATAACACTGCAAGTTGGCCCGCCGACATAGCCAGCACCAATACAGCAGATCTTCTTAATCTCAAACATGATTGCTCACCCGCGGGTCCCAGCCGAACGCCGAGGCGGTGATGCTCGAGGAGCTCAAGCCGACGCTCCGCTATGCGCGGGGCAGCTATTTAAAGGGCCGCCGCGGGGCTGAGGCGGCCGCTTCATCCCGGGAAGCCGAGCGAGGCCCGGCCCCGGCCCCGGCTCCTCCCCGTGCAGCCGCCAGCCTCCCAGGAAGGGAGTAAACTCTTCGAAAGGGCTGATAATAGCAGGACACGGGGAAATGGTTTTAAGTTGAAGGAGGGAAGATTTAGGTTGGATGTTAGGGGAAAGTTCTTTACTAGAAGAGTGGTTAGGTCCTGGAACAGGCTGCCCAGTGAGGTTGTGGATGCCCCGTCCTTGGAGGTGTTCAAGGCCAGGTTGGACGGGGCCCTGGGCAACCTGATCTAGTAAAGGTGTATGTTTGGTGGCCCTGCTGGGCAGGGGGGTTGGAGCTACATGATCCTTGAGGTCCCTTCCAACCCGCCTCATTCTGTGATTCTGTGATTCTGTGATACATTCATTTTCTCTAACTGAATGAATACATTTCCTGACAATCTAAATATATTACTTTCTATGCACATACATGCTAAAATCACTTAAAAAAATATATGGGATACTAGCTGGATGAATGCACCCCAGCTTACTTCTGCTCATGCAGCTCATCCATGGGTACGAAGAAGGGTGGGTATATAACAAAATTCCACAAGTCATTTCTCCCCTCTGTTACCACTGGAGACATTTCTTACAAAATGAATAGTACAGTCAGCTCTTAAGTAACAAAGGAGAAAGGATTTCTCCCCCTCACCAGCAGCTGTGACTATTAAGGGAGTCTAAGCAGATACTGCTAAGTCAAGCCCTGAAGCTGCAGCATATGCTATTCAGCTGTTAACCAGATCTCTTCCCATTCAGCCAGTTCTGCTGGCAGACCTCAGAAATCTGCCACCCCAAAGCCTGCTGTCTAATTTACCAAATTTATCTGAAGGATGAAACAACTGAGAAGACACCTGTCAGCTTGAGGCAGTCTAGGTAGGAAGCAGGCTGTCCTTGGAGAGCCTATGAATGACTGTGGAGCTAAACTTGGAAAGGTGAATTCTTCTGGTGTGACAAGTAGTCACATGCGAGGTATGTCCTGTTGGCTTATAACCAAGATGACAACAAAATGTAGTGAGAGTGTTGCAATAGAGATGTTCTGAGTCAGCTGTCAGAAAATTCAACCATGTCAGCTGGATTAGGGCCAGCTGCTCCAAAGGCAAAGCACTGGTTGCCATTCTGTCCATGGAAGAAAACTGTAGTCCAGCTCTTCTTTGTCTCAAGATCAGCACAATTTAGGTTGTGACAGAGAGAGAAGATGGCAGGAAGAGACCTGTTGCCTTTTAGCAACTGATGGATGGTCCTAACTGAAAGTCGACCCCATTGTTGCCATGATGAGTTGTAGTCCTCCCCTTGCCTTAGCTAAGTCTCATTTGCTCTGATGCTCACACAGTAGTAAATAGAGCACTGTGTAGTTTGGCACACTTTCATCTTCATCAGAAGCCACAGAGATGCTTAGCAAGTGGGGAAAAAAAAAAAAAGTATAAACCAGAAAATTTGTCCCACTGCTTTTGAGACCTTCAACACCTTAATGTGAGCACAACACAGCCAAAAATAACTCCATATCATGAAACACTGCGCAACTATACATCATGACCTTGTGATAATACTCCTAAATAGTACTGGCATGTTGGCAGTGCATATTTGTGACAGCTGCTAAGGTCCCCTTCAAGGAGTGATGATCCAACAATTCCCTAATGTCTTTGTTGACAACTATCAGTACATCAGTGCTGCCAGATACATGCTCCACACAGTGCAGTCCCACATTTCTTTATGCAAGTACACATTAAAATGAGACATAGTGTACTGTCAGCCTGTTACACTTTTAAGCATCTTTGTTTCTTCTCAGAGGCTAAGTTAAAATGCCTTCTGTTTTGCTTTTACACAATGCAGTTCTGCTCTCCACCTCATGCACCTGGCTGGCTAGACTAAGCAAATTCTGAGTATGCTCTGATCAGATTTTTTCATCCTTAGAGATTCCTGCTCTACAACTTTTGTGCTTTCTCAGCACCTCACTCACTTCCTTTTATTTACTTTAAATGAAGTCTGTACAGTGTGATCTAGTCAGGCCTGGGTACTGGCATTAGTTCACAGACAGCTTGTGAAAAAATTGGCTCTAAGAAGCCCTTGCAACTTATGGTATGCGTTGTATACGATGCTTTTGTTTTTCTTCAGCTTTCTGGGGAAAGCATTCTGTCCCTTCTAAATTACAGTTGGTTTCTTAAAAGAAAAGAAAACAATTTCCCAAGCTCTCATTGTACTGTTTAGCACTCTCCTCCTGTTCAAGTAAAAAAGATTGATATTTTTTGTGTATCCTTTCAGGCAAAAAAGTAATTACTTCAACTAGGATGACAAATATCTCTCTCCAGTTACTAAATTTCATTAAAAACATTGGAATTTAGATTTGTAGACTCTTCATTTACTCTTTTATTATATTCAGCTCACATTCACCTTCAGTTCTAAAAGTTAAGAGGGGGACAGTTACAGTCAACACAGGGGGGTCTCTTTCTCAGAAGACATGTCCAATCTAAGTACACAGTTTCTGTCCCATGAACAGAGGTGATGAAAGAAAAGGTGAGGAGGCAACCAAGAAACAGGAAGAAAGGAGAGCATAGCCAGAATACAAAAATTGAGTTTCCCTACACTTCCCTTGATCAAATGAGACTTTCCCCCATTTCTTACAGACATGCTATAACTGAGATGTAGTACCACCTATTCATTGCTCACTAAGAATGCAGAGCACATGTCCCTCAGAAAGCCCACACACATGTGGAGATCAAACCTCTTCCCTTATTATACAGTAGTATGCCTGTAGATCATTGTGTAAGACGCAAAATGACTCAGGTTTTATTTTGTTCCTTTAGCATCATTGATTTTAGATCCTTTCCTGAAATGCGAACAGGTATTCTTTCACCGCTAAGGCAACCATTAACTTGAAATTTCAATATTATATTGTGTTCCATGTTCATCTAATTGGCTTCATCTTGTTTAGCTGTCTCCTCTCCACTTCTAACACTGTCTGTTTCTAACACTGGAGAAGTCTTCCATAAAGCCAAATTGCTCACCTCACAGTATATCTAGTCATTTTTAACTCTTATCTGGGACACCTTAATTATGATGGCTTAAAAGAACATAACTAGTGTTCAGTGTGGTTAGATGATATCGCCATTGCTTTAACTATGATCAATGCAGACACTATGAGACACAGTACTGGCTCTCTGCCTCACCTTCCTTTGTGTCGACAAACAACAGTTATAATACTGTAGTGCATAAAATGCTATACCACAGTACCATACTACAATGACCAGACAGTAAATTGAAGCAAATTCAAAGCAGACCATCCCCATTCTCTTTCACTATAACACATATTTATTGACAGCTTAACTCAGTTCAACAAAGTATTAGAGAATCCAAGAGCTACACAACATTTTGTTTTTCTTTCATCCCCTCACAATTCATTAGCTACAAAAAAATATCTTCTTTACACAGAACTGTAGATACAAATCCCCACAGCTCTTTACAATTTAAGTAAAATAACTAATAAACTGAGAAATCAATTCATCCACACAATAATATTCTCTGAGAAACTGAAAGAAACTGCTCAGCATCCAGTATTAGGATCATAGTAAAGAGAAAGGTTTAAATTTGGGTCTTCCCTCTTGCAGATATTCTATCCAAGGCATTGACATTTGAGTCATAGGACATTCCCTTACTGCGTTAGAAGGGCTACTCATTTCCACTATGGAAATATCATTATATATAATTTGTTTCATTTTGGACACAGAGGAGTTTCAGGGGGATAACTCAACTCCCTAGCAGAAGAGGCAAAAATTAATTAACTTTAATTATCGTGGTCCAGATACAGTGGGGATTGATGTGATAAAGCCTTATTAGTTTTCATACATATCCTTACTGAACAGCCATAGAAAGCCGAATACACAAATTTATATAACTTCCTCCCAGAGCTTTAGTTTGGATCTTATTTCACTCACCACCTGCAGTACACTGTGATGCTCAGGTACCTGGAAAGAGAATTATTGCTCTAAACTACTTGTCCAGATCTAGTCTTCTATATCTTCAATTGTAGAGTGTCAGACTTAACATACTGGTACTATCAAGCACCTTCAACAGATGAATGATCTTTTCTCAGGAAAACTGCCTAAAACAAATAAGCAGCAATTCTTACTGCAGTCCTTCTTACCTGTCCCTTCACATGCAATTTCCAAGCTATCCACATCTTTATAATTTTACTGTCCAATTGCTGGTCCTTGGAAACAGTAAAATTACTTCTAACAACTTCTTTCCAATACCAGGTAAAGCATTTTTAGGACCATCAACTATCTCATATAGAAAAAAAGCAAACCTACCCAACTGGTAACAGAGTCTCAGGCTACAGAACACTCCTACTCAGGCAGCAGCCTTCATCCAGGAACCAATCTCTCTTCAGAGGCTAGCCCTTAAATGAGCCCAGGGAGTTACGTGGGAAGCACAGGTGAATTCCTTACACCTGCACTTCCTGGCCCAGCCATCTCCCTTCACCAAGTGCTCAACCATCAGTTCAGGCCATGACATAACAGTTCTGTTACACCAGTATAGCAATGCCTGGAGGTTTTCCTCTATTATGGGGTATTTATCTCCAATGAATCTCACAGCATTGTCCTGATCACTCTGAACCACATAGGCACTGATTAGCCACAGTTCCTGTATTTTGGGGGAAAAATGACAACCAAAAAAATGGCAAGTAACATCCAAAATTAAGTCTTAGTTATTCACTGTAAAATTCACTGTCAGACTTCAGAAATTTGAAGTCTTCATAGAAAAATGTGCATGGTACAATTACATTATAAAACCATTCATTTTGCAACATTATTAATAAGTTCTGGGATTTTGAAAAATGGTTGTCATTAGCTACGTTCTATGGCAGTATTTGTCACTTACTGAACATTTTCTCTAGACCAAAAAAAAAAAAAAGAAGAAGCAGACGGCCTTTGTTGCTCATTCTTAGTAAGATGCAGTTATTTTCTGCAAGGAAATATGGGATGAAGAAATTCAAAATCTCCTCTCATGTGCCTTCAGTCTTATTGAGAAGAACTAATGCCTGTCATTAATTGCTAATTACTTTCTTCCACCTCTGGCTTCTCTACTCCAGGAGTAACTGCTCTTCAGAGGTGAGGTTAATGCACTGCACTGACAATTTCTTCTTTGTCAACACATTCTGTATTAAGTTCTACCAGCACACACTTTGGTGCCAGCCACCATAGTTATTGCTCCTTTCATTCCTCAAAAACCTGACTCTTCAGGAGAGAGGTCATCTAACCAAAGAAGAATGTCTTTGACAAAAAATCTTAGGGCTCCTTAACCTCTCTTCTGCTATTATAGCTGAATTTTTTCAGAGCCAAATGAGCCCCCTGAAGCTCAGTGCCTGAAATCAACATAAATATGAGATTTTTGTTCAGAAATCACAGTTACTTAAATGCTACTTGGAACTGTTTCTGCACTACAAGGCACACCAATCTCTCAATGGCAACTGTCCAGTTGACTGCTTGTGCTGAAGCGCACAATGACTGTACAAAGGTTAATTCAGCAACACGCTATCCAGACTGAAAAGTGCTCTAGGGCAGAAAGCCCAGGTTTACGTTGCCTGCCAGGTGGCCGCCTGCATGGTTATTCACACCAGTACCACAATGGCAGGTCAGCATCATGCTACCATTAGTAAAACATTCCTAGATTAAGCATTCACTTTGTAATTCAGGAATTGCCTAGGCTTACAATCTCAGACAAGCACTCAAATCATAAGTGGGATTTAAGGGCGCTGGCAGTTTCTTAGCATGCTGTCCAAATTCCTTACCCCTCATGCTGTGATTGGACTTGATGATCATCGAGGTCTTTTCCAACCTGGGTAATTCTATGATTCTATGACTGCTACTGAAATTTAAAGAAGACCTACAGCTAAAGGAATCCTGATGAGACTGGCAGTCCGAGAGACAAGGTAGAAAAAACAAGACAAAATGATTTGAAAGTAAAAGAATGGAGCTTTAGAATAGGTATAAGGAAAAAGTTTTTTTATTATAAAGATGGAAAAGGACTGGAACTGGTTGCCCAGAGACATTGGGAGACACTCAAGGTCAGACTGGACAGGGCTCTGAGCACATAATTAAGCTGCAAGTGTCCCTGTTCATTGCAGGGCAGTTGGACTAGATGGCCTTTAAAGGTTCCTTCCAACTCAAAGGATTCTATGATTCTATGAAATATGCTTGTAGACACCACAAAGGCAAGGAACTCTCCACACTTGAGAGCCTGCAGTGTATGTACATTTGGGATATGAGTACACAGACAATCAGCAAAGTATCAAAGAGTTCCAGCTGCTCATGGCTGACTCTCTCTTCTAGGAACTCACAGGTATTACTGTAGCTTTAGAATAAAACCCTGAAAGAAGAATTGCTTTCCACTTTATCTTTTTTAAACCAGAGATTAAGCACACAAAATCTAAATATGTGAGACATATGTATACACTAATATTACAATCCCAGACAAATCATCATCTTCTGTTTTGTACTCTAAAGAATAAAATCCAGCAAATGGATTTCCATATCTCTTTCTGCAGCAAGAGACTCTGAAAAATCAGGCTGCTGGAAAATGTAAAATCAAGCAGCTGCATACTAAATACCAACAGCTGCAGCCATGGGTAACACATGCCACTCACTTTATGTAAAGTTGCTTGGGAGGGAGATTTGTGAAACAGACGGGCTACAAACAGAAAGGGAAACATTTTCTTTCTTGGTGCTGTTTTTAAATTGCCTCTCTCACATCTTTTCAAGGCTCCATTTGCTTTTTCATGTTAAACAACAGCAGAAATTCATATGATAATACTACTGGCATAAAGCCTATGCAGATATTCCCTCAAGTCCTCCCTTTTCTGGAAAATCCCTTCTTCTCCTCAAAAATAGTGATATACAGGAGTTTTAGCTTTTGAAACTTGCATGCACAGTCTGTGATAGTGATGGCTGTACCGCATACATGGGTTTGTCAGGGTCAACAGACAAAGTTCAGCCCTGGTTTGTGAGGAGGTCCTGCAGGAACAACCTAGAAAGCACAATGTCCAGTTACAGCCTGGGGTTCCTAACATTGGTAGCTCAAGACATGAGCTGGAGCTACCACCAATGAAAGCGAACAGAGCAGAAACAGCAGTCATTTCAGTAAGTTTTTTTTCTCAATGCAGCAATACCAAAGAAAACCATGGAAAGTGTTCCATTATCATAAAGTTGTTGAGGCCACACTGCTTTACTGTCAGTCAAAGAGCTTCCCAATTAACAGTTTCACTGGAGGGATCTCAGAGGAAGCTCCCCTTACTCAAAATCACATACTGTGGATATCTGCAATTATATGGTTTTGGAGTATTTGCCAGTATTTTCTAGTCTCGGGGTTTGAAAGAATGCCAAGCCTGTTTTAGTAAGTTGTCATAAATCATAACTCAAGGTGATTTATGGGAAAATTCCCAAATTCAGAACAAATATGACACAAAAGGAATTATAAAGACACAGGCATGCAGCACTGAGAGAATACAGAGCTGAAAACGTAGATCAAGTTTGAAGGATTCCCCTTCCTTGGGCAGTTCAGCTAATAAGCTGAAAATTTTCTGAGAGTCCTCCCAGCTGATTATCTCTCATATGACTCAAACACTGTCTTTACAGAGGGATTCCACAGACACCTTTTGTTATGCTGTTGAAGACACCCATTTTCCTTCCCACTTTGCCAGCCATTACACTTGGCCCTAGAGTAAGGAGATATAAACAAACAAGATAATTTCACCACATTATTTGTCCAAACTTCTCCCCAAGTGATGATAGTAAAATCCCCTGCCTAACCAGCCCTAACAAAACCACCTTTAAAATGGATTAAGTATTTTATCCTTGAACTTCTGAGGATTAAGCTTGATAGTCATATTTTAATATGAAGAAGCATAATGGCTTTATTCCAGTAATACAGAAATGTCTGCTAATTAATGCTTTTCCTCTAGTTTTCTGAACAGAGTACACACTTACTGAACAATGCCAGTCATCTCATCACAGATACAGAAGTAGAGAATTTGCATTATTATTATATTTCCCATACATGGAGTGATTCCTCAGAAGCTTTGACAAGCTCAGCACTCCAGCCTGATTTATTGGAGTGGATCCTCCTTGGAACCTTTGTTCTGGTACGAAGTGAAATCCTGATGAGACTTTATTTAAGGGTGAAGATCCCTGATTAATCAGTGTAAAAAGAAAACTGTGATGGTACAATACTTAAAATATATCTGTAAAAGAACAAAAAGAGTTTTTGCTCAAAACTCTCTCTTACAATGGAAAACGACATCTCTTTTATGTGCTGGTATATAAAGGGACTTGATTTTAGTAGATCACATCATGATACAATGTACATTCTGAAAATTCAAGGTTATTTAGAATTTACATTTTTAATGTAAGCAGCTTGGTAATGCATTAAGGAAAAGCCAGAGTGCTACTTTCTTCAGAAGTTTTCCACCTACCCTCAGTGATACAGCTGCAAGCAGAATGTCTAGCATTCTGACACCTTTTCCAATTTTTCCAAATACTTTTTGTTGATTAATTCATCTTATATCATCAAAAAATGTCATACTCCTTAGGTGCTTTGCCAGTGCTTTTCTTTATGAGTGCCGTATTTGCAGCATTCTTCATTTTGATAAATGGTTCTTCACATAAACGTTCTTCAAGCACAGAAAAGGGTTTGAAAAATCATCTTAGTATGCAACTCTGACCACTGCTTCTGAGTCATAGAATCATTAAGGTTGGAAAGTCCACTGTGGTCACTAATCCAACCAATACAAAGTTCACTGTCAAGTAACTGCCCAATTACCTGGTTGGTGTGCAGGGTTCAAGAACATGGTAATGATGGACATATTTAGTCTTCTGACAATCAATGGATTAGAGCTAATCTGCATTTATAAAACTACAAAGCTGATCAAAACCAGGCCCTACCCTCTATTCATATACCATGTATTCTCCAGAATTACTGCAGGTCTAAACCAAGCTCTAACTTGCTTCTACCATGATAATCATTTCAGTACTTTATGTTAACAAGCAGTAAGCAGAGTTTGTGCTGCCATTTTTTCCTGAATCCCAAAGCTAAGTTTCTGGACAATGAAAGTTCCAGAGGATTTTTGTTTCAAGTTAAGGAGCAAAAACCACTATGCAAATGAGAATGGCAGGGACAAAACCTCCATAAATCAAGACAGACAGAATCTTGAGCTTCAGAATCATGTCAGGATGAGTTATTGCATTTATCTTACAGTGATGTCTGCTGAGTACTAACAGACAACAGTACAAGCCTGCCAAAAATGAGACCATTAAAATTGACTCCTCCCAAAGTGCTGCTCTCCATAATCTCTCTTCCTGCCTCTCAAGTTTTGTAATGGTCACATTTATTAACTTAAGAGGATATAGAAATAAAATAACATTCAGCTATGAAAGCAGCAATGAAAATACTGACATTGCTTGAAAATGCACCATCATTTTGTTGTAGAAATGTCTCCAGTAAAATACAATTATTCAGATATTCACTAATTCAAAGTTCAATGACTGAACAGAAGGTATTTCTACCATAGTCATCACCAGGGCTGCAGCAACACAGAGATCAATCGGGACAGCCCTGCTGTCCTGTTTGCAGAATCTTTTATCCTCCATCTAATGGATAAAAGCAAAACATTTCATTGTGTTGCCGCAATCTTCTCCTGAAGGTTTTCATCACCAGGGGAACTGAAGAATCACATGTAACTTTAAAAAATGACTTGTAGGAAACAAAGGAAGTAGGAGCTGATGTTTTGAGAAGACATCCTAAAACTGACATCATGGAGTGTCCTCCCTCCAGCCCAGTCTCTTCACGGTCAGACAAAGACATTATTCCTGAATATGGAGACGAAAGACTAAATCTCTGCATCCAAGATATAAAAATGAAGAGATAAAAAATGTCTGACGAAGGTACATTAGACTTGCCTGCTTCCAGAAAATAAATAAACTGTGCCCAGCCAATCCATCCTCTGATCTGAGGCACACAAGCACTTTATGCCTCCATCAGGCTCATTTTATTCATCTATATATTCTTTTTCTCCTCCTTCTCCCCAAATGCTGTGAAATTCAGTCTTTGTGAAATTCTGTCCAATTACAGCATATAAAGAGTGACACATGAATTCTTCTTAAAAAAACAAACAAAAAAAAAAAAAACAACAAAAACCACCTTGAAATGTCAGCCACTTTTCTGCTCCAGTTGCTATAAGAATATCAAAACATCTTCCTCTAGTCTGGTCTCATGGCCAAGATATCACATTTAATGAAACATGCTGTTTGTTTCTTAAAACTCAGCAGCACTAAATACTTCTTTTATCCATCTAATATCTAATAAAGCTCTGACAATTGCTGAGTGATATAGCTAAAGTTGAGAGAACATGGACATAAAAAAAGGAGCAAATAAAGGGAGGCTGTCTCTTAAGCTATGATTCTGCCTCCATAGTAGAGTGTGCTACTCATGAATATGATTCCCTCTAAATTCCAGCTGTCACAGAGCCATCAGTGTCTTCATGCTGAATGTGAATTTCCTGCTCCAGCACTCACTCAGCTCCATGTGCTGTTCCTGTCAATAAATGGCTGCATAAAACAGCTTCTTTAATACTTGTGAATTAAGTGCTACATGTGGAGCAGCACTCCTACAGAGAAAATCTGAAATTTGTTACCTTAGCAACAAAAGCATGTTAATTTAATATGTATGTGTGTTTACTTTCACTTATTTCTTCAGAACTTTCACAGGAATAAAAATATACAAGGAGATATTCTCAGTTTCTAACCCTGGGATTCCAAATTATAAGAGTTACAGTCAGGATAAATAATAATAGCATGAGTAGGTCACGTTCCTATTCCCATCCAGCTCAACTCACCAGTATCTTTTCAAAGAGAGGCAACCAGAGATGCTATAAATCACAGCCAATTCAAATGGGGTTTGTCTTTCCTTGTGATTCACAGGATATTTTTGTTTCATGTAAAGGTAGTTCTGTGCTGGACCAATCTGCCACTATCTTTACTGATTATTTGTCTACAAAATGCAGTAAAATGCCACTTACATCTGTTCAGTTTTCTAACATCTGTGAAATGAATTTAAAAAAAAAAAAAAATGCACTAACTAACAATTTTGGTTTTGATCTGGGTTAAGAATACATTAAGTATGTTAAGGGCTTTATCTCTTTCATACCACCCCATGTCTGGTATGATGCTATGTTTCAGTTCTAGGAGGAAAGCTAAGTTGATAACACATCAGTGATTGCAGTTGCTGCTAAGAACGGTTGTACAGAGCCAAGGCCATTCACAGAGAATGGCCCAAGGAGCTGGGGCAGGATTAGAACAGATGACTTAAACTGGCCAAAGGGATATTCCATTCCATATGACACCATGAGAAAGAAACTTTGAAGGGGCTGGGAGTTCATCTTGCTCTCTTCTGCTGCTTGGGGTGCCTAACTGAGTATGGGTCAAGGGGTAGTGAGCAATTTCTTGTGCATCACTTGTTATATACATTAATATATATGTATTCATAACTATTATTCTTTACTCTATCTTAGTAAATAGTTTTATCTCAACCTGTGAGTTCTACCTATTTTTCCCCCAATTCTCCCTCCCATCAAATTAGAAGGAGGAGAGCAAACAAACAACTGTGTGCTGCTCAGTCACGTGCCACATTAAAACCACAACACTCAGTAACCTGAAGCATCTAATACAACCAAGCAATTTGATGCTCATTTCAAGGTTCATTTTTGGTTTTATTTTGGAAGGAGGATCTGAAAGGTCTCAGCATGGGTGACCAAGAGGAACATAAACTTTCTGCTTGAGCTTCCTGGCGGAGAAATAAGTGGGGCTCAGACAGACTGTTTTTCTTATCAGTGTGTTTTCCTTCAGAGCATAGAAAACCAGCTAAAAACAACAAGCTGTTCTAGCTCACTTAAATGAGTAGACAACAAAAAAAGAAGCACCACTGCTTGGCAGCAGCATTTCAGTCCATGAATGACAGACCTGTGCTGTTCTTCAAGATCATGATCTGCCCAACTGCAGAGGCAAAGAGTCAGTCACTATCTCCAAAAAGCACAGCACTGAGCATGCAAATGCATAAACTTGCTCTCAGGAGGCTGAACGTTATAGCAGTGCCTCAAAAGATGGTATTTGTCTTTTCCAGAAGGAAATGTAGAAGGTAGCTGGATGTTTATTGGCTGATTGGTGCTTGAGGAGGAAAAAGAGGAGCTGATTAAATACTATCAATTTTTTATAAAAGAAAGCAAATTCCTGCTCAACAGAGCATACGGATGCACAGCAGGGATGTACTTAAAGTTTTTTGTTCCACACTGCAGGAGAGAAAGTATCAGAATCTGTAGCAGAGGAGACTCAAATCTCAAACCCAAGATCTCAAGTAGGATCCTTTTTGTTGGAGCACAGCCCTAACTCACAGCTCCCCATGCATCTGCTGGCCTCATAACTGTCCCAGAAAGCTGCACTGTCACTTTGATGAAGTGGGACAAATCTAGCAAATTCCAGAGTAAAGAAACAGCTTTTTCAGCTCCAACAAGAAACAACAGCATCAGCAAGTCCTTAATGCCCCATTGACTTAACTTCTGCATGATAGCAGTGCAGATGTTACAGTGAAAAACTGAGAAGAGCTCCACAAAATGCAGAATTGCAGGACAGTTGTGCAGTGCCATCCTGTTGAAATACATCCGTTCAGCTACAGAGACAAGTTGTGCTAGTTGCAGATTTATATAACTGTCTTAAGAAAGTACATTACAGTCTGCAGTAGCACAAGTAGGGGACTAAAAGCAAACACACAACAAACTAGCAGCAAATTTTGACTCACATTAGAAAGAGTAAAACAAAACAAGAAGCTGGGACTGCATTTGAAAAAGAGTTCTGCCATGAAGAGTTAAACAAGGCATGGTTTACATAGGCTTTTATTTAAAGATCAGAAAAGAAAATCAAAGTTTTAGGTTGTACTCCGTATAAAAAAATTCTACTCGGCAAATCAAAATGCAAAATTTCATATTAGCTAGTGCAGATTAAAAACTAGCTAGAACCTGCAGAAACAAGTGAGAATCTGACTTCAATTCCCATCGTTGGATAAAGGTTTTAACATTGGACACTAATATAACACTAATGGTAATGACAGTAGCATTGCAAGGGTGTTAAATTAACAGCCGATGGAATGCTCATGTAATCATAGAATCATACAATCACAGAATGGCTTGGATTGGAAGGGACCATAAAGCCCATTCAGTTCCAACCCCCTGCCATGGGCTGGTTGCTCCACAACAGATCAGGATGACCAGGGCCCCATCCAACCCACCCCTGAACACCACCAGGAATGGGGTACAGTATTGAATGTGTTCTTTAGTAATCAGAATATTCTGCTGAATAATATTTAACACAGCGGAAGCTGGAGGAGGGAGCAGAAGGTCTCCTGCTGCAGCCCAAATGACAAAATACAATGCAAAGAGAACATAAAGCTGTCCAGAGAGAAATGATATTTAATTCTCACATGTAGACATTATTGAGGGCCGAAATGATATCAGGAAGACCAAAGCAGCAATGAGAAGAGTCAATGCACTATATCTTCTCAACTGACAGTGGTAGTTAAAAGAGATTATATGGTGTAACTATATGTACACCTATGGATAACATAATCCTATATTCAGCTATTATTTAATCCTTTCATGTATTTTTACTCCAAATCTAGCAGTCAGTTCCAACCTCTTCTTACTATATAAATCATTGGAATTATAAATCACTGGAAGTGCTGAAAAGTATATGAAGGCTTCTTTATAGAAGATATTAAAAAGTAACATCTCAGGAAATCAATGAATATAACAGTGAAGTGGTGTGTCATATGGTTCCAATTATTACAAAGGACACTTGTCTCCTAATAGCTTTCTGAAAAATAAACGAAAAAGTGGTTAATCTGGAAAATTGAAAGAAATTCATTTCAAAATCAGACTAAACCCATGCAGTTCACTAGTGTGTGTATATATATATATATATAATGTTGGTGGTGGTTTTAATTTTATTTATTTATTTATTTTTTAGTGGTTGAATTTATAGGGCAAAGAAGTTATTGGTCTACTACTCTGGATAAAACGTGTTCCAGTCCTTCAGACATAACTATCATTTAGAACTGGAAAAAAAACAAAAAAAAAAAACTTTAATTAAAAATTATCCAGACAGGTTTTCTTGCACTTTCCTCTAAATAATCCGGCTGCTTGTAGAATAAGAGAGCAGAGTGACAGGTTTCCCCTGAAGTGATGTCTGCTCTTTTTGCTGATGCTCCTAAACTGTGTAATTGGGAAGTGACATAAAAGTCTCTGACATTAGGGATGAAGAAAGTTAGTGAATATTCTACTGCATTTCTTAGTGCTGAATATAGGCTATTAAGGTCCTGGGCATGGTTCTTCATACTAGATTTTTATTCTCAGCTGTTTTCAGAACTGGAATAAACATACTGTTCCTGCACTGGGCAATACCATATCCCTGAAAAATATTGCCCTATAGAGTACAAAAGAACAGCTCAGTTCCTCTGCAGCCCTGCATACTGCACAGTAAGAAGGTAAGTTCACTAAGTAATTTTTCAGTCATCACTTTTAAAGATACTGAGAGAATACAGATGCTGGTTTATAGACTGTAATAACTTGTATATTTCTTAGACTTCTAATTTAATTGTCAGCTAATTTTTTTCCATTTCTCAAAGCTTGTAAGAATGCATTCACATTTTCTCACAAAAAAAAAAAAAGAAAAAAAAAGTTAAAATTAAGGGTAAAGATCATCTGGGTATTTCCAGATTTAAAATATGTATATATAGAGAGAGATAAATTGCAATTAGTTGCTAGGTGACAACACTTTTACCTGTTCTGTCTGAGTATTTGCAAAATGCTTTCAGCCAAGAACATGAATGTTTTAGGATCTCATCAACTTAGCATCAGGTGAATGTACACAAAAAGAAAGAAAATCATGGATGAGTAGAAGAAGCCAATGCTGGATTTGGGAGGATGTATTAAATTTAGAAATGTAGAAGTAAGGTTATGAAATGAGATTAAATTGATTAGTATGTCATGCATATTGTGGGAGAATATACAAAAGAAAAGATAAAAGAAAACGGAGAGAGAAACATCACACCCACAGATTAAAGAGCCCTTACTGAGTGTGAGAGGATAGCAGAAAAATACAATCTCAGGTTTCACGTACTTGTTAAATGTTCTGGAGTTAGAAGCTGGCAATACAGCTGGTAAAATACAAAGCAGAGCCATAGGAACTGCATTACCTGAAACCAAAAAGGTGCTGGAGGAACTCTGTGAAAGTGCACAAAAGTGGTACCTAGCAATTAAAATGCTACATATACCTTGATTAAGTGATTACTAAAGTAGCATGCAGTGAAATGTTCACATATGGAACCAGATGTACAGAATCACATTTTCATAAAATTTTTACCCCTCCAGAATGCTATTTTAACTCTGTATGAGAGCAAAAGTAAATAATTTTAAACATGTAACAGTCAAATGAAATGATTACTTTTTTTTTTACATCATGAAGACCAAAATTAAATATGAAAAGAATAATAAAATACTTTTGGCTTTCATTAATTATATACAAATTCATTCCCCTCAAAGATATGTTCAATCTGGACATGAAATATAATAATGATTAAAAAGGGAATTGAAACATAAGAGTATTTTTCATATGAAATGTAAAATATGAGAATTAATCTTCCAGACCTTAATGTCCATTTGTGACACTTCCACCACATTTCTAAAATCTCCTGGCACAGAACCCAAAGCTAGTGCTGTCTTTCAGCATGGTAGGAGCCAAATGGCACCACTGCCTTGCTGCTTGCAGACGAGATATCACTAATAGGATGACAATTCCCTGTAGTTTCTGAACTGCAGATACTGGAAATCATATATTGGACAATTACTCCTTTGAAATAATTTAGTACAATTAGTAGTATCTTTCACCTACCAGTACAAATTATGAACTTGGCAGTTACAGGAAAATGACTGGATTTTCTCAGGTCTCTAAAGGGAGCACAAAACAGACAAATGATAAAACACATATAAAGTTTCATTTAAAATAGCTCGGTACATTCATGCCAGATTGCTTTCTTAATTACCTTTGTTCTGCATAGAGCACCTTTCTTAGTCACTCTTTGGTCCTATACATAAGAACCCCCATATAATTATGCTGCTTTAAGATTGTACTATTTTGGATTAGGAAAGCTCCTCCTTTGCTCTTAGTGATAATTGCTCAACTCTATAGAAAGAAATTGGTTACTTTTTTGGAGCTGACACCCATCGTTATATCAAAAATGTTTTTTGATTAGTTAAGTGGTGATAATTTACAGAAATCACTGTGTGATGATTATTTATCTTTTTCTGATACCATCCTTTTAATGAATTTGACTCCAGATGTGATGTCTGATAATTCCCTCCCTGCCTTTAAGCCTAAGTCTTAATAAGGTCATAGAAATAAAATCAGGTTCCTTCTCCTGATAAAAAATCAGAGCAGTTTAACTTCACTGTCACTTTCCTTCTGAGAAAACAGCTCCTACTGAAATTCCTATTCTTTTATTTCTCTTTATTTGAGTGCAATTTGTTAACCCTGTAGCTCTCTGACTGCTCACAAAACATTATATCTAGGCCTAAGGATAGGCTTAGGCCTGCTTACACCATATGGCCTAGTCAAAATGGGACACTGTGACTCTAAGTGGACATGCATTCATATCTTTTGGTAGCATCAGCAAAGAAGTGTAAGAATAAATAAATTGATTCCTAGCTATTGTCTGCCCTTGGAAATTATTGGTGTTGGCAAATCAGGGATGCTGTGGAGCCTGCATGCAGAGCGAAGGCTGCATTGCTACTAACTGCACAGTACTCTGCAGCTGGAAATCCTACTACATCTGAAGTGTTCTTTTAGGGAAATAAAATGGAAACATGCTTGCAAAAAAAACAAAAAAAAGATTGCTTTTACCACTTATATGACCTAAATTTAGAGAAGTATGGAATGACAAACCATGATTCCAATTTTCCCAAGGGTCATGAAAACTTGATCACTGTAAAATATTAAATATGCTTCCACCATGTGTTTCATTCAGGAGTATCTTCAGCTCCTCATTTAAATCTCATTGAGTCACCATATGCTTGTTTCAGATTGAGTTGTGACGTATGGGGACTGAAAAACGGTGGTAATTTATGGCTGAATAGTACTGGTTTGTTTCAGAAGTAATAGAGTAAGTGCCACTATTCCTTGGGAACATATCTGCAACTCCTACTTTATGGCTCCTTTAGAAGACAATATTTCTGCTTTGATGAGGAATACTAAGAGCAGTGGGGCATCTAATGCTGATCTCTTAAGATTATGAAATCATGATGTTCAAAGAACTATGAAGTTCTTTCAAAAAACTTTAACTGCTGAGCTAATCTATTCAATGATGAATTCAAACTCAATATGAGATGAGATGCAACCAGCAGGAACTGTTTGTTCCAGCATCTGTGCTGCTTCATCATAAACAAATACGCACAATAAAATCTCTTTATGTTTAAGAAATTAGTTCATTTCTTTTATTAATTATCTCTTTTTTTTAAATTTTTATGAAATGAGCGCTAAGTGTGTCAGACTGGATCTGCCAAACTAATCTTCAATTATAACAGAAAACGAATATATTTCATTAATTATAAAATTAACTATAAAATCATTGTACCAGTTATCAAAGCTCAATGCGGCAGGAGTGCCTTGGTTTTACTTCTTAAAGAGATAAATGAATTTTATTGTCCTTAGGTTATGTCAGTGATAATTTCTGAAATCTTAGGTACCTTAAATAGCTCATTTTCCCACATACAGAAATTCTTTAAACATAAGTTCCTTATGAACATTATCATTTTACATCTCTTAGGATTTTCATGCTTATTCCCCACATTTGAAATGTCTCTGGATTCTACATAACCTTTCACAAAATTATTGCAATTCTCTCACTTCTTCCTGTTTTGACATTACTTTTTTTTTCTTATTGGCCTTAAAAATTATAATTCCCTGGGAAGAGCAGTGTTGTTTCCAAACTGCCCTCATGTTTGATCTTCTGCCATTAGCTTCTCTGTTCAACTCTCAACCAGTAAATAAATTGCATTCTGCCAGCTGAAAAAGTTCCTATCTAAAATCCCATGTTTTCAAAAGCAAAGTATGATAAGTAACTGCAGTACACAAAGAGCAATATTGCTTCCTTCCCAAAGCTGATTTCTTCTTTCTGAGCCACCTAGTTTCCAGCTCACCCACCCCAGCCCCACTCCAGGCTTTTGCCTGCATGTGAAAGCTCAGATTTGAAGAAAGGAGCATCTGGACTCAAATAAGTCACCACTTCTTTCTGTTTCATGAAACTAACAAGCTGCTCAACCTTCACTCAGAAGAGAGATCATTTAGCAGAAATCAGAATGAACAGTTGACCTAGTCACCAATAATCTAAGCCCCATTCTATGAAAGACATGATACACATCTCTGAGCATGGGGGAACCAAGAGTGAGGGCATTCATTATGTTTCTAGCTGAATAGAAAGCCAAGTCACTCAAAAATGCTCACTGGAATTTGCCCATAGTTTTCTTTTAGCCAAATTCCCAAATGAACAAAGCTAATGTGTTGCTCAGCTACATGCTTCTGACAGAAACCATCAGTGGGTTCATAACAAAACACAAGAAATTGCCAGGGAACAGCACTAAGAAGTTTCCCCAGTGCATTCTCCTACCTTCCCTTTGGAAAAAAAAAAAAAAAAAAATGCAATTCAGGGACTTCCAGACTATTTGTATTCTTATTTTTAATGTTCCTTCCTTCCTTCCTTCCTTCCTTCCTTCCTTCCTTCCTTCCTTCCTTCCTTCCTTCCTTCCTTCCTTCCTTCCTTCCTTCCTTCCTTCCTTCCTTCCTTCCTTCCTTCCTTCCTTCCTTCCTTCCTTCCTTCCTTCCTTCCTTCCTTCCTTCCTTCCTTCCTTCCTTCCTTCCTTCCTTCCTTCCTTCCTTTTTCATGAATGCAACTTTGAGAATTCTTATCTTTCAAGGTCCACATCATCCTGCAGCAATGCAAGAACAGCAGTGCTTCAGCCTGGCAACAAATCACTTTCTTTCTTCTAAATTCTAAAATCCCTATGTGATCATTTCAGTTTCTGCCCGACAGGTCTCATCCTGTGAGAAATAACAAACAGTTGTTCCTTACTCACTCTCTCTGTGATATCTGTGGTTTCTCTCTTCACACTCCCTTTATCTAGAAACTGTTCTGCGCTTTTGATCATCTTCAACAACTGTATTCTATATTTGAGTAAGACAGAAAATACAATATTCAAAACATGAATACACAGTGGATTGTAGAGTGACACAATGGTATTTTTTGATTTTTTCACAGTAGCCTTCCTATTAATTGTTTAATACACTGTCTGCCTTTTTGACCGCTACTGAACATTGAGTTGACATTTATTTTGAACTATCCACAATAAGGGCAGCATATTTTTTCTGCATGATAATAGCAAATTTACAGCCCAATTTTTTTCTGTAGTTTAGTTGATTCTCCCCCTTCTCCTTTCTCCCATTATTTGGAACAAATCAACATCGAATTTCCTCTGCAAGTGTGTCACAGATCTTTCAGCATGATTGAATCCTCCTGCTATCCTGCATAGCCACCTGTTGTGTTTACCAGCCAACAGAATTTCATTCCATCTGTAGATGCTTTCACTTTTCTCATCTCATCATTCTTTTCCTAGATTTCTGATTTTTCATCCTTGCCTAAATGTTTCATATGAACTTCAGAATTATATTCCTATGCTTCTGAGCTTCTCCTACAAGATCAGGATTTATAAGTACCACAGCAGGTGATGTCAGAGATATAATAAATAAAAAGGAATATTTAGAAGGAACAGAAATAAACATAACTGTTGTTTGTGAGGCTTCTTATATTTGAGATTATGCCTGAAAGTGGTTTCAAGTGAAATGAACCTGATTTATCTTTCCTCTTTGTAGCTGGTAATCTGAAGTCTACCAAAGTCAAAACTGTTGATCTCTGAGGTAATGGAAAGAAAAAAGTAGATCTATTGGGTAATTCATGGGTAATTCATTGCCACCACAGTGCCATTTCCATTACAAGCAAATTCTGAGGTTAAAGAGAAGGGGAAAGAATCAATGCAAATTGTTGCAGACAGCAATAGGTTCAGTCATTGGAGGCACTCGTGATAGGGAGACCAGAGATGACTACTATTACTGAACAAAAATATTGCCACCTAAGTTTTTAATTGAGGTTGGAAAAATATCCTCCTCTTTTATTTTTAGTTCCAAGTACATTGTTCTGTATGTGGCAATATTCCTGTGAATGTGAACGAGTTTTTCTTTTATTTCTCTGAGCTTTTTTATTTTAAGAAGCACATCACTTATTCTGCTACCTGATCTCCATTCCCTCTGTAAACTCACTTTATAAAACACTCTTTATAAACAGTCATGTACCATTCTCTCCTCCTCTGGATATCTGCCTCATTTAATGCAGAATCCTTTAATGCTTAAGAAAGAAGTGATGTTCATAGGGCAGTGTCATTTTTTCTTATCCTTTCAAAGAAACACTTCATGTCTTTTTGTTTTCTCCTTATAGATATTTCAATAACATTGAATACCTTAATCTGTGAGCATTTCATGAGCTGTAATGAGTCCTAGTATCATCCTGGGAGATGCTGTAGACTTCAGACTGCTTCACCAACCAACCCCTTTCAGGCTTATAACAAAGTGAACAAGACTGCAAAATAAGGTAATTAGATAACAGTATTCCAGTATTGTGCAGCATGCTGTAAAAAAGGAAAGAAAATCTATAACATTCAGCTCTTCGGTTTTCTGCACTGAAATGCATAATAATTGCAACACATAAGACAGGTACTGTCATGTTCTCAATACACAGCTTTGGAAATGCTCTTGTCTTCACAAGTCAGAGCAGACATTCACATTAAATCCATTAATTTAATCCATTAAATGCCATTAAAAAAAATCAGAGGATGCTGGACACCATTTAGAATCTCAGCACTTACAGAAGTCTTGTAATGGGAAAACCTTCATAATTCACAGAAAAGCTTTCAACCACTGACACACCAAAGTGAATAAAAGTTAAAATATTCTTTTACAGCTTATTTTTATGCTTTTAAAAGGATCTTGGGTCAAAAATGCTTGGCTGGAGTGCAAACTTACAGGTTAGCCATATACACCTGTGGACAAATCACTTTAAATAGCATCTTAACTCACTTGTCCCATACCTGAGTACCTCTTTCCTGGACCTATCTTGATAGATTTATAGGTAAGGATCAGTTGTGGGTTATCATCTCTACTTGTGAGTGCAAGTCTTACTTTATAGATACAAGTTTTTCATAAAAAAAACCCCACTAATTTAAGACTAAAACAAATATTTTCATATATAACACACATACGAACTCCTGCACCGGTTTTACCCCTACAGGGCCATCATTAACAAAGCCCTGCACAGCTAATGTCTCTGCATAGGAATGGTGTGAAAGAAAATAAGTTCTTCTAGCAATTACACAGTCTTTGATTAAAATCAGCAGCCCATGCATATTATGAGCACTTATTTAATGAGTATGAAGCCAAAAATGGAAGAATAGCTATCATCTTTTATCTAAACACAGTGGCAATATGAGTGCTTTCACAGCTATGGACTGGACCCTTCCAGCTATACATTTTGCTGTAGGATTTTTATTGCTTTTTTAATTTTTTCCCCCCCCCAGTTAGGATTGTGATAGAAAATGAGCATAAAATGTCATTGAATTAGCCCATGGATGCCTAATGCAGGGTATCTTCTTCCATGTTGTCCATTAAAAACACTGTAGCACTGCTGGTTTACATGATGCTGTGAATCAAGCTTGTACAAGCCAGCAGTATTTGCTTTGGGTTAGCCATGCCATCCTTCCTCAGTCTGCAGCAACATTTGTTTACCCTTATTAAGGTAGCATCAGTTCCAGATCTTGATGCTCCTCTAACAACTGTGTGGCTTGTTTTAAATCTAAACTCTAAGGAATATAATTTCTGACCATAGAGATAAGCTACTCATCCAAGACAAAAGTTCTCCTTGTTACCTGTGAAAGCACTACACTGTACAGGATGAACAGTTAATTCAAATAACAAATCATTGTCAGTGCAAGTAACATAATGGGAATAATGGTAGCCACCCATTTCATAAAAAATCATACTACCACAGAATTATAGAATGGTTTGGGTTCAGAAGGACCTTAAAGTCTATCTAGTTCCAACCCCCTTGCCAAGGGAAGGGACACCACGCAAGAGATCAGATTGGTCAAAACTCCATCCATCCAACCTGACCTTGAACATTTCTAGGGATGGAGCATCCACAGCTTCTCTGAGCCATCTGTGCCAGTGCGTATTCCCCCTCAGTGTGAGGAACGTAGTGAACCTGATTTAGTAGGGAGTTTGGACTAGGTGATCTTCAGAGTTCCCTTACAGCCCCTACAATTCAGTGATTCAGTGAGTTTCTTCCTAATATCTAACCAAAAGTGACCCTCTGTTAATTTAAAAGCTTTATCTCTTTTTCTGTCACTACAATCCATGATAAAGAGCCCCTCTCAGACTTTCCTATAGGCTTCCCTAGGTACTGGAAGGCCTCAGTGAGATCTGCCTGGAGCCATCTCTTCTCCAGATTGAAGAACCCCAATTCTCTGGTCAATAAAGTCTGTTCCAAATCCTGACTCTTCCTGAGCAGTAGTATGACCCAGATATATTAATGTACTGTGAGGCTCATGAGGAAAGAAGGATAATAGTTCTCATCAACATTAGTATGTACAGTAATTACTGTCTTTAATATAGTATTATAATTTTTATTTAAAAATGGATCCCTGTCTATACATGTATTAAATCTCTGAAGCAGTAGTTAGTAAAGTGTGAAAAGCAAATAGTATAGCTCAACTTTGAGGCTGGCCATTTTTCTGCTCTACTGAAATATGATAAGGCAGAGAGATACAGAGAGTAAATGTGAAACACTGTGGAAAGAGGAAAGAACTGACAGCCTTATCGATTCCCAGTTTCTTCTCATCCTTTTGTTATCCAGTCTTGAGCAACCTAGTCAAAGATGCTTAAAATTGTAGCAGGTTCCATAACACTATAGATTTCTGAAGTTTACACTATAACTGCAAAACCAATTTGCTTCCCTCTCCCTGCACCATCTGCTTTTCCCCCCTCTTTATTCCTCAGGGCAAAATTGCTATCATGGTATCTTCAGTATTCTGCGCTACAGATATGAAGATAATTCTGAGCAAGATATCTGGGGGTGTTAATGAACAATAAAGTAGTTTCCTCACATAGGTTGATCTCACATCTACCAAGTCCAGCAGAAGAAAAAAAATAAATAAATAAAACACCCAAAAAACTGTAGCTACTCTAACAAATCCCACAGCCAGATTGGGGTATTTGGGGAAGGAAGAATAGGGAGAAAGCTGGCGGTGACAGGAGGGAAGGTCACAAGGAATGATGAAGTTACTTGAAGGCACAGCATTGTGTTAAGTTTTTCAGGACTATCATGGCAGGAAACAAAATGGATCAAAATTGGCTTCCCACAGATTTTCCTTTCAGCAAAATTAATCCACTTGTCCTTCAACTCAATCTTTGCCCTATTAACCCTGTCATACTTGTACAAAAATAAAAGTGCCATTTTTTTCTGTGACCTGAGAGCTATATAAATACTTAAGGGTCAACTCTACCTCTGTCAGATTTAGTGCAATGTTTCTCAAAGCCCTCCCATACCTGGACACAGGCAGTCTGTGAGACTGTTTTCCTAGGTCTAAGTTATGAGGTAAAAATATATCTTTTTATCTTTCTGGAAATTAGTGAAAATAGATTACGAAGAGGAGATAGATAGTTTGGGTTCTACTTATATCTCATTAGAAGAACTGTCTTTTAAGCTAAGGTTTGTTAAACCTACATAAAACCATTGGAGTAACTGAGATGGTGCTGAGGGCCAAAACTGGCATGTAACACTTAACACAACTCATCAGTAGTCATGTTATAAAGAACTGATGTTGAAGGAAGAGAACTTCAAGAGTGAGAGGTGACTTTAGAGGGAAAACACAATCCAACTCTCTTATTCTGTGAAACCAAGCACTTTTGTCAAGGGAACCATAAAAAGTTCATGAGTTTAGGACTGTGATACATTTTCATACAGTATATTTACAAAGATGAGGAATATCTCAGCCCTGGGGTTATTTTGATGGAGGAATTTTCCACTCTCAAAAAGTGTGTTCCATACTTAACACCAAAGGTCTGCCTCCTGACAGTACTGTGAGGCTTTGGTTATTTATGGACTTTCTGAGAGCAACTTAAATATTCTTGTTTATACTAAGTCTTGATGGGAAAAATGCTTATTGTTGAGTAGTCCATGTGTACTCAACTTCCAAACTAGAGGTAATGGACAGCACTCTGCCACTCCTGCTCAGCCATCAAGAGCAGCCAGCTTTGCACTAAAGCAGGTAAGTCACCATCCTCCACACCCAACATGTGGGGCAGTAACCATTTGACCCTTGAGCAGTAGGTTGTCTCAGGTACCCAGGTATAGGTACAGCTATTTTTCTGCACTGACTGCACCTGTTAATAACTGTGCTTTAACAAACAGTAATTAGTATGCTGAAGAGCTTGACAGATACCTAGAGTAGTAGCATTTTTCTTATCTGTCTGATGGAGAGGACAGAGTGAGTGAGTTGAAATCTCCCAAACATGATAGAGAGACAAAGGTGCAAAGAAGAAATTTTAAAAGGTAACAGGGAATTATAAAGGGCACAGATATGAAAGTGGTCCAGGAGCCATCTCTAAAAGTATCACAGATCCATCCAAATGAATGCATGTGCAGACATGTTATCAAGTTAATTTATTTCCATGATTCATACAGCTAACAAATCCTCCATGCTGATATTTTAATTTTTTTTTTTATGCAGACAGAGCTACATAGCAATATGTAAGAATAACAAGTAGTTTAAAAAACTATTCTAAATGCTACATCCTGCATTTGCAGCTCAGAAACCAATATCTGAGGCAGCTCTCAAAAGTCCTGCAAACACTCACGTATGTACCCAGTTTTACCCAGGTGGACTATCATTTAGTGTGCACTCATACTGGTGTTCGTATTCAGAGCAGGGGAATGCAGTATACCTCCTAGTTGTCTGCATTCACTCTGCATTGGTTGATATGGTAAAGTTCTGGAGGTGACCTTCCAGCTGTAACAAAACCTAATACAGCTATGATTAGTCAGCCTGAGCAGCCCTCTCTGCCCACTCATAGTGGGAGTATGAACCTCAGACTCAGGTCTAAATTTCTGTTCCCACCATCCTGTACCATCTGCTCGTGGAAGTCCACCTGCAGAACTGGCACTGGCAGCACCTCTCTGGCTGTGCATGCAGACTGTGATATCCATGACACCAACAAAGCCTCTGGACTGCAAAGCAAGAAATTCATAATTCCAGTGCTGGAACAAAGTTTTTTCTGAGCTTGGATGGAGATGGGCACCAATATTTGTCATTATGAAGACAATATTTCAACTCCTGCTCTTGATTTCTTGCTACTCAGGCTTTCAGCACAGATTCACAGGTCAGGAGAGAGAAAAACTGCACTTAAATACTTGCACTATGTGCTCTGTTCCCTGTCACTTCACATTCTGCTTCCTATTTGTCAGACCTGCCCACTGCTCTGCTTTTTCCTTAGAGCTGTTGCTACAATAAACCTTACAATTTTGTAAAATATTGCTACAGGAATATTACTGGGATGAAAAAGAAATAATAATTATGCATCTAAAAAGCAGCAATATACACAAGAGTAAATGCCAGCATTAATTATGCAGAATTATTGATTTTCTTTATTTATTTTCTGTAGTCATATTTTCATCCTTTACTGTTTGAGCAGTTTGAGCTGCTGAATTTTGAATTCTTGTAAGAGACACATTCTAATCTTCTTTTATGTAATTTTTACTGCCATAAACTAACTAATTACACACATTTGGGATACTCATGGCCAAAGATACAACTGAAAGCAATGCAATTAAGGTCATTTCCTTTGCATAACCCTTTCTTAAATGGACCAAGTTATAGTTGTTCTTTCTTATTCTTAATTTCAGGCTGGGTCATAAAGTCTAAGACACTCAGGTAAGAATGAAAATGGCAGCCTATATCATTTTGTTGCAGAAGAGAATTGGTATTTCCTATTGTTTTCCTGAGATCCACAGCAAATGGCCCATGATGTGGGTAGTTCCCCAGCTTTTGCACCAAGGTGTTTTGCCGCACTGTTCAGGGAAACTGTATATAGCTGAGATATGAAGAAGGAAAGGTCTTGAAAAACAACATCCTCATTTACGTTACGGTAAAATTAGCACCTGTAATGCAGAGCACTTAAGGTGTAAAACTCATTTTGCCTTATGGAATTACACTGAAGTCATCCTCTTAAAAAGTCTGAGTCCTAATAAATGCTGAAGTGGCAATCAGAAGGCAAGAGTTAGCAAAGAACTAATGGACATTAACAAACATAAAATTCAGCCCTGGATCCTAGCTTTCATTTTACAAAAAAACCCCACACTAGGATGAACAAAGTGTTACAAAATTATTACTAATTTAATTTCCCCAAAATAGCATATCTACAAAGGTGCTTTAAGGACTGCATCATTTCAGCTCTCTTTCCTTCTAGTTTGAGACAGGACTTCAGGTTCAGCTCTTCACACTTCTTAAATCCCAATCCTGTTTGCCCAAAGCAACTCTTTGGACTTGGTAGTTTTCACACCAATATTACAGAGCAGAAGTTCATTTAATAGCCCAGGAGACCTCCTGTCTTCTTCTTTTTTTACCCTTTCCAGTTTAACTGTGTGAGTAAGTGGACACTATAATCAAAAACCTGTATCACGGTTTGCCTTTAAGCTATTTGAGATGGTGAATAACTGAAAAGTACCAGAGCACAGAGTGCCACCATAGAAGAACTAACCTGCCAGGTTCAGGCATAATTTCTTTAAAATAAAGGCATTATGGAATAAATTGCTTGGGGCTCTCAGGCAGCAAGGCAGGCAAATAGTATAAATCAGCTCCGAAATGTAAAGGGGGCAATTGAAAGTGGGAGTAATAGCAGAGTTTGATCGCTTTTGTTAGATATGTCATTTAAGCCCATGATAAAGAAATGAGCTAATCTGAAAGTGCACAATAGCAACTGGGGTAGCAGAAGGAAAACCTGGGGATGGGGAAGAGGAAAAGAAAATAACAATCTTCCTCCTAATGTCTGGCACCCAACTGTGAAACAATCCTGTTTAAATACTGCCAGCAGCCAGCTCTGCAGTCTCCAGATAAAGATAACTTGATTTTGCATGCTTCTTTTGCAGGGGGCAGTTTTATGCTTCCTTGCTCAGTTCTCATCTTACTGGAAAGGGAGCTAGAGGAGGAGGTTAGGTTTGTTTGGTTTTTTGTGTGATTTTTTGTTCTTGTTTGTGTTTTCTTTGTTACGGGGACAGGGGGGAGTGGGAAGTTTGGTATATTTTCTATAAAGTTTGAAGTGCTCTTGCCTTTTCAGCTCTGTAATCAAATTTCTGAGAGCATGGTAAATTATCTTTCTGACTGTACAGATAGGCCATTTGGTCATAGTCAGATATACTTGTCATCTCAACAATTTGACACCTCCTCCAATGAGCAATGAGTAGGTGTTATGGAGAAATCGGACTTTTTACTGCATGTGGAGCTTGGTCCAAAGCTTCAGTAAGGAGCCACTCAGGGAAAGGCAATGGCACAGAAGGCAAATAAATTCTAACTGAGAAACCATCTGAGATGCATTCAAGTATTTGAGTGAGTTTAAACCTATAAGATAAAGGTATAAAAAATAGAAAGAACCACATTTTTTATGATAATATCATAGAATCACCAAGGTTGGAAAAGACCTAAAAGATCATTCAGTCCAACCATTCACCTATTACCAATAGCTTCCACTAAACCACGTCCCTCAACACAACATCCAATCATTCCTTGAATACCCCCAGGGTCAGTGACTCCATCACCTCCATGGGCAGTCTATTCCAGTGCCTGACCACCCTTTCTGAGAAGTAATAGTTCCTAATGTCCAGATTGAATCTTCCCTGCCGCAGCTTGAAACCATTCCCTCTGGTCCTATCACTAATGACAAGAGAGAAGAGTATTTCCAAATCCTAACTAAGCTCTTGCATCATTAGATTTTTTCATCAATTATGTTAAGCTAAATATTTTTTTCTTCTATCAGTTTATTCTCTAGGCCATAGGCTGATGCTCTTTTGCCAATCCTTTCTAAAACAGGTAAAAATTACTTGACGTTCTTTCTGTTCATTTAGTGACTTACAATACTGGTGTCCAGCACTGTTTTGCAACATAGCAAGGAGGTTTTTTTTCAGTCTTTCCAGCTTGCTCTGGACTTTAAATGCCCCTGAAGTCTATTTGTGTTGTTTGGAATTGTTCTTTTCAGAACACAGTGTGCTTTGGATATGCCAGTTTCAGGGTGAAACTTTAAAATTCACTTTAAAATTCAGACAAGTTATATTCAACCTTAGCTCTTGATCACAATCACAGCAAACAAGAGAAGACTCCAAGAAAGAATAGACAAGCTCCAATGCTTTATTTATAACCCAATGGGTTATTCTTCTCAAACTTGCACAGCCCGTTGGTGCCTGCACTAACTCCTTCCCAAGCCTTTTCCAGCCTCTATTTTTCATTTCCTGGACAGCTCAGCCACAAAGCTCCCATTCCTAACTACACTTCATGAAGTCTGCTTTGTCCTCCCTGCTACTCATAGGTTTGATATCTTCAGCTTCCCCTGGAACTTTTCTGAGAACATATTCACCTTACATAACACAGCTCTTCCAACATGAAGGTTTTTCTCATAGGTCACTGTCCTTTTACAACTGCTACCATATCGTACTTTTTTCTTGAGAAATGCAGCACTTACACCTTAACTCACCATGTCTTCCTAGAGTCCACACTTGACATACTATCAAAGGAGAATTGAAATTAAAAGAGAAATCCTAAGTTACCTTCTTCATTTCACCCACACACTCATATAATTATTATAGGCCTGGAGGAGGAACAGGATTGCTAACACACAAGACTCTGGTGCCAATAATCATTATAAACAGCCCCACAATGCAGTTGCGGCATCTGAAATATTTTCTGCTGCTTTCCACACCTCTCCTTTCCTCATCCCCAGGGTGTGCAGCTAAGTGCTGGCTGCAGGCTGAAAAGTAGCATTAGGAGGCAGGTGTCATGATGGAAATTCATCTCACTAGAAGAATCTACTTCATTCAGCTCTAGGATGTGAGGAATAAAATGGAGATAACTGAGTCTCACCCACAAGGACTGCGCAGCCATGCAAAAGTATTTCTGGATAACCACTGAGTTATGCTGTAGTTGTATGAGAAAATAAGCAGTCATGGCCCAAATGCTAAAGAAACAGATTACAAATTGTTACAATTACTTACTATGACAGCAGAGAAGACCTTAAAAGCAAGAAGTGTTTATGGGGAAGAAGCATGCTAGCTGGAGCATGCTGTTTCGTTGAATATTCCATACTCAAGGAGGGATGTATTTGCCCTGAGTACAAGCAGAATTTGGACAGAAAGCATCTCTTTTTCCTTTCCTCTGAGATGAGAATGTACACAGGGCAAGGTCCTTCCTTCCCATGATTAATGAGCTTCTCACTTTCTTTTGCTCTGTTTGCACCATACACAGAGCACTCATTCCTGCCAGGCTTTTTTCCCCATTCACATTTGTCCCTTATGTGCTGCAGGTGTTGATACTGCCAACACAACTTCCTCCATATCCATGTGTTAATAGAAAAAAAAAAAAAAGAAAAAAAAAAAGGTAAAATGATGACTCACACTGAAGATACAGGAGCAAGAGTTTGGGGTGATGGATTTTAACATATTGAAAATATACATCCAATCTTTCAACATAAATCCCTTCTTCAAAGCAACATTTTCTTTTTTCTTTTTTTCCCCCCCCCCCCTTTGTGGGAGGGGAAGTTGGGGAATAAAGTTAGATACACAAATAAGATTTTGAAGTATTTAAATCTTATGTTTCTATGTTGACGTTTTTCTTTTGGATTACTGGCTAATAACTGCTTGTGAAATTTCTAACCTTCCCTTCACTTTCAGGCAGAGCCATGTTGTTATTTCTCTCCATTTGAAAACGTTAGGCAAAACTATTCCTTACCAGAGTTCCAGAGGAAGTCCTTGTAGGGCAGCCTCCAATGTAGTATCCATTACTCAGATTGTCCAGATGAGTCCATGCTCATAGTGCAGAGCAATTAGCTTCATAAGGCAATGAGGTATCTCTGAGTGATACCTGTCTCCCTGTCTCTGCCAGCTCTGCACATGGAAAAACAAACTGCCAGAGATATTTGAGACACCATGCAGTACAAAAACAAGCTGAGTAAAATTTAACCCTCCATAGATGATTTGGTGCAGTAGTTTGGTCACAGTAGTTCCAGATGAACAGAAATTATTTATATATGCATGTTGTACATAAGCACATATGGATAGGTTTATATATCTGATTTCTTGTTGAGAGGCCTCTGTGGAGCCAGGATTTGTATTCAATGATCACTATGGGTCCCTTCCAACTCACAATATTCTATGATTCTATGTACCTACACTTTGTAGACAACAAGCACTTATCAACCCCTTAAATTATACCACAATGGAGCAAGCAGAGGTCAACATTTTTATGGAGAATTGACAGCAAGACTGATTGTAACTAATTAACAAAGCAATCAGGCTGCTGCCAGTTTAGAAATTTTTTACACTTACAATGTGGAAAATGAGTATGTACAGGACAGTAAAGAGCCTGGAACAAGGAAAGCAATTTGGATTTACAGAAGAATGGCATTTATGTGCATTGACAGAGATATAGTAGCTGCTAATGTGCTCCTGGGCTCATGGCAGCTTGCTCTATTTGAACACCAACACATTTTAAGGTGAGAGCAAATTTAAACAGCATAACTTTACAGGCACAGCAGCTGAGCCTGATGCTATAACTTGCTTTGATTTCCTGCCACAGTGGAATGGTGTCCCTTAACTTACTTACAACTTCTTTGGGAGATTCACTTTCAACATTTTGGATACTTGATGAGCCTTCCCCAGATTAAATCATGATTGATTGTGTATTTGTTTTGTGATGGGAATGAAGAACTCAATTTAAACAGCAAGGTCCCTCTGGGAGAAGACATATGAACATAAACTAATAATAATAATGATAATTACATCCAGCTGGAATCCAAATTCCCTTCTGAGCTCCACCAGCACTGCTCATTAAGTGATGTAGTTATAGCTTTTAACTTCTCCATTTAGGCAGCAAATATCAGCATTACCTCAGGAGTATCTGTGGATATCATTACATTTTGAGGACACCATTTTCCCCATATTTTTGAAACATTTGTAGTTGCACGGAAAGATTTACAGGTTTTAATTTCAGATGTTGTTGTGGACTAATCTCCTTTAAAATAACTGATACATCTTATGCATAGCTAAATATTAAAAATGTAAAATAACCTTAATCAGCTACTACTCTAATATTCTCACAGCCCTTTGTAGTCACTTGAAGATATTGGAGAAAGGGAGCTTCCAGCACACTTTTTCCCCTAATGCAGCAAGAAAAGCTTTGTGAAAGCAAATATGAGCTCTCAAGACAGAAGTGATTATAGTTTCATATTAATTTGGTTGGTTTTCTTTTGGTTTTTTTTTTCCAAAGCCAATAATAGTGTTTCATTTCTGTAAGTACACAGCAAAGCAGAAGAGTGCACTGTGGAAAAGCTTCAGCTTTCCTGGCAAAAAAAAACCACAGCATAGATACTGCTAGCATCAATCCATGCTCAGGAAGATGACCAGATGAGCAGTCTTCCAAAGCATCCCATTGCTATTTTTCAGCTATCCTTGTTATGAAGAGAACAAGCATGTAGAATAGAACTGGGACATAAAACTATGTATCAGTTTTCTTAGATGTCATTTAAGCATCCACTGAACAGAAAGAATGAAGATGGTAAACACAATTTTTAGAACAGTTTTTTTCTTTGTTAAGATTATCATTTTCCTATTACTTTTCTTTTCTTTTTTTTTAATATTGGTAGTTCTGATTAATTTAGGTAATTGCAACTCAGTTAAAACAAATTATTTAATTCTGAGTAATATAAAATGACATTTAGGAAAAAAAAATCATGGTACTGTTGGCTGCAATCCAGCACACTTGGGTTTTTGTGCTCTGATGAGGAAAAATAGTGCTATGGTATTAAACACAACAGAATTGAAAGCAATAATGAAAATTCTATGAACGGTGCACTTTTGTTTGGACAGAAAATTTTAAAAAATTAAGAGGCAAATCACAGAATTTTCTCTTCACATTTTTGTCACACTGAAAAAGTGTTATTATCCTCAAACACTTTATAAAGCTTCTTGTTTTCTACAAAGAACGAAATCTCCAGCCCTGGAGTCATTTTGCTTAAAATATTGAAATCCCTGGATTTTTGAAATAGTTTAAAGTGGTTAAATCTTCCAGCAATACATAAACATGCTATATTAACTTCAGATATATTAGACTTCTAGGCTACTATTAATATATTCTGTAATACTAAGATTCTGAGGCTGAAAAAGCAGGTAGACAAAATCCAGGTCATGGAAACATTCAGAGAGACCTGGTCACCTTTGATACAAACCTTTTCACTTGGTATACCTTCATTTTTAGCCACAAGCTCTTATATTTCAAGCTATCATACAGATACGAACAGCATGGTGGCTGTCCCACAGTGCATCTCCGGACTGGTAGTTACAGTCCTTGCACTTTCATAAGACATATTAGATGAAAGAAGAGAAATACAATGACACTGAGCAGAGTTTTGGGTGGTGAGCTGGTAGCTAGAATAATGGGTCTGAGTAAGCTGCTACAGAAAAAAGAGTGTAAATACAGCTCCCCTGGAAGTACCTGAAACAGACCCAAATCCCACAGCAACATTTCTCATTCCATTTGTCATAGAATCAGTAACTGCTCTTATGTATGGAAACAGCACAGTGCACCTCAAGACTTGCACTGCAGTGACTTTACCCTCCTGTTCTGAACAAACAGAAAGGGGAAAATATGAGGTTTTTAATCCTTCTATATAACCTTTTTTCCTTCATTATCAGAAAAAAAAAAATCCAGAGAAATAATTTAAAAGTGAAATAAACACTTTGAAGTAAGAAATACTGTTTAAGAAAGAGAAGTCGGCAAAGGTTCCTATAGATTCTCATAGTTCCTATAGCCAAGAAACCTTTGGAAGCACTAGAGGACATTCAGTCTAGGAGGAGAAAACAAGAACCATTGGCTAAATTGGAACCAGACTTAAATTCAGATGAGATATTAGGCAACATTTGTAACAGTAACTTTATATTCTGCCTTCGGCTTAAGACAAGATGACTTTCTGGAAGATACAACTCAGAAAAACACAAGTTAATGACTGAACAAGGGGTATATTATGAGAAAATTAATGTCAAAATAAGATAATGTAAGGATCCCTTCTGATCTTTTGATCTACCATTTGTAACATCAAACATAACAAATTAATACTGAATAGTCAACACCATGCATTTTGGAGGAAGGTGGTCTCGTTTCCATGGCAACATGTAGGCAAGCCAATAGATGTTCACAAATGTTTTCTTGGCTCCTGTAAGTCTGCCCCCTGAATACTGTAAATGTGACCTTTTCATTTAGTTCCAACAATTTTATGAACTACACAATACATGCAGTCAAATCTTCTGTTTGCATGAGATGTAAGAAGACCTGAGCATTTTCGCTTTTTTCTTGGGATCATTCTTTTCCTCTTTTGTGATTCATAGATTCCAGCAGATGCAGCAAAAAGTTACATAAAAAGCTTTTTAGGGTAATTATGTCTTCAGCTGGAAATTTTGACATTTGTGATCTCTCTCTTTGATTGCTACTATTAATATCTCCTCAGCAGATATGATTTGCCCACTGCTGAGAGTTAACTAATTGGTAGAAAAAGCTATTCAGAGTTGCAGGAGTTTTTGCTTCTTTATTTCAGTTTAACCAATAGTTGCTCAGGATTTATTTGTTTCTCATTAACAGAATACTCAACAGACATGATTATGAACAGAAAAAAAATCTGGTATTTTTGACTACTAGGTAGTATTTAGTTGTTTGTTTGCAATGTGCAGTTCTTTACACTAATATTGTGTCTGCAGCTACAGAGAATTTCACCATCCTATTGCTTTAGCAGTGGTACAGGTACAAAGTAACTGTCCTAAAACAAAAGAACAGATGATATAAAGAAATGGGATGGAGAATTAAAAATGCATAAGTAAAGCAGCTACACTGATAGACAGCAAACTGACAGAGGTCATTGCATCCAGCTACACATTAAGAATGGCAGTGTTATAAACTCAACATCCATAGGTACATAGACCACCTATTATGGCTATCAGTGTGTCTAATAGATGAGTACTGCTTTTGACTAATGCAATCCATACGGTAAAGTTTGCTTTCATGTGAAGTACGATATGCTCTTTATGTTTCAAATATACCACACAATGGTTAGAACATCTGATTAGAATAAACAAGCAGCCTTCTTTCTCTGCCCTTGCTAGAAAAAGATCCTCTATGAAGATATCCTTTTCTTGAGTGCAACACTCTTGTCTAAAATTCTGCACCTACTTACTGTTTTGAACTGTTTATCCTCCACTTAAGATCAAACAATACTTGAGGGAACAAAACCACTGAATCACAACTCATCCAAGCATAAAGTCCTAAATACCCATAAACATGTAAGCATTCATTTAAATGAAGTATATAAATCACAAGCCGAACTGTTATAGCACATGAATTGGTTAGATGGGTTAGATGTGATATGGCATATCCTTTTGCTAGCACAGCACTTTATTACTTCTTTTATAGCTGAAATGTCAGCTTCTTAATAAAAGCTATGCACCATCAATATGGTAATTTACTTACACATCCAGGAAAAATACAGATTTCAAACCCAGCTTTGCCATTGTACATTATTTTTAAAAAGCAGCTTTTTATTTTATTTTATTTTATTTTATTTTATTTTATTTTATTTTATTTTATTTTTTTCTTTTTCCCCCCTCAAATCTTCTAAGCTTTTCATCATGACCATCCTCCCTTACCCCTCTCACTCCCAAACCCAGTGAAAAATAAAAAGTGGAATTAGAAAAGAGAGATTTCAGTAGGGGTAAAAAGAGGTATTAATGTACAACTCTTAAGGTTAAAGAGGAATTAACTGCTACTAACATCAGAACAAAGACATGCCTCTGTTATCAGACATATCAGATTCTGCCCAGCTGGACCCCAAGACAAAGTTAAATCCCCTCCAGTGCATTCTGAAGCACCTTGGCCTGAGGCTGCCAGGTTCAGCAGAGCTGCATGTTGTGAGCAGCAGAGCATCACCTAAATTATGAGCTACACCAGAGGTTCAATATTGTCCTGACTTCAGGTTCAGAGGGATATAAATCCAAACAAGGAATAATAAATAAATCGTTATTCATAATTTGATTGTTGAAATCATATACATCACCTTTTCGTTCCAGCCTGGGGGTTGAGGTGCATCTATTTCTTCATACACAGAGACTATGCAATAAAAATGAATGCAATTTTGGGGTGAAAAACAGTAACTTGTCTAAATAACAGAACCGACTGCTAGCAGTGACATGTTTATAAGGTTGTGCAATATTAAACATCTCATCCCAATAAAATTCCTGTTGCATCTATGCTGACCAGGCTGGGAGGAAGATCTGCCTTTATTCTGCACTTTAGAAAACTCCTCAGGACACCACTGAATTTGCATTTCAGTTGAAAACCTACATGACCTTAGAGCAGTTATATATGTATGTATTGGCCCTTATCCCAGAATGTTTTCCTTTACTTCATTTCCTTTAGCACTTGAGTTAGTGCTGGCCAATAATGAGACATTAGCCAGTCCTCTGCTCTTTTGACAGCCCTGATGGCTGTCCACAGTTGCAACAGATATCATCTCTGACATAAACTGCCTCACCAGCAGGAAGCTGAAGAAACACAAACTCAAGGTAATTCAGGTCAGAAAAAGGACTGAATGCAAGACTAGGTTAAAATGCAAGTTCTCTAGGAAGTTTTCAACAAGTTCAGAGTTTACATCTCTCACCTGCAGAGGGTTGACTACAGTTCTTTAAGGACTCACTGTCACCTCACAGAGCCAGCAAGGAAATCTCTGCCCTTATTTTGGTAACTGCTGTCTTGGTTCTGCTTAGCAATGCTTTCACTTCAGCAGGAGAGCAATCATTCTCGTTAGATGACAGAGCGAGACAGCAGAGTGCTTTACTTAGAGTACAGCATGCAGAATGATGATTAGAGCACAAGAGATGGGCAGAGCACTCATGAAGTGAAGGGCTACTCCCTCTGGAAATTAAGCAACTGACAGATGTTATAATATTATTAAGCATATACAAGAGCTCAGGCCCTTCTTGCAAAGTTCATTGCTCTATGCAAAATCAGCTAATTCAAGGTGGAATTGAAAGGCATATTTGCATGCTGCAATATAGGTTATTCCAGCTTATCTCATGTAAATGCTAGACTGGAAAGGAAAGTGACAATGATGACCTTCCAAGAACACTGGACAAATAATCTTAGCAGCAGAGACTTTTAAATGTCAACAAAATCTCATCCATAGGGACATGCCAAAAAAAAGTTTTGGACTTCTGCACGAGCAAACTCTGCTGTGCAGGCAGTGCCTTCTTCCATGCCAGAGCAACAGAAGAGTTCTGCCATCATCCCTTGTGAAACAAGCAATTATTAATCGTGAAATTTTATTGACAACAGCCCGATATGAGAATGAAGCTCATGCACATAGTGTAAACCATGAGAGGCAATTAAGTTGTCTTGTTTGGTCTCCTGTATATTTAGTGAGACTAAAGAAAGATGAGCTGCAAGTCACTAAAGAGGAAACAAATTCTTATGGCCACAGTAGCAACTGTTTCTTTGGGTGTGAGCAGGAAAGAAGTACCAGGTTTAGACAGACTTCCCATTTTGGTGGGGAAAAAAAAAAAAAAAAATGATTAGAAAAAAAAAATGGGATAAAAAAAGCCTGAAGAGTAGATAGGAGGACCTTCTCATTGCAGGGGAGTTGGGCTAGATAACCTTTATGGGTCTTTTCCAACTGAAATGATTCTGTGATGCCCAGTCCTGAAGGGTAAGACTCAGCAAAGGACAACTGGGAGACAGGAACAAAAGTAATTAGAGAATATATCCTGCAGTATCAGACCTCATATTTTTCTCCTACTAATGCTCTGGAGCCCTAGGAAAAGCATTCGTCTTACCTCGCTTTTAGTGCAGGTATTGACAAGGAAGTCAACAACCACAAGACCACAGCCAATTCTAGAACACTAATATACTCCCACCAAAATTGCTACTCCAGTAATCTACCACTTTTGCACGTGTAGTTACATCATGAACTTGTGTTTGAAGCACAGCATCCTCATCCACAAAGCAGAAAACAAGCTAGTTGTGTTTGCACACTTTGTTCTGTATGATTACTCCTATGAGAACAGACATTATTGTTAAAAAACACACCAAAAAGTTACAATCACTGTAACTATGGAAGAAGCCCTGGATGAGAAGATGATTTCCAAGATAAATGAAGTAGTTTAACACATCTGTCTTATTTATTATTTGCGGGTTTTTTGATAACTATTTGCATTGCAAATACTATGGTATTTTAGTCTTGTTTTCAGCATTGTAATTTTCAACACTCTTACTGTCTCAGTTAATCTAATTGTCAAGAAAGCAATATAAAACCATTAAAATTGGCTCTAATCTCTCTTTTACTGCCATTTACCAGGTATAAAGTAAAACAATTTCAGATTGAAATGGTCCTTACATGAACTTCACTATTATGTCAGAGAAAGGAAAAGGAAGACCTAGTTCTGCACAAACATTTTCCTGGTACAGTACTGTCAGCTTGCTTAGCCCATTGCTCTAAGGGTGGGGAAAACATTTTTTTTCCTTTAATCCCCTTGACCATTTCACTCTCATTACCATACAGCAAAATCTTCGTCAAAGAAATTAAACATTACCTCATTTCCATCAAATACCTCCTCCCCAGCTCATTTATCATTAACAATTCCCAATTACAACATGAAGTAGTTTTCACTTACACCCAACAACGTGTGAAACCTCTTCCTCCTCAAGGAGTAAATCCAATCCTGATAGCTATCAATGATGGTGATAACTACGTGACAGGTGGTGAAGGAATTGGCACAGCTGACTCCAAGCCAATTTCCTGGAAGTTATGCAAGAGTACTGCAATCTGGCAGTGTAGTGCTGTGCAAGCTCCATTTAATGGAAAGCTGGAGCTGTGTCACCACCTCTTCCAATGCTCTCCCCTCAAGTGAAATATATATGGCTGAGATGAAGCCCCTACTCCGTTCTGTTATGGAGTTAACAGAGTATTTAGTAAATCCCTAGTTTCCACAGAGGAAGAATAAATATAAATTAAGGAAGGAAGGAAGGAAGGAGTAAAAAAAGAAAACAGTAAAAAAAAAAAAAAAAAAGACACAAAAAAAAAAAAAAGAAAAAAAAGAAAAAAACAGGCTTAGAGAGCTTGAACTAAATGGCCAAATCAAAAAGTAAGGAGGAAATGGTTGGACTCTCACAACATTTCTCTTCCACAGCAAGCAAGCACAACAGGGCCCCTCCAGGCATAGGCAGTAGAAAGCAGTTGGTTCTGAGAAGCCACGAGTCAGCAGTGAAGCCCTTAATTTCAAGCTATAGCTTTAACTCTTTAGGCTGTATATGCCCCTAAGTCAACAGCAGGCACAGTTCAGGAATTATTATCTTTTCTGATTAGAAACCATATCAGAATGTACTGGTTGTTTGATTATTTCACCTAATTCCCGAGGTTCTTTGACAAAGCACTTAAACTGCTTAGTTTAGGTGATCTGCACAGGGCTATGGTGACAGCATCTGACCAGCCTTTAAGATTACAGCAGGAAGGTAAGATTGTTTAGCAGGCAAGATTTAATCTTACCAGAAGACGCCTTTGTTTATTACATACTTTTTCAAGCTGGTGGGTAGCAACAAGCCCACAGCAGGAGGCTGGAACTAGATGATCTTTAATG